>NC_135059.1:625000-1250000 GCF_051014685.1 Ptiloglossa arizonensis | reverse complement strand
AATAATGTCAACATAATTGATCATTTTTTGTAACGCAAATCTATGTTGGGACTTTGCGTGTTCCTTTGTGCGACCGAAAACACCGGCGAACTCCCGATTCAAACTAACAACGTTAAAGTCTTAGATTCGACGTCGATGGGCGAAGTCGACTGAGCAAAACGCGGGCAAACTCTCGACTCGACCGATCACGATCGCATCAATACACTTAACCTTCACTTTCTATATATATATATAGAATGTTTGAGGACACACAGTGAGTCTAGAAGTTAAGACAGTACAGTGTGTCCTGAGTGTAAGAGTACGACATCGAGGGTATGTCCGGAGAGTTTGTCGCGGACAGTACGAGTAAGAAGACAATAAGATGAGACAATTAAAAGACGCACCGAGACGAAAGACCGATATAAGACTTAAGCAACAAAGACGAGGGCACAAAGACGGTTAGCTTAGTTTAATACGCGGTCAATCTACCTTAGTGAAAAGCGAAACTAATCACCGACACTACTTCCAATACTAATATCACTGTAATATATAATATCCTTAAATATACTTCAACATGCCGCACGAGTACAACAGTTATTTGGGGGCTCGTACGGGGATTAATAACTAAGATCTCTTCTCAAGTGATTTCAAGAGAGGAAAAAACAACAATATATATATATATATATCTCCATCATCTTAATTATAATTATTAAATTACTTAGTCCTTAAATTCTGTAACTACAACTCAGTGTCTCGACCTACCATTACAAAAGTCGACGCGAGGCACAAACATACGGTACTTCGAGCCCGATACAAAATAGGAAAGTGATCTCAGGAAGAGACTCTGAATTATCAAAACAAGTGACTTAAACAGTGAACAGAAACTTTGGTGATCGGTACAACATTGAAGCACATCTCAGCAGCATTAGCTGTAATTGGACTTGGAGATTGAGCTTGCAAAATTCAACTCCACTTGGGCTGCGTAGGCAGGCTGCGAAGCACATCAAACGGATAACCTATTTGAACGGTGTAGTTGCACGCTGTTGTCACGTAATAATGAAGGATTTGATACAAAAAAATGTTGATCTCTTTATTATTTTCTTCTGTATTCCACTTTAATTGCGGTACCGTCGGTCACAGATTCGTCCGGATCTAATCACGGGTCAAGACTGATCTGTCTCCTATGTGTCGGGTTTTTATATCTGTTCTTGTCCCGAGTGTCCTGCGTTACGTAAGGAGTGCGTCATTATGGGAACGGAAAGAGTCTCGTGAGTTGTTACGGGAACGTATGCAAAAGGAAGTTCGGTTATCAGCAGTCTGTCGTATGGAGTGTCATGCGTTGTTATGGGAGCGGAAAGAGTCTCGTGCGTTGTTATGGGAACGTGTGCGAAAAGGAATGTTATAGGTTTTTTGGTATGGTTACACTGTCACGGCGGGCGGCGACTCAACTGCACTAGTTCATACTTTCTTTCAGCACAAACGACGAGTTCCCATTCAATCCCATTCTTTAAGCGTATTCGATCTGTACCGAACACTGTGTAAAATGGAAAACTTAAGGAAAAAGAGAGCAACAATTAAAAGGGCTGTAACGCGTTTCTCAAATTCAATGAAAGCATGTAACGCGGATTCCAATATCGAGGAAATTCGCATTCAGTTAGAAAAGGCAGAGCCTTTATATGATAAATTCAAAGAAGTACAAGTGGAAATTGAAATGTTGATATATAGTACGATGACCAAGAAGAGATCGCAAACGAGGAACTTGAACATGAACAATTTAATGAAACCTATTATCGCGCGATCTCTACGGCAAGGCAACCGATAGCTCAGGCTCCGCGTACCTCTGCTGGCAGTGCAAGTGCAACATCGCGCGTAACTGCACCATCCAACGTTTCGGGCGAATTGGCCGCCGCGGTAGGAGTCAATATTCCAAAAATTAGGCTTCCGTCGGTCAATGGAGCTTTCGGAGAATGGGTAAAATTCCGCGACACTTTCCGTTCTTTGATACACGAGAATGTATTTATTACATTAACCAACATACCAAAATTTCATTATCTACAAGCGGCACTGATTGGTGACGCAGAGCGTGTCATAGAAGCACTCGGTTTTTCAGAAGTCAATTACGCGTCGGCTTGGAAGAAATTACAAGAGCGTGTCACGGGACAAATTCCAAACTGTCACTTTTTAGCGAAGGATTCGAGTCGCACTCGAATCCTGATTCGTCCAAGTTAAATTTAGCGAGGATTGGTGAGAGTCGCGACGATCACCTAATCCGAACTAAGAACTTTACTTGAAAATTATTCGGACTGGAGAAATAATGGGTTGAGACGGACAGTCTCAATGGGTTGACTTCAGAATGTAGACTGCTTTATTCGAGAGCTTGGTGGATTTATATACAGTTGTTATCTCAAAGAATAGTACAGGTGGAAAAGTTTCACACGGTTGGTTTTCAGGGTAAGTCTTATCGGGAGGACGTTCGTTGAATTCGAGCTTGGGGATCGGGAAGCACTATTCCGAGTGGTCCGAGGTGACGAAGTCATTCGTAGAAATTAGATATCGAGGAATTCGTCACAAGCGTTACGAGGACTCGAACGCATTAATTTATTATCATCTACTGGGACTATTCGATTTACCCGCGCTTACTCGGGACTCCCATTCAGAATTGAGCCGACTTATTGGCACCGTAACCAATCATCTCTTATCTCTGCAAGGCTTAGGGGAAAATACCGATAGTTGGGACACAATTATAATCTATGTACTAGGATCAAAATTAAATGCAACCGCGAAACGCGAATGCGCGAGCTCATTTCACTTCTAAGCTAACTTTAAAGGACATGATCCAATTCTTGGAAGAACATTCCAAGTATTTATTTACAATGAACGCTAATAAGGCATCCAGCAACGAAATTAGGGAAGTTAAGCAAAAAATTATAATTCACCAACAGGGATACGTGTAAAGTAATACGCGATAACGGCAAAAAATTGTGAACTATGCAAGGAAGCGCACGCATTGCATGCGTGCGAACAGTTTAGGCAGCTCACGGCTCCAGCGCGAGAGATGGGGATCCGTTTCAATTGCCTGTCCGGCGATCGTCGTAACAAGGATTGCATCTTTGACTCGTGTTGAAAATGCGGAAAAAGGCATAATACCCTTCTGCACTTGGACCCAAGCATGCCGCGACCACAGACCTCAACATCACGGGACCCCACAGAAATTGAAGGCGACACAGCATCAAGGAAGTGTGAGGACCACCTGGCACGCCGATAAGACCGCCACGAAGCCTAAACACCAGGATCACCGGTAACCGAAAATCATGTATATAAACCGCCGCCCTCTGAATAAAAATTCATTGATTGTTCCACCTTAGTCAAGCGTGAATCTTTGTCCGTCACCCGCTACGCACCTTTTAATTATTACGCCGGTTCTCCGTTATACATTCTACGGAAGTATTTCGTTAAAGCAGCCACTTTCGCTAGTCGACATATTCTCTACGGAGGTATTCGCCTAAAGCAGTGAATTTCGGTATCTATTCAATTATTTTACGGAGTGAAGAATTAGTTAAGCCGTTTTCATTTAAGTACTTCTGTTGCGATCCCGTGCATTTTAGTGCGTGAGTGAAAGAAACTCTAGTGTTTATATTTTTGTTCGTCGCTCCGATACGGTCCCGTGACAGAAGAATAGGCCCATTCCAGCACAAATTACGCAGAGTAATTACCTGGCCCCTCGCGCCTCCCGGTCTAACTCCCCTTACGCGCTACTGGGCACGGCCAATGTATACCTGCTCGACGAAAAGGGCAGGCAGCACGAATGCAGAGCACTCTTAGACTCGTGCTCACAACTGCACATAATGACGCACAATTTATGCAGGCGTTTGGGCCTGGCTCGTACAAAATCAAAAGTCACACTCATGGGTATTGAACAAGGAGCGTAACCAGTGTCTCGTCAAACCACTGTCGAACTACGCTCACGTACCACCGATTTTTCGGTAAAAATAACTTGCATAATTTTGGATAAAATAAGCGACAATCTGCCAAACGCACACGCATGCCTGTCAGAAATTAATATTCCAAGGAAACTCGAATTAGCCGATCCCCATTACGATCGCTCTCGTCCTATTGATTTGCTAATAGGTGCTGGGCTCTTCTGCCGATTATTATGCGTTGGCCAAATCAGATTGAAACGCAATCAACCAATTCTACAAAAGACCCTCCTTGGATGGATCGTAACAGGTGAAATACATTCTCAAGCCCAGCACTCAAGGGCTGCATGCCACTTAATTAAAAACATGGAATTAAATCAACAACTAGAACGGTTTTGGCAAATAGAACACTGCTTTGGCGAACCAAAATCCGAACACTCTTTAAGAAATGATTACAGTGAACGGCATTTTCTTGCTACTACGGAACGCGACGAGGACGGACGCTTTCTGGTAAGCGTCCCATTCAAGAAGGAATTAACAGAACTGGGCAATTCTGAAGAGGTAGCCCGAAAAAAATTCGACAACATCGAACGAACACTAGAAAGAGATGCCACTCTCAAGGCTCAGTACATCGGCTTCACGAGGGAGTACGAGGCGCTTGGACACATAAGCACGGTCTCCGAAACCACGGACAGCTCTCGAAATTTCTATCTGCCGCATCGTGCCGTGATAAAGGAGAGAAGAACGACAACGAAACTGCGAGTTGTTTTCGACGGCTCAGCAAAAACGACGTCTGGACTTTCTCTAAACGACGTGCAACACGTGGGACCCATAGTGCAAGATGAGCTCTTTGACATAATTTTACGGTATCGTCAGCACCCCTATGTATTTTCGGCCGACATCGAACAGATGTATCGGCAGGTGAAAATCAAGCCCGACCAAGAACATTCCAAAGGACCTTATGACGAGAGGATAGAACGTCGCCAATCAGAACATATTGTGGCGGCGCTATCTACGTTTACCACCAGAGGGAAACTCACCACCAACCGTTTCCCGGAAGTTCCTGTACCTGCTTCGATCAGTATACATAATACAATCCCTTACCGATCTTCCAACGTCCCGGCGTATAAGGCAGGGCCTGCTCGGATGCCTTACCAACGAGTCCACTAGCAGGCCTGGGATGAAACGCTCACCCCCACTCCTTTCTCCTACCTTCGACCATATAGCCTCCAAAATATCAATTAAACACCGTAACGTACGGCAACTCCTCGGCAGCATTTCTTGCCACGCGATGCTTGAAGCAAATAGCTGACGAAAACAAGGAGAAACATCCGATTACCAGCAACACGATGACCTGTTAACGGACACCGAAACGCTGGAGGCGGCAGTCTAGATAACGAACGAACTAAGAGCATCTTCTTAGCGCAGCGGAGTTGGAGTTACACAAATGGACCTCGAACGACCCGCTTATTCTACGAGAGCGCGACTGTTCAAGGAACGAGGCGATCGTCATCCAGGCAGACAAGGATCCCATGACATTTGAGCTACGGTGGGATCCTAGCACCGACAGCTTGAAGTACTACAACGTGAACTATGTGGAAAGGCTCAATGTTACAAAGAGAACGATTCTCTGTCCGTGATTGCACAGATCTTTGATCCCCTTGGCCTCGTTGGCCCGACAATCGTACCGGCCAAGATAATCGTGCAAAAATTGTGGAGCCTGAAATTGGATTGGGAGGAGTCGCTGCCGCAAGAACTGCACACCCAATGGCTCAGAACCTACACAGATCTTACCGCTATCGATCGGTATCTAATCAACAGACACGCATTCACCAGCAATTACGACGAGCTCGAATTACACGGATTTTGTGACGCCTCTGAGAGTGCTTATGGAGCGTGCATTTATGTACGCACCAAGAACAAGTGTGGCAAAAGGACAGCGCATCTATTATGCGCAAAATCGAGGGTTGCACCTTTAAAGGCAACCTCCATTAGAGCTCCTGGGAGCATTATTACTCGCTCGGTTGGCGCACAAGGTAGCCACCGCCTGCGACATAAGGTAGAATAATTTTCATTATTGGACAGACTCCACCGTGGTCTTAGCATGGATAAGGGCCCCTTCGAATAAGTGGAAAACATTCGTCGCCAATCGAGTTGCCGAAATTCAAGAGCTGACAAACAGCAACTGGGAACACGTAGAGACAACAATGAACCCGGCGGCAGACTTGCTATCAAGAGGCATGAGGGCGATGGAACTGCAACAAACCGAACTGTGGTGGAAGGGACCACGTTGGTTATGCAACAAAGAATCTAAATGGACTATCCCCATAGGCATGGATAATAACGAATAATGTCAGCCAAGGGGTAACCCTAACAGTCTGATCATTCAACGAGTCAGCAAGAAAATGCTTCCAGAAGGAGAAACCCCTGGTGGCACACTTCAAGGATTTAACCTTTTCGAAAGATTTTCATTGTACACAAAATTGATTCGCACAGTCTCTTACATCCTGAGATTCGTAAGGAACTGTAAGGACTCGGTATTACAAAAAACAAGAAACGCTGGACTAATCGAAGGTGAGGACAAACAAGCACTAAAACAAGCTCCACCCTTAAAATGTACCGAGCTTCAGTACGCCACAGACCTCCTGACAAGGGAGGCGCAAGCAAGCGTATTTGCCAAGGAAATTTCCGACTTGCGACAAGGAAGGCAGATAACAAGAAACAGCACACTCAACCAACTAAACTCATTTTTGGACTCCGAAGGATTACTACGCGTGGGCGGCATGTTGCGCGATGCACACGTCCCATACGATGAAACACATCCAATCGTTTTGCCTAACCACAAATTTACGCATCTGCTCCTAAAACACGAGCACACGAGATTGCTGCATACAGGATGCCAGGCATTAATTGCGTCATTGCGGAGGCGCTATTAGCCTCTAGCGGGTAAAAACCCAGTGAAAGGAATATTAAGAGAATGCGTCACATGTTTTCAGGTTGGACCAACCGAAACAACCTACACAATGGGCGACCTGCCTGCAGCAAGAGTGATTCCATCGCCTGCATTCTACAATTACGGCGTGGATTGTGCAGAGCCCTTCTTTATCAAAGATAGGACTCGCTCGAAGGTCGCTATCAAGACCTATATCTGCATTTTCGTATGTCTCTCCACGAAGGCGGTGCACATAGAGTTAGCCCGCGACCTATCAACCGAGTCATTTTTTAATTGCTTGAAGCGCTTCGTTTCGTGTCGCGGTCTATGCCAAAACATGTACTCGGACAATGGCACGAACTTCGTAGGAGCCAAAAATGAATTGGTTGAGCTACAGACCATTTTCCAGGACAGACAAGTCCAAACCCAGACCACGGACTTTTTAGCAAGATGCCAAATAAGATTGCATTTAATACCGCCACGGGCGCCGCATTTCGGGGGTTTATGGGAGAATGCTATGAAATAGCAAAGGGTCACTTGAAGAAGGTGGTCGGGGAAATGCGGCTTACGTAGGAGGAACTCTGCACAGTGTTAGTACAGGTTGAAGCTTGCTTAAATTCCAGGCCCCTATCTCCTCTCTCAAACGACCCCAAAGACCTGACTCCCTTGACACCTGCCCACTTCCTTATTGGGGGCTCATTGACGGCCGTACCACTACACGACCCGAGGGGGGTCAACATGCACCGTCTGAGCAGATACCAGCATCTCCAGCAGATGCTACAGCACTTTTGGGCACGATGGTAGCGGGAATACTTGCCCCAACTTCAGAGACGGCAAAAATGGACCAAAGGTAAGAATGCCGTCAGACCAGGAATGATGGTGCTCATACAGGAGGATAACGTCCCCTCCCCCTGCGGTGGCCTTTGAGACGCATCACCGAATTACATCCAGAAAAGGACAGAATCACACGAGTAGTTACGCTACAAACTGCACGAGACGAAGTTAAAAGGCCTCTATCCAAAATATTTGTTTTGCCGATCGCGGAGAATGCTGACAAGGTTGAAGAAGAGCCGCAGACAGGACCGACCTCTGCCAATTAATTCAAGCACTAGAACTAAAAGGCTGTAGTACCAATTATACCAATATTATATTAATCACTGCATTGCACGATTAAGATTCATTCCTTATTTTTCTGTATTGAAAGGTACCCTTTTAATGCGGACGGTACGTTGGGACTTTGCGTGTCCCTTTGTGCGACCGAGGACAGTGGACGTTGCAGCCATCAGAGCACCGTGGGATACTTCGAAGATCACTCATCGGGCGGTCAGTCCGTTAGAAGATAGCACTGCGAGGGACGTCTAGTTTCAAGAGGAGTGGCATGGTTTATAATATAGGAAGAAAATTACAAACAACGGAACGATTGCCAGAATTTCTCGCCATGGGATCTTGCTGTCTAAACAATGGGACACGACGGTCAAGAGCTATGGAGATAACCTTCCAGGAATTCGAACGGACAACGGCTGTTCCCACGCAGGCCACGCAACGCAGCTGCAACCCACGTAGACTAGCCGATGGGGTTTGCAGTGACACCAAGTACGCATGGAGGGGGAAGATGACTCCTTTATCTCTAAGATGCGGCCAGAAACAACGACACAGTCTTTACAATCGACGCCAAGGGACAAGTTGACTAAGCAGAACGCCGGCGAACTCCCGACTCAACCGATCACGATCACATCAATACACTTAACCTTCACTTTCTTATATATATATATATATATATATATATATATATATATATATATATATATATATATATCCATCATCTTAATTGTAATTAAATTATTTAGTCCTTAAATTCTGTAACTAAAACTCAGTGACTCGACCGACCATTACAAAAGTCGGAGCGAGGCACAAACATCTGCTTGCAAATAATTTGTTCTCAATTCTTTTGTAAGTATTGCAGATATTTGCAATTTTCAATACCAACATCTACCCCCCGTATCGGTAAAAAATAAATTTTTTCAGAAAGAGAAAGGAGGTCATACTTATCGTGTTTACTACTACCGCTCCCTTACCGTGTTCTAGATTTATGCACTCTGACATTAAAATATCTCGCGCAAAACCAAAAAGAAGAATTGGATATTAATCCACAGAGAGTATCAAAAATAAACTTTTAGTAGAGCAAAAAAATATTTAACTTTGTATACTATAACGACATTTTCAATTGCTCCCTTTTACGCGACATATACAGCCGGTTCACCAACGAAATGTGTTAAGGCTACACGACTGGGTTTACGCTGTATCGATAAAAATCCTCTCTTTCGAGACTGTCATTGGAACGTTCAAAATCTACCTACATTTTTCAAGAATTTATGCACGGCTGGAAAATATCAGCTACCTTTCTCTGGAAAAAAAATCCAGTGATACCATTTTTGCTTGACGCGTCATAAGCGGATACGCGAAAATAATAAAATGCGTTTCGTCTCTTTTATAAAATATTTGATGGAAATACGATTGAAGAAATAATTGTACTCGTAGCTTCTCGTTCGAAACTCGCATTTTCTGGTACGTATTCTTTATTACTACCAACCTCGCACAATCAGACTCGCTATACCATTGTCAACCTCTCGTCACCGTACATACCGAAACCATTCTTTTCGTATATATTCAATGGTCTACTCACTTACTCAACATTCGACGCTTTCAATATAAACTATCTCGCACGAATAATCTTACGTTTCATTGAAATACTTTACTTTACGATTCATTAAAATATTTGTACGACACGCACCATATTCACAAGGCTTTACACGGATTTTTCTTTACAATCATTGAATATAGTCAAACGAACTTTTTCACCAGGAATATATGTACAGAGTGTTCGTTTTGAAACCAGCGATCAATTTCCTTATAAACATTCATCGACGCAACGCACAACTTCCATTTCAATTTTTCTACCAGCAATTACACGACAGTGTAACCATACCAAAAACCGATAACATTCCTTTTCGCACACGTTCCCATAACAACGCATGTGACTTTTTCCGCTCCCATAACAACGCACGACACTCCATACGACAGACCGCTGATAACCGAAATTCCTTTTGCATACGTTCCCGTAACAACTCACGAGACTCTTTCCATTTCCATAATGACGCACTCCTTACGTAACGCAGGACACTCGGGACAAGAACAGATATAAAAACCCGACACATAGGAGACAGATCAGTCTTGACCCGTGATTAGATCCGCACGAATCTGTGACCAAAGGTACCGCAATTAAAGTGTAATACAAAAGAAAATAATAAAGAGTTCGATCTCCCGTTGGAGATCAACATTTTTTGTATCAAATCCTTAATTATCACGCGACAACAACGTTGAGCGCGGCTACATAACGTAGCACGAGCCGCAGGTAGACGCGAAATAACTGGTAGAATCTCTCCTGTAATTTCGTTTGTAAGCACGCGAAACGCTACATTTCACGCGGCACAAGCGGAATGGTTAATAAATGAGCGAGGATCGAAAATGATTGACTACTGGCTTTCCGTTGGTCTGGCGGAATTGTTGGCCAAACTTTCGGTGCTGCGGCGTATACGCGCGGCAATTACATCGATCGATCCATTACATTCCGACCACGAGCCAGTGTTTACAGAATCACCGGCTTCCATACAATTTCGACTGGCCTGTATCGAGTTACTCCGTCCTCGGTGAATTTACAGCGTGGTCAAATTTACTGGCGGACTTGGTTTGGCTTTAAGCGGCTTCCCGCACTTTGAAACCTTCTCGGGGGCCAGTTCTGTAACAAAGTGCTCGCAGAGTGAACCGGAAGTATCGATGAACAAATTCCATCGCGACGAAAGCCTTTCGAAGCCGGCGTGTTTCGCCACGCCGCAACATTCCCCGCACGGAGTGCAATTTCCGGGCGAAAAAAAGTATTTTGCCCACTCCCCCGGGCTATTGACACGATGGAAAATTTGCGACAGTCGACCGATAAGAACGCAACAGAGCCTCGATGATAACGAGGAAATCGACCTACGAGCTTCTTGGCTCCCACGGAGTCCACGAATCCGATCGGTGAATAGAACTCGGAACGATCGAACAGTATTTGTTTAACAATAACAAGGATATTTTAAACAATTGGAAAGACAACGTTATCGATACGATACCTCGTGTTCGTGGTAAACAGTGGCAGTGTCGAGTGATCCACGATATTTGATATCGTACGGTATTCAAGTATTAGTTCGTTCCGTTCTTTTATTGTTCTCAGTATCTTATTTATTTGCAAATTTACGGTCAAGTTTAATAAATTCGTATGTTCTATTTTTTTCGATGACTTTCCATCTTCTGGCAGCTGGAAAATGCCTTTCTTTAAAAATTTACCTAGAAAATTCTTTTGGAACGAACCTTTTTTATTTAAATATTTCCGAAGTTAATCCAAAAACCAGAGGTCGAAAATGTTATAGATAAATAACAGACAGCCATTATTCTTTCACCAATTTAATGAAAGTTATATCGAAACTGCGAGTCAAGAACTTTTCGTTTGTATCAGTGACAAATTATAATTAATTAATGAATGGTAGAGAAACACAAAATCAGATATGCAGTCTGCAACCGCAAAGAATTTCCAATTGCATCCGGCGGGTATATTCGAACTTTCGAGCGACGAAATTTAATTAACTGACACGCGGCTGTCCGCCATGGATCGTGCCAACTAATACTTGCGCGTTGGATGCATCGTATTTGCATAAATATCGATAACACGGCAGCCGCATTTAAAAAACAAATTTATCTACTTCGCGTGCTATTTCCATGACTGCGTCGAAAATTGAATTTTTGAACCGTTCACCGGAAAATATTAAATATTTTGGAAATGTAATCATCCAGTTCACCGACGAATAAACAGTATTTCAAGCTCGGTTTTAAAAAGAGACGCAAACACGAATTCACCGCGAGATTTCTTTAACAAGAAAATAAATACACAACTGTAAACTTTTCTTTTAATTTAAATTGCACAAAGTGCTCGCACAATTGTAGAATTTTTCGTGAAAAATGTGTTTTCTTACTTCGGACTGTGTGTATAATCGCGAGATACGGTTTCATTCGTTAATTGCTGTTATTTAGCAAACATTTACTACACTTACCACGCTTACCACGTTTACCACGCTTACCACGCTGACTACACTGTTCTTTCGTGACACGACGCGTTTCGACGATTTTTCAACAATGACTGTTCTTGACTGCTAATGACTCCCCCAAATGCTCTTCTTTCGCACCTTATATCCTCACACGCATTCATTCTCTTTCATTCTAATTCTTAATCTCTCTCACTCTATGCGTCCGATCACTCTTCACTCGCTCGACTATTCCAAACATTTCGGATTCTTTCCGAACAACGCGCAATCCCTTTCATTCTCTCGCATCATCACAATACTCTCACTGGAAAATATTTTACGACGATCTATGTATCCGTGAAAATGTTCTTGAGTATTTTAAATAAATACCCGATCCAAATATCATTATCTTGAATTCACTCTTGAATAGGTCATAGGTTGATGACGTCTAAAACGATTCATGTTCATTCTAAAGCTGCTCGAGGAAACCTTTCCGGAAATGAAACAGAAAAACAAGGAAGCCAGCGTGGCTACCGTTTGACAGCACTAGATTACAAACGACTCAAAAGGTAGGACATTTCAGAAATTGATAGAATGAAAAATTGATCGAACATTCAACACTAATCACGCTGGAAAACTCTTGGCTTTATCGCGTTCGAATAATCGATGACAATATTTCTTTATAAAACCACACCACAAAAGCATCTCGAATGAGTGTTCGGTTTAAAAATATTCAAAGAAATCGTGCAACGATTAAGGAGAATTATTCCTGGAAAGTATTTCCTAATCGATTTATATTGCTGTCATGTTTAATACACGGATGGAATTTAAAGAGACTCCTTCGGAAAATTTAGAATGCAGATAATGCAACAACAAACAACATTATCGAGATTCAAAATACGTCACACAAAAGTAAGTTGCTTTCTAGAAGCAAAAGCTAAATGAATATCGTATTAAATAATGATAGAGTATTAAATAAATTTAGTATTATCGACACTAATACCTAAAATAAAAGTCACCACAGACAAGAAAAGATTTTACAAAGAAATGAGTATTTTCAAAACTCTATGAAAGTCACTAGAAAATTCGATTGCTTGTAAAGTTAAACGTAAAGAAACGTTAAGACACTCAAACACATTTTTGCTGAAATCTATAGAAATGCATACTTGTTCACAGATGTACATAATATTTATAGTTACATACATTTTCTCTAGAGATATAAACAATGGAAATCTGTTTACACACTATTAGGAACAACTTTTTTCAAAGAAATAAATATTTGAAGCGAATGACAACCTCAAAGGTATTAGATATTTCACATGTTTTCATTATACGCAAAAACGTTCCGAAATTAGTTTCGAAAGCACTCTTCCAATTTCCGCAACAGCCCTTTCCGTGCATCTAATTCCTCTATACGAGCCAGTTATTTGCTCAACTTGCGACCACATGGTACTCCGCGTCGATTCACCATGACTTTCCGCTTCAAAGTATGGAATCCCGATAACGTCCCGCTGTTTCATAACTTTCCGTAGATCCTTCACGCTGTTGCGTTGAACCCAGAACCCGTTCAGCTGTTATCACACTGTGCAACTACGAACGCCGTTGCGCTTTCGGATTTTACAACACAACGCAGCGATTTTCACGATGAAAATTGATTCCTGTCCTGACCATGCGTTCGCCTTTTCCACGAAATAAAACCTTTATATCTTCCCCGTTACGGGGCACCCGTTCAACGTTTCTTAAACCAATGGTTTGTAAACTTTTCGAAAGATGCTACCGAGACATATATGGACGAAGAGTTTAATTTAATTGCTCCAAAATTGAGTATTAAAAAAATTCAAGTAACGTATTTGCATAATTTTCTCGAATCAAAATTTATAGAGGCGTTTGATAGGAATAGATGTTTAAGTTATCCACACTTCTCTGTATTAAAAATTATCTTTCGCGTTCCTCCGGATCATAAGACGTCGCCTTTAGTTTCAAAAACAAGCACTGCCTTAAATCAACCACAGCAAAGTTGACGGGCAGCCATAAAACGGAATCGTCAGTTTTAACCGGAAGTCCTTTCGAAAAAGTAGTACCTATAGTTCACGATTCCAACTAACGGTCGTTTAACATCCGGTTCTAATTAGATTAGGCTCCCTCGGCTGAACTGTGTCAAACTCCGCGGTCGTTTCAGAGGGTTAAGTTTACGAGTTTGTGTAATGGCACACCCAGGATGCGACAGAGATTTAAGTAAGGCTCGTCGCGTTGGTTACAAATGAGATTACAAAATACGATTAGGTTGAAAGAAATCAACAGTAATTCGGACAAAAAGCAAAAGCTTTTACTGGGCGCCGAAACGAGTGAATTTGATTTTCACTCTCCAGTAAGGAAGAAAACTATTGTAATTGAGCAAGATTTCAAATAAATTCTTTTCGCGAAAAAGCACTCGTCTTAAGACTCTTCGATCACATTTTCGTTACTAAAAAAAAAATTTGTTTCGATTCTCTGTATATACTCGTACGCGTGTATATCCGTTAATACGATCACTAAACGGATTTCAATAAAATTTTATATATAAATTTTATAAACTTTAAGTTCTCGTTCGAAAATCTGATTAGATTAGTAATCTTTTGTTTGTCCGTCATGTATTCGTTATTTGTAAAACATCTACTTTAATAAATAACATATTGAACGAAGTTTTATTCGCTGCATATTTCGACCACATTTTTCCTCCAAATTAACCCCATGCCGGATAATATCGAGTGAAACTCGTGGCGTGAAATCCAAACATGAAAATCACGAGTCGGACTCGTGGTACGGATTGTGGGCCAAACAGGAAAAGCACGATTCGCACTCGTGGCACAGATTAGAGGCCAAACATAAACACCATTCGAACTCGTGGCTCGGTTGTTACGGAAGTATTTATGTTAGCCGTTCGTACATATTTTCAGTCTGGGCTACGAATAAACGTCTAGTGTTGTTTATGACTTCGTATATTATCAGTTTTAAATGTATTTAAAAATCCCTTGTATAGTATTTAAGAGAAGAAACATGGACGCGAAACTAGGTGTTCTTCTGCAAACAAATAAATTAATTAAGAAGATCGACGACTTGAGAAAGTGGTTTATCATCGACGCAGTCATAAAAAAGTGTTGTTTTTCTCTCTTCAAATCACTTGAGAAGAGATCTTTGAGTGATTGATCCCCGTACGAGCCCCCAAATAACTGTCGTACTCGTGCGTGGTTTATGGATATATATATATATATATAACACTATTATCTACTATATATATATATATTTATTATAAATTACAGTGATAATAGTGTTAGACGTAATGTCGGTGGTTAGTTTCGCTTGGTACGTCTTTCAATTGTCTCGTCTTATCGTCTTTTCAGTCATACTGTCCGCGACACACTCTTCGGGCATACTCCCGTCGTCATACTTTGTCATACTGTCTCATACTGTGTTCCTTAACGTTCTTCTCGCGCTCTATATAGTCATTCCCATTCATTCTCTTTCATTCCAATCCTCAGTCTCTCTCACTTCAGACATTCGGTCACGTTCGGCCATCCTAATCGTTCGTCTTTCTCAAACACTCTTCACTTTCTCCGAACCACATGTATTTCCTTTCATCCCCATGCATTCTCACGCTCGGTCGTCGCGCAAGACCCCCTGTAAAGGATACTCGTGCCTTCCAGGAAGGCTAGCGGACCGATCGGCGCCAAATGTTTAGTTTAACTCAAGTCCGACCGCGCGCGTTATCTTGTTTAGGCCTACGCTCGAAGCAGGCCTAAGTGAACGCGGAAAATCCGATACTACAGAATCAACACTGTCGTGCATTTGGCTAGCACGTTTGCCTGCTACCCAGAGAAATGGGACTCAAGTCGCTGCTACTTCTCCCATAGTCGAGCAACGTATTCAAACTTCGTAATTGTTACGGCTCGTGGTCGATCTCACATTGATCGTTCGAGCATTGGATGTGTTTGCACGATGGTGTGCCGTCTATTAACCTTCTCGAAGGACCACCTTCCCCAATGGAAGGACACAATATACAACTGGAGTTGTCCGTAAAGATGTAACTCGAAGGACTCTGTCCCATTCGAGGAGTACTCAATGCTAGTGAAGAACTCCGACACCGTTGATGATTCGTAGATGTAGCGATCGAAGGAACTAAACTCAAGGGCCGTCACTCAGTGCACGCGTCACCTCGGTACACCCTACTACTCCCGAGTCAGGGTGGGAGGCAACGCGCCACTGACCAATCGTGACGGGCCCAAAGCCTCACAGGGGCTGGTGATGCCCGCTACCAGAGTTCGAAGGTGGGAGGCGTCGCGACGCCGAACAGGGTGTCCAAATCACACAGGCCCGGGCTGGAATTTCCCAACACGTGGAGACCCGACCGCGGGGCCCCCCCAAGGACCGTGCAGGGCCGTACCAGGAGCACCCGTGTCCCTCGCGGATCAGCGTTTATGACGGACAATAGCCTACAGCTGTCCAGTGCCCCGGGATACACGTCGAGAAATTCTATGGTCGCCGACAGGCCCGGTCCGTAGCCATTTCTACGAATTGCTAAAGAACCCGAAGCACATGAGCCCGACATAAAACACAGCTGCAAGCCTGTACAGTAATCATTGATCAAAACTGTAGAAAAGTCATGTACAAATACACTACGTATCGATCCATTTCATTAATTTCACTCGCACAAATTTATATAGGTGTACGAGGATGCGCAACGCTAAAATATCAACTCAAAGATGGCGCGCTCCATATTCATCCCTGCTAATTCAATACTTATTCCCAATACTCTTTCCACGTTATTGTATCTGTTTTATTTTCACTCAGGGTGCGTACTTTCGTTCTTTGAATAATACGTCGCTCGATAAGTTTTATCGTTCGATAAGAAATAGCGCTATTAGGTTCGTCGTTTTATTCTTCTAGAAATGGTATTACTGTAGTATCGGATTTTCCGCGTCCGCTTAGGCCTGCTTCGAGCGTAGGCCTAAACAAGATAACGCGCGCGGTCGGATTTGAGTTAAACTAAACATTTGGCGCCGATCGATCCGCTAGCTTTCCTGGAAGGCACGAGTATCCTTTACAGGGGGTCTTGCGCGACGACCGAGCGTGAGAATGCATGGGGATGAAAGGGAATATAGTACATGTGGTTCGGAGAAAGTGAAGAGTGTTTGGGAAAGACGAACAATTAGGATGGCCGAACGTGACCGAATGTCTGAAGTGAGATATACTGAGGATTGGAATGAAAGAGAATGAATGGGAATGACTATATAGAGCGCGAGAAGAACGTTAAGACACAGTATGACACAGTATGACAAAGTATGACGACGGGAGTATGCCCGAAGAGTGTGTCGCGGACAGTATGACTGAAAAGACGATAAGACGAGATAATTGAAAGACGTACCAAGCGAAACTAACCACCGACACTACGTCTAACACTATTATCACTGTAATTTATAATAAATATACATACATATATCTATAAACCACGCACGAGTACAACAGTTATTTGGGGGCTCGTACGGGGATCGATCACTCAAAGATCTCTTCTCAAGTGATTTGAAGAGAGAAAAACAACACTACTGTTTGATAAACATGTGTTAAGTTTCATGTAGATCTGTCGACTCGTTCGTATATTTACAGTTGTTCAAACGTTGAAGTGTCATTTCTTTACAATGGAAAAAACGACAAAACTTATCGAACAACCTATCCTAGTATGCCCTCTGGACATTCTTCAAAGTGTCCTGTTAAAGTCATGGCCGCAAAGTACACGGCGTTTGATCCTCATAAGGCACAAGGTGAGGGCTTCTATTTGACTTGTTAGTGCGTCAAGAGAAACCGTTCCGCGGCAACTTTCCAGACTGGCGCGAAGCAGATGCCCGCGCCCCGCAACGTTTCTTTACGGTAGAGCAGCTTCGCGGGAAGTTTCCTACCCTAGAATTCACCGAGCGCCAAAACTATTCGCCGAAAATACTAGTGCCGAAAATGAGAACCGACCAGACTACTCTGAGCACCATCGATGACCGGTTACCGCCTCGTTTAGTTACAGCGAACATTTTGGAGAAACCTCCTATTGATTCCAGTGGTCAGTAAGTACACGTAGTCGCTTTTATTTTCGAGTGCCATCCTCGCAAATCAGAAAGTTAAGCCAACTAGAAGCTTCTCGCGGGGCCGAGTTCCACCGTGAAAAAAATCCTCTTGGAAACCGGTTTGCGGTTTCCTGGCGGAAAAACACAGAAACCTCCAAAAGTTCCGTCATTCCATTTCCAACTTTGCTTTTCGGCACTTCCTTTAATTTTTGCTTTTCTTGCAACTCTCGCGCGAAACCACAGCCTACTCGAAAAAGCTTTCGGAACGTAGATGGTTTTTGGGGGAACTTCCCAACGATGGGGTCATTACTTGTTCTTTCGTTCGAGAATCGGACGTTTACTAGGTTGTTCAAAGAAATACTATGACACTTCAACTTTGAACAACTGTAATGATACGAACGAGTCGACAGATCTACACGAAACTTCACACATGTTCATCGAACGGTAGTACCATTTTCACAAAAATAAAACAACGAACCTAATAGGGCTATATCTTATCGAACGATAAAACTCATTGAGCAACCTATTATAACTGTTGCGTATAGAGCGAAAGAACGGATCGATACCGATACGGCGACATTGATTCCTCGTCAATTTATAGTAATATAGATAGTGATTTGGAAATGGATTTTGCGAACAATTCTCGACCCGGTATGTAAAATTGGCAAACTTAGACAGTTTCTGTTCGAACAAAAAACGAGTGCTCGAGATTCTATGTATCACGAAAATTATACATTTGTTTTATTATACATCAACTTTTTTCCATTCATTTTTCTTTTTAAACAATCTTTTCTTTTTAAATAATTTTTTTCTTTCAATAGAAATATAGTTTGTCCCTTAATATTTACAACCGGTCTTACAATATTACGATATCGCGAGAATGAATTGTTAAGCCGAACAGCAGCTGTAAAAACAGAAATATCTCCAACTTTCGATTACAATTGTGGTTAAAGTGTATCCACGTTCTTGCGGGACCAACAACGAGTGTTTCCAGGTATGAAAAATAACCTTCCCGAACTGAAAGCTTCTGACAGATATTAGATACGAAATTATGTGTAAAATCGACGGAGTTGCGATGTTTTCTCGCATAATAGAGTTGACAAAGGGGTCCGTACTTATGAAAGGGATGATTCATGAAGCGTTTATTACGATTCTCCTCTGCCAAAAATTACATTGTATAATACATTTCCTAAATCCCTCGCATAAATTTCGGGCGATATTAATCTCGAAACCTGACATTTAAATTTACATCTACATTTCATTTATACTCTAGCGTACGCAAGAAAATCGCGACCTTCGAATATCGCGAATATCGCTTCGACCGCTTTTCTTCGTCGACGATCGCGAATAATTCGATCGTGTCGTAAATATCAAAATATTTAGAAACAACTACGATACTTTCCAATACAATGGCTGCAGCGACCAATGACGGGTTGCACACGAGACGAATTTAAATCCGAACTAATAAATAACAGAGTCAGTTTCGGTTGACTACACTCGGACCTGGAGTGACTAACTGGAACAGAGGCTCGGTAACTCGAACTTCCGATTGATTGCCATGCTCCAATTTTCACCAGTGTAACCACAATTCCAAGTGAATTTTAACTAGACTCCACTTAAACTTCCTGCGGTCCCGAGTATGGACGCCAAGAAACCTCTCAAAGTTCACCGATCGGTGTCCAACTACAATCGCTTTCTGTACGATCGAAACATTCGAGTGGACCGAGCGAATACAGTGGAGATCAAACTTCGGGTTCCTACTTCGATGGCAATTTAACGCAACTATAACGAAACAACCTGACAGCTCGTAATTCTGCATGTCACGTTCGAAATGCTCGGTTGAATAGGACTGCGCTTCGCTCGGCTTTAAATTCTGTTCAATGTTGTTTCGTGTCTGTTAACTGTAGTCGGATACAAGAGCGGTCACGATTGCACAGGACCGTCCGCTACAGAATGCTAAAATAAGACGAATAACCCATTCAATCTTGCGTGGACAAACAAAGACACGATACGACCAAGTTTGAATCTCGTTTGACTAACTCGAATCTCGAGCCAGGCTGAGCCCAAACTACGATAAACTACATCCACGATTGCGACGGAGCAATCTTACGGTCCGAATGGTTACCCGAAAATTTTAACAAGTTACTCTCCGTTAACGAGGTTCATTTACCAGGTGCCCGACGCAGCTTTTGGGAGACAAAGCTTTCGGTACATCTGTGTCGTTCTCACTTTACGGACGAACGCGAGGCGAGAGATCACGATACGGATGTGTTCTTCGTCTCATTTGGGTTATCAGTCTACGATTGTCAACATTTTTGTTTCAATTGAAATTATAATTCAGATCTGTAGTCGATAGGAATTACACTTTCAGGTACATTCTTATATCTCGTATTACTATTTGCAATCACGTAAATTAATAATTATGTAAATTTTTTAAATAAGAAACAAATTAAAATATATTTCGACTTAATACAATTTGCACGTGTTATTGTTTATCGTCTGTTTAATTACAATTCGTTCGAGAAATTAAATAATGTGTTCGTTAGCGCCATATTTTCTTCTTTCCTTTTTCGTATATTTAGAGAAAATTTGAAAAAATACATTTAAAAAATGTATGTCTCTCGTTGCATCGTATTTTTGTATTCTTTCAGTCACTTAACACGATTTCGCTCGATTATCTGCTCAATATTCAGGCTACTCGGGCACATCGGTTAAGCGTCGAAGGTTTGCATTAAAGACACGCGGCTGGATTTACACAATAGTGGAGAGAGACAATGCTATTATTCAAACCGCCGTTAGCGCATCCATGGTTTGTCATACTTTTCTCGAGAACTTGGATGTGGCTGGAAAATATCGTTTAACTTTATCAGGGAAATGCACCAGCTGTACCTAACTCAAACCGTTCTGAACGTCAGACCGACGTGTCGTAAATTCACGCACAGCGGAAAGCATCGAGAAGTTGCCCTAAATTTTCATTGATTTTTATCGCGCTACCACCTATGTACGCGATCCTCTAAAAATAACTCGGAAGGAGATTTAATTTCATCGGTTAGAGATTGTTCGAACAGTGGACCAGAGTGCAAAGCTCCTGAACTGGACAAATATTTACAAACGTAAATACGGTACGCGACATTTTCTTATTTAAAATATCTCTCGTCACCGATAAGGACAACGAACAAGTCGTATGGATCGCGAATATGCAACCAGTATCTACGGTGAAATGATTTTCCTCTCGCTCCTACCTGAAAAATAAATTATTCGTACTGTCCATTTCTCCATTTCTTTTTCTCGCAGCATAAACTTTTCGAAGGGTTCGATCAAGATAATGTTTAACGCTATCGATCGCAACATTCGCAAAACACAATTTTACTAATTCGCAGTCGATCAGCATGTCCGCGTAACGTTTTGTTTATTTGAATATAAAATTTCGTTCAAAGAAGGTCGACAGAATTGTATTTATTGTTCTCGATAGTCAAGAGACTCATTGCGGACATGTCACCCTTTCTAAAGCCAACAATGCGAACGTTAATGCTATTGAAGCAAACCGCACGTACTCAGCTACACGAACGCGTTACAAATATAATCCAGCAAACATTCTCCGCGGTATCGAGCTCCATAAATCTCGCCGGTCTGATTAAATGCGAATTCGCTAAAACACAATAAACCCATGGAAGATGCAACATATCTCGGTGAATCCACGCGTTTCAATTGAACAGTTTGATCGATACGCGTAGAAACGTATTTGTGCCTTCGTAATTAACCTCCGTGTGATCGATGATCGGGGTGCGAAACGTTTGCGAATCGTAATTACAGAGAGTGCTGATTACATCGAACAATTTCTTCTCGTATTATTCGCTGTTGTGCGTTGGCATAGTAATGACGACTGCGCGCACTTCCCGCCGTTATGTCGGCCACGCAAGAACGAATCGATGGCTCGAACTAATTCGTAAAAAGGAATTGTTCGGGTCGCGTAGTTGGCCGTTTAGGCTGCGACTGGAAAAGATCTGATAATTTTCTCTGGAAAGAAGTTTAACCATTTTCGATCCTTTGATTACGATCGACGCCTACAGACACTCGTTTATGGCGGTATGCAAGTAGACTTTCCGCACACAGAGTATGTTTTGTGTCGAAGTCGTCCGTAGTCAAAGGTACGAGGGCACTTGACCCATCGTAAGCTCGCACACAGAGTACGACAATGTCACAGTTTGCTGGAACAAAGGGCTCTTTGCAACGTTCCCTCGCAGCTTTCTTGCAAGACGACTCCATTCGCGCTTATAGGTGTTACATAACAAGAAAAGCGCCCCAATTTTCGTTGATCTTAATACACTGCTACCTAAATGCACGTTTTCCCCACGAACGGTAGGAGGAAGTTTGAACTTGCTCGAATCGAGTTTCAGGGAAGAAGATTAGAATACTCTGAGCGTCCGTCTAAGGCACATTACTGTACCCTAAGCGCGCAACTACGGCACATTAGAATATCATAATTGTTCAATTACAACACATACGAATACACACTTAAATATCAACCGAAATATACTACGCGAGTATCGTAACATCCATTTGATTACCGCGTTCGCAAGATATTGTGTCAGACACATTGCATTCGTAATTGTTTTACATTTTCTCTTTACCGTCGTGCAAACATTGTATGCAAATGAAATTCTACTTGCTAAATTAACTTTGCGAACTCCCTGGAAGCCAACTCGAGTTACTTTGCATAACTCCGGAGTAAGAAATTATTTTTCAAGAAGAGAAAGATTACGTTACATGAAAATAAGAACTAGAGAAACGCACGTGTGCTCGGTTGAGACTGTCACGGTGTGGTGTATTTGCGAGTGTGCGACTGTTGCTAATGGCGGTTAGTACGTCGCGAGAAAGTTTGCAGAGTGAATATCCGAAGAATTTACGAGTGAAGCGAATTTTTGCGAGATAAATAAAGAAAGAAAGATTTGTACCACATTTATCGAAATTTTACTAAACGAAGAAACCCGCGAAAATAACTTTACTCGAATTAAGAGTATTTATTTCGAACGAAACATCACTTGAATTACCGGAACTCTTTGATCAATGTGATACAAAATCAGTTGCATAAAAGCTACGTAAAAATGATCCTCCGCGATAGTATCGATTGTGCCGATGTTACAAACAAGCGTTCACAATATCGACGATACTATAACGTGTATTAAATATCGATAGCACCGGATAGAAAATAGCCAAACTCTTCGATGCTTCTAGTTTCGCTTAAATAGTAATTCGTATTCATGTCGATGTAATTCTATCGTAGCACTTACCGATTGGTGGTGTATCAGTGTTCGTGTTTGCCCTTCTTTTTCTTCGCGTTACCAGATCTCTTAGGAAAAATCTCTGGTCTAGGTTTCTGTTCTCCGTTAGCAGCGAAGTCTTCTCAGTTTCGTTTGTTTGACGCTCTGAAATTGTGAAAGTCAGTTTCGTGAAACTTTCCCAGTGAGAACAAGATGCGAAATGCTATTCGACTAGAAATACGATACTAGTGATACGATACGGTACAAACCGTACAAGAATTGCTAAATTAATGAAACACGAGAAGGGATGAAATTTCATAGCAAACACTTCCATAATCTATAGCATTTCCAAGCTTCTTAAAATGCTTTAGTATTTGTATCGAGCAACGTATTACTAATATTATTTTTTAATTCGACGATCTTGGACCACGAGAAGGATTGCAAAAAGTTTTCAAATTTATAAATATAGAAATACTTGTGCGCAATATTTATTATCCATTCATAAGGTACGCACTGTACGAATTTAACGATATGCAAAAAATAGTAACAAATATGTGTGCAGTGAATACGAACACATGGACTAATCATTTTTTGGAAAGAAAAAACATGTTATCAATATGTAAAAGATAATAGACTCGACAAAAAATAATACTCTTCGTAAATAAAATATAAAATAAAAGTTAAAAAAAAACGAAACGTTAGAAAAATACCTTCTTCAAGATTGATAATTAATTCGTTATTTAGTAATACTTCGACTTACGTATCACATCCATTGGAGCGTCAGACAAGACCAAATAACGAGTCGTCGATTTACCTGCAGCCTAACAAAGATTCAACACTGTATCTGCGATAGCTGTTGTCCCCTTGAATGCGAAATCAACTTCTCCAATCGGTCGCTATCTGCTACTACAGTTCGCTAACTGGAATTTCCAGTTCGAATTTTAGAGCTACAATAGGTACAAGATGCGTAATTAAAGAGCAGTGGTTTATTTTCTTCGTAAAAAGTCCTTACGCTGCTTCGACTCACTCCGACAAAGTTCCAACAAGTGTCTCAATTATGTTTCATTAGCACCCTATATTCTCGCACACATTCATTCATTTTTGTTCTAATCCTTAACCTTTCTCACTCCGTGCATCTGATCACGTTCATCCAAAATGGTTCGGTCTAGCTCCATCTCAATTGCTCGTATTTCATACCTTGGATAGACATTCTGTCATTCTGATCGAGTACTCTTCCTTCACGCCACGAAACACTTCACTTGTTCGTTTATCCAAACACTTCACATTTTCTCCGGACCGCGCGCAGGACCATTCGTTCCCAAGCATTGCCGCATAAACAATCAGAAATACTATATCCCTCGTCGTCTAACTGTGACGATCGTTTCGAAGGTCGTCTACAGAGCTAACAGTACAATTCACCGGTAGAACCGTAAATCCGATCTTCGCGTTCGTGGAAACATCGAATTACCACTGGATGAGGCAAACGCACAACACGGGGAGAACTCGCAACGTGACGCTTCTCATTAAGGAAGCTACTAAATACGTTCCCAGTTCCCCTCGTCTCACATCCTCCCTCACCGTGTTTCTCTCACGAATTCTCGAGAGCGTAACGTTAACCGAGCATCGTGTCCAGCGGAGCACGGTAACCGCACCCGCTAACGAGTTTGGCCGAGAATAAAAATTTATCATCGTAGAACGTCGCGTTTTATCGGTACCGGACCGTGAGGAAATTTACGGGCTCAGATTGCTTTCCGAAATCGTACAGCGAGATAGAGTAACGTGTTTGTTCGTCCCCGCTTGTCCGTAGACGCAGCTGTAATACGAGAGTCGGATAAATCAAACGTCCAATGTGCTTCCTTTTACCGTAAATTGATACAAGCACATCCGTTAATAATTCCACGGTTTCGATTAGTTTGCGGAACGACGAATCGCCCAAGGAAATTAAAGTTTCCGATTTGCCGATTAAATCAATATTCAACTGCGAGACGCGAATCCCGTTCTACGACACGAACGTGACTTACTCGCTGTCTTCGAGATTTCGAGTATGCAAATTGTTTTTTATTTCCCCCCTGGTGGGCGTCGATCGAATTATTTACGCGAAAACGTTCCAAACTCTAATTCAAGGAATTCACGAAGCCTGAGATTAACGTAACGCAAACGATTGGCACACTCGCTTTTTAACACGTGGAAGACTTTTTGAGTTCGAGTGGAAAAACTATATATGTTCGAAAATGATAATTTTTGAAGTATTTTTCGGGAAAGTAAAATTTTTGCGTGACACGAATTGTGTCGTTCGAAGAAGACACGAATGCTTTTTTAAATTTCATTCTTCCGTTTGAAATTTTCTTAAAGATTCTTAAGTTTTGAAAATATTATACCGAGAGAATTGTACTGAAGTTCGAAAAATTGTCAACGTTATTGAACTTTGAACCGAACGATCGTAAAGGTTCTAGAAGTAGTTTATCAATAAAAATATAACGCCAAATTAAAAAAATGAAATTTCACCGTCTTCTCGAAGTTAACTATTCTAATATTCGTTTGGCCCGCGACAATGCCTATTCCACTTAGCAGTTGTCGGCAGTTTGCCAGTCGTTGCGAGCCTGCTTATGGACTTACTTTACTCCGACTCGGAACAGCGCTCCCCTATGTCGCTAAATGAAAATGGATCTTGTTCTATTATACTTGACCGACCAGATACGCGCTAGCACGACTCAACGGTTATGTTTATGTTTCAAACACCTCGAACACTGTTACTTTTACGGAAGATCTAATCGAATTATCAAACAAGTCGAATTCTACCTACCTTTTGAACTTTGAGCAGTTACAATTTACACGAACTTTTAACTTCGACAAAACTTCTAATGTATGTAAACCAGAGCCAGAATCACGCAAAGTATCAAACTACTCGATACCCCTTATGGTATCGTAATAGTTGCAACGAATAAAATTATACGGACAATAAGTGAAATTGTAAGAACTTTGTGGAACTGCTGGGAAAGCTACATAGAAAGTCGGTATCTTTCAAATTTAATTGGTATCTCTTGAAATATAAGAAAAATTTTTTTCTCACGATTGAGGCCTCAAAAATGAAAACAATCACGGGACGCAGAATTTTTAGAAACGAGTTTTCAAACATTCGAAATAATCCATGGAAAAGTAATCGGTGACATTTACAGTTTGGGATGAAAATGCGGTCGATAATAAGTCAGAGGTGATAAAGTGAAATATGAACAAATTAACTGGTGATGCTATTAAATTTTACCATACCGTAATTTAACATTGCTAATTATTCTGCCGCATTCGTTTAATCGAAACTGGTAAACGACCACCTGAAAATGATGTTTCCCGTTTCGCGCGTTTTCACGTAACATCCATTACACGGTTCGTTTGCTTGTAATTCGTTGACACGTAGAAACACGTTAATAGAATTGTAACGATGAACAATTTTGTCGGACAATTTTTCGTTTCGTTAAAATAACACCGTTGGAAAACTTTCTGAAAAAGAATTGCCTTTCCTTCGTATCGTAAGATCATCGATACAATTGTGTTTTCTATTTATACACAGCAGTCTCGAAAACACTTTCGTGTTTCTTTCCAGAAAATTGTATAAAATGTAACGATTGAATCGTCTTCTCTGCGAAAATAGACTAAAAGTATTGTATACTATTGTCGAATAATCGATTGATTATAAATAATTAATACTTAGACAATAGCTAGATAACAATAAACAACGTGACTACGATACAACTCTGTACAACGCTTCACGATTCTCGACTCAATACTGCCTTTTCTTTCGAAAAAAAGAACCGCTTTCCCTCACTTCTATCACCTACTGGTGCACTCTCTTGCACTTTCACTCGTTGCTCGTCAAATTTCGCTAATCGTACACACGAGCCGCCCGTCGTCAACCGTCTTTTTGTCGAGCTTAGCTACGACCCTGCCGACTCCTACTTTCTCTCTTATTGTCGTTTTTCAGGTTCGATCTTTGAAACAATGCTCTCTTAAAGCTACGTTTTCCTAAACCTACGCTATGCTAAAATTACGCTACTGCATTATCTCCTCTCGTAAATTAATAAATACATTACACGTATTTATACTATTGTACAATGCAGCTAATGCCTCGTATTACGTAATTGAGAAAGATGATTATACAACAACGCACAATCCGTCAATGCGCAAGCAGCATTGAGGAGTAACGGGAGCATAAAATTGAAGAAGAAGAAATTGTTTTTCGCGCCAAAAAGTAACTCCATTTATGTGAGATTTCGTTTAAAGTCGAGCAAAATTACTGCAATCCCTTCTTCGTAAGTCTGTATACCAACAATGGATATTTTCATTTCGTAAGATGATTACCTTAGCAAGAATAGCTCTCACCGTTTCGAGCGAAAGAAGAAGAAGGAAAAACTATGAAAGGTTAAGAGAATCTTTCTCTCCTTACTTCTTTTACGAAGACATTTCCATTTCTCGCGAAGAATGGCCACCCTCTTTTTTCACCGCATTGTCGGTGCCATGGGTGCATTCGTTTCCTCTAGAGATCTGCAGAGAATAGTGATTTCTGACTCCTCCAACTGTAATTTTCACTTAAAGTAGCCCCGCGTTATTAAAACTCGACTTGAACGCCTTTCTCGAATCAATGGAGTTTAACGGTTCTCGAAATTTACGTTTCAAATAATTGCTGAAACTCGATCCTTTCTCGATAAAAATTCATACCAGCGCTCTACATTCGTACAAAGATGATCGCGATGCAGAATCGAGCATTTCTTTTCCGATTATTAATAAATGTAACGATTTAAAAATAGGTTTCTACAGTTTAGTTTTAAAATTCGAAAACGTAACAAAATTGTCCCAATTTCTCGAAATATAACAAAGTCTACAAGAAACTGAAAGTTAAAAAATATAAGCTTTAACTTTAAATAGCAGCCATTCTGTTAAAATTTATTCTTTCAGGAAAAGTCCCAATCGGACGATAACAACACTATTGTAAATTATTATGCCACGAACATTTTTTTGTTTAAATTCCTTTCCTTGAGGCGAATAATTTTTACAAGAAATAAATTGAAATAAAATTAATACCGTTTGATCGTTTTTCTTTTATTTCACTCTCGGAAGAATGACATTTTAGAGTAGGTTGATGGATCGAAATGAAAAAATAATTAGCGAACCGAAAGATAAATTGCAAAGACGATCCTGCATTACCTCCAACATCTTGGTTATACCCATCAACGTGCATTTTGTCGTAAAATTATTCCCCATTTTATTTTTAGAGCAGGAAATATTCTCAACTTTCCGGTCCACCGTACCTAATTTCATCCTAGAGATTCAACGGGTAGATTCGAAATTAAAAGATCCCCCTATAAAGACAATTTCGGTCCAGTGAACTGCAACGACCAGACGTCAGATCTCAACCCGTCGACTTTATACGTTCCATTTTTCGTACGCTCGTTGCGCCGCGATCATTTCTACGGAAGGCGAAGAAATTTTCCTTCCAACAGTTCCTACATTTTTCTCTGCCGACACACTCGTTCGTTCTCGTATTTCCCGTATACTCGTTACGATGATATATCTTCTATTTCGTTTGACAGCGCCGCAACGTGTGTACGATGGGATACCCTAGAGAATACCGTGATTTTTAGTTCTTTGGCAGCACGCTGTTGAAAATGTATGCTTCGAACACGACCGCCGACATTATTTACCAGCACGGTTTACGTCCTTCCTCGGTCTCTCGTCGACTTGAGCTCGTACGCTTGTGCACCTTCTATTTCAAAGGTGGTCTTTCAAAATCGTCGAGCACTGTGGCCTTTGTTGGCCTACCCTGACCACAACTTTAGAGTGGCCGCGAATTAACAACGCGACATCGAAAGAGGAAAGAACACAAAATACGAAAACTTTCGTTTCAAATTGTTGCCAAGACCTGTATCGTTGGTCAAATTTGCGAATTAAAAATATTTTTCATATTTTCGTATCGCAAAAATGACTTTTCAACGGAAACAAACGATTAGTCGAACAAAAGAAACAATCCTTTACGATCGAAACGAAAGAATATTAAAGTTCGCACGTTCGTTAATCACGGAGATGAACATTTCTTCGTGAAGGCAATTTCCGAAAAATGCGACGAGTAAAAAAATTAATATTAGAAATATTCAAATCTGTTTCAGTCGTAGTTTCGTCGAACCAATAGTAGTCCAATATGAAACCATCGTATTGAAACGTGACTCCGAAACTTGCGCCTCTTTCAAACATATTGCTGAATTTTTTTAATCCTCGACCACTATCTCTAAGTCATCTACCAGATATTTTTCCTATTTCAATTCTAGTTTATACTTATCGTTATCATTATTGTACATTTGCGTTTGTATCTTCATTTTTATTTTATTATTATACGTATTGTATACTTTTACATTTGTATATTTTAACGTTTGGAAACCGAACTTCTGCCTCTTTGAACATTTATCTTTTCCGTACCCCATTTTTCGTAGTAAACGAATGTTTACTCTAAATGCAAATACGTTGCAGACCTTGTGCGTTAAAAACGTTAAATAAATAAAGTAAATAAAATACAACGAGAAGTTTAACGAAATAATAGTGTATCTGTCAGCAGGAAAGGTCGCAACCAGGATCTAACAAAGTCGCGATAAAAGTGTAGAACAATCGATTCGTTGTGCGATTGATTCGTTATAACGCGAAGCAATACATTTACGAATACTATCGCGTTCAGAAATTGGAGGGATGGCGATTGCCTATTCATTGACTTTATGAATTTATCATTACGACGCAACGGTTGCACTCGTTTTGCATTTCCGGTGCGCGTTGTCTCAAGGAAAGTCGTTCGTTTTCCGAGGGGAGCTTTTCCTCTTCGTGTTCTTTGAACCGATGAAAATTCAAGTTCACGCGCGCGGCAGAGGAAAAGAAAACAATAAATTTCTCATTCGCGGTTCCCGAAGCGAGGGAACTTGTAACGAACGCCATTGTGGGGGCCGAGATCGATGCGAAAAACTCGAAGAGCCGTATTGATCGCTGAAACATCGACGATACGTAGCACCATCTGCCGAGTTTTGTTTCTGCGGGAAAATGCCTTCTCGGTGGCTGTTCCTTTTTAAAGCCGCTACAAAGGAAATCTGAGTTCGCCCCGTACGCAAACTTTACATTGCGAACTTTCGAGGCGCGCATGGTCAAAAGTTTTTGCGTCGTACTTTCCTTGCGATTCACTTTGCGCGCGTACATTATCGCGAGTCTCGGGACACCTTTCGTCTCGAGCGATCACCGTCGATACGAGTGAAATTTTTTCCCGATCGAGAGAAACCTGTACGGAGATCTGGTTGACAACAATTTCTCGAAAATGACTCCGAATACTAAGTGGCGAGTGTCATGGAAGTGAATTTCCCCCAAATGCAAACCGAGCACTTCGTTTCCCTAAAGATAATTGAAACACGAATCTCGTTCTCGCGAAGAAAATTTTTTTGTTTCCTTCCTTCTCTCTCTCTCTCTCTCTCTCTCTCTCTCTCTCTCTCTCTTTTCGACGTTGTATCAATGGTCACGGACTATCTGCTTGTTCCTTGGAGAATAAGAATACGAAACGAATGAAAGGAATGGAATAAGTCTCTGTTCGGTGGAAGCTCGGTAAACTGCAACGACGATATTCGTAAAAGTAGAAGTAGATCGAACTGGAATCCGGTAGCGCGGTTTTATTGAAAACGAAAACATATCGATATCTTTTTCCATGGATTCATCCGGTTACGACTTCCGTGTTCCCTTTAACGGAGGTCCCAATTGAAAACAAACGGTTCGCTTTAAGAGGGAACCGAACCTTTTGTCGTATTATTCGATTTATAAATCTCTTTTAGGAGTACAAGTGATTTTCAAATTCCCCGTATCCGAGGGATTGAATTTATTTTGACTAGAATTTTATACGGAAGCTGTTCTCCAAACATTGTGTAGTGAGCAGTGAAATCGGTAAAATGGTCGAGTTGAGAATAAAAAAGGGGGAAGAGTACTTTTAAAGTAGCTTTCGTTCGAAATCCGAAAAGCTCACGAAGCGAAATCGATCGCAAGGAACCGCCATGATATTGCGAGGGAACGCGAGCCTCACGGCCAGATTAATTACGAAGGATTCGTTTAAACAGTAATACGTACGTTTAAATCGGATTGAAGTAGGCTTCGCTAAATTCTGGATCTGAACGCTCTATCTCTATGATTCTCTCTATACTCCGACTTTCCATTCTAAGACTTTTGTGCAACGGCTCGATAACCTCGACTCATTGAATCGATTCACTGACATCTGAATTCAACTGCCTAGCTCCCTAAATTCAACTTGCTGCCGCTCTGTGGGTCGACTCGATTCTTCTACATTTATAAACCTTTCACAGACCAAAATAAAGTTTTACTCGAATAAAAAGATTACGAATAAAAGCAACGGATAGCGATTCATTCGAGACGCTTATTCGAGCAAATAAAAATTTTACTGCCCAGTCGTATACGTACTCGTATGTATATACGTTGGCTGATCTTTTATTCATTGTTCGAAAAGTTCATCTAGATAAAAATGTTGTCCATCGGTGTGCCGCCAGGTACACAAAAATCTACGTGCATCCTTAAAATTAATTTACTCTTCGTTATTCTCCTCTCGCGAACGATCAATCCAGTAAGCTCGGTTCTGTTTGCACAGTTTGGATTTAATATAGCATCTTGGAAAATACACTCACAGGTTTACAGAGAGGAGACACTTATTGCACAAAAGATTCCCGAAAATTGAGGCACTTTCGAATGATATTCAGTGCATTGTCATTATGGATGAAAAATTTGAGTCGTGTAACGTCTTGACGATCGCTAGGTCTCTTATTTCTCTGCCAAAGATTCTAGGCGAATAAGACAATAAAATGAAAATATTATTATTCGGAATCGGCAATTCTGGACACACGCTTTCCTAAAATTGATATAGAAACGGTCGTTAAAATTGTTCTCGCGGTACAAATAGCACTATTCAGACGGCTATGAGACCCGCCGATTTCGATTGTAGATCTCTTTGATATAACACGAGAGCGATACGGTTCGCTGGCCGTAACAACTGGGCTCACGAAGCGGTTATCTGAAATAGGGCACACCGCGACATTTAACAGTTCACCGGAATCTTTTCGATGAATTTATAATGTTCACCTTGCAAACACAACTGTACGGTGTACGAGAAAATTTATTCGTAAAGATTGATCCTTCTCGACTAAAACAAAGAAAAATTTAGAAAAAGTGATAGGTTAGGAGTGGAATGACTCCGAAGTCTTTTTTCGTCCACGTTTATGTACGATATAGTGTATCTACATTGCATTGAGAGTCGACACTGTTATAAAATGTAAATTTTATATTATTTAGTACGGTTAACTACATAAATATGACAAAAACTTGTCGGCTTCGTGTGAATAATAATCTTGCACAGTATATTGAAACTTTTCCCTTTCTAAATAGTTTTGTTTTTCCTTTTACATGTTACACGTTACCATATCTAATGTATCTTTTTTTGCACGGTGTTTTTTCGGAACGTAACAAACGTGTAAAAATAAAATCGAATAAATATTCATTCCGCTTCGTCCACTCGTTTCCAAATTGTTGTTCTTCGTGCACGGTCGAACGATCTCCGAAGTGCAAATGTCACTCGCATTTAAAATTTTCGCTCATTTCGAACGTGTTTCTTTTTAAATACATTTCGATAAGTTTAGTCGCGCCGCGACTTCCAAATTATAGTGAAACGATATTAATGAACTTAATGGTCGTCACGAGTCTGGGCAGAAACCTGCACAAATAAGCAGTGCCTTTTTCGGTCTTTGTCCACAGAAAAGACGCAACTTCAAAGGGTGAAATATGACGTGCCAATGTCGCCAACGGAATTACGAAGATTTATAATCCTGGCGGAAAAAGTCTCACCCGTTACTCAATGCGTGACATTTCCTCGATACGTCGACGTAATAAATTAACAGCACCACGTGCTATTTGACGCGAGACCAAGCGCTTCTTGATCGTGAAAGACTTCAAAAATACATTGTGGGACATTTAATATCGCGCATAGTGAGTTAACGACGGTACGATCAAATATTCGAGCAAGAAATCTTCCGACTCGAAGAGACAAGTATTACGATTAACAAATTTCTGTTTTTCAGGAATAAATTTTTTGAAATTTTGTAAAATCGCTGACTTTCCTTTAATAAACTTATATACTTTCTTTTTCTTTTTTGCACGTTGATTCGAGAACGAATATGAAGATAAACTTTCAACTTACGATTATCAATGAACCACATGATCGACGAATGCCAAAAATTCATTCAAGAAAGAAAAATATACAATATTTCCGATGTACCAAACTCCTTAATGACTTATAAATTTGAATAAAACAAGAACTATAAACATCTGCTTCGATTTGTAATTTCTTTAAAAGTACAATTTTTAAGTAAAAGGAAAAAATATAAAATATTCCTTAACTTAACTGGTCCCCTCTACTCGAGAGGGGATTTTTTCACTCGAATAATGCATTATAAAGCACAGTTATAAACAAGAGGTTCATTCGAAAAGCAATTTGAAAATTGAAATCAACAAGTGTTCCGCTATATCAATGATTACGTTTTACACGTGTTTGTTTAGAATTTATGTCCTTACTATTCAGAAACGACCCATTTGCGCGCTATTTTCTCCCATTGTTCAAAGATTAATACCGTAATATGTGTATCATACGTTTGCGATACAAAAATCTCGCGCGTATCTATTTTAAGTATTCGATTTTTGATGAACCCACCCTATGAGATACGAACCGCAAACGTACTCAAGGAACACGTTTCGTGACTTAATAATCATTTACGGAAAATTAATCGATTTTACGGAACGACGCCCAATTCAAGCGGGATACGTATGGCTTATCGAGAGCCGAAGAACAAACTCTTCTCGAAAGTTTTAACGAACCATTCGAGTTCTCTGAAAAGCAACCACTACTCATGCTCGGTTCTTGAGCAATCTCGTTCCACTCGCTTTCGTGCGTAAACTTTCCATCAGAGCAAGTCCTCGACGTTTGACAAAGGGGGTCCTTTCCTAAATTCCTTCGTCTCGAACACACGATTCTGCTCGATTTCGTGCTTTATCGCGACACTTGGGAAAATACTAGCCGTCACTTCTCCGACGTATTTAATCTCAAAGGGAGCAGGCTTTTAACCTTCAGCGGTATTTACTTAAAAATATTTGCTTGTGCTGTGCGATAAATTAACTCGGGTTAATAAGTCCAGTTCAAAGTTTTCTTTGATGACGTAGTACGCCTACAAACCCTTTTGTAACGTATATTTCGTTTAAGAGATTGGTATCGTGCGTTTGATAAATTATGGAATACTTTGGACACAAATTTTACAATCATAAATCTGACGAATTTAACAATCCATTATTTAAACTACTGTTTTATATTTACTTAATTTCTGATTTACAGTGAGTTCTCGTTTTACGTGGTTAATTCGTTCTAAAGCTTTCGGACTAAATCAAGTTGTATAAATGCAGTGTATCGTAGAGAGAAAACAGACGATTTTAACATTGTAAAGTTAAACGTACCAAGTTTGTAAAAAGAAAAATTGAAGGAAGAAAGTCTTTATCTAATATCTAAATACATGTACACCGATAAAATATATAGAAAGACACAAGTGGGGCTACAATCGTGTATTTTAAGAATCTGTGTAATCCGAAATCACGTAACCTGAGAACTCAACTGTATTCTCATGCCTGTATAACATTTCTAATTCATAGATTTCAATGTGTGAGAGTTACATTTTTCCGTCCATATTGTATGACAATGGAGTTTTACTCGGGGCATATTTCCTTTTCAGTTATTTTTTCAACAACTAGAACCGAAACGTTGGAGCACCCTATCGTTATACGGTCTTGGTGAACAATTACTGTCTTTAATAGTAATTTTGTTCGATAACGAGAACCAAATGTGCATTCGTACATAAAACTTGAAATATTCGATGAAATTATTACGGATAACCATAATTTACAATTATATCCATAGAAATAGATATCGAGGAATACAGATCTTACGTTTCGTCACAAAGTTATTTATACTCGTCAGTAAAAATAAAGAACTATTTTCAACCTGGTTCGAATTCATTTCAACACGAGCAATTCAATTTCACGAAGATACGTTCATAGACGGTATTTTTTCCACTGCAAATATTTACTTTATCTTTCAAACAGAAGACTTTCCAATTATTTTTAGCAAACTTATAAATAACTAGTATTTTAAGTCCATGGAAAACTTGTTAACCGAAGGTTTCGTTATTTGTTATAAAATATCTCAAAAATACACGTAAACTAAAATAAATACGGTCCGTGTCTGTTTGTGTACACGCGAAACTCGGTAACGAAATTGCGATAGGAAATTGCTAACTTGTAAATATTTGCTACCATTAAGCTGACAGTTATAACAGATTTACCGGATACGCTGTACGTTTTTGAGATTAAAAAACAAAGAACGAACCTTTTTAGAAAAATATTCGATTCGTTGTGAACGTTGTGGCGTCACGCTTCGAAATGTTTTCCAAAAACATTTCTCTTCGAGTAGAACGAGAGATACTGTGCACCGCCGACAACACTTTTATGGATCGAACGAGTTCCAAAAACATTTTTTATGTTTGTATTTGTGCCGCGATTATTTTCTCTCGCGATTTCATAGTAAAAGATGCGAAAGCATAAATATTTATTCTCCACATTATTGCACATTATTGCACAGTGCCAAGTAACGCGCGTTGCACACACCGATCTAGATCGATTTACTCCAGAGTATATTGTCGTTTAGAAAGGAAGAAAAGAAACAGAAAATATAAATCGTTCGATTTCGTACCCCTTTTGCAATGAAAATAATGCTTCGAAGGAGATTGTTCTGTTTCGGTGCACTTGAAACGTACACAGTTACACGACATACCTATGGTCTGGTACGCGAAAAATGCTGAAGAGGAAAATGTGTATCGTAAACAAACAAAATTATTCTTAGCTTTCGAGCATTCATTCTACAATATGAACCTTTTCGATCGTATCGTTGCTTCGCAAACAGTATACGCTTCGTTTTATTTTTAAAAGGGATATCACGATTCGGGATATTGTGTTCGTGACTCGCCCGCAAATAAAAAGAATATGGAGAAAAATTTATATAAAGATATTGAATACTGTACGTTTCGGTTTACTCGTTCTACGGGTATCGAGAAAGTGGAATGAAAATGTTAATTATAATTGTTCTACCGTCGACTGCATCTTGGTTGTTTCGTATTTCACCGGAGCGACGTTTCGTTTCGAACGAAACGTATTACGGGAAATAATTATCCTCCGCTTTTCGATCCAAAGTGAACGAATAATTAAGAATAAATGGAAACTGTTTGAAAGAAACGGATCGCCCAACGTACACATGCTTGAGACGAATGGAACGAGTTGTCCTGAGATGACGCGGCTACTCGACTAAAAGATTCGAACGACAAGATCTGTAATTGACGGAGTTCATTAACTAATTGGAAGCATCGATTTTTATCCGCGTCGGTGATTAAATAGGTCTCATATAAGAATTTCATAATGCAAAATATGAAACACACAGAGGAGGTGAAACACACAGTATCGGTACACCTACACGTCAGAAATCAATTAATTAGTGGTACCGATCCTGGAATGTCGACGCGAAAAATTAATTGAATTGTCAAAATGGTATAAAAAAAAGGATTTGAGAGAGAGAGAAAGAGAGAGAGAGAGAGAGAGAGAGAGAGAGAGAGAGAGAGAGAGAGAGAGAGAGAGAGAGAGAATATACAGAGACACGCAGACGTTCGTGAGTATCTCTTACCATCCAGGCAACATTCATCAAACGTGATTTATCGGTGCATCCATTTCACGTCAGCGACTATCTTAATGCCTTTTGACATTTTTCATTAACGCGAGATGAACAAAGTATCCGCGAACGCGACACGACGCGTATGTAAATCGCGCATTTTCCAAAAAGAATTCCAAGCGACTGAATGCCGATGGTTCGTGAATAAAAAAAAAAAAAATGCGCATCGACGAAATAATGAATGTGTAAGCCCGCGAGTAAATAACGACGCACGTGTCCACGAACCGGCATGCATACACCGGGAAACGAATTAAAATTAATTAAAAAGAATAAAGGGACGAAACGTGGGCAAGTGTCCAGCAGTGATTGTAAAGAATCGACGTGTACGGTCGTTTGTCGACCAAACGACTCGAAAACACCCGTCACTCGACGAGCTTGGAAGAAATGGAAAATTTGTAATGGACGATGTCACGTTGATATTCGGATTTACAGCGGCTGTAACTCGTTGAAAAGGTTAATATGCATTAAAACGAGCCGCTGGTTCGGCGAACTGTTACGCGAGTACTCCGGATGAGAGGCAAAATCGAGGACAAAAGATGCGAGGAAAACAGCAACGGAACGAGGACGCGACGTGACGAGGAAAAACCGATTTTCCTCGCTCGTCTTCCGACAGATCTTGTTAGTTAGCATAGTTTAAGACAATACCCTCCCGTTGCCGGCGACATGGGAATATACAGCGAATAAATTCGGGGGAAGTTGGGTTACCGTTTAAATTACGTCCTCGGCGGTAAAACGATTTTTGGAGCATTATTAAAAAAGACCTCGAATTTGCATAGCGAAAAGCTTCGTTGCGTAAACTTCGAGATTTCGAACATTAACAGGGCAAAGAACTAATTGGATAAAGATTTTCAGCGAAATGGACGCTATTGAGAGTTTCCTACAAAATATCGCGCACTTGGAAACCTTAATTTGTCGAGCGATAATTGGAACAAAATGTAATTTCGAGCAGGAGGATCTATGGTCTTTGGACGTCATTTTGAAAGCGATTGAATGCTTTTACAACGCGTTTTAATTATGGTCCCTCGAAGACCGAAATAGCGTCCCACATCCGTATAGAGACCAGCGCTACGTTAAAGAGAAACTTTGTGCGATAAATCATACATTTTGTAGGATGAAAAGAGAACAAGACGAGTAAAATTGCGTAATATTTTCAGAGTCGCAATAATAGTTAAAACGGCAAACGTGAAAATTTATAACTGTGTACTAGAATAGTTCAATTTACTACCGACTTGGAAATAAAAGACCATTTCTTTTAATAGCGTACTTATTGAAAGAACTGCCGGATTTCTCTGCAATTTCCCAAAGGAATTGAAACTTCTCTTTGTCGCACTTAACATTGTTCACGAATTTCACGATACAGTAAACCGAACGATAAATGATGATAGTAACGGTATCGCAACTACGCGTTATTACAGGACCATAAACCACTTCAACTTTGACGAATAGGAGGCTCGTAAGCGATAAATTGACCGATTTTTAGATACGATCGTAATGTTAGATATATAAGTGGACATTCGTGAGGTCCATCGTATATTCCGAAATGTATTTATGAACCAGGAGGTAGTTTTCGAATAAAATATCGAACGGAATGTTAGAATTCCTCGCGAGAAACTCTTACGATTCATATTTCGCATGGTCAGGAATTCTATAGCATCTCGTGACGAACTACCGTGGCTGGTACTCGATAAGGAGATTCGAAGTTATTTTTAGTGCGGGCACGTATACTCTGCACAATTAGCGACATCTTTCAAAAATATCTACCAAAATGTGTTCCTCGAGTAAGTGAGATTTCTCACCTGGTACGTCCAGCTCGCTACGAAACTGGAGATTCATCTACAACAAACTATGAATATAAAGTTTATTAATATACGATACTTCGACACGGAAGAGACGAAAAAGAACCAATGCTACGGAACGTGCTCAGAGAGCGAAGAGCTTTTGCGCGGAGAATACGCTTTCGAACTTCATCGTTGAATCGTGATAAAAGTTTCGACTGCGTTTCCGCGGTGAATTTATGATGGAACGTCTGCTTTGAAAACAAACGACAATAATAACGTTTCTGTCGTTGATAAACTTCGTAACAGTTGTATGCAATTAATCGTTCTAAATAAATTTGGTAATTAACAATATTCTTACGCACAATTTCTCTCTACTCCCATTTCTAACCATCGATACCTTTAGTTCTATTCTCTTCGTAAATTGTACAATTTTTTGCAAAATTTCGTTCAATCTTTTCATGCGTATTTTTCGTTGCATTTAGAAATTGTTACATTTTTTGCAAAACTAATTTTGCCTAGCTGTAAACATTAATTAACGTTACACGCAGTTACATCTCCCAATACCTTATTACATAAGTATAGCTTTTCAACGATAGATCATTTTTATCATTTGTCATTGTTTTCAAATATATTATATTTACCCTTCTGTATACTCCTTTTCGTCGTTCGTAAAGGGGACGAGAATAAACTGGTGTAATCGTTACAAATGGTTGGTGCATTTGTACATTGTAATCATTTATTTACGTCGAGCAATAATTCAGATCATCGTAATAACTACTGTTTCACGAGACGGCTCGTGGAACGCTAAAACGTCGAGCATTCTAACCGCCCCCAGTCGTTCGAGAAACCATAACGTTAAACGAAGCTGCTCGGAATCGGTGCTCGTAACTCGCTACAGCCCATTCGATTCTTCGTCGGAACGGTTGTAATGCGTAAAATTAGATCGAAACAAGTAACGTCTATATACGACAACGGGCGACGGCAATTGTAGTATCGTAAAATGCAGCGCGACACAATAAACTGCCCCTCGCGACAGGAAAAAGCGCGAAACCCGCACGGAAAGCGAAGAGGATAGAGCCGAGCAGGGCAGAGTGTTCTCGGAGTTCCAAAGAATTTCAGAATTTATCGCGGCGAAATCGATGATATTTCTTAAGGCCGTTCCTATCGGGAAATACCGGCAAATGCAATTTCATCCGTTCTGCTCTGAAACGCAACGCGACTCGTCGGAAATACGAGAATTTTCTCTCGTTAAGTGTAGATAAAAAGAACGAGACTAAACCTATGAAATTAACGAAATAACGAAGTTCGACGATATTAAATGATCCGTTACAACGATATTAAATGAAATCGTCGAATCCAACTGTTCCGTTTCGTCGAAAGTGTAACGAACCGCATCAGTCTTGAGAGTCTCGGGAGACTATATTTTAATATACAGTCTTGCATAGATGTTTACACATGTCCTTCGAAAATTATTCTATCAATCTACCCAGAAGTATAGTATTGTAGCTCGATTGAGACGATGCTCATTGAATACGTACTTAAAGGAATTAAATATGGTGCAGATCGGAAACGTTCGTTTTCGAAATTTTTGAAAAGTTTAACTACTTAAGGATACACGCGTAAAGTTTCATTGTAAAATATAAAAATACAACGAAGTTGTCGAATATTTTTGATCGCGTGTTAAGTAACTCGAACGCACGGTCTGGCAATTGTAAAAGGACTGCAACTACGGTACCGGGGCGAGAGAAACGAAAATTTCTTCCGACCTCCTTTAAAAGTACGATCATTCGAGAGTATATTTCCAGAGTTTTATTTTGGATCTCGAAAAAATAACGGAAGTGTATAATATTTTCAAGAACGTGTTGGATCGCACAAACGCGTCGCCCGGGAAATAAAAAAAGCTTGAACGCGCTCACCTTGATACCGTATTTCTGGAACTGGTTGGTAATATTTCTTGACATATTATAAACGTATACTTGTAAACGTCTGATCGTAGCTTTTTCTCGTGTTTTTTTTCATCTTTATTTCGTATTAAAAATGAAAACTGAAATCACGGATATTAATAATACTTTCTCTCCATTGCTTCGAGCGGTAAACAACTTAACAAACAGAGAAGAATTGTTTTTAGAACGATCAATTTCGACGGCAAATATGTTTAAATAAAATTAACGTTTCTTTACATTTTCTTCTTCGAAGAACGAATTTTTAGCGAACGAATGAATTAGAATAAAGAAATAATTATCGAGCTGAAAGATAAACTGCAAGGATGACCTTACTTTTCAACCTAGCACCCTGGTTATCCCACGTCGGTCGTAAAAACTGACAGCTGGATCACTGGTATTCACGACCCTCTTATACCAACTTGGTTTCGTTTTCGCGAATAGAGAGAATGTGAACACAGCCATTAAACACAGACAACTTTTTGTTCGGTTTCTTATAGGTACTTTCTTCGAGTATTTCGGATACCCTTATTTTGCCACGGATTCATCGCACACTTAGCTGAAACAGACGGTGCCCATTTATTCTGCTATGTAATTATTTAAATGATGTGGCACCAGTTGAAACGTTAATACGGATTGCGCCTCGTACAAAAAAAAAAACGATCCAAATCACACATTTATCGAACAAGTGTCTTTTTTTCAACAATGTTGCGTTGGAGGATAGCAACGTGAAAATTTAGTTTCAATAGTTCGTAACGATTTTTTGCTTCGAATACGTACAATTCGTGTTCTAAACTTGTTCGATTCATCCAACGACACGAACGGTATCGAACAAATCTCGAATTAAAATGCACCGAGTTATTGTTTGTGTAACAAGATGTAACTTTACTTTTCGTGATTAATTTATCACGGTGTTGTTACGGTATAGCCTCAAAATTGTACAGGTATAATATAGGTCAAAATTGATTTTCTCGACAACAAAATTTCACGTAAAAGATTTTATTTTACATTTTCAAACTGTTCTTTTATGTACAAGGTGAGTCACGATAAACAGAACTTAGAAATATTTCCTTATTTTTTTATTTATCATCGTATTAAAAAACTTCCAAAGATAAAAATTCATTTTAGAAAAATGCGTACAATGACAGGAAAAATATATTTTCAAGACACCTTTTTTACGCGATTTCGAGATCACCGATGATTTTATTTTGTATCGGAATAATGTATTTTTCTTTTTGTCTTTGACAAGTTTTTTGATACGACGATAAATAAAAGAGATATTTCAAGGTACTATAGTACCAGGGGTCAGGAAGCAATTTTTCATAACAAAATGAATCAAGAACGTAGAATAGAATTTTATTCGTTTTTGGCTCGAATCGAATTTGGCTTCGTTTACGAGAAAATTGAACGGAGAATTTCGTTAACGCATCTATCTATTACACACTCTTTCTATTTGTATCGATGTTATTCTATTTTCCGTTGTTGTACTATTTTCGATTTACTTAGAATCAATCAAAACGTAACAGCGCAAGTTTGCCAATGTTTACAAACACCGACACGAGTAAATGTACTTATTAATAAAGAAATGGAGCTATTCTACCTCGAATTTGTTTAGATAATACAGGACATTGGCTAACTCGTGTACAGTCGCACGCGCGACAGACAGTTTCAACATTTATTTTTTCGATAACGAAATCTCGCGCAAAAAATTTTATTTTACATTTTCGCGTTATTCTTTTATGTCCGTTGGTATTGCATTTCCAGTGATACTCTATACATCCGCAAAAAAAAAATTACACACACGACCTCTGAATCGACCGATAGTACGTGCGTTCTTTTTACACAAGATCACGTTGTAACGCGTGAACGAATTCTCCCGAAAAACATCGAGTCCGTAACGATCATCGGTGAACTTGCGATATGTCGCGTTAACTATAGACGGAACACGTTTCTTTGCATCGGTGTTTATTTCCTTCGTGCTTCACTTACGACCGCAAGCGTCCGTCTTCTAACTCCCCCATTTTTCTTTGTCTCTCAAAGGGAGTTAACCAACGGCCTTGTTTAGACACAAAATAAGAAGGGACATTAGCTTAGTAGAAATATATGAAAGCGTTAACTCGTAACATCATAAATTAAATTTCCGCTTGCCGAAAATAGACGTGTTATTTTGAGGAAAAGAGAAACCGATCTTCGTTCTTGTCTCGGAAAGCTTACGAAACGACAGTATATCGTGACAAATGTTCCTGCGTCGAGTTTCACACGTTTTAAACAACACCGTTCGTTTATCATTAGATAAATTATGACGGGAAGATATACTGTCGTATTGTTCGTTAGTTTTTTTGAAAAATAGACGCACATGAGTGAACGATACAGCCGAAAACTTGAAGTATACACGATGAAAAAGTAAATTCGAAATGGTAAGTTCTTTTCCTCTTTTTTTTTTTAATAAGGGGTGTGGTTATCGAGAAACTCGATTTAGGAGTGGATTGTCGTTCGACAATTTAATAGGATTCTGCGCGCCATAATTCGAAACGAAACTTAATTGTTCGACAGACGACTCTGTCGGACGGTGTACCAAATTTTTCAATATCTGTCGTATTTTATTGAAATTATTACCCGTAGTGTACTTCGACGTTCATTTAATAATCAATTTCAAGGGCTCTTGAATATTTGTTTCGCAAAATGTAATAAGCTCAGCGGATTGTGTGCACTCTTCGTAATTTATATTACGAATTTATTAATGCGTATTTATCAATTATAGCATTAGATTCTTCATCAAACACGCACAATGTGCGATCAGAGAACGGTAATCCTTTCCACGCGGTAATCCCTTCGCGAGCGTTAAGTTGACCGAAATACTGCTCTCGACAAACGCTTATTCATTATGAAACCAAATGCCTCGTAACTCGCACACTTTGTACACCGGTACAGAATCACAATATTTGGTATTTTGTGATACATTGTTAAAAAATTCAACGTTTCCTGATGGCGTTGCGCAAAAATTAAGCGCGCGAGAGAAATGGAAACACCAACGCTTACCTCGAAAATTATTTCGTCGTGTGTAAACCGTTCGGTATTAATGCTATCTGATATGTGTTTCGTTTCGTTCCGGGTACATTGGAATATTTGAAAGGTATTCGAACGCTACGAATGTTATTATTCGAATAAGACCATATGATCTCTGAAATATAATCGATAATGTGCATGTGTAAATATACAAATGTTTACAACCGAATGTAAACATATTAATTACTCTGGACCGAAATAGAAATATTGCACAATATTTTAAATGGAAATATAGTTGGAAAAATAACTATGAATCTAAATAACAACAAAGACACTCAATTCAAATATAATACCTTCGATCGTGGACGTGTTCAAATAGTCGGTCACTTCGACAAGTAATTCCAGTTCCTTTATCTAATTTCCGTAGGAGCATGCAACATAAACCAATTCAAAAAGGAATCCTCACGATCTAACCATAGAGCGTAAGTTTACCTACCAAGTTTACGTATAAAGTTTTAACAGTGCTGAAATTCGGTTCGAATCACTTGTATGGACGAACAATTACAAAGTTGAAGTGGCTGCAATTTGAACATCAAGCCGAAACGCACAAACGTTCGCATAACCTTCTTTATTATCGTGCACTCGTTTTGTATTCGAACGAACGCTCCACTTTTATGGAACACTCTACATTCGGCGCAATAAATTTACAATGATTCTGTCGAGGCAGAGAGAAAGAGATATAGAGACCGGTAGTGAAAAGCGAAAAGTTCTTTATATTTCCATGCAAAATCCACAATTTCTCTGTGCACATTCAGCCGCAATAAAAGGAGGGTATGTTTCACATCGAAGCCTCTCGAGCCTTTGGATATTACGAACTTGCACGGGAAGTGGGGATTTTATTTCCACCGACATCTGTTTCGACAGTTCCGTGTCAGCGAGTGTAAACACGTAAACAACTGCCGATCCGGTTTTACGATTTTGTGTATTCTTACCGGGCCGACACCGTCGCGACGTTTCTCGTTTGGGGCGCACATGACACTGATACTTTCGCGGAAATTGAAAATCGTAATCGCGATTCCATCGACAATACTTTACGGACACGTCCATTCAACGTTCAGCCTACGGTTAATATTACAGTAACTATACGCAATGTTATTACATTCCACACTGTGCTTCGTAAATTGAATTTCCAGACTAATACAAGCATCCTTTTCAACTTACATAATCGACGTCCTTTCGTTCGAGTTCACGCGAAATGCTAATAACGGTTTCTCCTTTTGTTCGTATTTGTTCTCGATCACCGTATGGACGCATCGCGTGAACGAAAAGTAACGAATTGGTTTCCATGGACAACGTTCTATTTATTTATTTCTATCGAACGTAGGTGAAACACGTAAAATAAGAACAATTGAAAATTCTGTCGATACAACCTAATTTCAATATAGATCGCAATGGCGAATAATCGAAAAGGGAAGGAAAGTTATTTCTCGTTAATAAAGATCCTTATCAAAATTCACTTGGGAGTTATTAAACACACGATTCGGTGAATACGAATTAGTCCTTCGATTGTAGTTTCCAAAACCGATTTCTGAACTCGAGGAACATTAGACCTCGAAATTTCGACCACAGGAAGGTAAACCGTTGTAATATCACATTGCAATTGATTCCAAACTGTACGAGGCTAGAAATAATGGTCGAAGTTAATTATTAATCTCGAGAGGACAAAGGCGCAATTGGAGTTGGAGTTGAACGAGCAGTTGGAATGTTTGCGCGCTAAATACTGGAAATCAATAATCGGTTAACCTGTACATCTTTTGAACTTCGAAACTTAACCGCGTTTGATAAATTACTGTCGTGCCATCGTCGTAATCTCATCTCGTCCATTTTATGGGGCAAGTCAGACGCACAGTAGCCACGATGCGACATTTAGCTTTTATTTGAACAAATAGCTGACTTTATCTTCGGAATAAATTCACGAAGGAAAATTAAAGAAATTTTGCGTTCGTCGGTAATAATTAACATATTTTAAATGTTTTAAATTTCAAAGGTTCGCAAGGTGCGAATTCACTTAGGAAAAAACCACCCCTTACGAGCGCATCAGAGCCGCGTGTTTTATTTACGCTTACGTGGCCAGAAAATTAGAAAATACATTTAAAAATGTTTCAAACGAAAGGAGTACCGGAGGAGTGTAAATGAAATATGCCGAGGAAAAACAAATCTCAACGTTTCTCTTGCTAACCGTGTTCCTTCAAAGCTGTGTAATTAATTTTCTCGTTAAAAAGTTCAGAACGTGAAGTTATGCACTTTCTCCTGCTTAAACTGAAAAACCATCGAATTACTCGTAAACGTGGATGAATGAAAAAATGTTCAACTTGTAATCGGGTAATTTGAAACTGCTTTCAATTGCGCGTACAATATTTAGTTCTCAGAAGTTGAAAACTCTATCGGACGTGCAAGAGATCCTTCGTACTCGTTCACCCTTATCGTGTAATACGGGTGAACGCGAACAACGCTGCGCACGAGAGATGCAATTTTTGTTCTTTTCGATAGCCGAGAAAACCCAAAGCGCGTAATTAATTTCTCGGGTACACGGGACCGGAGGAACGATAGCCGGTAAAGGGTGCTCCTGGCCGCCCTCTTAAACGAATCGAATCGATTTCCAGTCTCTTTAGGATCTAGGATGCTCGTCCTGCAACGCCAACGCCAATTTCCGCGCACAGATGCGCGTAATACGATTTCGTTCGCGCTGTAAATAATCTTATCGGTAGCCGAGCAGGTGTAGTCAACCGCCCCTGTGTCCAGTGTGCAACAACAAATTTCGTACGCTCTATACGACGCCCGATAATTCCAATCTGCTCGCGAGAACTCGTGAAATTGTCGGAATTGCTGCTTCGGGATACGTGAATCGTCGTTGGAAAACACCGTCACCGAATCACTCCTCCTACCCCTTGTCTTGTGCATTTGCATATTTTACAATCGCGCGGAAGTAATTACTTTCTTGGAGCAGGAGCGACTGTATCGCTAACGGGTAAGCTGTAATTGAACTGGAAAATGTGACTACGGCAGAACGCGCTCGAATAACTTTATCTTTTAATAACAAGTGGAATATTTTCAGACCGCTCGTATCGTACGTGGTGGCCACTTACATGGAACATCCGTGAAGTCGCCCTCGCCTTCATTTTTATAAAACTGGCCGCGTTCGTGGAGCCGTTAAAAATAAGGGATAGGTACTATTCTTTCTTTTTTTCTTTGCCACGGTAACTCAAGTTTAAAAGGTGAAACTAGCCTCGAGAGTTTCAGCTCGTTAATGACTCTGTTTAAAATTGTTGCACGTTCGAGAAAGTCTTTTAAAATAATATGTTGCGCGCATCGGTAAGAAAAAAATGAAAAAGAAAGTCGCCATCTTTGTTCTCGATAGTTTTGTACAGACGACACAGAGACATTTTTTTATTTACTTTTCCCAATCGAGTGGGATCATCTTTCCTTATCCTCTGCCTATTGACGATGGCGTTGATATACTCGCATTTAAATAGTTTCATTCAACCTTTTGTACCTTGAGACTCCTCTAGAGATTCATCCTATTATGTCTGGTTTTCGCGTAGCCTAATTTCCCCGATAAGGTTAAAAGAAATTTTCACAGCGACGATCCAAGAGCTTCAATCATTATTCCAACTATCTTATCTTTCCCAGCTTTAGAACTAAATGTAAAATCGTATTTTCTCTCACTCTTGGTCTTGTTGGCTGATCAATTTGAACTCCAGTTACATAATCAATCTATAGTTTTCTGGAAATTTGCATAGATTATTGTGATTCAACCGCTCCATTTTTTTATCTCCTTTAACGATCTTTTATTATACACCGACCAAACCATCGTTGATACATTTGTAGACTTCCTTGTTTAGACTAATCTTCGCATCGATATGAAAGAAATTTTGGAGCATATTTGCCCGAAAGAAATCCTGGATCGGACGAAATTCCTCTCGTATTCTTTAAGGCTGCCCATTGTGTCTCGGATTTTATAGATCCCTTTCAACGAGCCTTCGACCTTTAAGAAGTTCCCTTCAATACGGAAGTCCTGCTTAGTATTTCTTACGTTTAAAAGAGGAGACAAAAATCTAGTCTTATCGTATCGCCCAATTACTTCTTTGATAAAATAATCACAACTCCATTTTATGCGAGAATTTAATTAGGAGAAACATGAATTTATGTTCGATAGATCCGCTATTACAGAACCTGTTTCATATCGGTATCTTTTAACGTGTTGAAAGTGTATCACAGGTAAATGTAATTTATATGAATATGCGCAAGGTCTTTGATTCGATTAATCACCCACTATTTTCGTTCAAATTACGAGCTCTTGATTTTCAAGGATACTTCCTTTTCTGGCTCTCTACTTTCTTAACTAATGGAATCCAAACTGTTAAATTCAGTGATTACCTTTCCAAAGAAATCGCAACGAGATCGAATGTTCCGCAAGGATGATATTTACCTTTAGTATAATATTATTTTTAAATCACTTTCTCCGCCTGTATTATTTCTCTTTCAATTATATTCTTTTTCTTTTCTTTTTTCTTATATTATTATTATTTTGTCATTATTATGTTTATATTTTTATACTTTAATTCTCTCTATCTTCAACCAAAATTGAACTTCTCTTTGTGTACCAAAGGGTTCTTTCCTTGTAGAAATAGATAAATTATTATTATTATTATTTGCCTAAAGGCTGTTTAACTCGATAATGAAAATATAATATCGAACTTCAACTTCTTGTGAGATTACTACTTGGCGAAATTACAATTATTTCAAAATAAAGTGGGATACTTATATTACGTATTATTACAACTTCTTATTACATATTTAATAAGCGAAGTGTAAATATTGACGTCAAACATCTTCGAAATATTGTTGCAAGTTTTTATGATATGTACATAATACTTAAAAAGATACAACCTGTACCTTCAAATACTTCACTTATACATTTCAAGGTTATCGAACGAACAAAGGGTATAATACAATAATGTCAATGATAGCGATTCATTGTAAATATTAATAATAATTTCTGAATACTAATTACGTCACTATTGAAACCAAATTGTATGGTTTCTTTTTCGTTTCTCTAAATTTAAAACGTGCCCTCAAACATGTTTTGCGTTGTGCAGTCAGAAAATGAGTATTGAAATTTGTTGCAATCAACACCTATAAGTTTAACAGGTGTAAAATGCATAATTTGATCAACGCGGCGATCATCGACTTAGCGATACATTATTCAAGATTTTAGACAACCTTTACGATTACGACTCATCAATCTTCCTGTATGAATAAATATGACTCTGTTCGAGCTCCGAATGGAAAATTTAATTAATGCTCTCATTACACGGTTTTGCTTTTACACGCTTGACGAGAATTTTGATTAACTCCGTTTAACGAGCGGACTCGTACCCTTTACGTGACTTTAATGAACGCGCGACGCATGTACCATTTTTATCGAACACACAATTAAGATATATTCAATTTTTTTGCAATTTTTGTGGCTTAAGAATTCGGTGAAAACTAGTGAGATAATAGTAGATATAGTATAGAGGAGTAGAGTAGTAGTATAGTAGAATAGTAGAATTATTTCAATTCGTCAACAAAAATAAACGTATTAAACGCTCAAAATATTTCTTTCGTTTTTAAATTAACATCGTGTTTATTATTCATTTTTTAAATACGTATTTCGTAAGCATAAAGAGACTAAATTACCAGTGCTATCAACGAACTGTGGTTGCAAAAAATTAACTTCGATCCAAACGAGTTGCGGATAAGATTTTCCTTACAATTTACCCCTTGACAATCGTTGCCTTGTTGTATGATGGCGGAACGCAAGTGCATAAAACGTTCCTTTGCAACGAATATTTGAAAAGCATTTCTAGCATTGTGCGAATCGTGTTCACTCTGATTCTGGGAGAAATCTATTATGTTGCACGCGGTTTTATCGATCTTTTGTTTTCTTCAATGTAATTACAACACGAGGATGTCTTTAGATGCAATCCCATTTCAACGTTCTTGAACAAATATTCCTGGCACGTGACAACACGAAGTTCAAATGAGACACGTCGAAGTACTTAGTCGATTGCTACGCCAACGGTAATACGAATTACGTTGTTGCGTAGAATGTACCCGATTCGCGGTGGCGAACGAATGACTGACATTATCGCACATTTCATTAAAGTACCGTGTAATTTTTCGACCTCTGCCTGATGACAATAAGCACAGAAAGTATGAATGCAAGCAGTACTTTTCATGTAGAAAACTCTGTTTATAGAGATGCGTATACTCGTAGTTTGACGTTGCGACAGTTTGTTTCTACGTTGAAAGACAGGAGCGATAGAAAATAAACGGTGAGAAGGTAATGGGCAATTTGACGAACTTCGGTGGCCTTGAGCAATCAATTGATTTTCATTTGAAAGCGGTATGAATTTCAACGATTTGAAAATATCGGTAAATAAACCAAGATCAATCTAATAAGAATTCTTACGCTCGACTCCAGTTCATTCAATACGAAATTATTAAAAGCCTAACGAATGGCCATAGTAGTCTACACAGTTATGCATCTGTAAAAAAGAAACAATATATAAGATATTTAATAATATTCAAATTTCTTCCATTTTCCGTAATATCAAGCATCGTATTGTAATAATAAATACGTTTCCGTTGATCTTGATCATTAACATTTCTATTATGGTTTGTAATAATTTCAAGACTCGCGAATTTACTACATTTATGAACCCATTTTTTAACAACAGCGTAGAAATATTCTTAACGGATGCATTATTTTTAAAATTCCTACCGCTAATGAGCAATTTGAAAATTTAAAAGCATTGTTTGCTTTCACGGTTTAGGTCGGTGCAATAAAGAAAACAAAAAATTCACAAAGAGGGGATTAGTAATTGTAAACACACCAATAAAACAAAGAGAACGAATGACTATCAGATGCAAAATAAGGGAATAGCACCGCAACATCAATTAAATCTCGTTAGTTTCAGCTTTCCTATTATACGCTTCAGCCAGGGTTGGTCGTTAATTTACGGAAAGGATAATCGTTAATCAGTCGAAACGGCAGATACTGTTTCGCATTTGCTCACTACCCATAAACTTCCCTTAAACGGAGGAGATGCAACGTTGGTCGATTGAAGACCGATAATCGAATGTCGTAAGTTTAATTACCAGGGGTAAACATAGCAGCTATCAGGGAAATCTCGATTCTTCTCCGTGAAATAGCGGTTTCTATGCATGTATTAAAAGTGAACTGAAAGAGTACCAGTCGTTAAGAAGTAACGAATCGACGAACTTTGTAACAATGTTCTGTAAATAAGAAAAAGTATTAATTAAATATAAGTATTCAAAATACATAAAGAAAGTATTAATTAAATATAAATATTCCTTAAATATAAAAAAGATTTTATAAATTGCTACAAATCATCGGGACAAACATTTCGAATGATAAATAAAAAAGAAACAGTGTTTCGTGAGTTATTTGCTCGATGAGCAAACATAAATTATATTTATATTGAACGATTAAAATAATTGTTCGACCGAATATAATTTTGCTTATCTTTGGTCTACGCGTCAAGTATACGTTAATTATCGATTGGTACTAATTTCTTTTCCGCGAAACGAAAGGCAGGAATTACGAAATATGCTCAAGAGCAAATTTAATGATACGGAGTTAACAGCTTAACGAGAAGTTCCAAGAGTGTCAGTTACTTTCCGCAGCTCGCCAGCAAATATTTTAATAGCTTTCATTGAAGTTCCGTTTCTACTAAATTTACTCTCGCGTATCCGTCTGCACGATGGCTGGTCGCAAAAATGCTAATCACTCACCACGAAGCGTTTAATTGCACGTCAAGCTTGAATCCGAAATTCTGAAGATGCTCAGTGGCTTGTACAATTAGATCGTCAGCGATGTAATTCATGGTTCGTTAAGAACGATATTTGACCTAATTCTCGGAAGATATTCCTGAAATCAAACAGTGTGAGATATTTAATTAGCAACTAGGAACGTAAGCAGCTCGCTGTAAGCGCTATTATGGCACCATTACACGCGCAGAATCAATTGCGTTGTCTAATAACGTACAAATGAAAACAATCTTTAAAAATTTCCACGTAGTGTATATTGTGCTGCGTTCAAACTATGCGAATAAAATAATATTCTATTCTATATCAAATTTCTTTAAATAATATGGCATGCTTCTCGTAACAATAATTAATCGAATCTCGAATTGTCCATTACTTGGATCGAGCACGAAAATATGTTGCGTCTGGTCATGAATTCACCCACGAACGTATACGCCTTGCAAATAGCGTCCAACATGTTCGATTAAATCCTAATCCCAAGGATGAAACGCGAGGACCTTGCGGATATTCTCCAATTTACATAGTCCAGTGATGCGATGCATGAATCAACTAGTCCTAGACTGAATTGACGATTCCACGAACTGAAAACGTCAAATTACCGAAAATAGAAAACAATGATAATCTTTAAAACTTTAATGCGGAATATTCTATATTTATAATAAAGATTCATGAAAACTCGAAATAATAAATGTACAATTTTGATAGTTTTAATCTGTCGATGAAGGTTATTTAAAAGCATGTCACGATCGATAACGTACAAGATTCGATGAACGATACTTTTAAATTTTATGACATGATTTTAATAACGATAGCCTGGGTATTTCAATTTGAAGCTAATAAAGTATGTTAATTATAATAGTTTACAGATTGAATTAATAGGTAATAAATGATATCGATATGAAATTTTAACTACTTCGATTGTCTGGCTCGTTACTTCGATCAGTTTTAATGTGTTATTAATTTTTAACATTTTCAATTTCTTCTTTTCACGATCGAAATAATCAACCGAATACTTAAAAAGAACAACGTCTAAAAATGAATCTTATTAAATATATCGGCAAGTAGTGTTTAATTTTACTTGACTATAGATCGATCGTTAAATTTTGTAAGATTTGTATAAAATCGTAACTATGCAACGTTGAAATAGCAAATATTAAGAGCATAAGAAACTACGAATATTTAGACTAAATAATTAAATGAATACGTGTGCAATAATTCATTATTTCATACGATGTTTTTTGTCCCCTTTTTTTAGAAAAAATAATTATTATTTGGTATATACTTAATGAAATTTTTATCAGACCAAGATGTTATAGTCACGATCAATACAACCTTAACTATGACTTCAAGAATGTCCTATGGTCGCCGTGGAAAAAATAATTGCGTTCTTCAAATGAAATTCCACGAAAGAATTATAGGATATTTCAAATGCACATCCCTTAAAGGACAAATGCAGACCTCTTATTTTAGAGCCTCCTATGCTCGTATCGTCGACGCTATTATTTTTGTAAACATATTCTGGAAATAACATTTACTTAAACTTTAAAGTTACAAACAGTTTCATCCTTTTGGTGAAACATTCATAGAAGTTTGCACATTATGAAAAACTGTTTACTGTACTCATACGGTGCTCTATCTTAAATAAAATTTTAAAGATTTTTTCGAATAATACAATTTTTAAATAAAAAAAAGCTTGTAATTAGACAAATCTTAATTAAAATCGAATCATTATATCGTTACCAAAAACTGGACAGGTGAAATAATCTTTCTATCGAAACTTATTCGTAGTAACATTATCGTTCAGCTGGAATAAAAAGGGTATGTAAATTCTATTTATAGTTTTAACCACAGTGTTTTTAATTCTATAGATAATCTGCAATAACTTGTGACATTCGCTGATCGTACAAATCGGTCACGTATAAAATCGTAAAGGAATTAAAATATTATCAAATTATTTTATCTGAAATTTAAATACTTTGCGTTCGCACTTACATTTTATCGACTTTGTACTTTTTGTGGAAATGGAGCGCAATTAAAGAATTTACTCGACCTCACCGGAGGTAATTGCAACAAATTCACGGTGAACCACGGGGCAAGAACTTCCTTGGACGGATACTTGGAGTAAATTTTTTCTCTTCTTAATTTCCCATAAAACAGAGAAAACCCTAGAGTAACCCAGTATACACCGCGAGCTCTTCAATTCAACGCGAGAATTTATCCAACATTTCGCGGCGACTCGAGTACGGCCACGAGAAAGGTTCATTCAAAACATTGCTCCGTTCGAGATAACGACGAACTATTACTTCGTAAATTTTATTCAGAGGTAAACGATGGAGTTCCTTGGCAAAATATTCGCGTACATCGACTCGGGGAAAGTGGATTTCGATGTCGTGGAAAATCCATTGGATGATAATGGTGCGAGACGATTGCCGACCAGCATAGTATGCATCAAGAATGTCAAGCAATAATAAAGTTTCCAACGGAAGTTAATCGACCGCGCTCGGTATAACTTCCACGCTACCATTTGTACGCAGATGATAAAATCTTGACAACCTTACTCAAAGAAACGTAATAATCGCGAATGCTACAATTTTAATGACCTAAATTATCTTTAAATACTCTTTTTTCTTATACTCCATTTAAGTTTACTTTTATACAAAATTTTCTAATATCCTAGGCACGATATACACACACGTACATCCGTTAATAATAATACGAGGGGAACAAACTTTTTATTCCGTCATTTGTCAGTCATACTTTGTACAATTTATTATTACATTATTAGTCCATCAAACATTTAAGGCTATGTCACAACAACTATGCAAGTTCACTTCTGGTCTTTATTTAATCCATTTCTCGTATTATATTCCTCGTACAGTTACTCATTATATTATAATTTGTGTTTGAGATCGTGTCACGTTTTTATTTAACAATTCTGATTTATTCTGACGATGGTTCCGACGTAAAAACCAAAAGCCTGCAATTATTTTTTTTCAAGTACACGGTTAAAGTCGCTTTAACTGCTTATGGCTATTAGAGATATTGGTTCTTTTATTTATGCTTAGATTCGGTCCGAAAATTGTCCTCTGTTTTTTATACATTTGTCGTTCAATTAAAGTATATTTTATTGTGGTCTTTCCACCGAACGATCGAATATATTCCCAATGAATGTTTGTAGCTGAACGATTGAGTGGCTCGTTGTTAGTTGTAAAGTGTAAAATTCTAACGGTAACGTTAATTAGTTCTAACTTGTTCCAGATAGATAAGTACAATTGGGAAAATCTATACTTTATGTAATTTAAATATAGAAAAAGTTGTTGTTTTCTTTTTCAAGTACTGTCTTAGACAATACTTGAATAACAAATCACTGCTTCGGGGTCCGATCACTATCTATAGTCCTCATTTTAACGGTCTCTGCTACCAAAAAGCAACATATTTATCTATCGTACAAATACCGATTTTTGACCGATCGCATAATTGACATTTTTATTCAGGGAGGAACGGTTTCGAACACGTAAATTGGAGTCAATGAAATCAAATGTTTTCTCGGTCAAATGGATATGAAAATAGAAAACAGAATTAGTAAGATGAAATTTAGAGCGAAGGTAAAAATTTACTACAAAAATATACGATACAAATACGAGGACACAATCTGCATAAAATGATAGTGGTCTTTTAAAAGAACGCTGTTTCTCGTAGAATACGATGCAAATGCATTACTTTCTATTTGCCATTATGAATAAGAGCTGCGACGTATTTTACGACGACTGCAGCTCCTCATTTATAGAAGTTGCAAATTGAATTCTGCGATGAAAATTACGCTGGGTCTGGAAAAGTAGAAATGAAACTTTAAGGACGGAAAAAGTACGAAGGGAAACGTATTTAAAAAGGCTTAGCAACTCGCGTGATTATAAATTAAACTGCTGCAATTTGCTGCATCATTAGTACCACGAAAAAAAAAAGATTACAATTTTTATCTCAGTCTGAAATGTAGCAGTTGCTGGAAGAATTTCTCAAATTGTAGAACCATTGTCGTTGTAAACCCAACGAAAGCAATATTCTCGACCATTTACAGTTATACCAAAGTTCAACTCTTTCGAACTTTATCAATTTTCAACCTTTTTGAATCGCGAAACTGTGAACGTTATCGTAAAACTTGCAATTACACTTACTATTAGATACCTAATTTCTGACTTCGTTCTTCTCGAACATTTCAATTGGAGAATAGATTGTTAATGTACTATAAAAATTAAGAGAGTATCTCAGTAACCCGGTTTCAAAATTTCAATTTATAACGTAGCAATGTCCCTCCGAACTTCCACTTTCTTGTGAAATGAAGAATCTCCACTGCTTAAAATTTTTTTGCCTCACTCTTCACCGGTATCCCTCATTCTTTCGTTAATTCTGGTAGAATTCTTATCTGCGGAATTACTTCTTCAATCGAAATGTCGCACTTGTATTTCAGAAATATAATAATCCTTCAAAAGAGCATTATTCACACAATTGAGTCCTCGAACAAAATAAGGACAGACCTGTGAAGGATCTGTCTAAAATAATGAAATTACCGTAACGACGAGACAAATATTTTCTAGGAAATGTTTGTCTTCGACCGGTTGAAATTAAAATAAAAGAGAGAACATAAAAAGGAGAATTCGGGGTAAACGGAGGAATTACCAGAAAGGAGAGAAAGGATTTGACGGGTTACGGAAGAAGCGACAAGAACTCTAATGTATTCCAGATCCCATGATATACGAACCGAGTCGACGGAATATCTCCGCAGTGCCTCGTAAATACACTCCTCCGCGATTTTAATCTTTCAACAGATCTCCCGATTACATCTCCTCCAACCATCGTCTCGTAAAACCAGGAAGCATAGAGGAAACGTTGATTGGCGAACTTCAACGGTATGTCTGCGTAGTTACGCTCGACAACGAATACCACGGACGTCTCCTATCGAACGAATCCCATTTTACAATCCATTAGCATAAGATTGACGCCAGCCCGTACTGCTTAATTCGTCGGCCAACCGTTGCCTCCGATTAATACATAGCCCGAGCATTGACGTCTCCAATAGGCGGAGACTTTCCTCGAAGAAATTCTTGATAAAGGAATTGTCGATGATGCGATTAGAAGGGTGCATAAAGAGTGGAACCACTCTTTACGGAATGTTTTCCACAATTGGAGATGAAAGTTCGTTTTCAGAAACGTTCATTTGATCGTTACAGTTGCCTAATGTTTAACAAACGAACATGAACGTTCTGCAGAATTTGCGTTCCAACGATAGAAATGAAAGAAAAGTAAGTTTGTAACAAGGACACATAATTTAACAAATAATTCCAATGAAAACATCGATAAGGTCCAGAATGTACGATGCAAAGTTTGAGTAGGGATTTCGGATGGAAAGTGTAAGTCGTAATGTGTGCCAAAGACGGTATAAAGTATCGGTAATTGAGGGTCAAGTTCTAGTCCGTAGTAGTTCAAAAGTCCAATAAGTTCTACCTTAAACTAAACCGAAGTTAAACGAGAGACTGTAAGTTCTTCAAGACGATCTCCGATGTAAAGGCACGTGCAAACTTCGAAGGAAAATGTAACGGATTTTGCCCTCTACGTACACATATAAATAATAAGATCTGTATAAAGAGGTGCGGTTTCTTTGGTATTATTTTCGAGATTTAAAGTCTCGATACGTAGAAGGCTGTGTTCAACTAACGGTCATTCTAAAGCAGAATCTGTTAGGAAAGATTCGTCGAAATATATACCTGATCCAGAAAGAAACGCAGTAATTGTTGTTCCTATTGCCCAAGAAAGTACTCCTCGTTGCATAAATCTTTACGATTCGTGATAAAATTAACCTTTAAATAAGAAGTTAAAAGTTTACACCGCGTTGTGTCGCGTTGTCGCGTGAATCGAGCAAGATTCTCCTAAAGATCGAGCAAAGCTGGGGGAACCACAGGTTTCCTTGCGGACCACTGGTGCACCATAAACTTCTTAATATCGCGGACCTTTTTTATGGTCGATAACAGAACACGCATTATGAAGGAGTACATAATTTACGGTGGCTGGGGACGGGAAGTTTTATTAAAATTTCAGTAGGCATCGCTGAAATCCCCGGTTCTCTGATTAACACGTTCCGTATAATATATCTGTTCAAATCCTATTTGTGCGACAATGTGAAGTAATAACGTTGACATTTACATTTTTCTCGGACTATTTTATTTGCCGTTATAAACCACGGTGAAATGTTATATTAATAATTGTCAATTTTTACGGGACGGGGGAAGTCTTTCTTTTTAGACTGCATTAATTAATGCTACTTTCACGCGAGCGAAATTTCGCAGCGGTTAAAAAGCGAGGTATTCAAATTCGGGAAAATAACGTTCCATAGACGGTCTCGTGGAATAAAGCGCATATTTTAACACTTGTTGCTCGAACGACGTAACAATGTTACGTTCTCGTTTTTATCCGCGTTTCGCGAATTCCACTTTTTCTCCCGCCTCGCGTTCGTTAATGGCTTCGCGAATCTTGGGCACTTGTGAAATGTATCGCATTAAGTGAAATATGTATGTACGCGTTGAAATCGCAAGGCCGAGCAGAAACTGAAATTCATACTGTAGAAAATCGTAAAGGAATTGACTGCTCGACCGAGATACACGAAAGCTGTCCGTATCGTACAAATGAAATTACTTGTATTTACTAAAAAAATACCACGATGTCGAATGTAGAGAATTCGTTCTTTTTACCTTCAGAATACGATGTTTGGTTCTTTTTACGCCAAGGACGATTAAGAATTATTTCGAACAACGGTAACTGTACGAAATCTACAAAATCAATTAGACAAATTGAGTTACACGCATCGAAATACGTAATTGCTCCTTTGAATCGAACGATCGATATATTTTTAAAGCTCTTGATACTAAACGGATATAATTTTACGAATTTTGATAGAATATCGATAATATTAATTAAACGGTAATATAACGCTAAAATAACTGGAGAATCTCTCTAGCGACGTAGCACAGTAAACAATATTTTTTAAACAAAAATTATCACTTCATTATTGTATGGTGTACGGTTCGCTTGATTTTCTATTCCACGAAGAAATAAAAACTTTTCCAAGATTTTGTATAACCTTACAAAACAGCTACTTTCGTAAAAGTAAGGAAAGTTCCAAGACAACTTCGACGTTCTTTATTACGTAGTGTATCTTTTTCTTTCATTCGTATTTCATGCAAAGACTCGTACTTCTTCGACAATTTATACAGCTTTTCAGCGAGTAACTCTTTACGCAAGAAAAATAAAGTTACGAAACTGAAGCGTTGTATGTTTATTGTTACGAATTGTGTTCGCAGCTTACTTTCTTTTTTTGTTCGTTTTTCTGGAAAGGACTCGTACTTCTCCGATAACTTGTACAACTTTAAGAAAAAGCGGCCTATGCAAGGAAAATACAGTTATAAAATTAAATTACTCTACATGTATTGTTGCGGCCTTATTAACGCGCAAGTTAACGAGAGAAAAGTGCACTTTACCACACGCAACATCGTACAGACAAACTCACGGCTTGCATAAAAATTCAATTTCCGTTTCTCGTAAGTTTACATAGAACCTTCACCTGAACTCGTGTTTTGCGTACCAGTGTACTCGTGAAAAGTCATTTAACGAATACGTATCGTATAATAACGCTTATAAAGAAGTCACCATGAATTTTCTTCTCGGAAGAGATTTCTCCATACCCGCGAAATCTAAATTCAGTGTCAAATTTGTGTGCAAGTCGGCACAACTTGTTATAGTTTCTGGAATACGCTGACGAGTGTTATAAGAATTATTCTTGTTTCGATGGTTGGGTCGGAATGAAAATTAGCGAACATATACATCATACAATCTAGTTTAACGAGACGTATACATTATATTTTCGAAAAAATTGTTAGCTGTTCGAAATTCATTATTTGATAAAAAGAAAAATCTGTTCGAACGATGTGTACGATTTCCGATAAACGAAAACTCAAAAATAAAGAAGATTGATAAATTAGATTCAAAAATTAAAACAACGATATCACTTTGATCAGAAATATCGTTTCTAGGTCTTTTCTCTTATAAATCGGTTCAAAAATGGACGTATTCGACGTTTCAATGCCGATCAAAAAATTTGGTAAAAATCGATTTTTGATTCTGAATTCGTAACAGGATCAGTCTGCGAATTTATTTGTGACTCTTACCGCGCGATTTACGCGTAGTTATTTAAACCGCTTGAGCAATAATGCGCGTACGTAGAACTAAGAATCCTATTTGAAATTCTGGACGGAACGTCCGCGGTAACAGTTCGCGTCGTCCCTTAAAACGCATTTGAATAATAATCATCCCGTAGAGGAACTCTTTGGCGCCATTTCGAGGTATTTACGGGGCAAATAGATATCGCACGTCGCAGCATAGATGGGTTTTGCATGCACATCGCGTTCGTAGAAAGCTGCTCCGTTCAAGGACGCGCGGACACGAGGTAGAGCGCATCTTTCCTCCGACTTACGTTACTGACGCGACGATATCGATCGCGTGCTCGATCTCGAGGGTGTAACAACATCGGATACCGAATTGCACCTTTCTCGGTGATAAACTTCTCCCGTGAGTAATCAGTGAACGCAAGCGCATTAGCGATTTCGTATCGCAGCTGGATCCGGGCGAAACGAGCCACTTAGACAAACACTTGCGAGTTTTCCCATTGCTCATCGCTCGACGTGATAAATATTCCACGGTGGACCGCTTACAATTAGATGCGTTCAAACGCCCGTAGCAATTCGTACCACGTTTACGGTGGTCTCCCATAAAAGGAGACACCTAATCCAGACGCCGAGTGACGTGAAACAGGTCCGCCACGTGAATATGAAGAACTTAACGAGAGCGCGCATTACGTTGAACACGCGAAGAATTGCAACGAAGTTTTCACGATCTGGAACACGAAAAAAGGAGCGGTCTCCATAGCAGTAGTACTTAACTCGCGCAATGGGCAGAACGAGTTACATCATCGTGAAGGTACACTAATTGCGCTCGTATAGAAAGAGTAATTTTGCTTCTCTCTGCACTGCCAAGGCGATGTACATTCAAACGTCTCTTCGTTATTTCATTTATTTATATCGATCGTATAAACTTCGATTACACATATTTTAGCTCCTTTGTCTGCAAACGTTCTTTCGATCTGTGTAAATTTTACGATCCCGCGGTCTTAAAAATGATTTTCCGAGTAATTCGAATATCATAATTACCCTCCGATCGTTGCAGCTTCTGAGTTTTTAACATTAAATACGTTTCCCGGTTAATCGATTCTTTGAGATATCTCTAACTCGGAGTTACGTTTCACTCGTAATTCTGTATTATTTGACGAACTTTACGTTCAATAAACCTCCCCGACGTAACCATTATTGGTCTAACATCGACGTTCGCAATCTACTTTAATTACAATCGATGGTTATTATACGTGTAAATATTAATATTAATATTCGTTCCAGCTACATTCGGATTCTCGGTTGGATATGTTTGCAAAATTTAACAAACGGTAACCGCTACGATTCGATGCTACAACAATTTAATTCGAGGGTATTTTATTTTATTTCGATCGAAATTGTCGAGTTTCGTAATATACGTAATAACGCCACATTCGTGGCTTTATTTTTCCGATCGCTGAGCGTGTAAATTCATAAAATTTTAATAAAAGAATATTGGTTTCTACGCGCGCATGTGCAACGTATACTATGTACGTTGATGGAAAGAAGAGTCGAACGATACTGTGATTTCAACTGGGAAATGGAATAAGGATATTTCCGAAGCATCTTCCTTCCACGAACGGAAGAAGCTGCTTCGCGTTCAAACACGGGATCTATTTAAGTCTTTATTGATTCTCCTTAAGCGACATTGAAACGTTAATGCTAATGGGGATATCGACGAACATTCCTTATTAAAAGAAAACAGATTTTGTAGTATACGAACCGTGGCTTCTCTAGAAAGTAGCTTTTAATCTTTACGAAGATAAATTCAGCGGAGTGAGACTTCGGGCACTGAAATAAGTCGAACGAATTCCACTGCTATCGATTTCAGATATCGCTCGACTTTTACGATAAAACCATTCTTTCGAAGGTCCTCGACTTATGAAAATCTTGACACAGTATCTCGAACTTGAACATTATTACAATTCCGTTGCGAGTATTAAATACTGCGTACACATTCCTATCGCAATATTACAAAACGTCATTCAGAAATCGATTTAGATTTACGATAATCTCCCGACAATTGAATTCCCCGATATCGTAGCGCTTCGAAAAAAATCGTATTGCCGCTGATAATTCTATATTTTCACTATAACTTTTGTCGTTGGATAAAACTTTTTGAACAATCTATTATTTCGCTACCGTCTAACACGTAAATTTCTTGCCCGCTTCTCCCATTGTGATGATTTTTCACCCTTAAAAGCGAACACCGAAAATCCACGCAAACCTTGCATGCTCGCGATGCACAAATTTCCAGAAGCAACCTGCCGTGAGTAAGTCTATATAACATGCGGGCAAAGTTTCTCCAGACAACCTTGCCGAAAAATTTGTCGTGTAACTTCCAGCAGGGTTGTGCCCTCTTCTCCCCGAAGTCGTTACAAAATTTGCCGAAATTCTTCCGCAGAAGTTACACATATACCGCGGTCTTAAGTTCAACGAGAATCTACACGTAAGGAAAGCACGTTGCGCGAAAAGCTAATATCCGCCTTTCTTCGTACATAGCCGAAGGAATGTCCAAACAAGGCCCGTCGGAACTCATTCTACGCAGGGTTTACAAGACGCTCTTCTATTTTTGGCACCTATTGTTCGATCCCGCTGTATTAGTTACGGTCAGTCTACGCTTGTAATTCTCTTCAAAGTTCTGCAAACAACCGTGAATCGTGAAATATATTGGAATAAATTTCCAAGCTAATTCCTCGATGGCGAGTATTGGATATTTTCCAACGATGAAACCCAAAATGGTTTCCTCGCTTCGACTTTCGTGTTTCGAAACAAGTAGAATTCGATCAGTCGACTCGTACTTACAAAACTTTTGCGAAATGGTCTCGTTTGTACCTCTATTTGTACCAAACGAACAACTGGATATGAATTCCAATTTTATGGGTTCATTTCTCGATTCTTCGAGAATTACTTTCCGAGAACTAATAATTATTTTTATCAATTTATTCATGGGTTGACGTTCTTTGATAAATAATATACAAAGAATATAGATACATCTACAAAATCCTATGTAGTTGTCGTTTGAATGTTAGAAATGAGGAGAAGAAATCTAATGCTGCCGAAAAATCATTCACGTGAATAATTATACAGTTAATATAGTTGTATAGTTTTCTTGACCGTATACAGTACGATGCAATTCCAGCATAAGGAAAGGACGACTTCGCAGATTACGAAGAGACACATATAATTAAAGTGTGGAAAAATATTTGAACATTTTTGAACTAAATTATTAAGAATTTCGTACGTTAAAACTAGGTCTTGAGTAATTCTACGTGTCTCGAATGTCTTTAAGTTAAGCAATTGCACAATGTAGGTCCAATCGTGTCAATTCCCATAGAGCGGGTCGAAATTCGACAGAAGCGGTGTTGGATATTTTCTAATCTATTACGTAAGTAATGTTGATAAGGTGACCAAATAACTGAGCCATATTCCAGATGTGGATGTACTAATGAGCAATAAAGAATTACACGAATTAGTTATTTTAACAGCACGGTTCTTTTTTCTAATCGAAATTCCAGTATTGACAGTACTGATCAGTTATTGTCAAACTTGTGTATTCGGTATAATAATATTCTTCGTCGAATATCTAATGTATTTCTTTGGAGCGAACATTAATTTCATTTCGAACAGAACACGTTCTTAGACATAGAATTTCTGTTTCATATTTCAGTAGAAATTTAATATTTTTAATTATTTCATATTTAATATCTACGTAAGTGCTGTACAAAGTATTCATTGCAACGTTGATTAATCAAGCGAACCGTGGGTCGATAAAGATCGGCTGCTTTCGAAGCAAGTCGCAAAATAAAACCTCCAACCCCTTTAACAGGGTACAAATGTATTTTATCACCATTAATTTCAGGTTAAAGCGTCTCCCTCTTTCGAAAGACAGGGATTGATGACGCGGCTGATAACAAAGTTGCGATCGGGAAAGTAATTAGACTGGTGCGACTTTATAATGGAAACTTTTCGACGACTCTGCTCTCGTGTTCACGAAGAAGAAAGCTCAGCTTCGCTTTTGGAACTTGAGAAATCGGGAAACGCACGATAAACGGGCAGTTCGATTCGGACTATTGAATAAAAGCTATTCGAGATTGTAGATATTCGTTCCTAGGGAGTTTAAAACAGATTATTCCAGCGGGTCTCGTAGATCTTAAACGACTACAAAAAAACACGACGATAATTAAGACGCGCTTGGAAACGTGAGAACGTCGAATTCGAAATACCATTCACCGGACACGTCTTTCGAAAAAGAAAACACGTTGTCTTTCAAACTTCCGAGAACGAGACCATTATTTTGAAAAATGATGGAAACGTACGTTTAATAAATGGCGAACATCGATTAATAAAGATTGCCCTCTATTTCCCAAGTCCGGTCTTCTATGATAATTTTCTTCTCCCATATAAATTTCAGATCGGTGAGATAATCTTCTACTTTCCTAAAGTGCGCGAGAATGACAAGGTAGCTATCGTAAAGAATTTCTTCGTTTCATGAATAACGTATTTCTCGTCATTGCTTATGACTGAGCTTCGCTTCTTTCTTGATCGGCACGTTAATACCATTTTCATATACGGTCGAGTTTGAATTATCTAGTCACGATTTTACCTTCTCAATACTATTCCATTTCTCATAAGGAACGTGGTAAATGAAGACGGGGAATGAATAAAGATTTTCTAGACGGATTCTTCCATCTGTCATTATCAGATGAAGCTTGACGTAATCGTTCGCTTCGTTTAAGCGTTCGAATTACTAAATTTAGTAAAAGTCGATCGAACGACCCAACGAAACCGACGATTCCCTATTTAAAAAATTACAAATAATTTTTAATACGAACACAGTGAAGGAAAAAGGTTTGTTATACAATTAATGTTTTCGTAAATTATATCGATTTAAAAATTTATACTGGATATGTCCAAACGATAATTTATGAAAGAGCAGAACATTTTTAAGCGAAACGGTGTTACGAGAGGTGCTCGGAGAAAATAAGAAATGAGAAAGACAGAACGCTTCACGGTGCCGCGTCGTACTTATTCACGCTCGAACGCCAGAAATTTATATATTTCCACCAGATTTTTCGCACTTCTGAGCCCCGGTCAGGGAAAATGTTGCTTTAACTGAGTACAGCACAATAGAAGCTGCCGCGATTTTCGTATGCGCGAATTTTCACGGGGATCCGCCAACTTAACGTGACTGTTATTCTTCTGCTGTTATCGAGCTCGTTGAAGTTCTCGCGGAACCTGGTACGGTGTACCGTTCAGCAACGTCAGCGATTCGTATTAATCGGTTCGCGGAAATTCTTATTAGAGATGATAAAAAAATGGATTTTAATAATCTTGAGGATTACACGCTCGAAACTTATCGAACCAGAAACGAATAACTCCACAATTACAACTGTAATGACTAGTCCGACTACAAACTTCTCAGACCTCGCGATTGGACTAGAAACCTAACCTTAAATTTGACGAGATCCTGAAACATGACTTTATTTTTGATCGAAAAATTATTATTGAATACACAGCATCGAATAACCAGTGTTTGCCCTCTGATTACAATTATTCACATTTTCGTTTATCATTACAGAATCTACATTGTCGTTAATGTTTATTCGATCCATCGAGACCATTTATTTATCGTTTCCTTCCTCGAACATCATTGCGTTACTGTAGAGACAGTCGACAATTCGTAATATTAAAGTATAAATATTCGTTCGATACAGTGTGCGATATCACGGTGGCAGGAAGTTGGACTCCATTTCTTAAAGTTCAGAACTATTGCGTCCTCCTACGATAAATAGTAAACAGAACTGTCACAGCCAGGAGTTTCCAAAACGTCAGGCAGAAATTAGTTTTTAAAGAAACGGTCGATCGATCTATTGAACCGGAAGTGCTGTACCAGTTCAACTATTCAGAACTTCGACAGATTCTCTCTCCTAATATCATATATTCGAAATTGCGACTGCTTTCTACAACTGACTCAGCTTGACAAATGTAACCGTCTGTAGTAACTTATAAAACTTCAAATTCGAAGCGATATACAAATGGAATTTGAACGAAAAACGAGCCACCTATATGCCAGCTATGTAAAATACAGTTATCGTTAGTTGATGTTCTTCTTATTCTAGAGTTTTCTTCTATCTTTAGAACCCTTTCGATGTAATAAACATTACTTAGATAACGATAGCGTTGACAAATAAACGACATTACGAACTTAACGAAAATAACATCCGCGTCTTTACGTTTCTTATTCCCTTATTCTTATTCCCTTATTCTTATTCTCTTATTCTTATTCCCTCTCTCGAAATTTGTACGAAGAAATCAATATAACGAAACGCGTTATTATTCTGTATCCTTTCGATTCGGTTTACGCATACCGATCGCAATACAATAACGAGATACCGGTGCGGAAAGTATAAATAACGTAATTAGAACGCCGTATCCGCGTAAGCTGTTAATTGTCCAGTCAGTTACGTGATTAAAATGACTTCATGATTGGGCGAAATCCCACGCTATTTGTGTCTACGATAATCATTACTCCGCCACCAAAATCGCCAGAGTTTCTGGTTAATACGTCAGGCAAATATAATACGATTGTCGCGTTCAATTGCAACCCATAGATTTATTTACTCGTGACAGAGAAAGGTAAAATAGAAACAATAACGACAATCGGTCGGATTAAACCTGGTATTGCAGTTGGGATAACACATTTATAACGCGCTACACCACCAGATGCACAAAAACAGCCGAGCACGTTTCAATCATCGTTAAGTATCTTTTATTCGCAATAATATGTGTTCAAACCACTAATACATTTTAATGAACAAATACTGCATCATAAACACATTGTATACCTCGACATCGCGCGAATTGGTGGTCAAATTCTTTCGCTAGATATACTCTTGACTATACACTACCACTTGAAACTTAATTATTGTTCAATAGCTAAATTTTACATAGATCTAGAAAAAATTTATGCACCCATTGAACAATTTTAAGGACAGTGAACTTATTTAATTTTCATATCACGAGGAAAGTTTACGGTTGTGTATTTATGAAATTTAGAAGTAATCCATTTTGAAGGCAGTTAAAAAGAATCCCAAAAAACTCGGATTTAGATTATTTTTCATTGAAAAAATATTGTCGATTCATTGTCAATACTCTCGCCAAGATATAACCAGAAATACAAAGATTTTAATCTACATTACTGGATGAGATTCGATCCATTTGCATACCTTATCTGCCTCGCCAGGGACCGTCGCGTTGTCGGGTCGTTCACACTGAATAAACAATAACAGAGGTAGAGAGTTCTCCATTACCTTAAAACGGAAGTTACTGCATAATATTTCTGCGCACCTGCGTCGCGCAACCATCGAGCGCCTCACCACACGAGACGACTAACAAGCGTACCAAGAAAGAAAAAAATAACGTAAATTTAACCACTTGTTTCTCGACTGGCAACAATCCTTGGCGCCAGATGTACACAACATTTGCAAACTGAAATAGTCGTTCGGGTATACAACTCCGGTGGAATTTCTGGCAACCGTACGTATAGTCGATGGAACAAATATAGTGATTTTCTTAAGTCAATTTCGAGAGATCCGATAAAAATGTTGGGAGCAAGCTGCTAAATGAATTTTTACCAGCAAAGTATCTCTTTGTCGCGTAACTTTGATCTTTCGTAATTGCTAGAACTTCTTGCACGTGAAATAAGAACAAGATAAAGAATCGGTTGTGGATTATTTGCAGAAATAACAATTTGTCCAACAACAAATAATTACGAAAACAAGCCAGAAATGCATTATCGATACTTATAATACGATTCGAAAATGAAATATTTTCGCAACCATGTAAATATAAATGTAGCGCGAAACGTTGTAATTAAATATATAATGGCAGAAAACAAAGTTTCTAAATGATTTACGTACAATTTTGCAATGCGCAAATGATCGTAAATAATGATACCGAATCAACATTAAATTATTCCTTTCTTTCGCCGTATCGGTATTACATATATATAAAAACACAGAAAGCTAAATTTGAAAAAGTAAGAAAACTCGATGTAAAAACCAGAATAAATTTACCTAGAATGTAATCAAACACGTTTACCTTCTTTTTGGTTCAATCTTCAGGGAACAGTCTTAAAAGGGCGCAAAATAGAGAACCATAACGTATCTACAAAATAAATTTGATTTTCCAAGCTTTTAAAGGTAAATATTTTCTTCAAAAAAGTATAACTTTGTAAACCATATCGTCGGAACGTGTTTGTGTTTTTTAACACAAAAGGACGAACACGTCCACTACTTTAAAGTTTCAACGTCTGGAAAGTATTCCTCTAAACGTTCCTGAATCAATAGCAAACTGCAGACCGAGTCACCACTTTCTCGTTACACTGCAGTTTCTTCAAAATCTTTAAATCCGTTCTACCGATCGTACGGTAATTCTGCATCTTTCTTTCGCGTTTTCGATCTCTTTCGGTCGATCTCGTACACGAAGAAGGGATTCAAATTACAAGATTGGACAGCCGAGGGAAAAAGGTTCACGGTCAGTGCACGTTCCGATCGTCCATCAATGCTAGAACCCCATGGGCTCGCTCGACCCGTAATTTTCTCCTTGCACGAAAAATCGTGGCAATCGTTTTCTCTCCAGCGGCCAACTCCACGATCAACCCCCTCTGTCTCGGTGTAATTCGAAACGCAGACGCTACCCGGAGAATTTCGCGCGAAAACCAGCCGCGATACGTGCGCGTACCATTGACCCGGTCGTTCACTCGCGCAAGCGTATATAAAAAACACAAAGGGCAATCCCGTCGTGTTAAAGTTCCATGCTGTTTTCATGGCGTCGAGCCGAGCACCCGAGCTTAAACTGCGTTGAAAAATGAAAGGCAAAAGTGGATTACCCTGTTGCTAAAGCGAATCATTTAAGGGGAACGTGACAGCGTTCGGTCCGGGTTTTAAAAGATGCAATTCTATCGACACGCGACTTCTGTGGTATTTTATTATAAAGCTCGATATTTGCGAACGTAGGATTCTGATAAAAAGCTTCCTACGACGATAAAATCGTCCTCGAGTCTTTGAATCGCTCGATACGCGATTCAATTTGCTTTCACGTTTATCGAAATCGCCTTGCAACCGCTTCTTTTAACATTCCTGCACCTCGAACGCACGCTTCTACGAGAACACTTTTTTCCGTGTTCTCTCGGAAGTTCCACTTTTATGCAAGATATTTCTCGCGACTTTTGTTCCACACTTGTTTCTGAATAATTTTCCGTTTTAAATTTTCGTCCAAATGGGCACACAATGCACAAAATTTCAAAGTCGACGCGTTTTAAAATATGCCACGGTCTCGATGCGCGTTTTACACAGCTGCGAAAATCCGCGTCTTCCTTGGTTCTTTTTTTTTTGTAACCTAGCCGTGCACCAGAATGTAGAATAGAAAAATAGCGAGACGACTCCTCCAATTCTCCCGGACAGACGTGCAGGTATGCACGAGGATACTGGAAAAGACCCGTGAATACTTCTCGCATACGGAGTGCTTTTGACTTAAAATTCTCTCAAACGCGCCGGAGATTTTTAATCAACGCGAGTCACGGAAGAACGAAATCATAATTCCCTGTCGACCTACAGGTGAACTGCGAACACGGTGAAATCGGAAATACGAGACGAACAACGAAGTTTCGACCAAGTTGATACCCCTCCCGCGAGAAGCGTTCAAAGAATATAAACCGCATGCTTCCCATGAGCTTATTCGAAAAATTTCTTTAAAATTCTTTGCGGTTTATCGGCGTTACATTCGATAAAAGTTCTTGCACCACCTTACAGAAATTCTTCGAAATTTACGTATACGCGTCTCGAAAAAATTGTTCCATCGTTTTAGAGAAATTCGTCAAAATTCGTGTACAAATCTCTCGTAGAAACTCTGTCACCGTTTCCTGCGAGCAGAGTCTCGTAAAGTTTACACGTACGTTTTCAACGAAAACTCGGTATTGAGCGTCGTTTTGATCGATGGATTCCAAGTCCATCCCGAGACTCGGTAACGTAGTCGCAATATTTTTCACGAATTCGGTATCTCCGCGTACAGATTACCATAATAGAGTTGTGTTGAACATGAATCACGCGCAAGAACGAATTTAAGTTTCAAATCGTGCTTTGATACGTGTGTATCGTAACTTAAAATTGAATGGATTCGAATCGTTCGAATGGTTAGTTTTAACGTAACTGCCAATGGTTTCGCATTTTTTCCTTAACGAGATCCGAAGTAAGTTAAATCGTATGGAGGAACGAGAGAAGGGGTGAGGAAGAATCACAGAAAATACATTGGAGCGATACAGAGTGTAGTTATGAGATAAATATCGGTATTATCGGTATGATTGGATGTGAATGAAAAGTGTATGGCATCGAGCGGATGTTTATAGTTTACAGAAGGATATCGGTTTCGAGAGTGTGCATGGATCATTGGGAACAAGACTAGAGCTTTTAGGCTGGAAAAGACGAACGGGGCAGTCGAAGAAGAAAGGGCTTTGTTAGTTGTGGACGGGTTGTGGTCAGAAAGTCGAGACGTGTGGATTATAGAGTAGAAGTTTCGTGCTTAAGTATATTTTACATTATTATTATCATCAAAGAGATATATCGTTGTTAACCTGCCTGAATGCCTAACATTCCTTCACAAAAGTATATGTATCGAAAGTAGTAAGTAACTTCTGTAAAAATTCTTTCAAAGCTATGTAACAATCTCCCGTCGTTCGCTCAGGAATTTTCAATAACAATTTGTCCGATCGTATCATCGATCACGTTCTTGACGTTGGAGCAAGCGAGCAGAAGAGAAAAGGTCAGAAGACTGTTGCGAAACCTTTTCATGGTCCGTTGCTCGATTTAAAATCATCGTTTTTGCAAATCGCGGTGAAAGGCTAATTCGACAATTCGAACGCGAAAAGTCGTAACGATACATTATTCGCTTCGTAAAAGGATACCGGTTCGTACAGAAAAGATTAACAGTCAATTTCCCGCGCGAAGAATCACGAGAAACGCAATAATTGTATCAGTTATGAAAACAAATGGATAATGAAAATTTTATCGGTAAAGGAAATTAACCAACATACGGTCAACTAGATATTCGGGAAAGTCCCGCTAAAAGCAACAGTAATTGTTCTGTCGAATATTTTACAGTAAATCTCACTCGAAGTCTCGTGACGCTCGCCGAGAAAGTCAATTTTTGTTTGCAATTTTATAATAAAACGCACGAATGGAACCATTGGATCGTTAAAACTGCAGAAACGATAAAATACTAAGAGTAGATTTTTTTTTCATAATTTTGTTTGCAAATATTCGTAAGAATTACGTACTAAAATTTACAATAAAATTAATTATTATCTTTATAATTATCATTATCATTTAGTCATCCGACTGTCTGATCGTCTATCGTTAGTGTTACCTACTTTAATGATCAAGATGTCCTACTTCCATAACTGTTTATTTAATCGCGTCGTTGGTATGGGTCCAAAATTTTTATAATCGTATACGATGATTTACCAGAAATCGTAATGTTTCAAGAATAGAAGAAGAGAATTTCGTGCCAACAATTTTCGAGAGAATCGACCGAAATACTTTTCGGACGACGTAAACTTGGAAAAGGTGGTTCACTTCTTATAACCATTCATTAGCGGAAACAAGGGATACGTGTTTTTACGTACAAATGATTGCCAATTAGAATAAAAAAAGATGTTGCTTCCTGAAAGTTTCCTTGTCGGAATACCGCATCTGGAGCTTCTTGTCGCCCTTTGAGAGGCTTTCCTTATTGACAGCGGGTAGTGTGCCAATATTGAGCTAGGTTACCAATGAAATATCCCGCGGCTTCGTTTAAGACACTTTCATCGAACACCATTGTCAAACCGGCTAAGGAAAGACGAGTTATATACGGGTCACGGAATTCTCCTCCATTATGCTATTTAACCAGTGCATGTAACTATCTCTTTGTATTATGCATTTATGTTCGATCGTTCACGATCGTGCGGTTACTGCTACGAGCCATCGAGATCTGCGCTCTCCTATTGTCCATGAACGTATGCTCTCGTAACTAACTTAATTATATTTCAAATATCGATTCAAATATACCATTTCTATATTGTTGAATAGTATTAGATTGTATTAAGATGCGATGTTAAAATAGATTTCTCTTTATATGCTAAAAGTAGATTAATTGTTACAAAACTGTACTAATCTTCGTCGCCTGCGTCTTTACAACTCTCTTCGTTCCTACTGCCTTAACACGCTTTTTTCGTACCCTATATTCTTACGCGCGTTCATTCCCTTTCATTCTAATCTTCGACCCCTCTCACTTCGGGCATCTGGTCACGTTTACCCATCTCATTTGCTCGTCTTTTCCAAACACTCGACATTTTCTCCGGACCACACGCATTTCCTTTCGCTCTCACGCATTCCCATGCTGGATTCGTGTTGCACGACCCCCGTAAAGGGTCTTCCGTGTCTTCGAGAAACCTGGCGACAGGTCGGCGCCAAAGTGTTTATCCTAACGCAAGTCCGTTTGCACGCAATGCATCTTATTCTAGGCCTGCATTCGAAGTAGGCTCAAGTGAGAACGGAAAATTCCGATACAACTTCCGATACAACAAAAACTTTGAAAAAATACGATTAGAACAAATTCTGTATAAGTGATAATAATACGATTAATTAATAACGGAATAAAAATAAGTGATCTTTGAACTGAAATAAATTTTCAGATTATGTCACTATGATCGGACTTAAAAATGGAAAACACAATATAAATAAACAATTAAATATCGACAAACTATTAATTTGAAAAATACTTACAAGTCTAAAATTAATAATCCTGCATAATATGATACTTTATAAACCATTTCGGTACATGCAAATCCACCTTACATTCGTGTTTCCCCTGAAATGTCGACAATGAGTCAGACTCGTGATATTCAAGTTTGGCCTAAAATTTTCATCGCGAGTCAGACTCGTGAGAACAGTACGAGGGGTTATACTTTCGATACTTATGAATAAAATTCAGATTCGACGATCTTTGAGAAAGGTTACGTCGCTATTGGTCAAGATTTATTTTCGCGAAAACGCAATCTATGGTCCAAAATTCGATGTATTGCCCAGGGACATTTTTTAGAGTTGCTCGTAGTACTCGTTTCATTGTCTTCGTACCTCTAATTATTCGATCCGTTTTCGTTTCTCAGCCGCGCAATTCCAAATTCGCACATTCGAAAGCTTTGATTACAAACCGATACGTTAAATTCCGTTCTGTTTCGGAACTTGTTCGCGAACTGTTCGTTTCGTTATATTTCAACGTGCCCGTACAGATAGAACGCGTTAATTCATTAAACGCACGATGTGCGATTCACTCGAAACGACAATTCCACGTGTTTCAACCAGCGCAATATTTTGCTCGAATGGATCCGCATTCCCATAGGGACGAAGCATTGTATTACTTCGTCTGACTTGTTAATCAACACCCCGCTGGAGCATTTTAATTAGAAACACACTCGGGAACACAGTTTCGTTTATGGATTTCCAAGGTCTGAAGTCGTTTGCGAACACCGATGTCGAGGGGAGGACAAAAATTGTTGTTATCGACCTACCATAACGGAAACAGTGGTACGAAATCGTATTCATGGGTATCTACGCTCGGTTCGAACGAGTTTGTTCCCTTTAAGTTTGTTCCCTTTATTGAATTTGAAACGCGACTCTCGTTTTGCGAGAGTATTCGAAATTTCTGAGAGCATTAAGCGAACGATTTAACAGGCGATTGCTGTGAATGTATCCACCCACCCCAAAGCCTGAATACTTGTTTCGCGATATAACACGTTTAATATCCTGGTAACACTTGTCGCGTTTCGGTATCGCAAACGGATCGCACCGCGAGTCGTTCGAAATGTTTCCGCAAAAAATGTCAAATTTGGCGCGAAACGACCAATCGAGGTGCTTTTTTTAAATTTCGAAATATTTTTACATATATTAGATCGATAGCATGTGTTGATTAATACTCTGTAGCGTACCGTGTTAACGCGGTTAAAACTTATAACTTATCGAGCAACCTAGTACTATACCGTTCAATGAGTTTTGTCGTTCGATGAAACTTATCGAACAACCTAGTACACTATCTCTGTTACACATTAACGGAATAAAGCTTAGGTTGAGACCGAATTACGCTCACAAGAAAAACTCGTTACAACGGTACTACGGTTTATGGAAAAACTATGGCAAACGAGGATTTGGCGATACATATGGCAAACTGATTCGAACGTATCTATCGAAAGTATATGGTAGTCCTGACACTTCGAAGGTTAGAGCATAACTAATTTTGACTTGGTGTACAGAGTAAGAGAAAGTCGTAAGAGGAAAATCGTTGGTGTGCGATAAATCGATTGTTGAGAAATGGACATGGAAAATTCTAGAAATTGAACGCGTGTAACGTTTCGAGTGTCTTGCGAGTGGTGAGTGTTTATGACATTACGTTTACGATATTATCGTATTCGATGATAATTTGCCAAATGTACCCAAATTTCCGAAGCAACAGCACGCGTTAATCTGCTCGATGAGGGGAAATTTTTTTTCTTCGTGTTTTGGATTACAAGTTTGAACAGCTACGATCAAACGACTTCAAACGGAGTATTGCTTTTAACGTTTCCTCGTCTTTTTTTCTATTTTTATTTCCTTTGACAGTAAAATTCAGAATTTTCTTTGATCGTTTTTGCGGCACCCGCATTGAAACGCAAATAAATGTCACCTACTTGTGACATATGGCGAATAATGTACATTTGGATGGTAATTTTGTCTCGGTTACTCCGTAATTCGATAGTAGATTGCTGTATAAAATTTCAATCGAATAAGATCGTTTTTCAAAACATTCGTAAATATACACATTACGTTGAATTCTATCTCGAATCGTGTTCAATCGAACTATCGTTTTTACTGTTTACTCTCCATTCAAATTCGACCACGTAAAATATAAAGAGTGTAAAGTACGAAGAAAAATATTTGCGAAAATCACAGTAAACACGACAATGCTCTCCTAGCGTCTCGCGTATCGTTCCTACAAGTCCGAGAAGTCGTTATTGGAGTAAATTTTCAGAAGAAATTGTATTCTCCGCGGATCGGTGAATTCGATGATCCTATCGACTCCATAGAAACAATCGGTTATCGAAAAAGGTATCCAAAGTTCGATCCTTCTCCAAGTTACGCGTTCCCTCGAGATATCGGTCGATTTTATCAATCGAACCCGTAATAGACTTAGACGCGTACCGTATAACAGGTTGGATCCGAAATGAACTCCATTTCCGAACGATTCGATCCAATCAATCGTGCACACCCTCCGTCGATAAAAGGGATCTCCGTCGTCGCGGAATGTTCCGAGCTCAAATCCCGGAACACCCTGGCCGATATTTGGCCACGAACGTGTTCGAGCAGGACGCGTGTCTTCTCGAGGAGCTTACGCGATCCAAGTTTCGAAAGGAAATCCGAGGGCGACTAGATTCTTGAACGAGAAAACGGTCGACGAGACTTAGGGCAAGGCGGAAGTGGCTTCGTCTGGCGGTCGACACACGATTCAACAGCTTGCTACCGCGGGAGCTCGTGTCTCGACCGTTATTGCGCGGCGGAAGGTATATTGGGCGGAATTAAATAGCCGAGTGAATTGTTCGGTAACCGCGACACACCGCAGAATTACTCGACCATGAAGGAGCCAGCCCGTATTCTGGGAATAACTTGCTCCGTAATGGAAACACACGGGTCACGGTGAATGCCGAAATGGATCGTCTCGACGTTTCTAAACCGATTCCTCGAAGGAAACTTCGTCTTCGTAAAATCACATCCCGCGAGACGGAACACGAATCAACCGGTGGGCAAACGAAACAATGGCCACGTTCGTCCGAACGATTTCCGAAAGCGTTTTTTATACCGGTGAGAAGATCAACGAACCGTGTGCACGTGTGCGTTTTAATTATTCTCGGACTGTGCAGAGGAGATCGAGAACGGTCTCGTGCTTGTTTCTAAGGAGTACACGTGCCCGAATGAAAGTGTGCGAACGAGTATGTACGCGTGCGTACTCGTACGTGGGAAATTTAGAACCAATGCAGTGAACGAAGAATCGGTCGAAAAGAGACTCAGGTTAACGCAAAGTGTGGTGAATGGCGGAAGAATTGTCGTTAATCGTTTTTGTTCTATCCGTTTGAAATGCATCGTCAACCCTACAATATATGTATAACAATATATATCCTTACACACCGAATGGAAAGTAGAATACGATAGAAATTCAAAACCACCGATGCGTTATTCATCAATAAGTAATAACCCATCGAGAACTTCTCTCCGTAAGATGAACGGAACCAATTACGAAAGATGACAAGTTTATCGAAGAGTTCGGTAACAACGTTCAACACAGCCTCGGTCGACCATCGATTGCTTCGCGTTTCGCAAAATAACAAATTGTCGCTTAACTGTCCGTCGAAAACAGTAATTTGTAAAGTAAGAGCGCGGTCCTAGGGAGACGTCTTGTCATCCAAACAAGACAGAGACAAAATCGTTCAACGTAGAAAAACGTGGTTAACTCGAACATCTTTTTATATTTATATATTTTGCACTTAATTGGAGCGCAGAATTTTTTTTTACTTTTTACGAGATCGCTTTCCGAAAAACTTGGAAACCAATGGTTTCGCGATCTCGTACAAATCGGAGCAACGATCCAATTAATTGAATCTAGCATCGAGCAAAGAACTGACCATTGAGCCATCAACGCGGTGGAAGATCGATCAACGTTGCTCATCGAGACGCAACAATGTCAGCGTTCGGGAATTTCCTTCGAGTGAAATCGCAATTTGGCAGGCAGCCAATCGGCCAAAGACACACGTTTCCACGGGCTTGCGGTCTGAATAACGAGGTGTTTCGTCGTTCATCTTCACCACGGGAAGTCTAATGGCAATATTCCAAACCTAACCGATACTCGGTCGAGAATATCTCGTACAGCATCCCTGGCTGCTTTAACAATTCGCTTCAATGGTCGAGCTTCTCTGAGCCATTTCGTTCCGCAATTTCGAGTATTTCATCGTCTCGTCGATACACCGTGATTAATAACCCCAATATCGTATATGTTGATCCGTTAATACCGGGACCACAATTTTAATTAAAAATTGTTCGTAACCTCGATACATTCCACGTTGAAAAGTCGATACGTTCGAATATTTAAAACGTTTCAATTACGAAGTAAACTATCTTTCGAATTATAATTTGGAAAAGTCCCTGTAGCGATTGCGTACGTATGAATTTTTAAAAATCACCGTTAAATACGCAAACGTAGTCGTATTTCGGGCATAATTGTCGAAAAAATTCCACCTTTGATAGTCTCCACGATCAAACTCAAAATCGTGACTAACCAGCGTTTCGACATTTAAAATATTCGAGATTTGTGCGTAATCGTAGGACGTTAGGATTAAAAGCTACGAATTTTTAAAGCATACATTGGCCTCTTTAGAACATTTCGGAATTTATACCGTAAATTTCTGTAAATAAATGTGAAATATTGTAGTCGGGACGATTTCGTTACAAGGAAGGCGAAAACGCTTTGTTTTAAAACCGACGAAAAGAAGCACTTTTACACCGTTGTAATTAATACACCACGCGTCGCATTGTCCAACTCACCTTGCCCCCGCCGAACACCGCACTCCAAACACACACACACACACACGCTCTTATCCGTCGCAATGTTCAATTAGCCGATCACCCGCGGCACCGCGATCGACAGCGGATAATCGAATACCCGCAACAATGGTCCTCCTACACACCGCATAAATGAACGATTAATTTTGTTTCAGACTCGGGGCATGATAACCACGGTAGAGAGGTGATGCGGCGAAACAACTGTTGGCTGGCCGTTCTGGCCGTCACCACGATACTGCCGATCCTTCGTCACGGTTTAGCGCGGGAACGATTCCCGGTCGATCGCGAGAACACCGTGCTCCGAGCGAACAACAGCAAAATCGCTTACAGGACCGAACGACCGCTTTCGAATCTCGACGACGAAACCGATCCCGAGTTCCCGTCCGATTCCGAACAATCGCCAGATTCCGCGACGAGAGAGTGCGCGGTCCCGAGCGACGCGACGAGAGGGTGCGCGAGAACCGAGGATCTTTTCGAGGAAGGCTACGCGATCGGAACGAGTCTCGAGGCGTCCCGAAACGAAGAAATCGAACGCGTAAATGGTCCCTCGACGAAACGTTCGAAGAAACGATTCGACGATTCTCGGGCGGTCGAGAATCGCGCGACGCGCACCGTCGCGGATGATTCGATATCGGAACGTTCGACGCGTTCGATTCCCCGTGGCGCGATAAAGGACTCCTCCGAGCGGACCGTCGACGCGATACGTCGCACCGAGAGGGCAACGACGAGGGCTCGTAACACGAGGGGTACACGATCGACGAATCGGCGGGGAATCGTCGACGAGCCGGAATCCACGTATTACGATCACGTAGCGAGAATCCCGACGACGAGCGCTCGAGGTGACGCGGGACGATCGATTTCCACGGAGGATCGCGGACCCGATAACGTTCGATCGGAGTTACTCGGTGAAGTCGACGGAGATGTCGGATCTCGAACGAGATCGAGGAGCGAATCTCGCGAGCGGAGCATCGTCCCGGAACGATCCTCGTCGGTGGACGAGGTTCGCGCGATCGTGAACGCAGTGCACGGAACCGTCGAGTCGGGTCGCGAGCGTCGGATCTCCGTGACGCGGACGCCCGTCGAACGAACGGTCAACGATGGAACGAACCCGTTCTCGAGTCGCGGGACGAGAAACGATCGAGACGAGTCCGTCTACGATTTGATACACGGTAGAGGTCCAACGAGGGATTCGATCGACACGGGAGCGAAGAATCTCGACAGATCCGAAAGATCGCTCGACGAACGGGAGACGAAACGTCGTCGTTCGTTGGTCCTCGAAAACACGGAACGTCTCTCGGAGTTTCGTAAATCAACGCCGGTATCGATGACGAACGAGGCGCGGGTATCGCGAGTCGGATCCTCGCCGATGCGCGAAATCCGAGTCGCGTTTTCCGCACCGGCTACGACCGCCGGCGCTCGTTCCGTCTCGGATACCGTTGAACGACTACCCACCGGGCGCGAAAGGTGGAATCTCGTTTCGTTTCGCGACGCGCTCGTTTCCGTTACGCCGAGCAAAGGATATTACCCGAGGAAGAACGCGGATCGGGGACGAGCGACGCGCAACGGGACGGAGTTCAATTTCCCCGGGAACAACGGTGTCGCGAGCGACTCGTCGAACGTTCGAGAGCCGAGCTCGAGCCTCGGGAACGATCGGATCGAACGGAGACCTCGCGAGGACGATATCGAACGGGACGGGCCGCCGATTGAAAAATTTACGACCTCGCGGAACCTAACGAACGCGCTCGAGAATACGCCCGCGGATTCCGCGCGCGACGGCACGCCCGCGACCGAGAGGAATCTCGTCTATCCGAAACGGGACCCGAACCCTCCGTCCGAAGATCGCTTCGACCCGGTGAGCAACGATCCACGACCACGCGTACGGAATGCTCGGGATCCGCGCGGGGATACCGAGAAACCGTTCACGGAAACGACGCCAATCGTCGGAAATTCATCGACGAACGAATCGTCGGGAGAATCGACCGCGAACCGGGAAAGAGGAACGCTCGTCGCGACAGCGTACGACGCTTATATCGCGCCACCTCGAAAAGACCAGGAGAGGTCGGCCAGGGTCGACGGCCCGTTGCTCTCCGCTTCGTACGACCGATCGATCTCATTAGCGGAGCTGTCGAGGAGCCCGCCGTTGAAACGGAACGATCGTAGCACGGAAAATTACGATGAAAAGGGAACCGCCGCGGGACTCGAGGAGCTTAATGGCCCGCCGACAAACGACCCGGTAATTGTTTTCGAAGACAAGGTCTCGCGCACCACCGGCCGAGATTCGCTGAGTCAAAACAGCCGGTTGAGCGCTCGCGTGATCGAAGATAATGAAACGCCCGTCGGATTTCCTTCGGGAGAGCCGAGCTCGAAAGCCGATCGGGACGCTGTTGCGACCAACGAGATTAATCCTACGACAGAATTGGGGGACAAGAATACCGGGGGACGATCGAACGAATCTCCAGAACCGAAAGATTCGATCAAAGAACCGCTAGAGCCGAAAGATTCGATCAACGAACCGTTAGAAACGAAAGATTCGATCAAAGAACCTCTAGATTCGAAAGATCCCATCGACGAACCGTTAGAGCCGAAAGATTCCATCGACGAACCGCTAGAGCCGAAAGATTCGATCGACGAACCGCTAGAGCCGAAAGATTCGATCGACGAACCGCTAGAGCCGAAAGATTTCGTCAGCGAACCGTTGGAACTGAAAAATTTGATCGACGAACAGCGAGAATCGATCGGGGGAACGTCCACAGCGGACGACTTCGGCACGAAGATGGAGAACTCGGTGTCGTCAGTGGCGAGCAAGGACGAGGACGAACGCGAGGAAACGTTGAGTATCGCATCCTCGAGGAACGATTCGATGCCAGGAACCCGCGGTGGATCGACCGCTCCGAATCGAGTCATCGAGACGGAGGATCGATCCACCGTAACGAACGAAATAGAAGAAACCAGCGGCGCTAACGCGACTCCCTTCGGCGACGTCTCGTACGGACTGACCGAGCGCGCTCGAACGGACGTCGAAACGTCCATCGTTTCCTCGAGCACCGATCTCGTTTATCCGGGTATCGACGAGGAAACGCTCGCGACCGTTGCAGACGCGTCTCGAAGCAGCACGGACAACGCGTCCGATGGGCCACCATGGCCGGTGAAGCACAGCGCAGTCGTCGAGGGTGACTTGATTCTGGGAGGATTGATGATGGTGCACGAGAGGGAGGACACCATCACTTGCGGCCCGGTGATGCCGCAGGGAGGCGTGCAGGCTTTGGAAGTCATGCTGTATACACTGGACTGGGTAAACGATCAAAACATCGTCCCGGGCGTAAAGATCGGCGCTCACATACTCGACGACTGCGACAAGGACACCTACGGCCTCGAAATGGCGGTGGACTTCATCAAAGGTAGGTACATACGTTTCTTGTCTCGCAACGAGACTGCTGTTCGTGAATTACCAGCTTGGGTTGTTTACCGGATCGTTTCGCAGGTTTAAGTTTTCGTCGATACGATTTTTGCGGCGGTACGGTGTACGCGAAAGAGAAGAGGGCAGAAATAGTTACAATTTATACAATTCGACCTTTTTTCGAAGAATCTTAATTTTATCTCAGGGTTGTACGAAGAAAGACCAGATTGTACAAGCGGTAACGATGAATCGTACACGACCATCGAGTGTAAGCTACTTACATTTAAGAGTCTTACTTTTGCGTATGCGAATATTAGTTTGGGATATTTCTCGTTGGATCATTTTTTAATTTTTTACGTGAAAATGATCGAAAAGATGTTGCATTATCCGTCGAAAATCTGTAAACGTTCCACGCCATCTGATCGATATTATTCGCGATGGTAAAATTATTACCAAAAGTGTGGATAAATTTATTCTTTGCGATTAGCGTGCCCGGTTATTCTACTCGTCTTGACAGATATACTCGTTAACGATTGAATATGCTTCGTACGACACTAAGAATAGTAGCCTTGTCGTCGCTTTATAAAAAATTCCTAATAACATTATTAAAAAGATCGAATATCCTTCGTCTCCTAAAGAACTTTCTTCTCGCGCTCGATATTGAAGTTACTCGAAAAGATTGTTTACGATCGAGTGGTACAACCAGCCCTGAAGAAAAATAACTTTCTCGATCGGTATCGAATCAGATCATAGTACGCAAATTGCTTTCTTAAAGTTCGCCGACAGTATTGGACAATCGTCGATAGAAACCCCACGATCATATTATTCCTCGATTTCTCAAAAGCTTCTGTGACGAGCACCGTCTAATGTGAATTTCATTTCGGTTCGCTTTTCAATGAAAAATGTCGCGCTCGAATTCGCTTCGACGACTGGCATAATTTCGAATGTAAAAGAATTGATAGACGTCTTGCCATTCGAACGAATAGTATTACGTATATATATCTATGCTTACCTCGCTTCGAAAGTTGGCACTGTGGTATTCACGAGGACGTACGAAATGACCCGATAACCAGAAATGCGGTTAATGGGGATCGTTGGGAAAGTGTCCTGCATCGATTTCGATGAAGTCGAACATGGTCCTGCCACGAATGAAGTTAAGACTCGCATATCTTACTTCGAGCTTGAAGGATGGAAGTAATCTTCGGAGTTTCGTCCCTCTGATGATTCCTGACAAACTGTGGAGATATGGGAAACTTCTTAGAGAAATGTTTTACGATACTTTTATTTAAATTAAACGTATGTACGTTATAGCGTGTAAAAAGATATCGAAATTGAAACAAATATCGTACTTGCTTACGGAATTATTAAATACATCAGAGAGACGTTTATGAGAAGACTTCTGGGAATACGTACACGTTTCGTACAAAACATTTTAAACCGATTATTTGAAAATTGGAAAAAATTGTAGAAAATTATTCTAAAATCTCTTAATTGTTTTTACACAGTTTTAATGTATAATACAAACGACAAATAATACCAATATTTATTTGATGTAATCGTATCTAATTGGTTGCTCGATAAGTTTTGTCGTTCGATAAGAAATGGAGTTGTTAGGTTCGTCGTTTTATTTTTCTAAAAATGGTACTACTGTTTGACGAACATGTGTGAAGTTTCGTGTAGATTCGTCGACTCGTTCGTATATCTACAGTTGTTCAAAGTTGAAACGTCATAGTATTTTTTTACAATGGAAAAACGATAAAACTTATCGAACAACCTAGTATATTCTAAAATCTGACGAGTATTGATTAATCGACGTCATTGTTCTTCTACGGATAACGATTAATTTCTCGAGAAAGATACAATTGCGTCAAGTAGCAATTAAAGAAACTTCGTTGATCGAATAAATTATATATGGTAAAATATTATCCATCGTTGAAATCAAAATGAAAGAATAGACTATCTTATCGTATTACAAATGACAAAAGATATCTCCGCAAAACATTTGTCCAAGAAGTTTTTATACGTGCCCAATACTTTCCAAGATAGCGTCGAGGGGTGAAACTTTAGATGGTAATTTCACCTCTGAAAATCAAGCTTCCGCGGTTAGAAGAAGCACATATAATATCTTTAAATATTATCTACTTTGGAAATATTCAAAATCCGATAAAGAACGACGCTGGCGAGTTTATAAACGTTTCTTGCGAATCGGAAATACACCAATTAAGTAAAATTTTCATTCGAATTACGCGTCTTGCGAAAAGAAAACGTAATTTCGTAAATATAGGTTGCACGCAACGAAGGTAATTCCGTTGAATTTTCGCTGTCTGCGAAATTGGAAAACCTTCGCCGATATCGAAACCCTGCAAAGTCCATTGTCCCGAAAATGATAATTAGCGACAACGAGCGCGCGTATTAACTTTTGAAGAAACGGTTGCCCGAGAACGGTTAATGCTAACAACCCATTCTTATCGAAGGAAGGAAAGTAATTAAAGCGTGCAGCCGTTTCTTGTTCCAGCGTTTCTCTTGTTTCTCTTTGTTTATTGCTGCTCGTAAAACCGTACGCTGTATTTTTCATCGGCGACTCGGCACAGAAATGTCGCCAGAAAAATTAAGTAATATTTCCGTTCCGATACCTCTTGCAAGGCCACCATCGTCGCGAATAATCCGAGTGCTCTTCGTCGAACAAACCTCTGAGATTAGAGTAGCGCGTGCAAAGAATGCAGAAAAGTTAATATACATCGAGTGCTTTGTCAACAGTTTCGATTCCTCTGGCCCGAATAAAAGGCTAGAATTTGCACAAAATTATTACGAAGTTGAAGTAATATGGATTCAATTTGTGCTGGCTACGTGTTTCGTTACTATGGACTCTGTTTTGCAATTACTAAAGTGGATTAGAGTAAGTACACTAATTTCGTAGAAATATTGGCCAACTGTACAGAGATAATTATATACAAATGGATTAACCCAGCACACAGTTTTAATGTTAGTGAATAAAATTGGCGAATTGAATTATTTCCGCATTGTTGTGTCAAGTGCTGTACACGAAACTTTGAACATTAATTCTGAAAAATGAGTTCTCTCGATGGCTCGTATACTCGATATTCGAAATCACGAACATCGATATCTAACCGCAAGAATTTTTCTAAGCGTGGAAAATTTTCTTTAATGAACATTGTTGTGCAGGAAACATACATAAAGTACGTTCTAGGTAAACTACCCTCCCTCGATCAGAAGCGTCATCGTTTTAAGCCATAAGCGGTTGCTTATCCTGCTAAAAGCTTATATTCCTTTCCTGGAATATAAATCTGACTTATCTTAATTTTCGTCTAGATTTGTTCGCGTCCTCCTATCTCTCTGCTCGACTTGTTTATCAAGAACTTTGTAACGCTTTCTCATCGTTTTCGGTATCTCGAGACCATTGGAAGGAATGCGTGCTCGTTCGTTTCTCGTTAGAGCATTATTTCAATAATCGTGTACAATTTTATTTCGATATATCTGTACAATTTAATTCAAATGTCCTGAACTCCAAAGTTCAAACTAAAAGAGTAAACAAAGATACTCGTACAATACTACAAAATAGTTTTGTATAACGATGACAACTGCGATGAATTATTTGCGAATAATCTATCCGAATTTTTTATTGAAAATGGTTAGAGTACGGTCAAATAATGTTGATATTGGTAATGTTATAGAATTAAAGAATATTTGATCGAAAGCGGCAGTACCGGGCAATGATACGTTAATGCATAAATGAATTGTAGAAATTATAGCTATACGTTCGGTCTACACGAAATGACTATCAATTCCCTCGAACACAAACTAACAAGAGGTATTACTTACATTTCGCGAAACTTTACCCATTACCGCCCGAATATTTGCATTTCTATTCGAGTTCTAACCACGCCCCGAAAGTTATTTAAGTTATTTAATCAGTTCGTTCTCGTTTCTTTTTGCAAAATACGATCTCTCCGATTATTCCAACACCGCCCTCTATCTTAAGAACTCCGCGTGTCAATAACGTTGCCGCGCACCGTATTCCAAATCCGGGTTAGAAATGAATATTTCAAATTTTTTGGCATTTTCCATGCGGAATCACTATCCACCGAGGGGTAACGTTTCACGTGTGAACAACTCCCATTTACCATTCGTCGCGCGACGCTTCTTCACTGTCGAAGCCGCGGGATGAACTCGCCACCCTCGTTCTCGAAGAATCTTCTCGAAAGTTTAACGGTCAGAAGGAAAGTTCTAATGCGGGCAATACCTCGAAGGAAAAACGTGGATATCTTCGCGCGATGTTTTATATGTAAAATACCGGCCGGCCGGCGAGAAAAATGCCTTCGACGCCGGGGGACTCGTGAAATTACAGAAACTCTAGCAGCCAACTTTTTCTTTTTCTTTTTGCTCCTTTTCTCCTCCCGTTAACCTATTATTCTCCGCAAAACGTCGCGGCCGTGTTTGTCAAGTGAATCACGCCACTGGAGGGAAACTTTCCTCGAAGCTTGCTCGAAATTAACGTACAAGTATCATCCGGCCAGCTTCGTTAGCGACGATCGATGTTTCTCGATCGTTCCAACAATTTCTGTTTACCCGCGGAAATATCGCACCGGATACTGCGAACGTGACCAACAGGAAAACGACGAATCGCGAGTTGTTTCTTTTTTCTTCCGTTCTCCCATTTTGTGAAGAGACCCGGTAGACTCTTGACACGGATACTGTCAATGACAAAGTTCTAATTTGCACTTTTTACGCGCGACGATCGATGCACGACGCAATTTGACAAGCTCCAGATATGTCATCGCGATTTAGCGTGTACCACCCTCACGAACAATATAAATTAGAGGTTTTTTGCGAAGTTTTTTTTTTTTGCCTCATCTGTGAGGTAAATGCGAACGCGTTTGGATAAACGAGCAGTGCGCACATTATGAGAATCTGCTGGTAATCTTTACTATCTTGATATTTCCATGATATCTTCGATAGGTTTAAGTAGACGGAATGGAAATATAAATAATGGATTCTTACGATAATTTTAACCCTTGTATCAATACCTGGGTAATTTTTCGCGTATTTCTTTTAAAAATATTCAATGTTCTCGCTGAAATATCGTGGACTGCTTAGGAGAGTTTCTTTGGACCATTTGTGGATTTATGTTCTAGAAATAGAAATTTATGTTGAAACTTTTAAGTATGATAAAGGGTGTTAAGGGAAGCATGAATTTTCTCCTATGTCTCTACGTTGTACAATACATATAAAATTAAGTTTTCAGTTATTACAGTCATTACAGATGCAAATGTTCTTTTTGGCTAAAATCTTTGAAGGTAGTTAATAAAGTAAAATATAATATATAAAGCGACGATACTATTGGGAACAGAGTCGGGCGTTGATTGGATACTCTTTTATTCGCTGTTTTATCGGAAGAAATTTAAATTCATTATTTATATTATTCGTTACTTGTACACATTTTTCTTATTTCGATTGTTCGCGTTGCGTATACGTTTTTTGCACGAAGCTAAATACCCGCAGCAAGTATCGATTATTTAAAAGTCAAAATTTATAACAAATATTATGAGCACGTTAAAGAAATTATATCGATTAAAACTGTATTTAATTAAATAAAAACTCGATTATCGCGAATGACTGGTTACTTTATTTGTTGATCGTTGATCGTGATTTTTTATATTAATCGAATAAAGCTTCCCTTGTGCACGATAAAGGCAAACAAATTTTTATTCGTTTATAAATTTCCATTTAAAGTTAACAAAGATTCTATCGCAGATCAAATTGTAAAACTATTTCTTTTGTCTTTATTGAGAAATACAATTCGTGTCGCAACATTCGAACACAACTTTCCAAATGGTAAAAAATTAAAAATGTACACTCTATGTTTAACGAACGGGATTAATGAGCTTTCGTTCAAATATTCGAATTAGAAAATATCAATTTACACGCGTGCATTCATCAAAATAACGCATACACTTAAAGATACGTAACCGTGTTTTGAAATATCGACCGTTCCAATCATCTAATTCTCGATCCACCGTGAATTCGTGGTACGTTGCGATGATTAAAATCGTGCGGAAATATTTATAATGCGGTCGCGCCGCACTCATCGGCAGTACGATTTCAAATATGGAACATTTAATTACATTTCCCATTTCTAGATAGAACGATGCCATCCCGTAGATATTAGTTTTACACGAAATCGAACTAAACCACTTAACAAATTATTGTCGCGACGTTTTAATTAACAGTCGCAGTAATTTCCAAACAATTGTGATACATTTGAATTTTTAGCTTCAAAAATTCGTTTCTGGAACAAGTATCGTTTACATTCTCCGCGAAATGAATCAAACCAAAATACGTTCGTACTACTTTATATATCGTTTATGCGCTGATGAAAAAAAAAAATACACGGAACGTGTAAACGAGAGAAAAATATTTCGAGCTTCGAAATGAAAAAGTAGATTCATAATGAAGTGTGTAATATCCAACAAGTTTAAGAAACGGTGCAGGTGCGTACAGTGCCGGCAATAAACTTGAGGCCATCTGCTGTATTATTTTCATTTTGAAATATAGGAAACTGTAATGAAAATTACGACCCGCCCGTATTTATGAATTACGAGCAACTGTTAACTGCTTGAACATGGTATAATTGCTTCGCGATGTCGTAGTTGAATTCTTGAACTTGGCCCATTATTCAATTAATACAATGGTGAAGTCGAAAAAAACGACCAAGCTTCGTGTATACATCCGTGGATTACAAGCTTGTACAACAAGCACTGAATTTTAAGAAAGAAGAAAGTGCAACAAAGAAAATTAATGATGATACTTAATGAATAGTACAACGATGGAACGGAGCGAAAAATCAACTGACACGAATATGCGAGTAGGATTTTAATACACGTCTATGTGTAACGTATATCAAACTCTGCATGTCAAGACACCAATACGAAGATATAAAATTCTGTAATTTCAGATTTGTTGCACTATTAGCTATCAACTGGAATCGTCTAGCTATGTGGTCTCATTATTGATAAAAATTGAAACCGAAAAGGTCCAAAAATTGTATCGAATTTGTAATCGATTACGAATGGAAAATGAACTTTTCTACTTGCACAATTTTAAGGGTGTCTCGGTAGTTGAAACATTTAATGAAACTCGTACCACTTTCCTCGGTCGTTATTTCGCTGCTCAAACCAAGGACACTATGAATTCTCTTTTAGCTCCTATTCGTGTGAAATTTTGCTCCCGACGATCATTAACATACACTTAGGAAACTATTATCGTTGTTCGCGCCACGATTTAATACACGTTGCATCGTAAACGGCAAGCAATGTATATAAATATATGATACTGCAGCGAGGATTCTAATTTGTATGGGAATTCTCTTTCATTGGTTGTCTCGTGCGGTTTTCAATAGACAAACATTTCAACGACCCGAGATAGAGGTAAACTATGCAGCATCGTTTGTTATCCCGTTCTCGGTCCTTTTGTACAATTATCCTAAAAATTGTTATCTCGTCGGAGAATTCTGTACTTGAGCGTAAGCTCTTTAGAATTCAATCTCCTTAAGGAAGATATCCTAAATGCAGGGCTATCGTAGCACGAGTTTACTACGCGACTGTTTACGTTCATGATAGATATACATTAGACGACGCAATTCTCTGCAATGGAAACAGCTAATTAAGACTCTCTACTATTCCTTGGAATGCTACAATTGTGTTTCACTTCTCGTTTAAAGCGTACACTACCACCCAAGAGTACCGCTGTAACACCCTCGTGTTTTCCCGTTGTTGGCATATTTCTGTATTTCTCTGTATTTCTACAATATAGAAGAAGAAACTATTATCCAATGAAGCTCGAGAAAAGGATTCAGAGACGTTGTATTTGAAGAAATTGAGAGAATTGAAAACCAGCCAATTTCCTAATGAAAAAGAAAAGTGCTACAGCATTTTATAATGCAAAGCTTCGTATACGAAATATATGCCGATAAGAATAAATAGAAGATATAAGAGTTTTTAATATGAACAATTAAGACACATAGAGAAAGAAGAAAAAGGAGGAATGCTTTTAATATTGTTCATTGTGATATTATAACGCAACAATGAATAATTTTTGCATCGTTTACTCCTAGTACATCGACCAAAGCTGCAGTTTTATCGCAAAGATTGTTGCAACGTAAATCTCGTACATTTGTACGAGTATCAGGGATCGGTTACACGAAAGTTAAAAATGATTGTCGCGCGAGAAAATTGTCGATTCAATAGCGAAATTATTCCCGTGTTGCTGAGAGATCACGTCGCGACCTTGTCGAAGAACTTCGCCAGGATCACCATCCTATAGTGTATAATCGCATGGGCGACGAGTTCGATACAGACACCTACGGTATACCCGCGATACGAATACAAAATCAGCAAATGGGACGTGCTCGAATCATCTCAGAAGTGATCGCGATGTTTCGATTTCAGAATTTGCGAGGAAAACGAATGAATCTTCTTCGATCTACTCCGACTGCAACGCGAATACAAATTTGAAGAGACGCATTTATTTGTTGTAGATGCCTCGAAAATATTACCGGTATCATTCGATATTTTGAATTAAATTTCCAAAACCGAAATATCAAAGATACAGCTACCCCAGAGCCGTGTTAAAATTTTTTAAGTTTCGTACCGATTTTTGAATTCTGCTTTACAATATCCAGTATGTATAAAACTATAGTATGCATGCGACTTGAACGTATTCGAATAAATTCATTCGGTGGAACTCGTTTTCTTTTCCACCTTGCTTCCATTTCTTTTACACGGTCCTAATTTACGATGCACAGAAAGAGATATTAAACTTTCGAGTATCGTTCAATCATTTGTATTTACCTTAGAATATTAGACATTGCAGAGAATCCGAGAATAAATGGAACTTGGAAAATTTTAATTGGGTGCTAGAATAGCTTTAAGATTATTCTTAGTTCTGCGTACTCTAGCACCTTGTTAAAATATGCCAAGTTTCATTTGCTCTCGCATTGTTAAAATATTTCATGCACCATTCATTTTAGCATTAAGCTGCGAGAGTGGAACTTATTGTTAAAATATTTTCCAGCTCGGTAGTATCGTCGTGGAGGTGAAATATGGAGATAAGTTTTCTGGATTTGTTAACTTTACCGATTTCCGTGATCGAATTGAACGTGTTTTCTACAGTCGTCGTGCTTAAAGGCAGAGTGCGCTGCAAAACCACTGTTTTCTCGCAAAGTCGGTACTTCAGTTCGTGCGACACCAACTTTCATAAAATGTTCGGTTTATCCTGTACCTCGTCGATGGTATGGATACTTTCTTATTATCTGCAAGGAATTCTTCCACTTCAAAGGCAAACTTTGCGTAAGATAATACTGTGACAATAGCAAAAAAAGCTCTTTGGGAATAGTAAATGGATTCTTCTTTGCAAATAGTATCTTATAATTCATTTTTAATACTAGAGTATGATCATTTTCGTAATCCTTTGGATACGAGAAATTAATGCAAGGGTGAATGAAGTTATTATTAAAAGAGAACTATTCAACAGCCTAATACATCTACAATAAAGCATTGTTACTGATTCAGCTTCTTCCTAAACTTTCAGAGGAAGCGCAAATCAAAAAGAATTGAAAGTTTAAAAAATCTAATGTGGAATCATTGGTTAGTTTATGGAGTAGTTTGAATTCTGATATCGAACCTGATTATTATAAAATGGACATGTGTAAGAAACAACTGGAATTGTACAATACTATAAACATGATTTTTAACAATTCTTATCGTTTTCATGGAAGAAATTATTTTTAAACATTTTTAAGGATATAAAAAGCACGAGACGTGTATTTGTGTTTTCAAAAAATTATTCCAACATATCAAAGTTACGTTAGATGATCATTTGCAGCTTGGGTAGCGATGTCGATATACAAGATTCTGGAAAGCTTTCTCTGATATCCTGAAAGCTCCAATATCGCCCGTCGGTAAAGTTGCGATGCTCTGGAAGCTCGAGTCGATAAGGTTTCGACACGATAGTCACCGACTATCCCGCAAATCTACAGAAATGGAAAATTTGTTTATCCATAACTGTTACCAGTATCGATAACAGTAATCTCTTCACTATCGAGCTATAATAATTTCGTCAATAGTACGGATAATCTGCAAATCCATGAAATTCTATATCACAAATATTTGCAAAGATCTTTTTCCATTTCGTCGAGTTCTATTACGTAATTGTGTTCGTGTTAGAAAATTATAATTTTGAGAGGCCACGTACGTGTCGACCGATATTAAGAATTAATTCAGTTGGTACGCATAGTAGTATATAAAGAACAATAGAACAGTACAATACACGAGAAAGGAGATTAAACAACGAATCGTCGAGTGGATATCCTCTTATTAAATAAATTACTGAGCAGTTAGATAACACAGTAAGAAGTGATTTTCCTTACCAAGTCTCATTGGTAAAAATGCTACTGTATGAAAGATAAAAATGGGAACATTGTGCAATTAATTGTGAACGTAATATTCTTATAAAGAATACTATACTCAACGATTGTCTGAGCAATATCGTCTCTTACCATTCCCTTCGATTAATTATTCAACCCTCGTGTTTAATCTTGCTACAAAGTAACAACCAATACGCGTTTTACTTCTACGGCAAACTTTTGTTAATCTCACTGACGCAATCTTGTTGGTATTCAAGATGGTAACAGGTTTTATTAATACTTTTATGGGGGCACTTAAAACACGTCGAACGTGAACGTTCATCTGAAACTATAGCGATGTTGTTGTTTCCCTACCGTCCGTGTGGTTTTCATTCGTTACGAGCGAGCATACCTGATAATATACCACCAGCTCGCAGACTTAGAGCACACACAATTTTGTTGCGCAAAATTTTCCACAGTTTTAATGCTCTCTAGCACAGTGTTTCAAGAACGCGCGCATAAAATCGCCGGTGCGAGAAATAAAGTTGACGGTACACATTTTACGTTTTCTTCGTGGAAAAGAAACTTTCGTACACATTGCACAATACGGAAAAATGAAAAGCCTCGACGTGTGAAAAAATTGTTTAAAATGGTACCGTAAGGACACCGCTGGTTTTCTTATTCCGAAAATGATACAGCGACAGAGCTTCGTGTTTTTTTAGAATTATTCCACGTGCGGAATTTTTCACGGTTAAATTACCCCATAATTTGCAAGTATTTGAGATCATTCGTGATGGATTACACCGAAAATATTTCTCGTAGCGTATACTCTTAATCCGCATCGATGCTGAAACAAGCAGTAACCGATATCTGTTTGCAATTCCGAACATTTTGTTTTTTCCGATACGTTGATTTTTTCATATTCCATACTCAAATTAACAGTACAGTCTTCTGTAAATATACCGTGAAAAAGTTTACAAAAAAATTTCAATAAAATGTAAATTCAAACAACAATCTCTCGAACGGTTCCGCGATCGATTGGATACGTTCAATCCTCTTTAACTTAGGCAAGTGTATAAAAGGATTGTTCGGAGCCGATATTCAAATCGTGGGGCCACGATGTTTTCGATCAGTTCTAAATGGATTTGGAATTTGCAGACACTTCGCGGCAATTTCTGCATCAGATTGATTTATCGGTGTACATAAGAGCAAGAGACACTGCATCCGAGTTATGATCGATACTCTTTAGAGCTTGAAAGTGCAATCGCGTTGTAATAATTCCTATGTAGAATACTACTGTGGTAATGCGAGAGAATGAAAGGAATTGCGTGTTGTCCGGAGAGAATCCGAAGTGTTTGGAATAGACGAGCGAGCGAAGAATGAAAGAAGAGCGATCGAGATAGCGCTGTCCTAGGGAATTTTCGGCGTACGTGACCAGACGCATTGAGCAAGAGAGATTGTGAATTAGAACGAAAGGGAATGAACGCGTGTGAGGATACAAGGTGCGAAAGAAGAGCGTTTGGACAGTCTTTAGCAGTCATTGGCAGTTATTGGCAATCAAGAGCGGTCGCTGGAAAATCATCGAAACGCGCCGTGTACAGCATTCAATACACGTATATCCTAGAACTTTATTCACCCTTATTTTACAACCATCAACACTGACTAGTTGAATGTAAATTCCTACACTACGTACAAAGAAATATTTCAAAAAGATATCGTTCACGTATAAAAGGACGATCCCGAATTGAAAAAACTTATATACCGTTATATTCGATTTATCATTGCACGTCACGTGAAAGCTCTCAGTGAACTCTAATATGCCGAAACAAATGTTGTCTCTAACCCTGAGGGTCTCCAAGAAAATAGCTTATAACGCTTTATACAGGCCCCCTGCATAATTTTCCGCATAAGACAGATAACTGTTGACGGTACACATAACGTATACACGCATTCATAGATTGATGATCCATAATCCACGACACGAGCACAGACACCTAAAATAAATAATAACCCGGAGACGCAACTTAGTATCGGTACTTTATCAGATCGAAACAATGGCAGCTCAATACTGCCGAAAATATGAAATTAATTCCGTACAATTCATACGCAATACAATACAACTCTAAAAATATACTATTTCGCACGATATTTCTACACTAGAATTTTTTTATTCTAGAATTGTCTCGAAATAGAATATTTATTTTACGTTTACAACGACGTTTTGAATTCGAATAGAAAAAACATAACGATCGTCTTTGATTCGCACATTTAATTCGTAAGAAACAAACGATATCGAAAATATACATCCGATTTATTTCACTGAAAAGTCATTTTAAATGACCTTTTGCTCGATATATTAGCTTGACATACTCTTGGTTCTTATTACTGCCGATTATCAGATCGCCATTGATAAGAACAATTTATCACGCTAAGAGCTTTACAAAATTCATTTTCCATTCATTTATCAAATTCAGACAACGGTAACGTTGCAATATTACCAAATACACGCGTAATTTTCGATCACTTCGAATACTATTCGCGTAACTGCGCGTAAAATAGTTATTCGAGGTATCGTTTGTTCGACCAAGCGTTCGAAAAAAATTCATAAAAAATTGCCTCCGCGTATTGAAAAAAATAGAAATTTTTACCAGACACTTCCTATTTCGAACATCTATTTTTCCCCTACTCCGAAACAAGCTATGTATCATTTTCCCGAAATCTCGGTATTCGGACCTGAAAACCTCACGGAACGGTATCGACCGTAAGAACCTCGGGGCCAGCGGAGGTCCGGAATATCTGAATTCGCGTTAATCTGACCGCGAAAGACAAATTTTTTCGCAGAAGTTGCACGCGAACGTGCGGAGATAACGTTGCTGCGAGCAATGGACGCGGCAATTTGTCACGACCCGTTTCCGGACAAGCGGTCTAAAAACACCATTTTTCATGGCGCGAAGACGCGGCGGGGTTGGGGATAATGGTAAAATCGAAGCAATGCTACCTGGTTTGTAAACGGAACTCGAAATACGCTTGAACAACGATTTCTGTTCAAAGTTACGACGGTCGCGTCCAAGCCAGACGTAATTTTCGTTGCACGAAATGGTAAAAAATGTCCGTCCCCGTCGAGAATCGAATAAATATTTCCCCGGAGCGATTCGCGAACGTTTCTCGGGTCGGATACGTGTAATTTTCGTCCGCGTAAGTCGCCGAGTATCGTAGACGCGGTATCGCGAGTAACAAATTTGTCGAGTGTTCGTTTTTTAAGAGTTTTAATTAAAATTCGAACGAAGCAATTTAGGTTACCCGACGAGACGCGGGCATAAGGAAGTTAAGCTCCCGCTTTCGTTACGGAAGCACGAGAAAAATTAGAAAGTTTAAGCCGCGTGAACTTAGATGCACGAGAAAACTTTAACCGAGACGAAAGAAACGTCTTTCACGATACTTGGCGGTAACGATAGAAATAATCGCGCGATTGGATCACGTTATTACGTTTCGAGTTGTTTCAACGTCGGTATCCGGCACACCTCGATTTTGCAGTATTTACAAGTAAATTGCGCCAAGTAAAACGGATAGATTCGATACTAGACAAATCCAGTCCATGGTTCGTACGATCTGTGCATTTAGCTTGATCGATTTCTGGCTTTATTTTCGCGGAAGAATCGTACAAATCAACATACACGGGAAGCTTGAAAACAAAAACAAAGGACCGTTGAAATAATTCGAGACATCGTAACAATTTACGTCTCAGTGGCCTTTGAACGAAACTTGTTTGTTTCGCGGAATGCGAAATAAAATTTTTCTTTATTCGCTGTGCATTTTACTTACACGTACCACAGTTTTTGCAGTATTCGATTCCATTAGCCACGGTACGGTGAAGCTTTCGAAAGAATTATGTTAACGGAAAAGTACAATTGCATTTGACCGGAAAAAGTTTATTTTGTATCATACGGGGTGTCCCATTTAGTTTGTGTACCTAAAATATCTATGTCGGTTTGTATAGGAAGAAATACCAGAGGAGGGAAATGTGTGATTGGAAAGAGAAAATATCACGATTGGGATAACTTTTTTCTCAGGATCGCGTACAAAACGAAACAAAGGTATCGAAAGAGACACAGTAGTAGTAGGTTCGATGGAAAAATTTGCTTTAACAAATGCTTGAAACGATATCCGCTAACTCTTGACCTTGAATAAATTACTACGTACCGTTACGATACATTCCTGCAAGTTTGCACGTAATAAACGACTGCTTTCGTAGCTCCTCGTGGATAAAAGTCTCGCGAAATAATATCTGGACGAGCAACCAAACGATCGTCTATTTTCAGATCTCAACCGACGTTGAGAAAAATTTTGATTCGAGTTACGAGTGCATTGTAATCTGGACACCCGTCGTGTAAATACCGCGTCCAATTTCTACGAGCCGAAGGAATTTCTTCCGGTAGCTTCGGTTATCCGATAGAAAAAGAATGTGCATATTTCTTCCCATTCGAAGTAATATCGATGAAAAATGGATCGGTAATCCGATCTTCGAGAAGACCACACTGTGCATTTACGCTCCATAGACGCTGGGGAACGATTTGTCGAGGCCATTTTCGAGTTTCAATGGGCCCAGTAGTGCGTATTACGCTCATTTAATTCCTCATAGTTGGTAAGCGTTGGTTCATCGGTGAAAAGAATATTGGTAAAAAGCTTTTCCTTTCTCTGTAAACGGTGAAAGATCCACTCGGAAAAATTGATGCGATTCTGAAAGTCGGTGCCACGAATTTCCCGATACAAAGAAATAGGGAACGAATGGAATTTACGACGCGGAGTACACTTGTCTCTGGAATATCAGAATGACGTTCAATTTGTCGACAACAAATCCGAGGATCGTTTGCTGCCGCAGCCAAACCAGCAATTTCTGACTGTTCTCCAATAACGATCTTACGTTGATTCCTTCCGAGCGAGTGAACACCGCCTGTGTCGCAAAATGATTGAACTATTCGGTTGAAAGTTTGTCGAGGAGGATGGTTTTCTCTCGAGATACCTTTCCATGTACTACTGGCACGCTTGAGCCAAGTTTCTTCCGATTTTGCTATAAATCTGAATTGTGTCTATTCTTTCTGCTCGACTGTAGAGTACCATTGTCGCGTGAAAATCGATCTAATCGCGATAAAATTCAGAATGGAAGTAACAAACGAAATTATCGGTGCGGTCTCGAAAATCTCGGAAATAGCGATCATTTGAAACCGATCTCTTTCGCTTTTAATCCGAGTTTCGAAAATGATTTAAAGTCAAACGTATCTAAGTATACTTCTATACGAAACGAAAAATTGCAGAAACGACAAGCTTGTTTAATTTTTAAATACGTGCGCGCACATACACACCGGGTTTGTACAAAAATATAAACGGGGACGCGCGGCGTAAATACGAATTTTTGCAACTCGACGATTCATTGTGCATGTATTTTTGTTTTTTTGCGTACACGGATGGAAAAAAATTACCTCCGGCGTCGTGCAGTTCCCGATAGGGATTAAGGGAAAAGAGTATCCCAAACGACGGTAAATAAAACGTCGAGCGATTCTCTGTTCGCTCTCATTAGCCAGCGAACGATACTTCAAATATTTCATAAATGCGAGGGGAAAACTCTTCGACGATAACTCCATCTCCCGTGGGTTGATCTTTCATTGAATCGCCGACACTTGACCCGGGCCAAACAAGCAGTCGTGCAAGAAAAACGAGAACCGAGTATATACTTTTTATTTACGAAGCACGGGGAAGAGAAAAGAAAAATTGAAAATTTAGTCAACTCCCAGCAATTCGAAGAATAAGGAAGAACAGTTTATATTCATAAGTGGCGGAAATAACGAAGTTCAAGGAGGCCTTGTAACGAGCCTAGCGCGAAACGTAACGCGTTAAATACACGGCTGGGCACGAGGTATGGGCAAGCGTTAACAAAGACAATATTTGTTGCCAACACACGTACAGGGGTCCGTTGAACGACAGACAGGGACGAAGCTCGTGCTCGTGCATGTTAACACGTTAGCCGATGTTAAACACAAAGGAGAACACAAGACATCGACGAACCAAGGAGAGTTGAATTATCGTTTGAAGATTAAAAGTATCGCAAATATGGAATCGTAGCTTCTAAAAATGACAGAAAGAGATACGATTTCTTCTTGTTTCGATGTAGCTTTACATTTTTTAAAAAACTCATTCTGTAAACAATTCTCCACGATTCGAAAATGTTCGTACGAAGATAGAGACGAAAGGAATGATCCACCAAATGCCAAAATCTTCTCGAGCTTTTATCAACGTGTTTTCAAGCTCTTGTTTCGGATCTCCTACGATTATACAAAACAAGTTGATACTTGGAGAGAACTTGTGCGAACAAAATAGTAGAAATAATTCGTCGCAGGTGTGATAGTATACCTGATTGTTGCACGCGTTAAAAAACGGAGAAATACAAACTTACGAATAATCGTGTTTATTAAGTGAAATAAAATATGTTTAAATGTTGGAAAACGTAAGCATTGTTTAAGGCAAAAAAATCTCTGCGTTGATCCGATGCTTTGACCTGTAAAAACAAAGAATTAAAGACGTTTTAACGAAACTGCGCCTCGAAACGATATTTTACGTAGAAGATTCATTTTCGTGTTAAAGTTACGTTGAAAGAGATCTTTGTATTACGCGCCGAAAGGAAATCGTGGTTCGATGGTAGGCTAGCTAAAATGTCAATATATTCGATTTGTATAAATTGTCCGCGCGATCGACCCTGTACTGTTTCACGACAAATGAAACTCTTCTCCGGGCAATGGAATATTTATACGTGTTCATGGTCGATACAGCGGAACATCAAACGCGATTACGGTACATTTGTGACGACAAAATTGATTATTGTAATAACGTGTATGCCGATTATACGCAAGAACCTCGGCCCTGTTTCGTTAAACTTGCTCTATCGAGAAACAGGCTGCACTCTCTGGAAATTTTATACGTTCAGGGCACCTCGTGTCTCGCAAATTTAATTAAAATTCTCATAATATTCAGGGAACTATCTGTTTTTTATAATCACGGTTAAGCATTCCACGCCACGCTCAAACGCCCCTTTATCGCGTAATTGGTCGACTTAAGGAAAACATCTACGAAGTGTTCCACTTTCATTTTAAACAAGTTAATTCTCCATTGAATCTGATTATTTTTCGATCTTTGGAAAATCCTAATTATTCCTACACGGAAGGTACAGATTATACACGGGGAATTACGTACTTGGTTCGAATAAACACTCTCTTTACGTCGAACACGATGCACAAATTTTGCGTCGCGCATTTAAAGCTAAAACGAAGCGATAGATCTATGAAAGAAATTTAAACAATGACCAAAAACGGGGGATTTACCGCCGTAAGCTTGCATCGTGCGTTAATTTTTCCTTCGCACTTCTTTCGAACTATTTTCTACTTATTTCTACCGACTATTTTCTACTTACTTCGAAGAATACTCGCTACACTGAACAAATAAATAAAATCTCTCGAAGAATCGTCGCAATACTTTGGCAATCTACTCCCCTCGAGCCGACCGCCCAATTGCGCTAATAAAGCATAAAAGATCTTGTACAGACAAAAATATACCTCACATTGTATACATTACTCTACCCTCGCAATATAACCGAGCACCTATAACTTTCGGCTTGCTCGCTTCCAGTTCGCGATAACGCTTAAGATTCGCAACTTGCTGAAATTACGCCACGCGTTTTCCTTGCTTACCGCGTTCATGAATAATGTAATTTTCTGCTATCGCATTCTCGGCTCGGTGGGAAAATAACTTTTTCAACGCTCGAACGCAACGACTAACAACCTGAAATTAATTTCCAACGCGAAAGATCGAAACCTGACTAACGTTCGTCGACCCAAGCTTCGCTGTAATTATTCTCGGCGTAGATAAGACCGCGACGGGAAACACCCCTCTTATTCATCGAACGAGATGAAAGTCGGGAGATTAATTATTTCAAAGACACGCCGATTACGCGGCAAACATCGTTCGTCGAACGAGCAAAACTTCCAAACAGTCCTGAAACGATCGTACGGGTTCTGTTCACCGAATAATCTTATTACGAACTCTTTATTCTTAAGGTTGCAGTGACTACTCCGGTAGGATCTGACAGACCTCGAACGACTATGGCGATGCAAATTTATATTATTCGTAGATAGATATTGCGCTCGTAGAATCGTTACATCTCCACCTTACTTCACGCAATTCTACCAGGTTGTTCGATCAATTTTGTCGTTTTTTCCATTATAAAACAATACTATGACACTTCAAGTTTAAAGAACTGTAAATATACGAACAAGTCGACAGATCTACGTGAAACTTCACACATGTTCATGAAACAGTAGTACCATCTTTAGAAAAATAAAACGACGAACCCAATAGCTCCGTATTACTTTACGTTTGACAAATATTCAAATTTTCTTTCAATTATTTTCTACTCCTTCATATTTCTAATACATATCGATCGAAAGCTCGTTCTATCTGCTACATCGTAGTGCGACCATAATTTCGTAACAAGATAAAGCTATCGGTGAATCCGAAGAAACGTGTACAGGTGCAATATTAACAGATGGACACTACATTCTATCGTGAAACGATGTGCGAAATGATTGGTAAATACGTGTAATACATTTTGCAGGACTTGTACGGTAATCGAAAAATTTCAACGAGTAAACGGAAAAACGTACGTTGCTTCTGCTTGCAAAAATTACTTTTAAGATTGAGCAGAATTCGCGGTAGTGAAACGCGTTTCAAATTCGTGCCACACTACCCTAAAGTCGATCGTTTGCTCTTACAAGATACTGGACAAAGCGAAGAGATATCGACGGAAAGACGAGTAATTATACGTGACGATTCGTGCCGTAACCACCAACGACGAAGAAAATTACTTCGTAAACTCCCCTTATCGGGCGAATATAGTTGCGTTCGTTACGTAAAAGCATAATATTCACTCTGGGTGTCGCAGTGGCAAAAACTGAACACTTTCGTTAATAAGGTCTCCTTCAGCGAGTTCTCAGGACGAACTTCCCGCAAGTAGGTATACTGAATGCACAGCCGTTCTTTAGAACGCCCACGCCCTGTTGCTGGCTTGTTTTGCAGCGCGCACTCATTATGACCACTTAACTTCACTCGTAATTTTTATCGTCGAGCCAAGTCTACCGAAAGAAACGCTCCATCGAGCAGCAGTAACGACCTAACAATAATGTGGCCGTAAAATGATACCGTCCTTGGAACGACAAGCACGGGAATTCATGGCAACTTGCTGCGATCAAAGGCATCACGAATAATCGTAATACAAGGTATCTACAGAATCCGCGTTCGACTGCACGCTTCGATAATTACTGGTTGGGTACAGATGCAGATTGATGCACTGGCTTCAAGTTTCAAGTTCAATACTTTATCGCCAATTAAATCAACTTAACCCGAAGGCATTTCGTTCAGATTCTCGTAACGTTTTATATGCGTTACGTATGTTTTTTTTCGCGAGAAAGAAGTAAATGTAAATGGCTGTGGAAACTTTGTGGGTGATTTTTAAGCTAAACTAGGAAAAATTATTACCAGAACGGAAGCATAATTTATTGAAAATTTAAATTCAATTTACACGCCTATGCGTGTCGATCTGTATCGAACTTGATTAAAATTCGAAACGAGCGAGAGCAGCAGAAATTTCTTATTTACGTCGGAAAATATGCTACTTCAACATTGTATATCGCAGCAGAGTCGCGTAAAGATTAAAAATTGCACTTCGCAGAGATGCACCGTTCCAGCTATGAAATAGAAACGAAGTCATAGGAAGATAGACTTTGTTGTACCAATGAATCGTTTCCTTGGCTATATTTTTCTGTTGTCAACAGAACGGATAGTACGATTCGCCCAGATGGCGTAGCGCACTCTGTATTTACAAAGACGCAGTCGTGAATAACTTTGACTTAGAAAGTTGCTGTGAACTTGCGAACTCGTAACTATAGACTGTAAGTAACTTTCACTGTGATACAAAAGTTAACCGTGGAATTTACGATAATTAATGTTGCGGTTTCTATTTGCCTATTATTTTCGTATTGCGTTTCTATTCTATTTTATCAATTTTTGTCTATTTCTCATATGTAGAATAGAATACCCGGAATAACATCGAACAATGGCAAATACCGCCTCTTCGTCGTTTCGAAAAAATAAATTCTTAAAAATTTGAAAATTTCAATTTCAAAGTGTCGACCGTGAAATTCCACCGTTATTCTATTGTACGTTCTATTTTTTTTAACGTTATTTTCTACACCCTTGCATTTCTATCGAATACAATCGACATTCATCGACGGAAATTGTCGAATTTTTAAAAATTTATTTCTCGAAAACAAAAGCTGCTTTTTACTACGTTTTAAAATGATTTTGGATGCCCCGCCCCCCTCCATCCAGTAGATTTGAAAGAAAAATTAATAGAAAAACATATCCATGTTTGGTAAACTTGAAAGTTAAATCTTAAAAGTTAAACTTTGCATAACCGTCTTCTGTGTTCGTGTGTTTACCACTGTATACGCGCTTGTTTCTATAATTTTCATTTAGCGAGAAAATATGTCAATTACACTCGTGGGATCGATATCCACTTTTACGAAAATACTAAATCAATGGTTACTTGTTCGAAGCAAAGGGAATAGCAGTTCGAGAGCAGTTCATTCCGACTACTACTGAAATTCTTTCCTCGTGTACTCTTCGCGCGTGTAGTATCGAAAGAAATTCTTACGGAAGCTTCTGTTCACTCGGTGTGGCGCAGTCACCTTTCATTTCAGCGGATCCGCTATGCAAATTTCCGGAAAAATCAAGGAATATTGGAAGCGACCTTGATATAGCGCCAATCAAAATCTTCGGCATTGATAAAATTAGGTTTTCAAATTTTAAAACAAATCTCCGTGTGCCCCCGTTTCGCCTCGAATCTTGTAGAAACGTGATATCGGAAGAAGAAAAAACCACTCACAGAAGCCGTGCATTCCACTCGCGAAAATATCTGAAAATGTCAAAGCACATTGGGGGCACAATAATAGGCTTGTCTCGAACGAGGTCAGACCCACAATTCCGGGTTTCGAAAGAAGCTGCTTTCTTTTTGTTGTCCAATCAAACGTTTCGATAATATTTCCTCCGCATTCGTTAACTTTTATTCAGATTTTCTTATCCTCCGTCGTAGTGGACATTTTAGAGAACCCTTCGAATTGTTACAAGTATGGAGATTTCCAACGTTGGTGGAAAAACTAAATATATGTATTAGGATAAGTCGTACCGATACGACGACTTAATAATTAATTCTATAATCGTGTAAATGCAAAAATAATAAAAAGCACGCGATTATATTCCTATGTTTGATTCTTTTCCACGGGGTGAATATTTGAATTTTATTCTCTTATTTACTTTCCATTTTCTTGATTAATCTTTCGGTAACGTCACCATGTATCGTGTAATAATTAGAATTTCACACTCACCGAATGTAGCAACAGAATCGCTTCTTGAACCGAAATGTTAATTTTAACGATAATAAATTTGTCTGGTCGTTCGTTAAAATATCTTGTCAGGATTTTTGCAACGGTTTGGTATCTGCGGGTGTCGTTAAATCCATTAAGGAAAATCCGCGTCGAAATACCATTAGAGGAATATTATTCTTTCAACGTCAGCGTCGACATTTAATTTCGACGCCCTAGTGACTCGCGTCATTCTCAGAACGAAGGATGATCACCGGCCGAGCCACCAGCATCTAAAGGAAGGTGTCGAAAACCGTCAGAAAGCAAATGGAATGGAACTCGATTACTAGGTACTCAGAGTTGACATCTCGACGACTACACACCTATCTGGCAGCAGCTCGAGCATATGGAATATATTAGAGAAATCGTGTCAGCGAACACGCAATTTCGTGGTAAAGAAGGCAGCCACCCTCTCATTGGATCGCGCGAAATCTCTGGCCTCTCCTCGAAAAAATTTTAATTTCCCCTTCTGCGTTCTTAAAAACATCTCTACATCGACAGACAGTACCATCTTTTCAGTTTTTTCAATCCTACTCTTTCGAAGAGAAACGAGACCAGATGAAATATAATTAAAGAACCGTTTTATTTTTTAAAAAACCTGACCGAAACGAATTAATAAGTATGACACTGACTCAAAACAGAGTTGATCCAAATATACATAATTGCGCTCCCTAGGGTACATTCTTCTCTAGGAATTTTAATTTCATCGTAAAACTGTCCCAACGAGTAATCGAGATACAATGGAGACGGATAATTTTCCAGATATTGGAAAGTCACATCGAATGAATTAATCTTCGTAGAGATATCCTGCGTCGCGGATGGATGGATGGCATCTCTTCCACTGCGACCATTAGCGAACAAAGAAAGTTAATGAACGTGTGCAACAACAATGCGTTACGAATCAAATCATCGAAAAGCTCCAAACACGAGAACGAAAATAACTTCGATATCCTGAATGGTAAAGAATGTACGATAGAATAATTGAATGAATCTGTACCTGGAGTCGGTATATATAAATATACAGGACGTTGAACCATATTGGAATCGAACTTCGAAGCTACGATATAATTTACCGCGACGAATGAAATAACTTTAAAACGAGTAGAAATAAAAACAATTCGATCGTTCACCGTTGAAAAGAATTTCAAGCACAATTACTCGAATATAAAATGTTCGTTCAGGTCGTAATCTCCCCGTACAATATTGAGTTTTTCTATGTCTTCGCTCGACCGCGACGCTTGGATTAATAACTTCGACAATGAAACAAATATTGAACAAACAATGCGAATAATACAAAAGCAAGGAGCTTCGTTTCGTTTCGCTGCTCTCTGATCGGGCTCAAATTCAAATTTGCCTTCGCCGGATCAATTTCCATCGACGATTTTCTCAGTCAGAGAGCAAGCAACGACACGTAAAGTTATCTTCGTAACATTGAATAGCTGTTCGTGGCAATATTATCCCTGAAAATATTCAAACGATATAACATAGAATAGAAGCAAAGACGAGAAACTCGACATTTCCCGAGAAGCGAGGAAGATTACAAATCATCGAACGCGGGCGTTATTCTACGACAAACTTCGAAGTCCTAAATAATGGAGGACTTAGGTCGTGGACGCCACATCTTGCTAGGGAAAAACGTTCCGTAAATCCGGAACGAACGATTTTTATCTTTCCATCTTTTCTTTCTACCTCGAATCCTGGACGAAGCTTCTTAGTCGCTCAAGGATTTAGCGAAATGTACCTCACCCTGGATTACGCATTTTCTCGCGCAAAAAAACATTCCGTCGGTTCGAAGACCCCTGGATATCGCGGACGGCGATTATCGGAGGGAAAGATCCCGGACGGGGTAAAAAAAAAAAGAATAAGAGAGAAAGGGAGGGTGTAAGTTTTCTCCACGAATCACGCGCGATTACACGATGCCGTCCGGCCGGTTAACAACGCCCTTATCTTCGCCCTGTATGGCGCAAAATTTATCGACAAAGCGCGGGGCTTCCGGCACGGGTTTCCGAAGGCGGCTCGCCTCGTTCGCCACGGATCTCGTAAGTAACTACGTAAAAACACGCCTAATCTATTTTCCAGGCTCGCGGCTTCCAACGAGACTGGAAGCCGATTTCTATCGTGTCTGCGGCAGATTCCTGACTTCCCTGACGGATGGGATTGCTTGTCCCCTCGCCTCCGCGCTTCTCCTTTCTCCTCTCGCGTGGTCCTTTTGTTCGTCCAGTTAGGGCTCTTTCGTGCTACGTAATATCTCGGGTATTGATAAAATTTCTTGCGCGGATTCGCGATCAAAGATCATCCCCATCACCGTTCCTTTCATCAACTTCGTCCCATTGTATCCTATTTGTCCTTGTTGTTGGAAATCTCGCGACCAGGACAAAATGTTTCGATTTAAAATCGAAAGCTTTCTCTGCAAATCCGCGATTTCGTAAGCGCTATAAGTGAAATCCAGTTTCCTCTGCGCGCGCACTCTCGAAGAAGGCAATCGTTTTATTTTCAATTTTTCCCAACCGCCTTAATACCGGAGAAGACTTCCACGGAAAACCTGTGTTCTCGCTGAGATTCAAACTTTACGACAAAATATAGTGTTGTTGCGTCGCAAGGTTAGAAAAAACGGTGCATCTGATATTTTACAATGCTTCAAACGCTACAATTTCCAAATTTCGTGTTCCGACTACCAACTTTTAACCTTCAACGTATTTTTTAACCTCGAAGACTTTCCCTTATTCCGACTACGAAGTTGAAAAATTAACCTTATTCGTTACATTCTTCCAATAAATCGTAGTACCGTGGTATCGTCTATTCCTTGCGAGTGTATCTCGATCTTAACGCGGCTCTGTTACATTAACGTATTCGCGTCATCGTACGATACACCACGGAATGTCCAACGGTCTTGTAATCCGTTAACTGAAACCACACTGAACACAATAGTCGAGCATCGAATGATCGATCTACCGTGTTATCGTCGAATGATAGTTGAAACGAGCTCGATAGACACGGTAACGATCACGGTCCTATAGTCGCAAAGTCTTCGACGTCTTTCACCATCGCGAGTCAGAGTAATTCCTCGCTTAAAAATAAAATTTGTCTCGGTAGGACGAAAGAGTCTTTTCTTACCCTAAACCGAAAATCGGATTATATCGCCTCTCTCGTCGAATTCTTTCCACATCACCGAGACAATTTTGACACGACCTTTTGCCACAACCTGTACCCGGGTTCATTCACTATTTATAAGGTGTCGCCGTCGAATTTGTTGACACGCGGAAGGGTGCCGTTCGTACGGTGCTTCGGTATACCAAGAGGGCTGCAAGCTACCCTTTAACGATTTACTTATGGCGAGAAAGATAACGCTACGATTTATTAGCGGCTTCGAGTAATCAATTCCTTGGAAACTACAGGGTGATCTAAACGAGAGGTTGAAACATTTAAACCGTGACCGACCGCGCGATTTTTTCCCTCGTAAAAATTCGCAACGAAAGAGAGACTCTTTTCGACGAATAACGATGCCAATGTGGTCGTTGTTGGTCGAAGGTCGAATTAATGAATTTCGTTTACACGAAAAAATAATACGACAAACACTTTGGAATAAAAGTACTTACGAAAGCGAAAAATATGTAAATTGGTATATGTTTTGTAAATAAGTAAACGGATAAAGCATAATAAGAGAAGTGGGTGAAAATATAATATCTTCGAACTCAAATTTCGCACAGAAGTATACCGGGTTGTTCGATAAGTTTTGTCGTTCGACAAAACTCATCGAACAACCTATTATACGTTATCTTCTCGACGAGAGGTACAAATCGACCGCTCGATTACCATAACTACCATCGTTTGTCTCGATAACCGCGATTTTAATTCGGACGATTGCCTTTCCGGAAATCGTTGTTCAATTGGTTGGGAATTAGTATCGGTTTCTCAACAGCTCGTTTCCAAACGAAATTTCGATACTCCAACACGGTTCAAAGACGTTCGAGGAATTACTTGGCAAAAGCCGAGCAACCATCGAATATCGATACGTACACGATTAATTCCCATTACGAAGCTGCCCCGCGCGATTCAAGGATTTCTTCGAATTTCCTACAAAGCGTCGCGAGTCGGATATCCGTTTCCCTGTACCGGATGGAACCAACTACTCGAAGCTACGTCGTCGCCAATATTCTTACTTATCACCCATCCGAGTCCCACGGGGAACGTGCCGCGTCCCGGACAAAGGGTCACCATCGAGGTTCAGGGGGAACAAACTGCCCTAATATCGCTCGACTGCTTCGCGAAGCAGTCCCAGAAATAGTGAGAACCGCCTCTCGTGCTTCCGCGCCATAGACACCTACGATGGCCAATGTGGTTACGCGATATTTATCGTGTACGGTTTTATTAGCCTGTAAATCGTGACGACACCGCTCCTGTCGAGGGTGCTCTATAGCTTTAATGGTTACCGATACGATACATATCGACGACATTCGAGCGACTCGACACCACGGTGTTTAACTGTATTTGTATCGACCAGAAATGTGCAACATTTCTCTGTGGATAACAAATTCGAGTAATAAAAAAAAAAAATGAACCATTATTGTACGTCGTTTCTTTTCGATAAAAGTTACAATTCGACGATGAATTATAAAATGAAATTACATTTTACGTTTTAAGAACAAACGTGTATTCGAATAACTGTTCCGGACACTCGTGCTCGGGGTTATTTTTACGAATTAATTAAAAAAATTCTATCTCGCACCATCCACCGCGATTTTACAAAAACATTTATTCGCGTTTCGATTAACCGCAAAAAAAGAAAAAATATGAAGTAATTATTTTCAATATTCCGCGAGATAGAGATCGCAGGGTACACGGTGTTTCGAAATATCGGTTCGACCGGCGAATATCAAAATTAATGCAGCTGTATATTAGGTCGCCCCACAAGTTCGCGCCGTTTATATTTCCACCGTGTAAAGCAATATTTTAACCTTAACTATGAAACTAACATACGCCCAGTTTTAAACGCCTATGTAGCATTTGCGACATTTCTGGTACCGACAAATCCCTCGGTTCAAGATTAAAAGTTTCCTTCCGAAATCGAACGAAACATTCTCTGCACGTACAAACCGATGAAAGACCTTCTCGATAAACAACACAAATTTTATTTACTATATTTGTTGCCGTATTCCTCTTTCCGTGTCTCGTACAACACAAAATGACGAAAATGGGCACAAATTTCACTTGCGATTTTATCGGGTACGAAACATAAAATTCTTATAAAATCACGATCTATGGCTTTCGAGTGACTTCTGCAAACTAAACCGAAGCATAACAGTTTCGTCACCCAAGTCCTTCCACCTCTGTGTGTCTACGAAACGTATCGCAAGAAGTATAAACACACTGCAGCACGAACTTATGGAACGAGTTAAGACTAATCAAATTAGCACGGCTATCGTCTGCGCGAGGATAAATACGGTAGGGTCGGCTAAACGCGGTTTACAAAATTGGTGCCTTGGAAAATATAAATTAAAGTTTCGACATAATTCTAATTCAAACAATAGCGAGATATATTATTTTATACGAACGAACGCGCGTCAATCGGCCTAGCTGTTTCTGAAATATCAGGGTTGCCATTTTGAAATAGCATCGTTTTCAGAAAAACACATTTCACGTTTTTCGTGCAGTTTTCGAATAAATAACGACCGATATGTAACATTTAACCTCTGTACGCTCTACCCAAGCGACGAGCGCTTGCTTTACCGAAACGAATCTTTTGCACAATTTTTGTAAACAAGTGCACCGATGGTCGAGAAGAAAGTAAGTAATATAAAATGCAACCTACGTTCAAACCCTTTTTCTCGATAGGTTTCAAAGTTCTACAGCAATTACGTGAAAAAATTTGCATTTTCCGACGGGGGTGGGGGACGGTGGTTTTACGTCCACTCAAACCCTCTTATAACACCGAACAAAAAATAGTTTCGTATTACGAACGAACTATTCCACTTGCGCGCGATGTTTCAAAATTTTCGAAATTTCCAGCTCCCTCGAAATTCCCTCGTCGAACGAGTATACGAGAATACCGATCGTAAATTCGCGACGGCTATTCCTCGCTCGAAACGATTCGTTATTGAGATGCACGAAGTAACGTCGAGCCATCTCCTAATTAGGGATCGGAATTCCTACACTTCTGACCGAACGAACTGAAAATGTCAGAGGGACAAGGGCATGTAAATTCCTAGTCCGGAGAACATCGAAAAAGTCACGTACGCGTCGCGAATAGAATAATTCTTGTTCCGCTGCCACCGAGTATTTCGCGTCCCGAAAACTGCACGAAAGCAGAAAATTGGAGGTGAGTCGATGCGAGCTGGTACTCATTGTTGGCTTCGAGCCAATACGGCGATTAATTTAGCAAGAGACAAGGTGTAATTCCCAGCAATATGCAACATCTGTTTCGAATGAAATTATGTTCACCAACTTGCCGCCGAAACTTTCCACGCTGAATAGCTAGCAATTATATCGCCCCGCGCGTGCAACCGCGCGTGTAAACTGCTGGCCGCGCGATGATATTGTTGCGAAACAGCCCTCGATCGATCCGCTCTTGATTCACGCTCGCAAACTGGCCGTGATTCGCGTTTACTCGAAGAGTATTATGCGGTCGTCGCGCTCCCGATTCTCTTGATTTAATTGCGCCCCGAAACACACGAACGCGAACCGTTACCGGGTTCACTTTTAACCGCAAAACGGTTGCCCACGATACCGACCGTCAACGATCCATCCAACAGTGTCTTTCGAAAAAAAATGTTTGTATACGTGAATTCTCATTTCAACCGAGAAACAGATTTTTATGTTTCTTTCTTTTTGTTAAATATGTGACGATGCGTGGGAACGAAAGGAATCAAAATTAAAAGAGAAAATTTGAAGTAGTTGGAACAAACAAGCGAGCGAAGTGTTTTCGAGGTGAGAAATTTTCCCAAACTGGGAAATTTTTGGCGAACGTGACCAGATGCATGGAATGAGAAAAATTAAAGATTGGAATGAAAGGGAATGAATGCGTGCGAGGATATAGGATGCGAGAGAAGCGTGTTTGAGATCAGTCATTGTTGGAAAATAACCGAAGCGTGTCGTGTCGCATGAAATGAGAAAAACGTAGTTATAATTTCTGTGTTTTGTTAACGTTTTATTTCTACTACTATCTCATTCGGTATACACATATCCCAAAACTGTACTCACCTTTTTATTTCATAATAACCGGAAAAGATAATTCCTACAAATATGTGGAATAATTTATTAATCGTAAATAATTAACACTTAGACAAAAGCTAGATATCGGTAAATAACGTGACCACGGTACAACTCTCAATGTTTCACGACTCCCGAGAGTCAACATTGCTGTTCCCTCCGTAAAAGAGAAAGCCCTTACCCGCTTTCCCTCGTTTCAACCGCACACTTTGTTGCACCCTCGCTCGTTACTTACCAAATTTTGCCAACGCATCGAGGTTGGACAACCGTCTTTTCGTTGGGCCTGGTTCCGACCCTTATCAACTTCTGTTTTCCCATTTATTGCTCTCTACCTGGCAGAATCCTTCAAATTATGTTCTCTTAAAGTTGTTTTCCTAAACGTATACTATCTTAAAATTACGATACTACAAATATTCACTATTTCTTGTCGTGTGAAATAAGATTTTTCATGCTGCGAAACATTATTATAAACGTTTTTGTCGAGCATCGTTTCGGTTAACGGATTGAATGATCGTTCGATACTCTGTAATATAATGTGCGATGACTCGAATACATCATCTCTGATACAGATTAACGCAACAGAGTCATGGTAAGATCGAGACACGTTCACAAGGAATGCTCGACATCGTGGTACTATGGTTTATTGAAAAAGTACGGTGAACGAAAAGTTAACGAAATACTATGTTCGTTAGCTGGTTCGTAGGTATCCGTCAAAAGGATAAGTGTATCGGATCGAAAGCTAGGGCGTAACTTTTTAATTTCGTGCACGAAATAAGGGACAGTTGGTAGTTCGGAAGGTAAGAAATCGTTGGAAGTCGGAAGTCAGTTGTCAAGACACGGAATTGGGAAATTCCAGAAACTGAACGCATTTGGTGTTTCGAGTATTCCACGAGTGTCGTATCACGACACGATCTGTGCCGAAATCCAGGACTCGTGTGTCGTGTACGACGAAATAGTACGAATTATATAGATGCACCGTTTTTTCTAAATGTATCTAAACTTACGACACAACGATATAATTTTTTATCGCCAAGTTTGGACCTCGATGAGAACACGAGTCGTTCACGAAAGTCTTCTTTGGTTTCAAGTTGGTTGGGAAATATCAAAAGTAAAGTGATCATGTTTTTTAGAAGTGCATGCAAAATAAAGTAGACTACAGTCTTTCTTAGTATTTTTCTTTTTACCACCTTTGCAAGTGAAAAAGAATCAGTTTCCAGATAGACACGGTTAATCTAAAATCATCGTCTCGGCCAATTTTTCGAATTCCGCTACCAGGCTTACAGATTTCTTTCTTCAGGCAACGAGCCTTGAAATTAGGTAAAAAAAGAAAAACAATTTTTTGAATCTCACAAAGTAAAAGGGACATTGGACCCTTACGTGAGTCCATTGGACCCTTACCTGCTTTGGTAAAGGGAACGAGCCAAAGAATCGGTATAAAATGTGGCAAACGTATTTATATATGATTCGTACAACGATGGTTGTACGAATGTTTTTGCGTCCGACATATGCAATTTCGGAAAATACTACTAGGTTGTTCAATAAGTTTTGTCGTTTCTTCCATTGTAAAAAAATACTATGACACTTCAATTTTGAACAACTGTAAATATACGAACGAGTCGACGGATCTATATGAAACTTCACACATGTTCATCAAGCATATATAGTACCTTTAGAAAAATCTTTAGAAAAATAAAACGACGAACCTAATAGCTCCATTTCTTATCAAACGACAAAACTTGTTGAGTAACCTATTAGTTTATCACGTCGATACCATTGATTGTGGTATACAAAAGAGAAAAAATTACTAGAGTTTCCTACAACCTCAACTACAACCTCGAGCGCAAAGAAAATATCGAAAATTATGGAAATGTTTATGTTTCGAAATGAAATGTCGACACGTTTTTCCATATTAGAAAATACAGAATCGTTTTCTGAAAGTTGTGCGTTTCTTCGTTTATCCGTGGCATTAGCAGATATACATTTGTTCGAAAAAGTAACGATACGGTGTTCGTGCAACGTTGTTTCTGAAATCGCAACGTGCCTGGTTTCTACTGTGCGTCACTTTCGTAAAATGTTTACCTCTCCGTTTACCTTCCTACGAAAGATTTTAGCAACGTATTTTCACGACTATCGATTTTACGAAAACGCGAAGAAAAAAAAATTTGTTTCTTTTAGGCGATGAACCAGAATGCCTCCTTGAACTCGAGTATCGCGTATTCGTTCTCGACGATCGACATCGACTCTATTTTAAATTCAAATTCGAATAAACCTTCCTCTCCGTTCGCCGGTTCCTTCTACTCGCGTCACCGAGCGCTCGTGTAATTTTTCTTATTTCGTTTAGTCGCGTGCGCAAAAGGTTTAAGTGCTATTGGTAATTTGTTTCGAGCGCTGCCGTCGGTACTTAGAGATCAACACAGCAGAAAATACCTCTGCATCGATGTTATTCGAGTATTATATTGCAACGAGAAGTATCGATTTGCAACGACATAAAATAGCACTTCCGCGTATTAAATTTCCTGCCAGCTGGGCGAGAGGAAATTGCTTTAGAGACAGATTGACTCACCTTTTATTATAGTTTCAATCTCCGACATCTTTTCTACCTTCGAGTTCAAAATAAACGCCGCCGGTGGTACGTTTTTTAATTTATTAGGTCGCATTAAATGCATCGATTCTGTCCGATACTATTAAAAATGAAGCGCGAAGGTAAGCCCTGTAATAGCGACGCGATTGTTGTTCGAAACCAGGGTTTCTTCGAGTTTCTGACGAGTTTCGAATTAGAATTTCGAGGCCTCGGAGTGTAGTTTGAATGCGCACAAGGCACGTAGAGATCTAGAATTCGTTTCGCGTTTTCGAACTATCGATAAAACGAATCTTGTTCGAGTAAGTATCGGTTTCGTTTACGACACGCTCGGTTCGAATCAATTCGTCGCTCAAACTTTTTAGGAACTATTACTCTTGAACAAAGGGGCAAACTTCCTTAACTCGAAGGTACGAATCATTTCTGATACGCTTCGTAAGGAGAAAACTGAGCTGGTTCTCATCTATCAAAGTGAGCGATGAAAAGTTCCCAAAGTTGATCCTCTTTCGAATCCAGCTACAGTATTAAACTCTAGAAATGGAAGGCTGCGCTACATTAATCGAATTCCTAGTCCAAACTAGTAGAACTTTTCATCTAAATTAATGGAACATGCGAACGAAAATAATGATTTCTCGAACCAAATAAGCAGAACTTCTGAATCGAATTAATCAAATTAAAGCGAATTACCGGAAAAATTTCACCAAAATAATTGCTCTCTTAAATCAAATGAATGGAACTTCTGAACGAAAATTCTGAATCGTATTGATCGAAATGAACCGAATTACCGAAACTGATGCACCGAAACGATCGACTTTTTCAACCGAACCAATGGAACATTCGAACCGAATTATTGAATTCCTAAACCGAATCGATATTCCGAACCGAATTATTAAATTCCTAAACCGAATCGATATTCCAAACCGAATGATTGAATTTCTAAATCGAATCGATATTCCGAACAGAATTATTGAATTTGTAAATCGAATCGAATTTTCCGAACAGAATTATTGAATTTCTAAATCGAATCGAATTTTCCGAACAGAATTATTGAATTTCTAAATCGAATCGAATTTTCCGAACAGAATTATTGAATTTCTAAATCGAATCGAATTTTCCGAACAGAATTATTGAATTTCTAAATCGAATCGAATTTTCCGAACAGAATTATTGAATTTCTAAATCGATTCAATTTTCCGAGTCGAATTATTGAATTTCTGGACCGAGACAATTGACCATTCGAATTGAATTAGTGGAAATTCTGTATCTATGAAATAAAATTTCGGAAACGAAATACTTGTACTTATCGAACGCTTGTATCGAATGTCTCTATTTCCGTAGAACGAGAAATCATAGCCAGCGATTCGCGTTCGATTTTCCATCTCGAGTACTCGCGTAGCTTTCAACATTCTCCGCAAGTAGCCGGTCCAATGTGCGAAGGTCGCGGGTATCACGGATCCATCAGCGACATGAAACGAATGCGCCAAGAAACGCGCGTGAAAATGAAATTCGAAGCTGTGCCTGACTAGCGAAATTTGGGAGACGTGTCCCGCGGAAAGCAGCATTTTGTTGTGCGATCGCGTCACGCGCTGCAATGAAAAACGATTTCTTTGCGAGAACTGAATTTGACGGGTGAAATACGGGCCAGCTAACTGAAAATCGAATCGTGTCACGGAGAACGAAATCCTCTTCGAGACGGGTACAAAGAACGGGGTATGGGGCAACAGCGAAAAATACGAGTTTTGCAAGGATGAGCGTCGATGAGAAGCGGAAAAGACAACCGGTCGAAGCCAAAGAGGACCCACGGGGCAATAAAAGCACGAACAAGTTCGGTTCTAATCCGAGCAAACAGGATATCGGTTAGTGGAAAGTTTCATTAGATCAACCGAGAACTTTTGGCGTTCCAGACGTACAGGACTGAAAGCTCGAGCGTGCGTGCGCTTTTAGACTTCGAACCACCCCGACAGAGCTAAACGATCTATTGCTATAATTGGACGCCCCGCATCTGTTTCGGCCCCTCTTTGTTCCTGTTCTCCAAGTTGTTTCAACGCCCGTCGCAGACGGACCGAACGAAACTTTCGAGCACCTATCGTCAAAGTCGAAACTAGACAATTAAGACTTTTCTAAAGAGTCATTTCGTTCTGAATAACACACATCTAAGATTTAACGAACGCCTCTGTTCCTGGATTCCCGAACAAGTGTTCTCAAAGAACGTAACAAGTGTACCTTCGGATTTCTTTTCTTTCGAAATGAGGGTAACTACGAATAACTTGAACTGAAAACATTCGAAACGGAAAACTAATTAGACCAGCATGAGATTACAGTTGTTCCTAATTTTTCGCTAATAAACTTTTATTTCATTTATTCTTACTCTTGTTCGTTATTCATACGAATCAAATTGCACCCGAAAGATTCGCTACATTGTTTTATTTTACGTATTAAATCAATTATAAATGTAACCGCATGAACACGATTCTTTGTTAAATTTCTATCCTGTAAAGAAGGTAAAGCATGCGATCTTGTTTCCCATGCGCTCAATAATGTCAAGTATTGCAATCTTATTCGTCTACTATACGCGATAATAACTGTACATTTCTCGTGCTTGTTTCGTGAATGAAGAATTCGTCCAAGTTTACCAAGAGCAATCGCAACTTATAGTTAGAAATCTCATTAGCAACTGGATTCGTACCGACACTTCGTCTTCGCGACAATAACCTCGGGAAACAAATCAACCAATTGCCATTATATCTCCGACAACCGCTTCCTAATCGTAAAACTTGGCTGCAATTATTCGCCGGACTTTTTCCGTCTTACGATTTTATAATGCCGTGAACGTTATTAGTTTACAACGCTTCATTTGGTCCTCGAGCATCGTAACTGCACTTTTACCGCTTATGAAAAAATTGCAAAAGTATCTTGAGCGAAATGCACGTATTTTTATTTGACGTTACTCCTGTACGAAAGGCAACAATTAAATATCTCCGTTCCCCATTACGCTAAGTTCCGTTTGGTTGGACACAACGAGCGAACAAACGACGAAAAGAAAGATCAAATTGCACATCTAATTGAAGAGTACCACGAACGACCAGAAATATTTCGCAAGAACTATTGAATTTCCAAAGTATCTCGATATTTTGTTGCAACACCGATAATAAAACAAAAAGAAATACGCAAAGATAAACGACACGGGTTTTAAACAGCCGATGCACTTTTAATTGCAGCACAGGCGCAGTTAGAATTACAATGTAGATACGTACGAGTAATTTACATTCGTCTGCGTGTAGAATAATGCTCTGATAATCGCTTTACGGCGCAATTAAATGCACCAGGGTACGCAATAAAAGAAGAAAATGTAAATGTAAGAAATAAGCTGCACGCTTGGTAATTTTCTACATAGAAAGAAATAACGAGCAGAATATTCTTGGCGTTGTTCAACCGATACAAAAATATACCTCTTTGTAGTTAATTCTGCTAAAGGAAAAATTCGAAACGATTGTTGTAAATTTCGTATTCAATTTTTCCCCTGTGTTAATCGGAACGATGATGCCTTAATTATGAAATGGCGTGTTCTAAATGCATCGACGTTGATAAATTAAAAATTCTTATCTATTAACCGTTCTTTCCGTAAAGAAGAGCTCTCGTTAAATTAAACATCTATTGTCAACTATGGATTAGATTTATTTTTCTCAAACCCCTTTATTATTTCGAACAACAAAGAAGCAAATATTTTTAGTTGTCTTTTCATATAGAAATAAAAAATTGCAATTTATTACTCTCGTTGCACAAAAGTATCGGCGTCGTCTAACGAGTAAACGAAGATGCTAAATTGACGACTTTGATTACAAAGAATATAGTCGAACAATTTACCTGTACGAGTATCGTAAGAATAAATAATTTTTCCGCTGTCCGACGAATGTACGTCTATTCTACTTGATCGCTATTCTCATTTACGAGGGCTTCCGTCGAACAGTTTATTACACGTCTCATCTACCGCGTACATTTCATGAATACGCAAATCGTATTTATCGATGTTACTAGAATACCTCTCCCCTACGAAGCTTCGAGTCTCTATTTCTCGTAGGCTTTATCAATGTACTCCACGAAAATCTTATCGTGATTCTGATTTTCTTTTATCCTGAAAATTTCAATTGTCATTCCGTAGCGTTGTTTTTAAAATTATTTATTAATAATTTCTATCTACCAACTAGCAGTTTTAAAATAATTTGTCCGTAAAAATGAATAAAAAGAAAAGCAAAATTGATTCCGATGACGGAAAACTTAAAGGAGAAAGAAGTAAACTTGTACACACGATGTGGCGTGACTCAATTACTCCGACCGAATGGTATAATAATATCCTCTTATACTGTCAGCATGAACTGTGATCTACATAAATTTTCTTTTTCAGATTTAAAAAATTGGTTTTAATCACGACTCCAGTTGACGGGTTCCGTGGCAACGTTTATTCGAGTCGCACTATTGTATGCGAGTCACTTTCCTCGACTGTTCAGAAACCGTATACTCTAATTGTTTTCAGCAAACGGTGACGAGTAACCGTAACACATTACGAGATTAGTCCGTAATAAACAGTAACCGTAATTTATCAGAGTACCTCTCGGAAGATTGAGGAGAGGCGACTAGTCTGCGACTTTTCAGGACGAGAAAACAATAAAGAAAATCCACCTCCGGTCTCTTCCCAGGCGTGACATTTATGTTTTACCGTGAGAATTATGATCGACGATCTAAACTGTCGCCCACGAGGAAACGAGGGAACCGGGGAACCGGGGAACCGGGGAGAAGAAACGAAACCAAAGGCGCGAAACAGCAAAGGGGAGGGCGAAAGTAGAGAAAGGTAGGGTAGTAGGGACAACTGGAAAGGGGGAGGGGGATGTGAAGAGGGTGGAGGAGGGTTGATACGTTTGAGGAGGGCAGTGTTGATGCAGTCGCAGAGCCAGTCAGTGGCTGCCACGGCACGGAGACGCGCGCGGGTGCTCCCTTTCGCGCGGTTCTATTGTATTATAGAATCACGATGCCCGAAAATCGACGAAACATGACAGAAAAGTATCGTAAATCGCGACGAAATTAAAACCACGACCACTGTAAACGTTTCATCGAGTATCTATGTGCGTGTTTCGGTCGATTTAATCGCAATTTCGACGTTAGAGAAACACGAAACTTTTCAACATCGTCGACGACGTTCGTGGTCGCGAAATTTTCCAAATCTCGCCACGTTGGAATTGTACATTGCTTTGTGAACGGTTGTTGATGCTTCGAAAGAACTCTTACGAATGGAAAGTCTGACTGGAAAAAACGAATCGAACATTGTCCAGATTTGACTCGCGACCGAGCCCGAGCGTTCCAATCGCGTGTCTCAACGAACTGTGGTCGAAGAAATGTATAAGAAGAATCAAACAGGTGGAGGAAAAACCAAAGGTGTTCTATCTCCGCGTTTTCAGCGAAATTACAACACGGTTTTGCTGGAGCATCGTACTAAGATTCTGTTACGATAGGGGTATCCCGCGGGGAATCTAAAAATCGTAAGCATTGCCCGAACACTTTTGTTTTCCGTGACACGAGGACCGAGTTGATGGAAGTGTAATCGTTCGAACCACGAGTTTTTCTCGCGTGTATTGTACATTGTTCAAATCCAAAACGAAACAAGGAGACGAGAAAAGATTAATCCCACCGAGATTGCGCTTAGCGGGTAACATAACGTGAAAACCACTTTGGAAGATTGCTTCTGGAATATAGCGTCTCCAGCTTGACGAGAACAAGCGTCTAAAAAATATTTCGTTCGTTAAATGTGTACTCGTGGTGGCGTTATAATTTATACGGAACAATACTGCCATTGTACGTTTGCGAAAGACTCGAGGATAATTCTCGATATGAAAATTCTCTTGTACACTGTTCCAAATTTGGACATTCTTTGTATTTGCATAAGAATTTCGCAGAATATTCGGTTAGGATTTTTTAATCGCGTTAGGAAGGTTTCAAAAAGAAAAAGCGGTTCTTCCTATCGCGGATACGTAACTATTGATTCGAGGGATTCGAGTAGAGAAATTTTTTAATTAAAAATTTAATTAGTAACTGTACCATGGTTATCACTTCGTATCGTTCGCAATTAACATGTTCGTGGATACCTTTTAGAGAGAAGATACCCGTGTAATGTATGATAATCTAAAAAGCCGAAAGCCGAGCTGAGCATGGCCACTTGCAGAACTTTTAGCTACAAACGGAAAAACGGTTAGAAAATCGTTTCCTTGGAATTCGATTTCCTGCCATTTGTTGTTTAACCGAAATTCTTTCGTAAATTCCGCTTTTGATACTTTCCGAGCGAAACACACGTAGCACCGCATCGCTTAACAATTCCAGACGCGAAACGTTCTACTCGGTCTTACTGTGCACTTTCCGAAATATCCAATAATGCAATGGATTGCAGACGAAATAAGATATGATATTCTCCATACAGAGATTTACGAATTCTACCAAGAAAAGGTATTTTTACTTACTTCCTTTTTATCGTCGAGCTTAATTAAAACCTTTATCTTTCGAATTGCAATAAAGCGATTATTTATTTCGAGTATAAAAAAGAAATGCTCCGTTCGAATTAACAATTTTATTTTAATTGGTCCAACATCATCGAAATGAATATTCTTAGAATTGTCCGACCATTGCGAATATAATCTACTTCACCACTTGGCTCGCTAACGAAATACAAATTTCGTATAAAATATTTCTTCTATACCGATTGATTGTTTTGAACGATATATATGCTAACAATATTCTGTTCGTAACGTTAGTAAATGAAACGTTAAAATTTATCGATCGGATAGCACGAAACTGAATATTCTTGGCGATGTCTGACCGATACATGGATATTCTACTTAATCATTACGTGGCATCAATTTATAATATATAAATCTACTGTCGAAATTTCTAACCAGAGTAATAATTTTTTAGCGTTCGATCTTTTCTGTAATTTAATTCAATGAAATGTAAAATTCGAGCAAATATTTGTAATTTCTGTCGAAAGCAAACTTAGATGCGTATAGTTTTCGTACAATTGCACCTTAAGCTAATCGGATTGAAAAAGACAAAAGTGGACGGAGCTGACCCTCGTTTGCATTTCACTCGCTTTTATTTTCAAACCGTTCTAGAAGTAAATTAAATTTTCGTTTAAAGGGTTTTGCAAACAATATTGCACACGAAGTTGTTTCAACGCGACAAAACACCGCACAAAACGGGTAGAAAGTGTGGCGGACTGAGTGTGAAAAGGAAGAAGAAAAAAAACGACGTCCACCGTGAAAGGGTTTCTTGTTTTTTCAATGAGAAGCCAAAAGTGTGCAATAACATCACGGTCTTTCTGTTCATTTATCGTCAAAATAGAAGACCGCTATGTTTGAGCAAACTTTTTCGCGTCAACTTGGTTTCCATAATTAGCCACGTTTTTTCTCTCAACACTCGTGGTTGCCAGGTCATACGAATATTTCGACAAATATTTATCCGTTCGCTCGAAGCTGATCAGTTTTGGTCACGATTTCGATTACCAAGGGTTTCGCAATTTTCGAAGGATATTTCAGCGTTAACTGCATCAAAAGTTTATCCACCCAGTACGCCCACACGCGAAACCAATGCCGATGATGCGTGTCGTTGGATTTTAACATCGAGGCAAGGGTGTTTCTATATTTTCAAATTGCCTATCGAGAATGATGAATAATTAATGTACGTACACTCGATGAAAGACTAGAATTTAATGGAATAGCTGATCGAATGGTGCTTCGCGGCAGGTATACGGTTTGAGGATAACAGCAACACTGTCTCTATTGTTCGATTTTAGCGCCAATTCAAGAATCGACAATTATCAACAACCATCGGTCGCTTAATTTCTATTTGAATTCACTCTCGCCCGTAACCGATGTCTCCGTAATATGTTCCACTACGATGAAGAATAAATTACATTTAGAAATTTGTATATTTCAATTTTCATGCAATTATCGTATCGGATACGTGATGTTGGCAAATTGTTCGGAAAAATTGATTAATATAAATGGAACATGATTGAAATCATGAGGGAAGGGATGGGAAAATTAATTATTTTGCATACAATCATTCCTGCTTCAAATATTTTTTTCATTGTGGAGATTGGAAAGGCCATGAAAAAATTGTCTAAATTATTTTTAGACAAAAGTACGGTGTTCGGTGACGCAGTTGGTTGTAACGAGTGCCTTGTATCTTATCGTATTCACAAATAACTTTGAATCGGTTCTGCATAGGTGGTAAAATAATGTAGAACAAATTTACCAACGATGCTTTGAATTATCAAATTTTGTTCTCCTTATTTTCCAAGTATTTCTCGAACGAAACCAATAAAACTATTCGCTCAAACATCCGATGCGCTAAGATTATAGAACAAAAATTTTTGTAAAAATACCTGCTCCGAACTATCATTTGCTTTGTACCAGACAAATTTACTAAAAATACTCTTTTACGATAAAATACAAACAAGTTCGTTTAAAGTTTGTTTAAAAATTAGAAATAAAGATTTCATGGTCAATTATCCTTTATTATAACATATAGAAAGAACATAATAACATTCTTCTTTCAAATGTTTCTATAATTTCAGAAGTTTCACTTGCTTTAAGCGAATCGCTAAGAATACAATAGAACTCGCTATTTACCTGCGTCAAGCTGAAACCAAGTTGTATTTTACAGTCATTCGATAATTTCGAAAAAATCGAAACACAATTTGTACTTAAACAGTTATTCAGGTTTGCAATGTGATTCATGATTCATGCGATACGATGTTTGTTTAAATATTTCAAAGTATCGAAAAGGTAACCTAATTTGAACATAATTATTATTTAACGATGAATGCATATAATTGCACACGTTACGCAATATCGTGTTTCCCATTTAGAATAATTACTTAATGGATACTAATTCACTACTCATTATAAAATACAATTAATTAGTGGATATTGTATCAATGTTACATTATTTGCGCGTTGAAATTTTGAAAAGCTTGTAATAAAAGATTATAATTAATTAACACGAACATTCGAACGTAGAATTATTTCAAAAGCATGCTTGAAATTTTTTCGAATTTCTGAACCATTAACTTTCAAACCTTCCAACACTTGAACTTAACCTATTACATAATTTTTAATTGTTTCTGAACTTTTTGTCGGTGATTAAACGTTGAATAGTAAGGTACGACAAAATAAATTTATAATTTGTTTGTACTTTAAACTTGAAATTCGTTGCCTTAACGAGGTAATTGCTTATAAATCTTCAACCTGGCAGTTGCGCAGAAAGGGACAGTCGCGTTTCAAATCTACGAACAAACAACCGAACTAAAAATCTGGACGAAATACGCGAGCGAGCCAGATCAGTTTTAAATCGCATCTAGCCAGAAATTACAATACGAATAGAAACTTTCGGATAAATTATTCAATTTCTGAAAACATTGAACTCCTGGCTAGTTGAGCTGTAACCTCAAGAATGTTCTATAAAACATTATTAAAAATAAATACAAATTTACCTACTTAAATAATTTATTATACCTACTTAATTAATACTATATATAATTTTACCTACTTAAATAAATGTACAGTATTATATTTATCTCTAATACTTGGTCGATATCCTCGATTGTTGATATACCTAATTTCTTAACTATAACTCACAACTTATTCCCTTGACGTAAAAGTGAATAGTCTCCTTCTACTGAAAACCGTTTGTTTACACGATTATAATACGATAGCACCTTTTCGACATAATCACCTTTAAGAATCACGATTTATGTCTATCGAACTTGCACATTTTTGTGCCTACAAAATACGTATTAATTTAGAAATTTTCGGATCGATGTTTAAGGATCGATTTTATTTAATCAGAATACTAATGAAAAAAAAACGAAAGCTGCAGAGAACAGCCTATTCCAGTAAAAAATTTGATAAGTTACTAGAAGTTTCCGCTATACATGAATTTTTTTTTATTAAGAACAGCCCAGAGGAATGCTTCTGAACAATGAACAGCCAAAGGAGCCCTCTCAAAGAGTTAGCCAATAAATTGATTAAAAAGCAAATGAATAACAGAAGTTTATAGAAAATTGTTTTAACTTTACATAACATAATTTGAGAGAATTTATCCTACAACGTTACAAGTTAATAATAAAGTAAAATTGACTTAAAAAATTAATATGTTCAGATTTTTTTTTGTCCATAGTATTATATTTATTTTATAACATATTACGTGTCAAATATTCAAATAGCTAACGAATGAAAACACCGATTTATTCTCAATGTACGTTTGATTGAACATTTATCGAGATAAGCTTTCGATTCGTCCACTGTGAAATATTGGATCGTTCGAAGGAAAATGAAACACGATTTTATTAAATTATATATTCTCCATTCCGGAAAAAGAAACGACTCTCCGAAAAACGCAATATAATTTCATTCTATAATTCGTATCCTAATTTTCGTCCGTTGCCAATACTTTATTCCTCGTTCGAAATTTGTATCCGGATGAAAAATTGACTCGTCTCTTCTCGGTCGCGATCGATGTTGTTTCGTGTACAGCAGAGATAAGCAAAATTTGATACGAACGCAAAGTGATAAACAAAAACGTTTACCAAAGTTTATTCTATTAAACGTGTTACTCAAATCGTTGCACTTTCAACGCGAGATATTCCATGATTCGAATTCTAATGTTTATTCGACGGATAACGAATAAAACATTCTCATTAGGACAAGATTGTTGCTTGTAAAACAAGTATTCGATCGAAGGCGGGAAATCGCTTACCTTCTCTGCAGAAAAGCGCAACAGGTAATGCGGGACACGTCGACGACGAGAGGGGAGTTCGTTACGGCGGCAGGTCACGCCTGTCGGATTTCGGCAAAAAAAGGAACGCGCAACAGCGTCCAAAAACACACGGACCGGCACGACAGGTACACGTAACATATGGTTTCGCGGAAGGAGAAGCAAGCCGACCGCGAGAGGAACTTCTCTCACGCAACAGGTTAACGCTTCGTAACGAACTGTCGCGGCGTGCACGACAAACGTAACACTTCCGAAAACCTAAGCCGAGCGGAGCGATTCCGCGAGTTCCCGCTTAGAAGATACGGGATAGTATCGGAGCGAACATATCCAAGTTTTTAATTAGTTTCCAGGGCCCCGAGCCCGCTATCGACAACGACGACGACGATGACGACTGCGTTGAATTGCAAGCAATTTAAACTTCCGCCGCGACGGTACCGGGTGCTCCGCACGTTCGAAGAGTACATTCGAAGTAAGCCCAAGATTATTCAATCAAAGAATTCCGATAGTTTCGCGGCGTTTCCGTGCCCATTGTAATCGCTGCTCCTTGATCCGTCCAAGGTGCGTGAAACGCCCGATCAAAGGATCGGGAACTGACGTGAAATTATTCGCCCATGACTCTCGGTGTGCATCATCCGGTTGAATCGAACGGATACCCCGTATAAAATTTTTCAGAATAACGCGTATTCGTCGTTAATTTTTATATTCGAAGTCTATACACGTTTTTCCATTACGTATAATTCGGATTTCCTCGTTTGTTCAAAAATTCTGATAAGGAAACAAAGAACGCAGTATTTTTTTTTTTTGGCTTGTTAATAGACAGCACGAATCGTCGAAATGTTTTCAAATTGGCGTATTAAGAAAGTACGTGAAACTCTTCATTTTCTTAACGTTGTTAACGACAGAGAAGACAACCCGTGTATATTCGGACTTTGTCCTTTAGTAAACATTGAATTTTGCACGTTCATACCTCGTCCTTTAGAAATACGGTAGAAGGTTCATTAAACGAAATATTAATCTTAGAAAAGGCTACGTAGACTGTTCTAAAGAAAACGAGACCATATTTATAAAAGGTTTTCTATGTTATATTTTTAAAGATCAAAGAGATCGACTTCGAAGTAGCTGTCTTGGGAACTGATACACCAACGAAGATGTTTCTTCCCGTTTCTTGAAGCAATGCTCGAAGTCTTCATCTCCGAAGCGGATTCACTTGTCGGTCACGGCCTTTTGAATGGTTTCCATTGGATGAAAATAACGGAAACCTTTCGAATCATTTTTCATCTCGGACAATAAAAAAAAATTACAGCAATCGAAGAATATGGTAATCGAGACACGGCTATAACTTTCATTGCAGTGTTCTCGCGATGGAGAAACCACGTATCGGCAATGTTTAATCCGAGGAGTCCTTTCGAGGGACACTATTTTCTAAACGTTCAAACATTTCTCGATAAAGAAATTAAACGATGTAAAAAGATCTAAAAGATCTAAAAGATAAAGACATCGAGATCGCTTTAAGGAATAGGAAAAGTGTCTTCATCGGTACATAACTTCCCAAGGAGAATCCTTCGAAAGCTTTAATTAATACCGCTACAATTCTTAAGAATATAACATGGAAAAACTTGTACAAATCTCGTTACTTTCGAAACAAACCACGTGTAATCAGAAATTAATTATTAGAAAGGTATTTATAAATCCATCTAATCGTACGTATTGGTAAGTGTGCATGGCAACAAAAATTTTACCCGCTCTTCAAATATTTTATCCTTTCAGATTTGCAATCATTGAACGATTTATGTGAAAATTCATTTATTTGAAATATTTAATTTTCCTATTATTTTCTATAATCGACATTTTATTGTATCCTATACAAATTCTACCCATTACTACTCTAATTTGTTATTTGTTCGGATAAAAACGCAACCAATTTAACGCAAGCTTTTTCCCGCGAAAATTTTTAACAAGCTTCTAGGACAAAATTGAATCGCACTGTGAACAGTTAAACGTCAAACAACGAATCTAACAACAATTATAATGCATCGTACAAAGTTGAATTAATCGTTTTATTTTTAAGTACAGCAAAAGTCCAATGGAAAATTTCAATCGACGAGCAAGCTTTATGAGTTTAAAAATATACTTAATGTCGATGAATTTCACCGAAAATGTGGTCTATGCGAGCGAATCGTGGAAAATTCAGCGTCAATTTCGCAATGAAACAAAGCCTGAAGCGACATCCGAATTTCTCTCTCTTCCGACGAAATTACGTAATTTCATGGGCTTTTATATCGTTTCCGAATAATAATTTACCCTCCATGTCGATGTTTATTGGTACAAGTGGCTCTCAAATGTTAATCGAGGGACACATCGATTAAACGGTCATTACCGCGTAAACGCGCTTTCAATCTACTAAAACTGACACGTCTATCAAACTAGATGAAAACTACGAAATAAAAGACTCGACCGTGTTCGATTATCGTAAAATTGCACAACAACACCCGAATTGCGTACAACATGTGTATGAAAAAAATAAGATATTGCTTCAAATGTACGAAATTATTTAAAACCGTAACGTTCTCCTTGGAAAAATCGTTACTCCAAACTTTAAAATGAACATCCATTGCAGAACGAATTAGAGTCTGCAAAAATTTTTTCGTGTATTCGAAAAAGTAGATGAAAACGAAACGCAAAATATAAACTTCAAATACGTACATCTTACAGTAGCGATCAATTGGTGGTTTAAAATCGACATTAATGGTGGACATAGCGAAAACATTAACTCATTTGCAATCAATAGTGACGATACGATAAAAGTTGAATAACTGGCTGTTGTTCGTCCCTACTACAGAGAGGGATTCCCCTTGTTCAGAATCTCAACGACAGAACAATGTAACGTGATTCGAGCTCGAATATCGATAAAGTACACGGCACTAAAATGTCGATGAAACTTTGTTACTTATATTTGGGGGGGGGGGGGGAGTACTTTAACCAACGTGTTTGCAAATTTTTTCCAATTAAAAAGAGGTCAAACGCGATAGAAATTGGCGACTTTAAAATTTTAAGTAAATAGGAAGTTGTTCAATAAGTTTTGTCGTTTTCTCCATTGCAAAAAAAATACTATGACACTTCAACGTTTGAACAACTGTAAATATACGAACGAGTCGACAAATCTACATGAAACTTCATACATGTTCATCAAACAGTAGTACCATCTTTAGAAAAATAAAAAGATGAATCTAATAGCTCCGTTTCCTATCAAACGACAAAACTTATCGAGCAACCTATTATAATTTGAATTATAACTTGTTTGGTTTCATTTTAATCGGAAAATCCTCGCGAATACAGTGGTAGAAGCTTCGTTCAAAATGAACCAAGAATAAACAAGTTTCATCGGTGTATCAATATTGTCTTACCGATACGTTTTTTGTTTTCACCTCTAGGCTTGGATCTCTTTCTTTTTCACTTGTTCTTTTTTACGTTAGGCGAACAAAGACTTCGAAGGACGGTCGGAGCCGTGTCGAATTTAAAAATCAACAGCTCCGTTGTACAAGTAGCTGGCTTAGCTCCTGATTTTCATGCAGTTATCCAACTTTTACCGTACTTTCTTTCAACTAAGATGTATATTGCGCCCAGACACAAATATACTTAATCGGTTGATAACAAACTCGAACATAACCCAGATATAGGGTCACAATTGTGTTTCTCACGGTTCACCTACATAGCTATTGGATGACAATGATGTAAAAATATAGGACAATACGACGGTACGTCTGCGAACAAAAACCACAACGATCGAAGTAGCAGGTAAATGTAATTTTCAATTACTCCGACAGGAAGTGGTCTATTTCCATGAATACAATCCCCTATTGTGGAACGAACGATTACGCTCTTCCAACTCTTGACAACAACAGAAAAAATCTGAATGCTTCTGCAATCAAACGACCAATTTTTCAGCTTCAAAATTTCAAAATTCGTTGCGTTAGCATCGATCATTGATATCGCTGTTATTGCTATTCTGAAGCCTTTATTACAAATATTGAGAGATATCGCAGGCTCCGGTTCAATTACGTAAAAACTTTTAAGCAATATCCGACAGTCTTTTTTATCGCAGAAAATTCGGGAATAGAATCGACGAGCTGATTGCACGAAATGAAAAGTAGCTTCTCTCGGAACAGTTATCCAGCATGACAGCACGCAACCTAACCTGCAACGCGACGGAATCCGCAGACCTAACCCAAGAAGAACGGCCCGCGAGATTCAGATTGAGAATGACACCGTTAACGAACCGATATTAACGTCTCTGGCTCCGACTGTTACGGGAATCGTGTAACGCAAAGATCTAACGGGAACGTCGCCGACTAACCGCAGCGTAAACGCCTACGACTATGAAGTCATGAAGTTTCTGCTAGTTGCACTGCTCGGCTGCGTCTGCTCGGCCGATTACGAGCCGAGCGACAAATGGGCGTCAGGATCCGGAGGGTCGCGAAACGACGATGACGACGACGACCCGGTAGGACCGAGCAGGAGGTTGCCGAGTTTCACGAGAACTTTGCAAGACTTTGAGTCGTACATCGACGAACGAGGTCCCCACGATGTACGTTCGCGGTCTCGTTCGAATCAGTTTCGGCCCGAGAATCCGGAAACTCATCACCCGATTCGACACGGTAGACGTCAATTTCGATCCATGAACCTGAACTCCGAGGTACCGCTCGTCTGGCCCGTAAAAAGGGAGGCGGTTGTCGAAGGTGATCTCGTTTTGGGCGGTCTAATGATGGTCCACGAGAGAGAAGACACCATCACTTGCGGTCCCGTAATGCCGCAAGGTGGTGTGCAAGCATTGGAGGCGATGCTTTACACCTTGGATAAGCTGAACGAGGGCAAAGGTATCGTGCCAGGTGTCAAGATCGGGGCGCACATCCTCGACGACTGCGATAAGGATACATACGGACTCGAGATGGCGGTGGATTTCATAAAGGGTGAGTAAGAATTACCGCGATGATCGCGCGCGATATATTTACACGAGCAGACTGTTCCTCCTTTTACGGCATTCGTTGTCACGTCGCGCGTATCTCGCACCCTCGCCAGACAAGCGAAACGACTCGAACATTTTTAACCTGCAGATTCCGCAACTCGGGAGAAAATTTTATTCGAGTAAAAGAGGAACGAAACCAACAGCGATTCAGTCGCAACGATCGTTCGATCGAACGGTTAAATTTGTGACAGCTGATCATCTTCGTTGCTCGTTGTTCGAAACTTTTATTCGGAGCATTTTTACCAAATTTACCGTGCACGAAATTGGGCCTTTCAATGGGAAAAGGTTCTCCACTCTTGAGTCCAATTGGCAACGGGAAAAGTGTCGCAAACGATAAGAGATGTAGGAATTAAGTGTGAAATTTCATTTGAAAAATTTTACGACGACCGATTATCGCGACCGAAATTTTGTCACAAAATTTTTAAATAGTACGTAATCGAGATATTTAAAAATTGTATTTTTCTTTTATCCGTTCTGTAGAATTGATATTTTTAGCTGCGTCGCTTTTCTCGAGGAGTCGTAATACGTATGACTATCGTTTCAGTTACTGCGATGGCATTTTTCAAATCACGACGTTTCGATGCGAATAATACTGCACAGAAATCCAATATATCTTTGAAAACGTAGCCTTTGTAGAAACTTTTGAACAAATTTAGAAAAATAAATGCGTCGAGTCAAGGGGATAAATTATGGAAAAACTTAGAGCGGTATCCACAGAAAGATGTAAACATTTCCTACGATGTAAATAAAATTATTTTCAATTTGCAAATTTAAAATATACTTAATTTTACACAGTATTATACGGTGAAATATTTTGTAATCTTTGAAACCCCGTAATTTCGTAGATGTTAACTTTGAAATATATTTTAAGCAAATATATTTATTATTGTTTTGATTTTTTCTTTGATAATTTCAGCGTTATTTTGGCCACAAAATTTGTAAACAGAACGTACCGATTAATATTGATATCATTGCACGCTTTACGAGCAATATTGATCAGCGACTTCAGATTTACAGGCTTTCGACACGATATTGCTTGTTGAACATCGTTCCATACTGTTTCTATACAATTTAAATACAGTGACTGAACCGGCCACTTCATAACATTGAAGCATCATTCTCGTGTAATCAGTGGATCCCTTTGAATCATTATACGCTCGAAATATCCAATTGTTGCATGTATTGTACATTATTACCCGTATAGAGATACAATGTACACTATAAAATATCTACAGAAATGTTTTGATCCGCTGTAACCTGTATATTATTTATCGGATCAACAGCATTTAATGTTATTGCTCCCGAAACCACAACCGACCCACCTTTAAATATAAATTTTATACATTCGTAACGAAACATGCTGTTTTAGAGTTTCATACCGTACATAAAATCTCCCATCCGATTCAAACACAATTGAACTTCGGTTCGTGTGTAAAAGCAATCTACTTTACAATTATTTTGCATATGCCAACCAGTTCTTCTAATCAATTTATTAAATTTCCTGAAAGTGACAAATGATCCCTAATGTAAACGATAAGAACTTGTAAGGTTGGTTGGAACTTTTCACCGTATAACGCTTGTTTTAAATTACAGTTCGTATTATTATTAAATTGTTGGGGATTAAATTATCCAAATTTGATTACAAGGGTTTAGAATCTAAACGGTACCATAAAGGACAGAACTTATGGACTGACTTAATGGTATGTAATAACATTGCGCAAGAATTCGAGCGCTTTAACGGTCTCAGAAATCTCCAATGTACATTAAAAACAGTTTCATGTAACATGCAACCCATATTCGTCCCGTTTTCTCGGTTTACCGATGTATCGTCCCTTTCGGTCACGTTGCGTTACCAACATCGCGTGCGTATATGTTACGTGACATTTCACGAATGACATTTCCGTGGTCGTTTTAACGAAACATTTGTTGCAATCGGTGAACCGTAACGTCTTCTTTATCATTTTAAACTCGTCGGATACACGCGTTTCAATCTTTCCGACGATTGCTGCAGACAATTCGTGTTCCACTTCTTCAACGCTTCTCTTATCGTTATAATAAACATTTTATTTAATGTAAAACCATACAAAAAATCTCAAAAGAGAAATATCGCACGAAATGGATCGGTGGTGCACTTTGTCGAAGGATTAAATTTCTTTTGGTTGCTTTTCCACTAAAGTGGATAAGTGTTCGCGAAAGAAATTTAATCAATCAAGACTTACAAAATTTAAACGCAATGCTTCGTGCGATTAATTTGTTAGGAAATGAGATCCTACAATTTTGTTTCCAATTATCTTAGCCCAAACATTGACACTCTTTTGTCCTCAAAAATGCATTTCTATGGTAACGCGAAGATTTTCAGGCACCCACCAATAGGAATCGTGCACACTCTAAATAAGTTGTAACGTGTGTAAATTTTAACTCGACTGCCCCTAAAATACGTAATAAAATATGTCGTTCGTTACGTTTACTGTCCGAAAAAATCACTTTCAACGTGAAATTTCTCTGCTCTTTGAATTACACGTCGATCAGGATGACGATGATTCAAATATCGTTCGCTGTATAAACAACTTGCACAAGTGCATCGTCATTACTCTTCGGGCAAGAAACACGTCCACGTATACTCGATTATCTCGACATCGTGGCAACCGATAGAGACCGATAATCTAAATCGATAGTAAGCAAGATAACGGATCGGATAGAAAGCAAATCACGCCACTGGCCGTGCTTAATGGACACAAACGCGAACAGAAATAGCGGTCCCGTTACCGAGTTCCGTTGGATCGAGATCTGCAACTAGTAGTGTATACGTGCTCAATGAATTTGCGATCAATTTGCAGAAAAACGAAACCTCGTATGCAATAACTTTATTCGGAAATGTCACCTGTAGTTTATACATTCTATAAAGTTAAGAAAAATATAACCGGTCGAAAAAATGACAATCGTCGTCAAGTCGAGAAATCAAGACGAATGTATCTTCTCACCTGTTTATCAAAAACATATTTTTCATTTATGAATGGTGAAACATAGAAGTCTATTATTCAGCTCAACGAGTATTTAAACGACTGCAGCATTTCGATTGTACAAGAGTAATAAAAACGGTTTCAATCGAAGGTTTCTATGGAGAAGTTAAAGAAATATAATTGTCTCCCCGAGCACGAGTCGTGACAGGAAAAGTTTCAAGCGCCATTGAAATAATCACCGGTTTCACAGGTCGTGCAATTCAGCGAGCATGTAATCAACAGTGCACTGTTTTTTGCATTTTAATAGGACAGGATGCAAGTTAGGACATTAAATAACAGAACGATTTTCTCGAATCGTTAGCCCGCGCTGTTCACAACGAAGAACAAACAGGCGAGAAAGAAGTCCGCCGTCGACTTGTGCATCGTTCGCATTTATCCGTGAAAGTGCCCTGATAATTATCGCAACCATTAGTGTTTCGGAGCACGCGGTACGCGAACCTTGTCGTCCCGCCAATTCGAGAAATCGTCGCGAAACGACGAAGATGAGAAAGCTTCGAGAAACTTTTAACTCTCCGCGTAACGCTTATGTAATATTTTTTCTCCTTGATCGCGTTTATAAAAATTAAAAAATAATACAAGAAGGTAGAAAATGCGCGAGAGTGAAGCAACTTGTACGGTCTTTATCCTCTGCAAAATTAATGGTGTCTGCGACAAATATTTTCCGATAGGTGTTCCCCAAAAATATCGAGCTTCGATAATTCGTATTCTAAATCTTGCTTCCATAATTGCCTTAACAACTTCCTCATCCACTTTCCCCTCCCGAAATCTATATCTCCGTGTTCCACATTACCATAATTTTCGAAAAGGATATACTAGGTTGTTCGATAAGTTTTGTCGTTTTTTCCATTGTAAAAAAATACTACGACACTTTAACATTAAACATCCGTAAATATACGAACGAGTCGACAAATCTACAAGAAACTTCGCACATATTCATCGAACAATAGTTCCATCTTTAGAAAAATAAAACGTCGAACCCAATAGCTCCGTTTCTTATCGAACGACGAAACTTATCGAGCCACCTATTAATACCGACGAAACAGCGAGCAACCTGTACCGCGAACGGTACACTTGCCCCGAGTACGATCACTTCTAAATCGGAATACAAATTACTAGTGGGCTGGGAGCATATGAAAAAGGCACGGGGTGTGCGAGCAATGGTGAAAAGAAAAAATGCGACGGAAACCGTGGATCGATAAACGCTTAACCTACAAGCTACCAATGTCGCGAATTTCCAACGACGACGACACAAAAGTCGAGCCAATTTATTAAATTAAAACCGCGAGTAGCGAGAAGTAGGAAGGAGAGACACAGAGAGAGAGAGAGAGAGAGAGAGAGAGAGAGAGAGAGAGAGAGAGAGAGAGAGAGAGAGAGAGAGAGAGAGAGAGGAGGAAGGGGAGAGGCATCAACGATGCAGTCCTGCGGCGTTGCTCATTAATGGTTTAACGTCGTTAAGGAAACTTGAATATAAAAATGGCGCGTTTCGTAACGACCGGAAATTCGAATTCGAGAGAGTCGCGGAACGCCTATGCGCCAATTATGCGCGCTACGCGATTAAAAGCCGTGCTGAATGGATAGCGGAAATTCGATTAATAGGCACAAAGGACGGGTCGACAGTGACGCGAAAATTGCTTATACCAACATAATCGTGCTTGCGTGTCGACGCCGTGCAACATAAATTATTTGCCGACTTTCGCGGGGCTTTGCTCGCCCGCCATCGTTCGCCGCTATTATCGCGCGCACGCTGATGAGCTGTAATAACGATGTCAAACTGGCCGGCACGCGACAATGGGTAATTATTTATGGACCTGTTGGAAAGAGACATCGATTTATTTGTAACAACGCGCCTACGTCCTGTCTCGCGTTCGAACGTTTCGCGGACCGTGATTTCAATTCGTGGCGCAAACGTCGCTCGAGCTTCGGAACAAAGAAGGAGAGACCGCGCCAAGGAGAACCAACGAGCAAAGATGAACAACATTCTATTCGGATAACCGAGGAAAATCGGGACAAATATTTTATTCATCGTCGATGAATAAGAAATTATTCGAATTAGAATTTATGTGAAAATTTATACGAATAACTCGTTCGATAACATTTTGATCATTCGACCGGACATTTTTCCATACTTAATGTGTAGTCGGTTCGGAATAAAAGTAGACACGTGTATAATTTTCATTGCCAAATTGGCGACAATCGTTCAGAATTGCCACCGAAGCGTCGACCCACTTTTTATCGATCTCCAATGGACCGTTACCGTGAATTTTTTCAGAATTACGTTCGATGCGCAGAAATTGTTTCACACCCATTGAACGAAATACAAGAGAACTCGGTAAATTTTGTTGGTTATCGAGAAGCACGAGAGAGCGTCAAGTTACCACGTGTAGAATTTTAATGGCCACGGTGAAGTAGTGATTAATCGTTATCTATCGTTGCTGTGGCAAGCTTTCAAGGATACGACGCGGCACTTGGAGTCTGTCCAAATCATCGTACAATTCTTTTGTAGCGATACCCACTCTGTTTCGATTGTGAAAATATAAATTATGAAAAGCATTCGTCTTCGTACGATAAATGAATTTACAAAACGATAACCATGAATATTGGTTGAGAATTATTCCCGAAATGAAAATGTCAAATAAAGTAACGTTATTGCTTCTCGTATCTCGGTTTCAAATTTTCATCGGAAACTTGATCACTGTTCGCAAAGGTGAAGTCGAGCATTCGAGCCGCGTACTTCAAATAGTAACAAAATTGACTCGTTTGCTGTAAGGAAAAGTGTGAAAGATAAAATAACGGAGAAAAGCGAGGTATTATAGTATACCATTTTCATGGAAGTTTCTTTTATCCGGAATTTTCTACCGACAGCCTTCGTAACTATCAATATGTAATATCGATAAGAATTTTACAACACTTTCGAATCCGATAAAGATCGAAACATTGTCGATGGTTTTTTTGATCATTTGGTTTGCCAGTTTGATTATTTGGTAAACATTTAATAATGTTTTTTTTCTTCAAAGTCTTTTATTATCAATACCTTTGTCGAGTACAAAATATCGATTTAATATTTAGAGAACATTCAACGACTATTGCAACATTTATAATCAATTTCCTAACAACCGCGATGAAAAATCGTCAATGTAACCTTTCGCGGTGAATTTTTATGTAAATTCTTCCGCGTAAAAGAATTTTAAAGAAATTGCGCAACTTGCCAGACTGTAGATCTGCTTAAATATTCAACATCTGCGGTAAAGTAATTTGGCCAGCCCGCCAAGACCAACGTTACGAGCAACCGGAATATTCATATGGTGAACTACGTTCATTTTTACGATAGACAGGACAAGGAACCGTAATTTTATTGTCAAGGTACATCAGAGATTCTCATCTCGACCACAATAGCGTAGTTTGCTGGAGGACTGATCCGCTTAATTGCATTTTCAAAAAAATTGTTATTCTTGCCTCGCAAATTAATTACACAGGTGTCGGATAATAATAATCTTCTCGGTACGATCTTTAAAAATTCTAAACGACGAGAAATTTGTAAAATTATCTCAATGTTTTACAGACGACGATCATCGGTTAATTATTTATTATTGGTGACACATTTGTGAAATTCTACCGTTGCTCGGGCCAAATACTTGTTACGAGTTTTATCAATTTTCAAAAATTAATATTTTAAGTGTCCAGCGACACTTTTCCTTCTACGAATGTTTCATTCGATGTCACGATGTAGAATCGTATCTCACAAGGTAAATTAGAAAATCACAAAGAATCGTGGACATTTTCCAACCCACTAAGAAATACCTTACCAAGCTATACAACGACGCACGAAAGGAAAATATCACTTGGTCTTCGTTTCTATAGTTTGTCGATCCGAACGTACTTATGTATGATCAATTTGAGAGCAAAAAATCATAATAGAAATCTGTATTCAACTGAAGTACACGGTAACAAGAAAACTTAACGGACACTTCGTTCGTTTTTTCCACTTTCATTGGACTTCGCGAACATTAATACAGTCTGGTAGGAGTAGGTGGTAGGAGTATCTGTTATCGAACTGAAACGCTTCGGTAAGAAAGCTATAAGCTTCCCTCGAATTTTAATATTGACATAAGTAGGATCGAAAGCTCCAATGGTGCTACAATTTCACGAAATCGCTTCAATTATAAGAGTACCAGCTACTCTTGTTTCAATACCTGCTCGCGGCAAACGATTTCGCATAATCTTCTAGTACAAACCAGCGAAGAAATTTCTCCCCCTTGTAAATACACGATCGTTGACCTAGAATGTTGATTAACTTATATTATACTTATAGCTGCTATTCTATTTATTTTTAAAGATTATTTGTCCAACATTCTCTTAATGTTGGAAGCTGCAGAGATATTTCTACCACCGCTAAATATTTCTACGTCAGACTGTTTAACAGTATTTCTACTTTCTCACTTGCGCAAAGCTAATTTTATAAAAGTTGTAAAATGTATGAATCGGTCAAAAGTATTTGTATCGTGTTTTTTATCGTATACATACGTGCATCGACTCTGGGAATGTTTCGAGTTGTACAAAGAAACGGTGAAAGTGATAGATTTCGTGTTACGACATACGGTTTTTGATACAAAATTTAACAATCCGATCAAATATTCACCGTGTTCCTTCCGCTTTCGTTATTTTAAATTGCGCGAAGGAATCTCCCGGCGCAGCTTTGAAAGTAAAAGATTCAACAACGCTGAAAAACGTTTCCGTACACGAGGATTCCTTGAAAACAAATAACCTGCTAGACGTAAAAATAAAAACGCGGGTAAAAAACGTTCGAACGAGCGACAGAAAAGATTTCGTTGCTCGTTATTCCATTTTTGCGTCGGAAAATATATACTACCTTGCCGCATAATAATATATTCTGTTTGGTAGCTTCCATTGATTTTGCTCGCAATTTCACGAATATTAACTTTTACATTACTAGAACGTAATTATTCGCACTATATCAGTTCTCTCTTTACTATTCTTGATAAAAAGAAAAATTATGTTTAAATGATATATTGTACGACGTTTGCAAAGAAAAAAGTACATTCGAGTTGTGATTAAAAAACGTCATTGTACTTGATTTCCAGGAAGCATTTCAACTCCACAGTTATTAAGAAAACACGGCTTGGCTTGGCGAAGAAAGGAAACGTGAAAGCGCGACAGTCCGTGCTCTAATGATGAAAGATTAACCGTAGATAAACTTCTTAACAGGATTCAAAGGGAGCACGAGTACCAGTGAGGATAGACTAGGTCGACCTGACGTTTGTCGTGAACAATGCTCTTATGTCCAGTGACAAGGGCAACAGCGTTGGAGTTATGGTGCCTTAGCTGGCCCAGGCAAACTTTGCACTATACCGAAGAAACCTTTGCGGACGTACATACTACTCAAGATCTCTAACTAATGCAAGCTCTAAGATTTTTAATAATATATTACACGTTGTTCGTGAAACTTTACTTTGCCAACCGCGCACACTTCACGGAAAGAGCACAATAGCACGGCTTAGCTTAAGCTTCCATAACCCCCTAAAATACGAAGATTAATAACGCGAAGTTATCAAGTAAAACGTATTCCTTCAGGATCATACGGGAACGAAATTACTTGAAATTTTATATTATATTTAACTTTTCACGATCGTTAAAATATTTAGTAAGAATTACTGGATTACAATTATACGAAATCGTTAAATAAGACCATTTTGTACGTAAGAAGATTATTTTTGCCTAATGAAATAACTTCTTTGTTTAATGCACGAAAAAAATTTTAATACGGTACTTGATAAAAACGTTACCGAAGAATCATTTTTACAAAAATTATAATACAATTAGTTAATCCGATGACACGAAAATTTACTATTCCCGATGGTCTGACCGGTGAACGAATATTCTCCTTGTCTCGATGAAGATAGTACTCTACTAAATATCCAACTTCTCTCGTCCCTAATATTTGAATTTGTCCTCTTCGCTTAGTTAGACACGCGACCTTGCGGTTATTTTGAAAAAAAAATATAATCTTACGGACCTCCATTCGTCGATGAATAAAAAATTCCAATAAACGAGTCCACTGAGGTAAAAGTAGAACGTCCTCGGCGATGTTTGATCAGCAATGGAATATTCTACTGCGGTGGAATTCTTGGCAGTGAAGACCGTCGCTGAAACGTTTACTTGAAATTTCCGGCATAAATTAAAACACTTCTAACAATTACATTTGCGTCTATTTTAACACGCATGCATCACTTTCAAAACTCGCGCTCGAATAATTAGGACACGTTTGCCACGTTCTATTAGATCGTGTCCAGGTTGAGCGGCTTTGCACTCACTTTGCAAACTCGCGAGATAAGAAAAGTCGGAGACAATGAAATATTATGGAACACTGAAAGTATGCTGCGAATTTATAACTGTCAGCGAAGGCTAATGTTGACCACTTATCGATAATTGTTGGTAATTGTTCCCTCGAAGGATAATTCCAGTTCTTTCGTCCCGTCCTATCAACCGTTGTGATCGCCCCCGTTATTTATAGTCGGTGGTACCTCGAAACCGTCACGGAAAACTTCGACCCTAGTTACTCTTCCTGGTGAAGGGACCAGTTCTACCGCGAACGCGTGCACGCGGATACGTAATCGGATGCGAAACTGCGAAACTTCCGGTGACAGTTTTGCGCTCGAGTTCCTAGCACTGTCAGCCCCAATGAACCCTGTTGGACCATGAATTGCGCGGGCCTCTCACTTCCAGAGTCGATCTAGTCGCGATGCAATGCCTTGAGCGTTCAATTTTGTCGCCAACATTTGTTCGAAACGATTAATTCCCTTTTTAATAAAAATTAACGAATACAACGTTACACCTCCAGCAGAGAAGTGAACCATTTAACACCATAGGGCAGATAAAAATGTTCGAGTATTTTTTTCGGTGTGTATCGTGCACTAAACATAATCGACGATCAGAGTCGATAATATGTGAAATAAAATGAGACAATTGTTGCGGTTTTGTACGAACCTCGAGTGTTGCAGCAAAAAAATAAAAACTTGATGTTAATTCTCAGCGTCGATGGTTACGATCGCTTGGAAATCGTAAATTAATTATTTGTAAACTCTGTTTCCTATCGTTCTCAATCTATACGGTTTCTTACATACGTATTCAATTATTGTTCGGGTTGATTTTTGAAACGTTGAAGAACACGCTTGTTCGATACTACAACGATATATTGTTCAAACACGAAAATTACAAAGTAAGCAAAATTTCTATAATCGCAAGTAAATAATTATAGTGATTACAACGCGTGATACCAATTCGCGGCCGGCTCACTTTCCGCGTGTTCAATACTTGAACGATCCTTTTCAGAATACTATGAATAAAATTTATCAAATTCACTACCGTGACAAGAAACGAACTAAACCGGAATGATCATAAATGAGTTAATGGAAGACGAAACAAGGCAAACGATTTTCCCATTCTCATTGAACATTAGACTCGAAGAAGCCATGTTGGATCCTCACTCGGAGACTACAACGTTAATAGGAATTACGGATACGTGTACGATATATCAGCATTCGAAGAAGTTGATTGACAACTTTGCAGTTTCTGCTCGCCATTATATCGAAATTTTCCATAAATTATTCAGTGCCCTTTTCGATTAGGCAATCCACGCAATGGGCTCCCTTCCAGTTTTCATTTTCGTATATTTCATCGAATCCGTATACTTTCTCGAATGCAATGGTCCCCCGAGCCCAAAATTCGAGATACGCAACGTCCAGAATAAAGGATTTTCATTATCCCTTTTCGTCCGTTTCGAAAGTTTCTATCGCGAACATATCGTACAAGTGTAAATTCTCCATTTATTGTTCAACTTCCAATGTTGCGCGACAGATAAATTTATTCCGCGCGATGTGGAACGATACGTACGAAAACCACGTTTTCAATTCGTAATCTCGAATCAGCGCTCCAAGTGGTGTGAAAAGGGGAGTATAAAAAGGGAACGTACAGGTATACATAGATTGGTTGTACGCCACGCGTAAAGCTCCGCGTTTTTATTAGCTATTTCACCGGCGTCCATAGCCGTGAAAATTATTGACAGCGATAATTGGAGAGCTGGCAGAGCGAGTATTTTTAAACGCGATTTGCACGCATGGCATTTTGTCGATACTCATTGTAAATTGGAATTTCCACCGATAGGGCTGCATATCGCGGCCGGGGCGAATATCGTCATCTCGGAAAATCGAATCCGGCAGTTTTATGCGTTCCCTGAAAATGGTGTAAACCGATAAACTGCCGATTCCGCCTCGAAATCCGTAACTCGGGAAATAAATACCGCGAAATGAACACCTTCGTCGGCAATAACGTGAAATACGAAGTGATCCACGGAAGAATTAATTTATTAAGAATTATTTTTGAAGAACCGCGGCACAAACAAGCGAGAAGAGTCCTTAGAAACGGAAAAACGGTCAAGGATATTGCCCTTCCTTTATCGAGGCGATCATTGCAGCGATTCCTTCCGCGGTGGATCGCATACATTTCGTGACCCACATTAAACTTCGTGAAAGCGTTTGAATATCGGCAAACGAAAAGATAGGCGGCTGATGGTGACAAATGACTGACTGAACGTCCTTAGGTTTCTATTACTGAAAAGAACGCGAAAATCGGAATTCAATGGTTATTAACCGAAACCGTTATATTAAAACATCACGTTACGAGATCCACGAAATATGACACAACATTTGTAATTTTAATATCATTATTCACAACGTGTTTATTATTCTCCGAGTATTATTCTCCACATTGCAACATCAACCAACTTCCTAAGTATACGCATCGATACTAACGATACTAATTATAAGTTGTACATGTAATATCCATTTTTACCTACATCTTCGAATAAATAATGAACAATGCACGTTCTCCTGATAGGTCTCGCGTAATAACGAATTGTTCGATGTTCCATTATCTTCGTTTTGTTAAAATTATTTTTCCAAAATGTATAAATTTTCGCTTGCAATGATGTTGCGCGATTGGAAAAAAAGAAGTACGTGTTTCGGTGAAATGAGCCACGGTGAAAAGGACCGTTCAATTTTTAATACACTACTTCGTCATATATTTGCAATCTTTTACCCATTGAGATAGTTTTGGAAAGATAGAAATAAATTGTGATCCGTTGGTGTGAGATTCTGCGAATGCAGAGGGATCTTTCGATTTCTAGAAGATGTAGATTGTCGCGTGAAACCTAGCATTCTTGCGGTGAAAAATGATACCAGTTTGCGCGATACATAAACATTCGGTTTTGAAAATCTATCGAACTTACGCGAACGAGAAGAAATCGTTCATCGTTTAAACCAAAAGTAAATATTTCTTTTGTCACCGCATTCCAAACGTGTCGTGAATATTTTTAGACTCTTTGAAACTTGTGAAACGTAATGATTTTTTGTAAAAAATTAATTCTAGATCGATGCATCTTGCCGTATAGCGAGTCGCGCGTAGGAAACAACTATTGTATAAACTTATACGAAACGGTAATGCCAAATTCCTAATATTTACCTTGGAATCGTTTGTACATTCAACTTCGAAAACGGAATCACTTTCCCATAACGAAAGAACTCGACGAGTTAATAACCAAAGCCGACTCATTTCGACATCGGTGCTTGCCATCCTTTCATAGTCTTGCTTCTTTCAAAGAGTGTCAGCTGTGTCTGTACGTTTCACCGTTCACACCTCCGCACAAAGACCGCTCCCTCAGGGATCTTATTAAACTCGTCGAGCTGTACGTAACTATTGCTACATTTCCAATTCTTTCGACGAGAAAATTATATTAGCGTATGATGAAACATTACCATCCTCTCCGTTTACGCGCTATCCACACCGGGGCGTTGAACGACTCGAGCTATAAAGAAAGAAAGAAATTGCACAATACCAACTCCGACGCCCCGCGTACTCTGTCCTGACGATAATGACGATTAAAGAAAGAAACCTCTTCTCGACCAGACGTACCGGTAGTAAAAACCTTTGTCGTATTCTCCGACTTCCAACCTTTACGTGTACCCTGTGCAGTGGAAATAAAAGTAAAATTCCGTTTTAAGAAGCACGACACCGTGTTCTACGGTTATTGCGCGAAACATTATTATCAACCTTTTCTACCATTAGCGAACGATTTGTTAAATTCTTATTCGCATTGTCGTCTTTCCTTGCTTCGAATCCTTAAACGACAAAAGTATTACTCGAGGTAAAAAGCACAAAATACCCAACGCGATGATAAATATAATATTATCGTCTATTTCTTTTCTTTTTTCGTACGCAGAGTGACAATAGATGGAAATTTTAACGTTAAATTATGAAAATCGTGTACAATCGATGCACCGACGTACCAAAGTTACTATACGAGTACGTAGAATTGAGAAGAATATTCATTACCAAAGAATAGAATACCAATGGCTCGTTATTCGGTATTGAATAATGTAACGTCAGAAACCATTGCAATTAATGAATAAATTAAATAAAAATATTTAATATTATGTTAATAATCTACTGCCAAAGACAAGATCTTCGATTTCATTCTTATCGTTGAAAATGTTCTCAATCTCTGACGTATGAATAAAATTTCTTACAGTTCTATCGATTCGTTTGGTCGAATTTCTTTTCACTGCAAATTTTAAATGACTTTTAAAATTAGAAATCGGTTGGATTGTAGTCCAATGACCAAATAAGCCGTGCAACTGATCCGCTTGTTCGTCTTTTAGTAACGTCCTGTTCGAAGTATTCCCAAGTCGGTCGTTTGAAATATAATGGCACTCCATCGTGCACGAATCGCACAGCTATTCTAATTAATAAGAGAAGTACCTCTAACAAGAGGAAGAACATCCGCTACCGTGTCTTTTAAAAATTGACGATAACAAATTTTTAATCTTAAAAAGCTATTAAAGGTGAAACTTTTCCAATTAATGGAATTCGAAGACACGGAGAGAAATAGTGGATAACCACATTATCTCGTGCACGAAAAGCTCGTATTTCACGATATTTTATCGTACAACGTAACAATATTAGACGCATATGGAATACTACTGCAAAGTTTCACGATGGAAAATGAAATCGCCACCCCCGAGCCGCTGGAGCGGTAAAATTCAGACGCGGCCTATTCAAGATTCCAGTCACAGGGGAGCACCCGTTGAAGAGAGAGAGGGAGAGAGGAGAGAGAGAGAGAGAGAGAGAGAGAGAGAGAGAGAGAGAGAGAGAGAGCCGAGAACCAAGAAAAGCGAACGAGCTGTTATCTTACCTTTTAAAACGGACGAAGAAAAGGAGAATCGAGTCGTTCCTCGGAGATTTCGTTCACGACATATAACATGGTGAAAAGGATCGAGCCCCAGCGTGAACGTATTCTACGCGCGATCCATTATCGCGTGACCGTCTGAATAGATCCCATGTGTCTGAGAGTGTTATTTTCAGAGCGATATCATCGAGGAGATACCGGTCTGTCTTCCAAACCGCTATAAAATATTTAATAAGAGCCTATTGGTTGCTTAAATCGCCCACTTGCGAACAACGATACTCGAAGCAATCGAAATTTTTGTTACCTTCGACTCGAGTGAAATCGAATAAATATACGAGAACCGAACGAATTTACCAATTGTTACGAAAATTTCTACGCGAATTAAAACTTCTGTGTACACTCTTGTCCAGTATCGTACTATTGTATTTCTGTAAAATTCAAGAATACAACGACCACCACTTACGAGCAACTTCGATACCTCTGAAACTATAGTAGCAAGAAATCTGGCCAAAGTTCTATTAACAAATCGATCGGAAGGATAATTATACTTCTTTTCGTAATAACGTTAAGATCGCTTTGTAAGCGGAGATACCCTCCAGAGACAAAGACCGTCTCCACTTTTTTAAAAGGAATAATATGGTTTCTTCTTTATGACGCGATAAAGACACCTCGGACCAGAAAGAGGACCCGACATCATGAAATTCTATCGCGTCGTAAAGAAGAAGCGTATTATTCAATTTGGAGGACTAAGAGTGGTCTTCGTGTATTCGAAAATATTTGCACCTATAAAGAAACCTTCGAGATACAATTATAGTAATAACACGCCTTTATTGCACCCGAGTTGTACAGAGTGGAATATTTAAATTGGTATACCTACATATGCGTATACACATTTATTGTTCGTTGATGTACGAAGAAACCGCTGCATACTTGAAACGCTAAAAAGGTGATATCAAAGTTCGCGGGGGAACGATTCTTCGCGCGAAAACGATAAACTTTTTATTAATAACAAAAAAGAACGTAGCAGGTATCGTCGCAATGTTAATTCCACGGACGAGGGAAATGTTTTCTACTGGATATTCAAGTTTCCAGAAAGCTTTATCGATGCTTTCGGATATCGGTAAAGTCGAAAAACATAATTACGAGAAAGAAGAACTGTAAGGTTTCGGTAGTCACGAAACGCAATCTCTCGAACTTGTAATTTTCTTAATTCTTCGAATAGGGGTTCGAAATTTTCCCGGTTAGTTTCTAAGATTCGAAACGATAAGATATCTCAACGAAAGAGACTTCTTTGGTCGCGTCGAACGTGAAACTGTTTTTAATTACCGATTCAGTCTGCATACTCGATCGCGACGGTTCACACAAATCCATTTCCGGATCGAAGTGACGCGAGATAATTCGACTCGGAGAGTCCGATAAATATAGATCGCGCGAAAGATCCTACCCGGTTGACCTCGTCATTCATCGGGACTGTTTTTTCACGAGGTAAAGAGGTCCTGGGATCCTTTACGGGAAACGTGGTTGCAGAACAGCTCTTGAAAGACACTCTAAACGCCGAAGGACGCTTCAAAACGATACCAACGGGAGCCGTCGCGTCGTTTCATTTTATCAATCGAACCCCTCGAGCCTCGCCGGAAGGAAACGACCGCTCCCTGTTATCCCTTCCCCTGACGATGAAAAATGCGATTAACAAGCTTGGGACCGATTTTACAGTCGGTAGGATAACACGACTATGTCGCGTTCAAGAGGGGAATGCGCAGCTGAGAGTTTCGATGAAGGAATTGGTTCGATAACACACAGATAACTATTCATCGTTTATAAACATTGAATTCGCACGATACGTATTCGACATAGACAATCCCATGCACGCGTGAAAATAATTTAAATTGAAGATCCCGTGGCTCGAGGAATTCAACTCGATTTCGAGATACGGTGAAACAGTTTGAATACGACACGAACGTTTCGTCGTTGACAAGCAAGAAACGAACGTCGTGCGACGAACGAAGCCGGTATTAACCAGAGGAATCGACGAATAAAATAATTTTTAAATCCGAAAGTAGCGAGAAAGCAGTTAAATTGGTTCGACTGTACGTTAAATGTAAGCTACGATTGTTTAAATTAAAAATCTAACGCGTTAAGCATTTTTCAATTTTAAATTTGGCAGTTTGAGACGGAACAAATATATGATTCCCGCGATTATACACGATACAAAATTTCATCACGACAAACGGATAGACCCGGAACCGATAAATTGTTCAGAGAATTTTATTATCGCGTAATTTTTGTACTTTTGCTATCGATACTTGTATTATATTATTTCAGTAGTATCCAAATTCTCTTATCGGCGCGGGTGGTAGATGTTCCACTGTAGAATTGTTTAGATAGTTTACAAATTGTATAGATACGCTCTAGGACCCTCTACAATTGCACACCGAAAATTATCGAGTTAAGAGTAATCGCATCCTCTCGACTGTTTTTCAAGCTGTATAGGATAGCTCAAATATATTCCACTTTCGTTTCAAGTTTATTCCGTAATTCTCCAAGTTCTTTTGACACTAACTTTGTTCAGCGTTTACAAATTATACTATTCGAATGTCCAAAGTTTGTTCGCAATTAGTAAGCGCGGTAAACGAGGTTCCGTGATTTACCAGTGTAAGTTTGAATTTAACAGGTAGCCAACTGAGAAGATTAAGATACCGTCGTACGTACAGTTAGTACACGGAATACCCAATTACGAACAACGACGCCAACGAATTAGGTGTTTTCCATCGATGTCGCTACGGATGAACAGTCATCGACTCGTTGCGATAAAAATGATAGAAAAATGATAAAAGTTCGATCGTGAATACCTTAGAAAAAGAAGGAATATACACCTAACCCAAGTTTCGTGGTTGAAATGTATATGCAATGATTCGAAAAAGTATTCGGACACTGTATTATAAGGAAATTCTTCTTACCTGTAAGACTAATTTTAATGAAAGTTTGTGTGCACGTAGAGCACAATACAAGTGCACGTACAAAGAAATTTTGTCGTCCAAAGACAATTTCTTTACGAAGGTGAAATCAAATCTCGAAAATTTTAATGTTTTTTTACTGTTTTGATGCAACTTTTTTGGTGGACATTTTTGCAACAAAATGCCAAAATCGAAAAAAAAGTGGCACTGCAAAGTTCGATTTCGACCGATTTCAGACGATTGGAGAACTTGCAACAACTTTTATTTTCCTTATAACTTCGTAATCGTGCGAGATACAACAAAAATTTTCTTGCAAAAAATATTTAGTTTTCAGTGCTCTATCGTTCAACTGTGAGAAAAGTCCCCCAAAAAGATTGTATTAAAAAAATAAAGAAATGTTCAATTTTTAGGACTCGGTCTTATCCTCCCAAGAACATTTTTTGTGAACAAAAAAATTATATCACGTGCGACCCAGTATGATTTAAACGTCCACGAATTCTCATTAAAATCAGACTTGTGGGTTAAGGAAATTTCCTTATAATATAGTGTCCGAATACTTTTTCGAGCCACTGAATGTAATAGGTTGTTCGATAAGTTTTATCGAACGACAAAACTTATCGAACAACCTAGTATACGTCTACGAAGAAATTGTTTGAATTGTTCCTTGAAATCGAAGCAATGGCAGCTGTTGCTTCGTCATCGCTGTTAATTTATTCCGTTGGTCGCGAACAAATCGACCTTCTTTACCCGTAACGATAATTCGAATAAAATGTTCGTCATTCCTGATAAACGCTCGCAAAACAACGAAACTCGAAGCAACGAATACCCCCCTAAAGGCATCGAGATCGAACTCGTTTCTGATAAGATTAAACTCGCCGGGGCGAGCGCCATTTGAATTATCACCGGGAAGAAATTTATATTCGTGCATCGTAAACGCGTTGACCTACGTCCCTGCCGGCAGCAACGCAATACCGAAGGATCGTATAGATCTTCGAGCTTCCTGATTGCATCGCAAATAGAACGGACCATCCATACATTCAACGACGAATTTATTTGCTAATAAACCTCGTACGTTACATTGTCATCTTTCGTGACCTCGAAAACCGCGCGCGGCGCTCACGCATACCGTTCCTCGAAACTTCGTGCACACAGGGGAACACCGTTAAACGGGGAGGATACAAATGTACGCGAATTTCCACGGATACGCTGTGACGTATGAATAACCAACATTTGTCAGTGGTTGGCAAACATTTCGAGCGTGTACCTAGCCATCCATCCGGGATTACACGCTTTAAGCCTATACGAGCGTTCCCACAATTAATCGCGATACTTCGTTTCTCGACTTTCGAAGGGTTACGCCCGCTCATAGGAGATTTGCGACATTTTTTTTCTTTTTTTTTTTTCATCTGTTTTCGTTCCACGGAGAACTTTCGACAGTTCTTTTTCTCTCAGTGCTGTGCGAAAACACGGAAAAATAACGAAGATGTAAACTTTCTCGGGGAAGGTGTGTCCGACCGTGGAGCACACTTATCGTATTGTGCAGAGAAATTGACAACTATCGGGATAAACAAATTCTCGTACCTTTCGTAATGCAATCCCGATAAATTCAACCAAATGATTAATGTCAAGAACAAGTATTGCGATCGAGTAAAATTTTCTTCTACGCTCATCCTACACATCTTCGGTCCTAGTATTGTTTGTTTCTAGTGTTAAATTATCCATGGTGGTTTCCAATAAAGTATCTTTTTCGTACGAATTTTTCTCTATTTCTTCCGTATGTTTGCAAACTTTGCGCAATAAGATCCCCGTATAGAGAGTTTTGTATATTTCCCGTGAATACGGAGATAACCAGCTCCTATGCAACGTGACCGCACCTAGCATCTAAATGTGGGAATCTCTGGTGGGAATTGAGCGGAGCAAGGGCCTAGCCCCATTGCCCTTCTGTAGTTTAGTGCCAGAGATTTGTAACCTTAAAGGTGGACTATCTGGATTGTACGCAAAGTACGACGAACGTGACTACGAGAGATTCTAGTAAGTTGGGTGAAGACGAACTCTGCTGTTTAGCCCGCCTTCAGAGATGTTGGTTCAAACTTGCGAGTGCTTTAATCGATTTTACAATCTCCGCACAGCGTCATAACCCTTTAAAAGTGCAACGAGAATTACGTGTAGAAAAAGCACAGTATTACTACCTTGATCAAAAAGTTCTAGGACTGTCCCCCGTGTGTCGCTGTCAATCACCCGATTGTTTCTTTTTTTTTTTTTGTTAGGTTACCATATCTGTCATTAACACTTCCTTCCAATTTCAGCATCATAGCTTGATATTTGTAAAAGTTACGTTGTACTGAGCACATCTCCTTTGTTCGTGTCTTCGATTTTGAAAATGGCATCATTTGAGCATCAACGAGTTTGCATTAAATTTTATGTAAAAAACGGATTTAACGGTCCGCAGACCTTGGATATGTTGGAGAAGTGTTTCGGCAACGATACTCTTTCGAGATCAAATGTTTTTCGATGGCACGAACGCTTCAGAAGTGGTCGTGAGTCGGTCGAGGATGACAAACGCAGTGGCAGGCCGACAACGTCGAAAACCGATGAAAACATCGATAAAATTCAAGAAATGTTGTCCGAAAACCGCAAATTGACCATCAGAGAGCTGGCAGAGGACTTGAACATTGCTTATGGATCCGTTCAAGACGTTTTGGTTAGTGATTTGGGCCTCAGACGTGTCGCTGCAAAACTGGTGCCGAAAGACCTCAATTTCATGCAAAAAAAGGACCGCGTTGAAATCGCGAAAGACATGATTTCCAAGGCCGAATCCGACCTAACATTTATTAAACGTATCATCACTGGAGATGAGACGTGGATTTATGAGTATGACACACAATCCAGACATCAAGCGAGTGAATGGCGTGCACCGGAAGAGCCGAGACCGAAAAAACCACGTCGTTTTCAGTCAAGAAAGAAGGCGATGCTCACGGTTTTCATGGATTACAATGGTGTTGTGCATCAAGAATTCTTGCCAGAAAAACAGACAGTCAACAAAGAATATTATTTGGGCGTTTTGAGACGTTTGCGCGAAGCAATTCGTCAAAAAAGGCCAGATTTGTGGGCAAACAACTCGTGGATTTTGCACCACGATAACGCACCGGCGCACAATGCGATCCTTATCCGCGAGTTTTTGACGAAAAACAACATGAACACTATCCAGCAGCCTTCAAATTCACCAGATCTGGCTCCCTGCGACTTTTTTCTGTTCAACCGAATTAAAAAACCGCTTCGCGGAACGCGTTACAGTACCCGAGAGGAGGTCATGACAAAATCGAAGACGGCTCTGATGGACATACCGAAAATTGAGTACCAGCGGTGTTTCGAGGATTGGATCAAGCGCTGGCGCAAGTGCATTGCAGTCAATGGGGACTACTTTGAAGGGGACCATATCGATTTGGACGAATAAATTTGTATTTTTGATTTTATGAATAAAGTCCTAAAACTTTTTGATCAAGGTATCGCCTTCTTTCTTGACTGAAAACGACGTGGTTTTTTCGGTCTCGGCTCTTCCGGTGCACGCCATTCACTCGCTTGATGTCTGGATTGTGTGTATCCATGGAACGATCATTCCTCAGGACGATGAAAAGCAATGTCAACTCCTATAGATACTTGGTATCTGTATCAATTGCAGATGCTGCACCGTGAAATCTGATAACGAGCATGCGAGCAGTGTAGCAATTGTATTACGGGCAGCTAATGATACGGTGGAAACTCGACGTGGAAACTGTTACTCGAGCTGTTACATTCGAGGATCATTCGATACAAGAATAGAGAGCGATTCATTTTTTGTAAAAAGTGTCACGGCCAAAAACTTTTCTTAGCGTGGATTAAGTAGAATGTTTTTCCGCTGATTAAACAACGGACAAAAATATTCATATCTGTGCTATTGGTCTAATAATGTTGACTTACGAGTCAAGGAACCGATGAAAGAATAGCGTTCTATTTTATACCGTTTCTTTAAAATAAAAATTACAATAATTACTTCCAGATATCTTCATTAGTGGAAATTAAAAAGAATGTTCTTCCAATACTGAAACATCGTCGATCGTACGTATAATTCATCTGTTGAATTATAAATAAAGTATGTCGTATCTGAACAATTGCTAAAAGAAATTTAATATAAAATTTATAGTAAAAACTTAAAAGTTGCCTTGCTTCGGTTGAAAATAAGTAGAATATTCTTATCCTGGCTGGACAGTGCAAAAGATTTTTATATTCAATCTATCGGACTGTAATTACATAATTACGTTCCTGCGTAATTCTGACGAGTAAATTACACATCTTAATTTAGCAATACTTTTCGTAGATATATTAAATCACGCACCGCGTTGAAGCTTTGAAACTATTGAATACTGGGCGATAGAGTTATTTATATGATCCTCTGAACACATTAAACGGCAAATAACTACTTTTGTAATATTACTATAGTACCTACTAAACAGTATTGTATTCTTCCTATTGTGGTAATGCGAGAGTGAAAGAAGAGCGTTTGAGATAGCGCCGTATTGGGAAATTTTCGACGCATTGAGCATGACCAGACGCATTGAGTGAGAAGGATTAAGAATTAGAACGAAAGGGAATGAATGCGTGTGTGGATATAAGGTGCGAAAGAAGAGCGTTTAGAATAGTCATTGGCAGTCATTACCAATTAAGAGCAGTTGTTGGAAAATCGTCGAGGCGCGTCGTGTCGCAAGAAAACAGCATAGTCAGCGTAGTCAGTGTAATTAGCGTAGTGAGGGTAGTTAGCGTAGTTAGCGTAGTTATTAATTGTGTGATTCGTTAATGTTTTGTTCCTACTGCTACATCATTCAATACACGTATATCCTAGAACTTTATTCACCCTTATTTCACCACCACCACCATGAATTAAAATAAAATTCTTACACTATTAATTCAAAGTATTTAAGCATAATTCCTTCTATCTCATTTAGAATATTTTTTAACAAATTCAATTAAGATATTATCAGGAAGACTAAGATAAAAAATAGTATTCGTTGCAAAGTTCTTGTAATATTAATGACCATAATAAAGAGTTATTATCGAAGACAGCGAATACCTTTTAAGTCGTCAACGTTAAATTTCTTAGATGGTTATCGATTGAAACTTTTACCTTCGTTATCGTCATATTCCGAACGTGGAAAATGCTTTTTCTTTAGTCCAAAAACGAGCACTGTGCAATACATTCTAGCGTGCGCGAAATCGTTCTACTGAAAAATGGTAGAAGCATCCCGGGAGGAAAACAAATTTACGGTAAACGTGTTCTGCACGTTAAAAGTTAAACGTTACCACACTTAACCGTAACATATCTTGCTCTGCGCAAAAATGTGGTTCATGAAATAACCTTTGACTGTACTCTGTTTTATTTAATCGTGAAAAATGGAAATACACCATAGGCGTGGTAAATAACTGTGCCAAGTAATTCACTTTAATTGGGAAGAAGTCAGATACTATTTAAAATAAAAAGAATTTGAATTGAAAGAAATGTTCGAACAATAGAAAATTCTACTTTATGTATCAATTAGTCGAGTTTCTATCGAGAAAAATGGACAAAAGGTATCAATATTGTCACAGGAAAAATGTACAAATGCACAAAATGTAACATGCACAAAAATGTAACTTTACGATTCAATAAATTCTTTTCAAAGAAACGAAATTAAATTCGGTCCCCTTATTATTTCTTTTGTGCTATCACGATGCAGCGTACTGTATGCAATTTTCGTTAGTAAAATATTCGGGTTTTTCTTTGCATTTAAAGCATGTCTCTATTGTTCTTTTCACGTGCAATATTTTTAAGATTCTTTTGTACGTGTGCAATACTTTTTCGGAAAAATTTATGGCGACATACGCGACAAAATAAATGTAACTTTATTCTTCTGTCACGACTGGCTACGTTTCGTAATGAAAATGTTTTTCTTTTTTTAACGTAAAACACGTATAAGGAACTCCAGCCAAGAAATATAAACGTAACCGCACGAATGTTATTCAATGATTGCGTTCTCATGAAGATTCAGTTGAAGTAAAACTGTCCATTAAACCTGGTGAATTGGAATACAGACTCCGTAAAATTTAATAATAGACAATATAAGATATAAACAGAAGAACGAGAGATCCGAATTGTGTTCTTTTATAGAACTAAATTAACCTCAAAATATCTTACATTTAAGTATCCCCTTTCATTTGAATGTTTCGAACTGCACCTTAAACCAATATTCATATAATAACCATTACGTGGCTCCAATCGTGGATAAAATGTCTGGTATAACTGTAAATTTCCAGTAACGAATTGTTACCGTCAATACAGACAAAGATTGATTGCCACAGAATTAATAATTGCACGCTTGCGGTACATATAATTGACTCGTTATAAACATAACAAACAAAAACACCATTGTGTGTGCGAAACCATTCCTGTGTCGCATGTTAGACAAGCCAATACGATTACCGTTCATTTGCATTCGACAATGAAAAATATTAATCATTTTTGCATAGCTACGTGGATCAAATTACTCTACGGTAGCATAATTCAATTCTCCAGCTACGTGCTCCGTCCAAACAGAACTGCGAACCGAACAAAATAAAAATAAAAGTCTGGAACGTAAAACGCAAATTGAGCGTAAAAATAATCACTTTGACAAAAACGCTAATTAAATAATCGTATCGATAAAAATGTTATATTTTTCTTTCAGAATATTATAGAAAATGAAACGTTGTAACCGAGTGAGAAATTTCCATATAAATTGTACACTTTTTTGCAAATGATCGGATTTAGGTTCCCTAGAAAGTGGACTCGAATAAACAAATCGATAGCGTGTACAACGAAAAGACCGCTTGAAAGTGAACCATCCGAAGGAACTTTAAAATCTCGTCACTTCGATCTAGATGGAGAAAGAATCTAACCGAAATCAGTGTGTTCCTTACAAGTACCTACGACTCGCGATCCTCGGAGATTTCATTTCAAAACTTCGTGTTCCTGCACACAGGGTTGATAACGAGAAAACTGCCCCGGCTAGATGAAATAACAGGCGCATACAAGAGGGGGTGAAATGCAGAGAGGTAATAAGGAACAGTGATTCTCCACCCAGGTATTATAACCCGCACGCGAGCATTCGTGGATCACGAAACTATATTGTTCCTGCTATGCGGAAGTTCGTTCGGTAATATTACGTTCCTCTCGGAACATTCGGCGGAGATCACGGTAAATAAGATCCACCGTGTGGAATCGCTATGCGAGTTGAAGAGATTAATCGTCCAAAACCCCGTGTGGTTTATCCGCTGTGATGCGCGTTCGAAATTTTCTCTACAAGATAGATCTTTTAACACTGCCTGCTCGATGTAATTTCGAGCTTGGAATGGCATTCCGGGGAATTATTTGGCGGAGAATCTTGACGTTGGACGTAATACTTTCCTTGGGATTGTTTCCATGAGACCGAACGAAGAAAATTGGAAATATTTCAATTACCGTAGACACTCGAAACTACAATGTTGCGACAGAGAGCGGAGAAACACTTCTTGACGAAAATTTCTAGCTTTTCAAACATTCGAAACAGGAACTTTGAAACAGGTAATACGGAAATGAATATTCAAGGCTTGTCTGACCCGTAAAAAGGCTCTCGTTAAAAAGTTAATGTAAATTTGGTATTAAACTTTGCTTTCGAGGAGACTAAGAAACGCAACCTTCCAGTTACTTCGGGCAGCATGGAAACACATTGCTGTATTCGTCCTTTTATTATTAAATTATCAATTCATAATTCCTGGATAGAAACATTTTACTTGCCGGCTTCGCCAGCTCGCGAAAGCTCGCGTTAAATAATTACCGCAAAGTTCGTGATAAACAATTCTCTTAAATACAACAGGAACGCGTGGCTTCCGCTATGTTCGTTCTTCCATTAACAAATTAACTATTTCAAATTCATTAGTCTCGGTAGAACAGTAACGAATATATTACATTGTATCTCGTGTCGGGATTAATTGCGGTTTAATAATTTAAAGGCTCGATTCGAATAGTACCATTTCGTAGAATCGGGAACTTTCCACCTTTCAGGCTTACAGTACTTAAATCTCCCTCCGCGAGCTCAAATCCTATAACCAGGGTATCCAATCTTCGTAACACCTACGCCGAGGATGTTGATTTTTTTACGGATATACGAAAAACGATCCGTTCCACCAATGTACCATAATCGAACTCTCACACTTTTCCTTTTTCTGTCAATTTGTATTTCGAGGTATTTAGAAAGCGTATTCCGTTTATAATAATAATATTCTCAAACGTTGTCTAGCTCGTTCAGAAATCTTAAACGCTACCTCTACTCATAGGAGTTCTCGTGAAACGTGCTGTAAATTTCGTATCTTTAATTAAGAGGATCTTCTACGATAGAACATTGAATAAAAGATACTCCTTCCTAAATTTCTTACTCAAACGCTATTACACCGATTTCAAGGAAACGTGTAATTTTTTCAAAACGGAATATTAACCCGTTAAGGGAATATATAGCAATATATACCCGAAATACGAGGGCGATCCGATAATTACTTAGCTTTACCACCCTATGGTCACCACGATCGCAAGAAAAATTTACCACCTTGTAGTACATTCTTGTAGACAGCTACTGTCAACATTTCAGCCGAATCGGACTTGTAGTTTTGTTTTGACCGCGTGTAAAAGTGGGTGTGTCCGCGTATTTTAGAAAAATGAAAAAAGAGCAATATCGGTCCGTGATTCGATTCTTCTTTTTGGAAAGGAAATCGCGCAGCAAAATCAAAGAGCGGTTGAATGCTGTCTACGGTGACTCTTCTTCTTCGATGGCGACCGTCAAAAATTGGTTCAACGAGTTTTAACGCGGTCGCACGTCGGTTTTTGATAAGCCACGTCCAGGTGGCCCGAAAACGGCTACCACGGAGGATAACGTAAAAAAAATTCACGATCTCGTATTGGCAGACCGGCGATCAAAGGTGCGCGAGATAGCTGAGACAGTAGGCATCTGAAAAGACCGCGTGGGTCGTATCCTGCATGAAATATTGGGCATGAGGAAGCTGTCGGCGCGATGGATGCCGCGTTTGCTTACTCCGGACAACACGCGCAACCGTGAGACCACTTCGAAGCAGTGTTTGATACTGTTTAGGCGCAATCCAAAGGAGTTTCTGCGTCGTTTCGTGACCATCGATGAAACATGGATCCACTGGTACACACCAGAGACCAAGGAACAGTCGAAACGGTGGACTTCACCCGGCGAACGTGCTCCGAAGAAGGCGAAGTCTGTCCTATCGGCCGGAAAGCTGAGGGCCACTGTTTTTTTGGGATTCAAAAGGTGTGATCTACATCGACTACCTGGACAAGGGCGCAACGGTCGCAGGGCTCTACTATGCTGGTTTATTGGGCCGATTCGACGCCGAATTGCAGGAAAAACGGCCCCACTTGGCGAAGAAAAAAGTGCTCTTCCACCGTGACAACGCATCGGCTCACACCTCCGCCGTCGCCTAGGCCAAATTGGTCGAATTAGGCTACGAACTGCTGCTCCATCCACCGTATTCTCCAGATTTGGCCCCGTGCGACTTCTTTTTGTTTCCAAACTTGAAAAAGTCACTCGTCGGGCAGAAATTTGAGTCGAACGAGGAGGTTATCACCGCCACGGAGGCCTACTTTGCAGACCTTCAGAAAACGTATTTTTCAGACGGGTTAAAGAAGATGGAGCATCGCTGGGTCAAGTATATCGAGCTGAAAGGAGACTATGTAGAGAAATAAATCTCTACTTTTCCAAAATTTTCCTTTTTCTTTCGTAGGCTGAGTACTTATCGGAGCGCCCTCGTATATTGTCTAAAGAGCTTCGATAAAGAAGAACACGCTATTCGGATTATTTCTACGTTTTATCGATCCGAAATGAAAAACTGTTCCAAATTCGAATTTTGTATGTGTACAGATATGTATACAACCCAGACCGCAAAGATCAAAACAATATTGAAAATTGTTGAATCGACATTTTGAAGAAAAGTGTCGAAATTTTACAGAAAACAGTGAAATATTTGTTTCAACTGAGAACAATATTTTTTTCAAATGTTTGCAACGAATAGGTCCTAATTTTTGCGAATCCTATAAAATTCTATGAAATAAGAAAAATTATTATCGATAGTATATTTCTATTTATCGATATAATATATAGTCTGTTTATCGACGTAATATTTCTAATTTCCATTCCAGATCTGCATACAAAAAACTGTTACAATGGTGAACGTGTTAAACAGAAACGATATTTCTTGAATATTTCCACTACCGTAGAGGCGCGAAATAATGTCCGGAATATCGAGAGTCGAAGGGGACACGTTGTAAAATCGAGACAATTGTGATTTACGTCGATAAAAAAAAATAGGAAGAAAAAAAGCGATTCAAGAGGAAGAAAGGTGCTCCAGTTATTAGTTCTGTTCGATTATCCGTGACCGTTGAAAGTGGCTCCTTTAGCGAGTCCGCCTTAGAAACGACGTGTCTCGTATATCGCTAGGAGAAAGCCACAAGCGGCGGTCCCCCTTTCTCCGCATTGGCTTTCTTTTACGAGCTTCGAGAATATCGAAACCCGAACGAATACCATCCCCCTGATCGCTGAAGGGAAATGTGACCCGTAAAGCCCACTCGATGAAACTTCGTTCCCGTAACCATGAAATTTCCATCAGGGTCAACAGCACGCACACACGCTATTTCACAGAGGAAAAATTTATCTCGAAAACGTTCGCTGAATACGTACCAGGCTGCAGGGCCGATTTTCGAGAATACTATATGTCCGTGACTCTCTGTCTCCCTCTCCATTTCCCTCTCCCCCTCCCCTCTCCTTGTGCAACCTTTCTTCTGTATTTGTGAACAAATCGCGATTTTGTTCACGTTCGTTGGTTTAAATTTAATGTCCATACGAGAGTGACGTTCGTTGAGTCGCAATTATTTTTTAATAATTCACCGATCGAACTATTAATTTATCGTCGAGCTTACGCTTTCATTGTTCTATGTTATCGTTGCTCAGTCGTGTGACTAGTAAACTAGTGAACCAGTAGACTAATGGATTATTGGATTAATGACTAGTGTTCTAATGGATTAATAGATCGATAGGTTAGTGTTTTAGCAGACTAGTGGACCAATAGACCAATAGGCTACTATTCTACTACGCTAATGGACTAGTGTATAGCTTATGCCTTGCTCGTCGTTGCGAAATAGTAACAATCACTGCGACTGGGAATTGAAAAGGCGAAATAATTGTAAACTCGTTCCAATCAATTTTCAAAGCGATCTACTTTGTACAACCTTTTCTTGTATTTAATACCGTGCAGAAAAACACGTACTTCTCAGTGATCGAACGCTGGAAAATACCTCGATAAGATATACGATTCTTATTAGTATCTGGCACAGCTTCCTATTTGGTCAAATCCCAAAGCTTCGCATAACTTCGTTCGAGAATCGAATGTTCATCGGAGACCTGTTGCTAATCTACGAAATCTCTGCATCGTGAAGAATCGTCGTACCATTCGAAGTATGCCAGGCACTTTTTAGCATGTTCGATAACGAATAGGACAGCGTTGTAAAATTCCGATCAATTCGAACGCTTCCTTCGGAGGTTCGAAAAACATTTGCGGACCTCCGTTTACAAGAGCTCTTTCCATCGGTGCAATCGGTAGAACACCCCGATAGAACTTGATTAAACACTTGGGGAATTCCCCGTGTATTTATCGGAGTAGAAGGTCGGGAAATTATTGGAAACATCGTTAACGAGAACATTTATCGAAAGAAATTAGTTACACAAAGTTTCTATCTTAACGTAATCGTGATTGCTTCTTTGACGTATCGATCGCCTTCTGCGAGTCGATTTGTACCAAACGTAACTAACCTGCCTTCAGCGAAAATATAATCGTAACAACGTAAACACGATACAACTGGCACGATATTTCTCAAAACGCTATTCCACGCATAAAGTTGAACTTTCTCGACATAATAGACAAGTATAGAGAGTTTTGCAACATTTTTTATTTTTTGCGCGCACTCGATATTGCTTTTAAAGTTTATTATTATCAAAAATATTTTTCTATTTGGAAACGGAACATGTAAAACAGACCGAGGGAAACATACGTATACGATGCACTCTAAGTGTATTATTACTAAGCGGATTGGACTGCACTGTTCCATATACAAAGTAAACCCGCGGTTGACGTGTATATGTTTCGTATTTATTCTTTCTCGTTAAATTTTGTTAAGTTCCAACTTCCATTTCAAAACTACACCGAAACAGCAAATCTTCTGTTTCTTTCATTGTATCGTATATATTACACTTGTTTCTTTTAATTACACCATTTATACTATTCTTCTTTCATTTACTTAATAATTTGTATCATTCCGTACATTTGACCAATTCTCGTATATATTTGTTACTTTTATCGCTTTTATTCCGTACGATTATTATATTCTCAATTTCTACTTATTGACGTACAACGTTCCCGTAAAATTGAGAACGATTTGAAAACCAACGAGTCGAAAATAAACGAATACTTTTTACATTTGAGTTCATCGAGTTCACGTGCAAATTACTTTCCGAAATCAAGTTTTAAAGTAGCATTACAGCTGCTCATTTTTCTACTATCCATCCAAGTTTGTTCCTCTTTACTCGTTTAATTTTATTCATTTATTTATATACAATAAAAACTGAAACTAAATAAATATTTCGTAAAAAGGTAGCACCCGTGCGAAACGTTTCGAGGATAATTTCTTCAACGACGTTACAGCAGTCGACACGCCGAGTGCTCGTAGATTAAAATTCGTCGCGATAACGGCAACAATCTTAATGGCCGCCTCTTCTCGAATTCGTTCCCCGTGGAAATTACTTCCGGTGCAGAACACGGGGGATAAAAAATACAAATATACAAATGCAGCGAGCAAAAGTTCCACGCCGGTTTCGTCCCTTAGTTCCGGGGAAGATTCCACGCCCGCAGAGTAGTATAATTACGTAAACCGCAACATTGCTTCGAAGAACCGATCATTCGCGTTATCGCGGAGGTTTCGTGCCGTTATCGGGGCTCGCACGTCCCGTTACTTCCGCCCGTTGGAAGCTCGTATTGAACCACGGTGTTGGTTTCAACAACTTTAAAGCATCGCTCGATTCTAATTCACGCATCAGCGGACACTTTGACGGCTACCATCGCCACCATCTTCTCTATACTTCGTACGGTGGAATTAGTTCGAACGATAACGTCTTATCGTAACTACACGAAACAACGAACCCCGACAACTAATCGACAATAGGTGCGAACGATACCAAGTGGTCAAATTTTCAAACTAGTATCATCGTTGCCCGTTTCGTTCGAAAATAACGACAACTCGTCGATCAAACTTGATCGTTTGATTGTTCACCCTTTGGCGATGCAACTTATATCCACTTGCTTGAAAACTTCCCAGCAAGATGTTGCAAATACGAACAATCATCATCGTTCGTTTATAGCGCAAACTCGGCTATTCTTAACAAACCGGGTCGCACGTTCTTGACGTAAATTAGTTTACGATGTTGGTCAAACGTGTCGAAAAATGGTCAAAGTTCGATACCTTTCACGGTCAACTTCTCGCAACGATAGACTTTTCTCGTAATATTTCCAAGAGAGACAGAGTCCCTCCGGTGGGTCGTGTCGAAAAAATTTCCCACAGGTGTCCCTTCCCGAATCATCGGACCACCTCACTTTTGTCACGTTCGCAACTCGTACACCGATTCGAATAACTTCGTCGGTATCGAGTTATCGAACGAGCAACGACGTATCGCGAAGTAGACACTCGTTCGGACAATTCGTGAGGTTAATTCTCCGAGGTATAGTGGGTTAAAACTCACTGCCCCGCATTTTTAGTACCTCGATGTGCACGGTGGGATATTTTTCAACCCATCGAGAAAAATTGAAACGACTCGGTGCAAATTGCACGGTAAGACCTTTGATACTCCATCTCGTAATTAAATATCCAATTGATCTATTTTTTGGTTTCAGTTATTTCGTATCGTTTCGCATTTTTAACAACTGTGCCTCAAAGAGTTCAATCGAAACGCGAACAAAGAATCTGGAGATTCGAGTCGCTTCGAGAGTGTCTTCGAAGCGTCGAATATTTCAATAATTTCAAATATTTTCAAAGTCTCGAATACTTCGCCTTTGTTAAATTTTCGTACGTTTACGCGCAAAGAGGCTCGAAATCTCGTTTCAACTTCCGTATTCGATTTATTCCTCTGTATTCGACGACACAAATTACTCCTCAATATCGAACGATACGAATAATATTTCACAAAATACGAACAAGGGAATCCTGTCGCGCTACTCTCGCGAAAGCTGATCGATTTATCAAATTGGCAGAAAGCTAAATACGGAACGAATTTGATTATAAAACGATAGAATTACCTACCGTACGACAGAGCAAATTCACTGGAGCCCGATATTTGCACACGGCCCCCTTAAACGCTCGATTTTCAAAGATAATTGGTTTCGTCAAAAATTACTCGATCGATTTAACGAGCCAGTTGAACCGGTAACAAGGTTGTTTCATCTTAGCGACGTAAATCTGCTCGGTCGGAATGTTCGCTCGGCGCGCGTTGCTTCGAATTACATTGCTCGACGAAAACAACGCAGTTTCCGGTATCCCACGCGGTGCACGAAATCGAACGAACCATTATTGTTCGAACGACGCCCTACGTATAAATCTAAACGCAACGACGATTAAAGATCGATCGGTTCAAGGGTGGAATCGGTCGTTTGATTTTCGGTGATAAATCATCGCGAGCACACCCAGTCTGTGCTCGCTGCGTAACTTCAAATATTCGTGCCTCTGCCCTTCCGATAATTAATCACCGAACGAATATCCACGTGGCTTCGGTTCTCGATCGCGACTCCTGTTGCGGAACGTCGATAAATTAATCGAGGATGTAGCTATTCGTGTTTAAGAAATTGGAATTTACATTTACGAATTTCTGATTAAATTCGCGGAGCAATTTTCTCGTTGAATCTTTCGCGAACACGATGAATAAATATTCTCCGATAAGTTTCCCAATGATGCAACGCGACGTTCTACAAACGCTTGTTGTGTTAAAAACGGGGAAAACTCTGTGGATAAAAGAATACAGGCGTTTCACTTCTGCTTGGAATTGACCGAAAAATCGCGATCACGTCGGTTGCAATTTTTTCGTATGCGTTGGAACTCCGTGTAATGGAGCTGACAGAGATTTATGAACGAAAAATGTCCCGAAGGAGTTCTCCGGTTGAACTTGGAATTTTCTATACGGTGACAATCCCACGAGGCGAGTATCCTATACGCGGAGTGTCAGGGAAATATCACGGAAAGTCGTGAGCGCGTTTCGTTTTTGCGCTTCGGCGGCCGGAACTCGAGAAAAATGGAAATCCGGTAATATTAGTTCCGTTCGTTCTGACAGCCAAATTGTACCGAGTTCGCGAATCCTCGCGATAGGGTTCACCCCTATCGCGCGAAACGGGATCGAATTATTTTCATAAATTTTTCCTCTCGTTGGATCGGATCGGGTCGCGTTCGACAACGATCGCGAGACACGAGAGCGAGTTCGACGAGAGAGTTTCGCGTTAAATCGCGCGCAAGAACCAACGGGACGAACAATCGTAACGGTGCACCGGGATTAATAAAACGCGATAACGAAGAGATAAACTCGTCGACGGCGAGCTGCTGTTCGCACCCTCGTGTATCGTCGCGGTCGTATCGCGAAAATTTACATTCCTGTCGTTAGCGACCGTTACATTTGCATCTCGAACTTAAACTACGAGTAGCACGCGCGTGCACGTCCACGCTTCGGATGCACGGCCCGTTAAGTACACACAGCGAATCTGGGATCGCTGTCGAGCAACGACAGGACAATAATCTAACTTCCCGCGGAACTTCCAAATAATTTACAACAACGTCGTGTCCCTATAAGCGTCGTTCCCGAACCGACTACGGTATCTTGGTGGCGTACGTCTCCAGTTACCGTGGGGGAACCGGAGAGGTAAAATAATTCCCAACGACGATACCTCGTCGAGCACGTGGAGGCTGTTGCATATTCAATTTCCGGCTTCTCGACTTACACGCCCGTTACACGAAATGTATCCAGCTATCTCACGAACGGCTCGTGGGCTGTTAATTAACCAAATATGAACTGTCTATGAGCGTAACTCTCGCGGCTGGTCACTTTGACACTCCGCCTCGCCGCGAAACTGTAACTTAGTTCACTCTCGTGGCTCTCTGTACAGGCGCAGCGTTTCGCCGAACGATTCTATCGGATTGCCTTGTGAAACACACTGTTTTAATTCGGTGAAATGCTGCCGACGTTATTTCTTAAATATCTACGCATTGATTCGGAAATGCGTATGCAATTATTCGCACTGGTTAGCTTCGTACAATTGTACACCGTAATCTCTTTATAACATACATATTTCAATTGCAGAAAAATTTTTCTTTTCGAGCAATTTGTATCGATCATCGGACGATGTTGAGAAATTAAATTTCGTTACGTACCACTCGTGTAGCTCGAATTGTTCTCGAGGAACGAAACGTTCGAAAGATGCGACAATATTTTTCGTCGATTTTCGAAATATTCACTGTTTCGGTGAATTTTCGAATCGGATATTTTCGAGCTCGTGAACGTTACTTTCAGATGCTGCGCATTTGAAAATAACTCGAGAAGAAAGCGTAGTTGCGAAATTTGAATTAGAATAGCGCGCAAAGAGAACGGAGCGTACAATCCTTGAATACGAATACACTCGAACCACAGTCGGAAAATACTTACAGCACGAAAGTCGCTTGTCGAAGCTGAGTAGACTCTAACTAATTTTCGCGCGCCTTTGACTACATCCGCAACTGTCCAAGAACTGTCCTGAATCGTATCAAGAACCTATCTATCGGGACAAGGTTACGTTTGGCATTAAAATGATCGTAGTGGCTTTTAAATTTTAAAAGTGGATATTATAAAGTATACCCTACGGACTCTTGGAAAGATCTCGAAGCTCGGAACGTAACGGAGCAGAATCGTTCTTCTATTTTCGACGAAATAAAAAGTTAATTCGAACGATCGATATTTATTTCGAATCCTTCGACTCCCCGGAGTCCTGTCACTGTTCTCGGTGTTTCGATCCATCTGAATCGTTCCACGTTCGGTTGCACGAGATTCGATAAATTGTCTCCGCGACGGTGAATATTTATACCATTTGCTAAAAAGCCGAGCGCACGAATGTTGCGGTGATCCTAACGCTGTTAATCTCACGGCTCGCGACACATCGATGTCGACAGTTAATCGCCGAGCTCCGTGGCTCGGCGTTGAATTTTACGAGCTTTACGGACATTCGGTACCGCACGTTCGTTCGCGACAATTCATGAATTCAAATTGCTCTGGCGACACGCCGGAATAAACGTTGACACGGATCGACGAATGCCGGGCGTTGAATGGAACACGGAATGTATCCGACTTTATGGTAGAGACGCGATCGCTTCGCTACAGCTGAGAATACCAAGCTCTCGCACGTGATCGTTATAAAAAGAGCAACTTGGCCCGACAAGGTCGCATCCCCCATCCAGAACCTGTCCCCAGCCACCAACCGCCACTTTTACGATTTCACCAGGTGTCCAGGACGTTGACGCGTACACGTTGCGGCGACACTTTCGATCCAATCCCGTTTCCGTGACTTCTTTTTATTCGTCGTACCGTCGATTCCGCTCGAAATTTAATTTCGTAAATCGTAATTTACGCGATAGCTTGACGAATATTTTGAACAACACAGCGTTCAAGAAGCCCGTATGATCGATGAACGATAAAACCCTCCGTTTTCGTAACCGAACGGTAACCATTGATCTGTAGGGGTCAATTTTGATCCCTCGACAATGAAATTTTGAGCGACGTTTCGCCAGCAATAGCTTGTACACGTTTTTTCCCACTCTCCTGGGAAACGCTACGCGGCATGTGTAATGAATAAAATTAGGTCTGATATCATTTTTACTACGCCTCTCCGACTATCGACTGCTTTGCACTCATTACACTGCACTCAACCTATATTTTCCTTTAACGATACTCGATACAGAATACACAATCATCGTCCTAACTCCGTATTTTTTCTAACTTTATTTTCGTAATATTTAATTATTCTTCCGTTAGATACCACCTTTCTCGTCGTTTACATCTACTTGCATTATTCCAACATATTCCGGGAATTGGATTTCATTTCGTTAGGAGCGTAGATTTTTTCAACGAATCCTTCCGGGTTCGAAAGGCCCAGGATCGATCTCGTGAACGCGCTCAATCGGACCTATAACTCGTCAATTTAATCTTCAACGACTATTTGAAAATAATGACAGCGTTGGTGTTTGCGATAACGTTGAAACTTTTAAACTAGAATCGATTGTTAAAACGTAGACCTCGAAAGAACACCACGGATTGCTGTCCACTCCTCGCAACAATCGGAGATATTTAAAAGTTTTTCTAAACTTCCAAAAGTCAAACTTTATTCACGCACAACCTTTTGTTCAATTTTCGTTACTTCTTTTAATGCTCATCTACTTTTGTATTTTATTATACAGCACGAATATCGCTCGACGATAGAAAAAATAAAAATAATATTTTCCAATACTTCCTCGCGTACTAAGTTTCGTCTAACTCGAAGATCGTTGATTGTGCGATGTTTCTTGTCGGTTTGTTGTCGAAATTGATTAACCGACCGACTAAAATTTCAACGAAGCGAAACCTGTTTCCTTGGCACGGGCACGATTAAGATTTCTTAGTTCGACTTCAAGGATCGATTGGTGGAGTTTCTCCGATGACTAAAACCCAGATACTCCGTAATGGGAGTCGTGTGTACCGGAAAATGTTAATAACATTTGACCTGGCCGTGCCGGGAAGCGGCAGCGCACCCAGGTTAGCGCCTGGCGTGCGGATGTGGAAACGATGCAGTTAGTCAAAGAACGTTCACGTTCATAAATTTAGGGTGCCGACGTGAAGCGACCGGTACGCAAACTCTACACGGGGTCACGCAGTTGACTGTCCCCTTTAATCTCTCCAGAGCTCTTTCAAACTTCGCATTTGCAATGTTCGCTAATAAACTTCCAAATTGAACACGTACACAATCGCACTTTGAACTTTGCTTCCAGTATATTGAGCTATCCCAGAAAAAAAAATTGAAAGCATCGTCGTTTTTATCTTATCGCTATCTCAGGGATAAATGAATCTCTTCCCTGCACGATTGATCAACGGTAAGAAAAACCTCTGCAGTGAATTCATTTCATAATTTATTTTTCAATATTTGTATCTGTAAATATGTGTACAAATTAAATAAAGAAGTAAAAAGTGACTTATAGAATTTTTAATGCCTAAAATAATATTATTATTGGATCAATGAGTGCACTCGAGTCCAACGGTTAAAGAATTGCAGTAAAAATGCCTAATCACGTGTCCAGCATGTTTCGAAAGCTCCGAGATGCAAGGAATTTGGATAGGAGAATCGAATTTCACCCGAATAAAGCCAACAGGTCCTATCCGAGACTCATGGACGTTGTTGTTGGTAACTAAGTTTATTCTTAAGTAAATGAAACTACTTGATTTGCATGTGCTTGTAACACAGAGAATGCATATCGAGCATAATCCAAGATTAATCCAGAATCTATTATACTTTTGTCAGAGCGTTCTTCGAGTTATTTAAATTTTTATGAGACGATTTCCAGGCAATGTTCTTCAACTTTGGTCAAAATTTATAATCAAACGGATGGAAATTTCAACTACCAGATAAGGTTGTTTACTTGATAATTTAGGGTGAAGTCTTGAAAAATGTACTTTTTCGCTTGGAAGATTATATTCGCCGTCTTACTATTCTGTTTTTACTATCCCTTCCAATCCCATAATTTTTCTAAATTTTGCCCCCGATTTCAATGTACTTTTCTGATCAATGAAACGGACGTTACACATTCATGGAACACTCTCTACGAACAATTACTGGCTGTCCGATAGGTCACGTCTGAATCCACTTATAGAGGATTATAAACTGTGGTCAGAGTTCGAGAGTATGGACTACGAAACTTCTCGTAGAACTATGAATAGTCTGAAGGACACCTTAACAAAAACAGCTTCCGATACAACTTTGGAAACTGTGCACGCCACGGTAGCTAATTACCAGCTTCGTTTGCGAGTCCGCGTCATCCCAAAGGTAGCCATTTCAAACAATACCATTATTTTTCCTTTATTATCAATCGAACCAATAATTTTCGATAATTTTGCGAAACGTTCGAAACTATTATCAATGTATTCTAAACAAGTCTTACTTTTTGTTTCGAATGATCAATTACTCGCTTTATCGCATTTTAATAAAATATTAACCAAAGATGATTCGCTTCATTATTTCCGTTCACCCGTACAAGATCCCCAAACAGATAATACAGATAAAACAAGTTATAAGTTTTAATTAAAACATTTTCATAGGCGCATCATTGACGTAGCATAAATTTCACGATGAAAGGTAAGATAAATGTTGACGTTAAAAGTTAATGCTTGCAAAAAAGAAAAACATTACTGATGATGTAACCGAGTGTCTGTAATTTCCGTTTTAAGATTCACAAGGAGCTTAATTGCTGCTACAGAAGGATCCAAAAATTTATTATAATTTGTAAAAGAATGTCACGATGATAAGATACGTTACCGTCAAACTTCTTTATTTTTATCTTATCGCCTAAATGGCTCGAAAATATCGTGAATATGTGATTGTGCTTCTTCGTTTTAACCTTTTCCGGTGACAGCGACGAGATAAAATAAAGCGACGGATACAACTAAACGGTGTAGTAGGGATAATTCCTCAATGACCTCGATAAGTAAATTTATTCCGCTTGGAATACAGTTTACGACCTAGAACAATTCTGACATCTTAAAGTTTTTCTTCTCCTGTTGAGTAACGACGTGTCGTAATATCGTCGTTGAACTCCACACACTGGAGTAGGAAAAAGAAAACTGTTTCAACATTTCTATTTTTCCTTATGCAATCCGATCGAGAAGTCTCTGTATATTAATCGAAATCGACTGCTCACGACCACTAAAATAAAATAAAGATCGACGGGAGCAGCGAAAGAACAAAAGTATACATCACGGTATATTTCTTTTTCGACCACTTCTGTATTCTAACATTTGTTAATGATAAACGAGTCTCTGTGAATAACGACTGACCGTTAACCGATAACTCTGGAGAACTGAATTGAGCAAAGTGGCAAATATATCGAAGCCCTGCGGTATAAATTATCGGACAGCCTGTACGTGAACAGTATCGATCATACAGTGTGTTAACATTGCACGGCGGTTCCTCTATCGAACGTGTACAATATTGCCATTCAGCGTCGAACACGTAAATTTCACGATATCGCTTAGATAAAGATGGATTTTATTGTTTGCGTTCAGCGACAAATATTGACACTTTCATTCTGTAACTAAATGATTTAGCATGTCTCTCTCGGTGACTTTTATGCTCGACGAATCGACTTTCACGCAAGTACTGCGATATTGCTTAGACGAAGATACATTCTTATCGTCCGCATCCTCTGACAAATATTGACTTCTCGTAGAAACAGTTGAGTAATATTCATAAGTGAAACAAATTCGTTGCATACGATATAAAGTATTTTTTTATCAAAGGATAGCAATATTGAAAATTAAATTAACTAATAGAAATTCTATCGATCGAAACAACTTAAAACGAGAAAAATCGATTAATCGGAATGCATTAAAGCCGTGAATGAAACGGATACTAGATATTTAACAGTGGATATTACCTCCAAGCTTTCGAAAGAAGATTAGGAATATAGTGAACAAATTTTGCTACTAATTACCTACTCGAACCACAAGCAGCGTATGCAAATTCGTCAGGGCGATTATCATTTCAACACAATTAGCTATATTAACGACGAAACTATGCAACGTCTCATCCAGACACGTAAATATTGGAGTGTCTCCACAACTGACAGCTGCATTCCATGCATGGATGTGTCATGGCAATATATATATATATATATATATATATATATATATATATATATATATATATATATATAATATATAATATATCCCGGTAAAACTACTCAAGTTAATGATTCTACCAGATTGTAGAATATTTCTGTACTATATCGCGTTAAGATGATAAGATCGGTGCTATGTTCAGAGTATGATAAATGACTGTCGCTGTGATTTTTAAAAAATGTGTTCCAAAAACAAATTAGATTTTAGTCAGCTGTAAACAGCAATGGTAAAATTTTGGAAAAAAATTTTTCGATGAAAAATCAAGGTCGTGTACTAACAACCAAGATCAAAAAATTATAATGAAAACGTGGTGGACATAGATTACATTAACCAAATTGTACAAGGATGCATTTGTTCGTTGAAAAATAAAATGATATGAAAAATATTTTATACATTCGATGGATATTACAATGGTAACGTTTTCGTGAAAATGTAAAAAGGTTTCTCGACGCGAGAGAAAAAAATCGTTAGTGATGTATCGAAGGAACATCGTTTATTGAAAACAAATAGTTCCAATGTAAAATGAAAAGCTGAATATAAATGTTACTGCACTGTTCGAAGCCTCGATGTTTCCTTGCGCTGACGCATCGCAGGCGAAGTAAAAAATATTCAACAAAACGTTGCGTAACATGAAAGAAAAATGAACAACGTAAGGAAACGTGCTTCATTTGCACTGCAATGGCAGTCGGTGTGCAACGTCGTGTTTCCAATGTTTTCATTTACAAAAGAAATGTTACCGCTTGAAACAAATTTATTTAAATATCGTTCCACGGTTACCTCGTACTTTTGTTATATTTCCGAAAAATATATAAAATATTGAAAAATTGTAAAAATCGAATTTTCCAAATGTATCTATTTTATCGATAACGCAAAATTCAGAAATATATTCTCCAAAGCATTCAACGAAGAACACGAAGTTACGAGATACTTCGCCGTAAGCGTTCAACGAGAGAGTGTTAGCGTGCGAGAGCGTTAATTACAGAATTTTACGCACCCTTCAACTAATCGTGGCTCGTAGAATTTTCTCGAAGTCTCGTTCGAACGAGAGTAGAGCTCGCACCGATTTTCAACCGCGGAAACAGTGAAGCCTCCGTGGCTATATCGATACCGGTCGTTAACCTCGATATCGAGATAAGAAAAATGACGAGCAAAACCAACGTACTATATATTCGTTCGTGACATTTGTTCGATCGGGCGCATAAATTTTTATTCGTTCACCATCACGTATTTCGGTCTACGATTCAGATTCTAATTTTCAGAAAAGTGCAACGAGTAACGAACGAAAAGAGGATTCTCATTTTGTCCATTACTTTTTATTCGTTGTTCGAAACTTTGATCGCGATAAAAATTTTGCCCGTGTTTGCCCTTTTTTGGACAATTTTAAGTATTATCGACCGAAAATCCGACAAACCAAAGCTCCAACGACGAAAAACGAATTTGCCAAGTCGGTGACCATTATCTTCTAATATTCAGCTATATGGAACGCGAACCCACCGAACAGTACTCAACGCTGAAACTAGTTTTTTGGATCACCGAACAGTCACGTACGTAGATATCCCTGGTTTTTATCGGTCACGTTTGTACGACAAACGTACGATTCGAAGCTCTGAATATTCGAACTATGATTCGTATCTCCGGGAAATGGCGCCAACTCTTCCACAAATTGCATCGGTTCGACTGGATGTAAAATCTTGTCACAATTGCAATGCGTCCCGTGGTATCGATGTTCGTAAATGGTTACGACTTACCGGTGGTGCTCGTGCAGGGTAAATTTTAATTTAGTTTCCGCAAACATGTCAGGAGCGCACGATCGTGACAAAAAAATATACTCGACCGATGAAGTTTTTCAATCAAAGTTTCCGTCGGGTTGCAACTTTAGTGCAATTCGAAGCGTTAAATCGTTAAACCGGTTTAAAGAAAATCGAGTCGGTCGAATTGGTCGCGAAACTTCTCTTCGCAAATACGCCTGTTTAATCTCACGGTCACGATATTGCTACCATTCGGTTCCAACCAGCGTTAACTGATTCGAAGATGCACGTTGATGCGAACAACGTTCACTCGATAGTATATACGTTACTAGGTGTTTCGTAGATATTTACTCATTTTTCGGCGAGATTCCACGAATGTGAAAGCTTTCGTTCTTGTTGTCGAAACAGTCGAAAGCACGAGCTTCGATTCGCGTTTTCGAACGATTGTACGGCGAACAAAGTTTGCGCCATATGACCGGGGATAATTGAAACTTGGACAGAACGAACTCTGATATCGTTAAAGAAACTTGAGACCTGGTCCGTTGTAACGAAGATCGACTCTTTAAACCTGTCGTTAACGATAGTTGCCACTGATGTTGCCATTATCGATTAAACTAATTTCAAGCAATACTTCTGTATATCTCTTAATTTTTTCTCCGGAGATTAAATACCAAAGATCTCTTCCTATGAAAATGGAAACAATTATTTTCTTCGTAGTATCGACGATTCGATCTTTGCATCGAGAATCGATGTCCAAATATTTAAGGAGTATTTGTAAAATTTGTATTTGAATCGTAGAATTAATATTGCAATACGTATATCTTGTTTCTTTAACGTTTCGAATATCTTCCAATTTTGATCACCATGTAAGGCGCATTAATTAAGAGGTATTCAAACGTCAAGTATAAGAAATATATGTTATTGCGGTATCGAATTTTCCGTGCCCACTTGGGCCTGCTTCGAGCGCAGGCTTAGAAGAGATAGCGCGTGCGAACGGACCTGTGTTAAGGTAAACATTTGGAAGGCACGAGTGTCCCTTTACAGAGGGTCTTTCGAGACGACCGAGCGTGAGGATGCACGAGGACGAAAGGAAATACGTGTGGTTCGGAGAAAATGAAAAGTGTCTGGAAAAGACGAACGATTAGAATGGGCGAACGTGTCTGAAGTGAGAGGGACTGAGGATTGGAATGAAAGAGAATGAATGCGCGTGGCTATGGAGAATTCGAGAGGAACGTTTTGAAAACGGTATGTCACCGTATGTCGGATTGTGTAACAGTATGCATGGGTAAAAAGAGATAGAAGGCAGGACAGTTGAAAAGACGCACTAAAACGAGAGACTTGAAAAAGACGTAAGCGACGAAGACGATAAACACGCGTGCCGAGGGCATCTAGACGATAAGCTTAGTTTTATACATAGTCGATCTGTCTCTAGTGGAAAGAGAAACCTATTACCAATACCACGTTTAATACTAATAATACTGCAACACGGTAACATATAATATATATATATATATATATATATATATATATATATATATATATATATATATATATATATATATATAATATACACAAATATACACCAACACACCGCACGGGTACAACAAATTTTTGGTGGCTCGTACGAAGATCAACAATTTTGGGGGCTCCTCCGGGATCAACGTTATCGACACAGCGACTGTTCGAAATTTAAACGAATGTGTTATTCACGTTGATAACCTGTGGGCAGTGTTCAAAATTTCGAACTCTAAAACGAACGTGTCTCGTGAAACAGATAAAAAAAGAAATATAGGTGTCACGAAACGCACGTAGCGTGAGTAACAACCTCAAAGGTCGGAAACCCGACAAAATTCGATGGTAATTTGTTTCAACGTGTAGAAACTCTGTCCCAATTTCCATCGCTATCGTAATTTCGAGCGATGGTGGGTCGTACAAAGATTTAAAAAAATAAAAAAACGAATTAAACTTCTACGGGCATCTATATCGATGCATCGATCTCAATCTCCAAAAAGAAGAAGAAATTAGAAAGAAGACGATTACGACAACGAACGATCGTGCTCGAGATGATAAAATGAAGCCTCGTTCCTTATTTCGATAATAATACCCTCTTGCAAGGTAATCGCCTTTGTTCTCCGTACCTAACTAGGTCAAAAGTGCTTTCTCGCCAAAGAAATGTTCAGTATTCTCCGATTCTTGTTCTTTGGACTATGTATCGCAAAGTAAATCGGTCCAAGTGTACGGTGCGAAACGTCCATAGACGGAGCTTTACGTAACCGTTCTAAGGATTACCAATAGAGGCTTCCCACTCTTGATAAAAACATTTTAATACCGATGGTTGGACGGAGACGGTGCGCTTTGAGACAAAAGTCAAATACGAGAGACACAAAAGAAAAGATGAGTATCTTCGTCGTAGCTTCGGAACGATTCTTAGAGGCGTAGCGTTTAAGAAACTCGAAACGACTTCTCGAAACATAAGAAGCTGTTAAATCCACTAATTGGTTTTCCATTCTCAACGGTCTCGGAGCGACTTGTTAATTTTGTCTCGATTGTAGCCTACATTCACGTCTATCGACCGAAGCACTGTTTCAAGAAGACGTAGTTTGCGTGGCAAAAAATCTGTACGATTTCAGTTGAGCGTATCGAATACTTACCAACGCGGCGCGACGCGACGCAACGCGGTGAAATTTCATGAAAACGTTTCGAATTAAATTTTTAATTAAAATATGCAATTACTTCTCGCGCCTTTCCTCGATTTTCAGGACACGCGCGTACGTAAATATTAAACGTTAGTTCGTATCACCGATAGTCAATGACGGTTAAATTTTAGTAAATAAATTTAATCGGGTTACGATTACATTTCGTTCGATAGGTTCGATCGATTCAATTTTTCCGCACATTTTCACCGATTGTGTCGCGTGAAAATTGATCTCTTGGAAAGTAAGAGCAATTTTCAAGCTTGCTCGCGTAACGGAAAAGTTCGTTTCGTGTGGTATTATTTCTACAGATCGTATTTATATTATATAAAATGTCTTCTGTCATTCGTGTACGAATGAAAAAATATTCTCCGATTGTGTCGCTTGTGCCACGCAATAAACAAACTCGAAAGAGAATATCTCTTTAAATATCTCGGAACGTATCCGACTCTACTTTTTAACATCACGAGAACAATTTACCTTTCTCGTAAATACTGGGCTCGAACGGAACCGTTAACAAGAAAAGCGCTCGTTACGTGATAAACGGCGAGCCGTTGTTCGATATCGGCAGAAATCATGGTAATTCCGGACGAAATGAAATCAAAGTTTCCACGACCGGGATAAGAAAACCTTGAAATATTCAAAAGTACGCGACAAAGAGATTCTCGATTGAGTACTCGAGTAAACAAATTACGAAAGTTGTATCGCGCAAATATCGGTAAATATTTGAATAACCTAGTACCGTTCGATAAGTTTTATCGAACGACAAAACTTAACGAACAACCTAGTATTTCGAACGGATAAAAGAAAAGGAAACCGAATACAGCGTATTCTAACGCTTGTAACCGCGCTCTGTATCACGATATTTTATGCTCGTTTTTCCACCGCTTCTTCACTCGTTGCAATCGTCATAAATCTTCCACGCATACACATACACATACCTCTGGTCGTACTTTGTAACACGCTCCTTAGAAATAAACACGCACTCGGTCTTTTCCGCGCAGTTCCAAACACTTCGCTCCGCGTCCGATTCCCTATTGTCCAGAATAATTTAAACACGCACGCGTAATTTGTAATCTTCCAGAGTACCGTTATACTCGTGTTACATTTCCAACGATAAATCAACCGTTGTTCGGTTCCTCCAGGAGTACCATAATTTTTTAACCCAAACCCACGTTCTCGTCGCGAGTATTTCAAAAATCGACAGCGATCGCCATCACCGGGTGTTCATCATCCGCGTGACAATGCTCGCCGATGATCACTCGTGATGCACCGCTTGTATTGAATTTCTGGATTGCTCGTTGCATGCCACGGTCTTTCGTGTTACAGGGGGTATTAACTCGACACGCGATTGGCTAATGCGAAAATGCACCCTATATGCTATCGATTCGAATACCGGTATCCGATTATTACGCGTCTGGTAGACGAGTTTCGGGTTTAATCGCTTCGTCAAAATTCTCTCTACTGGAAACCTATTAATAGACCGCCGTATCAATGAACTCACTGAACTCTGAAATACTAACAAGTCGGGGTAAGCGAGATTGTTTCGAGGAACAATGGGCATCCTTCGATTCGAATACGCGACGAGTACGATTATTTTGTATCTGAATTGCGATGAGACTTATTTAAATTCTAATTGCCTCGAGACTCGTTTAAATTCTAATTGCGACGAGAAGCGTTCGAATTCTCGTTTCAACGAAATTCGAGCTCGACTTTTGACGAGATCGATAAAACCGAATTGCCACTTACTCGAAATTCAAACCGGACTTGTTTTTTTAGTTAGAGTCGTTGCTACTGTTTCGAATTTATTGGATGGTGACGTAAATTTAGATCGTCGAACGTATCGCGTCTTCCTTCTGAGAATCGATTGTTCGTGTCACTGTTGCGGAATTCGACCATGGTTGTGAAATCACAAATATTTAGTTCGAACTAAAATATATAATACAGTTGTTCATCGCAAATCCCGTCAAAACGTGAGAACGTATGCATCGAGTTTGATCGAACGAATTTACGTTACAATTAAATATTTTTACGTAAGCTATTATCGAGGAATAGAAAAAATTGATCGTGTCCACTAACCAAGTACATCCTCCCTGGATGGTGTACACTCTGCGTGCAAAAACTGTTTCAATGCGCGAGAAAGTATCGTTTCAAAGGACTTGGAAACAAACGTGTGTTGTGCGTTTTCCGATCGACAACGATCGATCGACAGTTCGACATCCAATACACGGAACTTCACCTCGATACGATGTAATATTAATTAAATCGAATTCGTACTTCCAAACAATTTTATTACATTCCTACGGGTGAAAAAAAGCTTCGCAAGCTGCCGTTCGAACGCATTGAGTTCAATCGCCGTCACGATTCACCCAGCGCGAACATAAATTCCAATAATCAGAATTCAAACGTTAAATCATCGTGGACAAAGGACTTGTCAACGTATGAATAAGTGGCACAGGAATGGCCAAGTGGCTAACAGTGTTGCAATAAAATTTAAATGGTTCGAAATGCGAACCATAAATCTCGTGCTACATTACGATGCTGGGAATTCAACGCCATCGATCGCACCAGAGAAAGCGGGACTACTCCTTTCATCGGAAAGGATTTATAAAAATACCGTATCGAGGCATTCTGCTCGATTTGAAAATAGAGGGCTCCAGGAGCAATTTCCGAATTACTGCTGGGCACGTTCAATGCAGCCCTTCCGCTTCGTTGCACCTCCACAGTCTGTGTTGCATTTCCAAACGCGGCAGCTGCAACTCCCACGGGAAACATAATTATCAACGATGCACAACTTGGTCCACTTTCTCCATTGCTCGCTAGAACGGTTCTATACACGATCTTTGCACACGGTTGCAACACACTATCTAACAATTGGTGGACGAAATTGGATACCGATACTTTGCGACGAATTCCTCGATATCTAATTTCTACGAATGGCTTCGTCACCTCGGACAACCCGGAACGGTGCATCCCGATCCCTAAGCTCGAATTCGACGAACGTCCGTCCCGATAAGACTTACCCCGAAAACCAACCGTGTGAAACTTTTCCGCCTGTACTATTCTTTGAGATAACGACTGTATATAAACCCACCAAACTCTCGAATAAAGCAGTTTATATTCTGATGTCAATCGGTCGCCACGTCGTTACGCTGTCCGTTTCAACCCATTATTTCTCCCGTCCGAATAATTTTCAAGTAAAGTTCTTAGTTTGGATCGGGTGATTCGTCGCGACTCTCACCGATCCTCGCTAAATTTAACTTGGACGAGTCAGGATTCGAGAGCGACTCGAATCCTTCGTTGAGATGCGACAGTTTGGAATTTGTCCCGTTACAACCTACAGGGACCGCGAAGACTCACGACCTATCGAACGCGCTCTTCTCGATTTCGAATTTCGACCTGAAGAAAACGTACAGTAGAATTTAATTGCTCTCGCAAAATTCACGGAATCTTAATTGAAAACACGTATTCAAATAATTGAAAATTGAACATCCAAACGGATTTGTATCGACGAAAATGCTCGGAAGATGTTCAATACCCTTCTTTGATACGTAAGGGCAACAAGAAATTTGCAGAATGTGTTTAGATAGCATAACTTCCACGATGACTTCTACGTTGTTTATCACGGTGAAGTATTTCTGCGCAAAACTAGCGCGACGCTCGAAAATTGGTTATTTACACGCTGGGTAAACTACAAATTGCAATTAGGACTTGGGAAACCTTGGAGTTTCTTCCTTATTCTAAACTGCATTGCACGTGTAACCTATCCTGAGCTCCTGAGGGAAAATTCTGACGAAAGAAATACTATAGGGCATTGAGAGATTCGTGAAAATATGACCGATGTCGTGACAGAGCCTATGGTAATCTCTCGTCGACTCTTCGCTGCGATCACGAACTTTAAAGTTTCTATTTTTGTATTTACCCGCAATCCCCGGCAAACCTTTCTAATCATCTTGTAATTAATTAAAATCCGTTTCCAAGTTCTACGCCCACCATCGTGGTCAAAAATAACAATTTTCGACGCACGTAGCCTTGATCGCGATAAAAAGTATTGCCCGTCCCTTCGAAGTGAACTGACAGAAATGAAAAATAGTTTCGTAAGGTTTCTAGCATTCTGGTTCATTTCCAGCCTACTGTTTACTGCGAGAGCAAACAAAGGCGCGTAAGCCGTGGTCGAAAAGTGACCCAACCAATCTTGTCGTGTGCAGCCGGGGTCGCGATGCATCGCAAATTAAATCTGCTAGAATGCATTTTACGGCCGAATTCATTTAATGCGCGTAAAACGTGACAAACGCAGTGAATCGGTTTCATGCGAATGTGGAAGCCTTCTTTTATTTCTTTTCCTTTTTTTTTTTTTTTTTTTTTTTGATCGGTTATATCGAGAGTCGAAAATTGGCTTGCTACAAAATGGTCTTTTATCTTTGTATCTCCCTGACGTTGAAATTACACTTTCCAATCCGCAATTTGTTTGAGCTCGGTAAACTTGTGATCGTTCTAACTTCTCTGCTCTACGTTTTTCATTGTGAATAAAGTTCGAAAGCTTTCGTGGATTACGCGGATTTCCACGTTTTTCTCCTGAATCCTCCATCGTCGCGATTAAATAAAGTATTCGATAAGGTACACGAAGCGATTTGTAATCTCTCATTGTTACACCTCCATTTTCTTTCCGACTCTCTGGGTTTCAACTGCCTATACCCTTAACTGACGAGTTACTTTCGTCTTATTTTTCACGTTTCGCTTCCCCCGGAGGAAACATTATGGAGTTATTGTACTCGACTGCGAGCGTAACAACTTCGAATCGACTTTGACATTTAATTCTCGTTTCGAAGTTCTCGACCTCGTCTTCGACATTTGCATACTTAATTCGCAACCATCGTTCGACAAAACGGTATTCGATGCTCGAAAGAATGCGATACAAATCTTTGGGATATCGTTTCGTCACAATTGTTGGCAATACAATCGGGTATTTTTATAATTATATCCTCGCAACAAAGTTTCACGCAACACGCACGATGAGCGAAAGGAGGATACCGATTTTTGTGTACGGTGTTATTAATGGTCGAATAAACTTTCCTACAATACAATGTATCGTGTTTACGAACGATGTATAACAAATAGAATACCTTAATTACTCCGCTACGTTGGTAGCAATTCCTGTGCTCCGATTTCGCGTACACAAGAAACGATCGACAAATTCCGAAGAGAAACAATAACGTTAACCGTATAATTAAAATATATAATCTTTCTTTGGTCCGTACGAAGGGTATTTAAGATCTCGGATCGCCGAGAAGATTGCATGATCAGATGTTTTTCGTCCGACGTAATTGCCTCGCGTCACGCATCAAATTAATCCTGCGCAATCGATGAATAAGGGAGTATGAAATTTCACGCAATGTACGGTAACACGGTTTATTAAAATTTAACTCAATGTAGGTAAAATTTGTAAAAAGAACAACGAAGATGGACAACTGTCGAGCAAGCGAATTGAATTGGAAGGTCTGCGAAGGAAGGTGGTTAACGAGAAATTGTCAAGAAGCTTAGAAGTGATCTTCTTAATTTGTATCTTCGCTTATTAGATAAACTCTCGTATCTTCCAATCGGTGAAAAAGTCGAAGCTAATAAGAACAAAATTGAGAGTGGTCGATGATTGTCTCACCAGTGAACTCAAAGACGATCTACTGCTTAAACACCGCAGCGATAATCCCGTGTTTGTATATAACGATGAAATGACCAATGTCCTTGTTGCATCATCGGCTAATCAACGACAAAAACCACATTTGTAACATTTGGAAACTAAAAACGAAATTCATACGGAATTATCGTTGAGGCACCAGGTCTTTGAATCCACTGGAGAGAAAATCGTCCCGTAGAATCTGTGGAAAGGAGTCTTGAGAGAAATATAAAGTGAACCTAAAAAAAGGTAAGGAAAAGGGAAATACTGGTGAGAAACTCGAGAAAAAGGTAACAAAATATTGGAGGAAAACAGATAAGGTTTCAGAGTTGTCGAACCAGGTCTAATTTATGACCGTCAACTGGTGTAAGGACTGTCGAATACGCTATGTCTCGGCACCAAGCCGATTCTATGGTATTTTAAAAATATTTCCGTTAGAATGTATGCAACAATGATCTAAAGAGTGTCCGATCGAATGGTCGATGTTAGTTCTAAGGACTGTTCTCATATAAGTGCAGACATATTGCTGACTGTATTCCTCTATCCCAACTTTATATTTTTGTATATAAAATCACTGTACTACTGGATACGCGAGATCTCTGCATATTATAATAAACTATAATATAATCTGAACTTTACAACAATTTTTAAACGCGTTTACACACCGAGGATTTGTAACGCAACGTCTACTGTCCAACATGGATCTTTCGTTTCCAGGATTAATTTTTTGCCGCAATGCTCTCTGCTAGAACTCTTTTGCAATAATTTTGGGGAAATTAGAACTTTCCTTCAAAGCGATACATTTACAATTTCTCGATAAACCGATTTTAAACGAACAGTACAAAATTAAAAGTCTGCGAGTTTCGTGGAGAACGAATATAGTTGCCCGTAGTAACGAAAAGGTTAAATGAAATAATTGCTCTGCAATTCGTGTTATCCAGTTTGACGACAGCTTTCTTTCCGGAGGTAATATTGGAAATTGCCACCATCCGTACAAAGGACATCGGGAAACGTTATAAATCATTCTGGACACCAAACGTATTCAACGTCTTCAGTGTACATAGAATACTCTTGTCGGAACAAAACTAATGATAAGGAACATCCCGTTTAGCTCGAGAGCTGGTAAATTGTCCGTTGAAATGGATCTATAGTTCGTAATTTCAATACCTAGAGACGGAGATACAATAGAATAGTTCTGTATTGGTTGAACGAAATATTGCAAGTTACTCGAAGCACGCTTAAACAGTAAGACGATGTTTTTGAGGATACGAAACGCCAAATGTATTTTTCCTTGTTTATCGCAGACCCACAAAGAACCCCAGAGACCTAACAATGGGTTCCGAGTTTCGATGCACCGGTGTCCAAAAACTACACGCAATCGGTATCGGTGTCGTATTCGATTCTTCGATGAAGTCAGCAATATCGATAAAGTAGACGGACGGTCTCCCAGAGGACTCACCTTACACCCGAGAGCCTCGAGCAGCTTTAGAATTGTAAGGACCGTGAAAGCTTCGAATGTCTCTTATAGACTTGTCTCTCGGTCTCTTGTCTCCCGACATTTGTCTCTCGCAGGCGCTTTGTTGCTAGGTATCGAAATTACGAACTTCAGATTCATTCTTGACGATGTTCTCACCGGGTGATCAGGATTAATGGAATACCATCCGATTCATACCGACGAGAGTTCCTCAGATGTCGCATAGAAATCGCTGCATTCTCTTAGATCCGCAATATCTTGCAAAGCTTAACGCGTTCGTTACCGCCACTCGGTTGGAAATCGGTCATAGTTCGCGCTACATTCCCAAAAAATCTCGTTCAACGTAACTTTTGCTTTCATCCGTGCGCGAATAAAATGATATTGAACCGAATATCCGGAATAATAGATCATCGAGTAACGCGAGTTTACAGTTCGTATTTTCTTCGTGTATACACGGATAAAATGATTCGTGTCGGGCAGAGGCGACGTCAATTTCTATCTAAAATCATCACTGTTGGGCGTTGATAATATCGGTCGCTATTGAGAATCGATACCACGCGCATATCCGATGCGCGGTAACACACGTATTATCATTATCCTTTGTTCCCTGATAAACTGTCCGTTGTTATTTTTCTCTGCTTTTTCTGTTCTTTTTTTTTGTTTTTCATTCGAATCGATGAGACAATGAAATCCGCTGGTTCTGTTTGTTAGGAAATTAATGGGCCGATGGTTTGCACATGGTGGGTTGAACGAGAGGTCCATTAACGCAACCGTACACACGTCGAGGATGAAAACAATTGCGTGTACAGAGTTACGCAAATACGCTCGTAATAAGATTCCCGCGTAAAAAGAGAGACCGGTGTCTACCATAATCGGCTTTAGACTTTCAGGAGACGAGCACAGAGTGAGGTGCGGATCGCGTTAATCTGGCCAGCGTCTTCGAGAATCGTACCGCAACGGGAACATCGTTATATCTACATACGTACATCCCCCTCGCGTTACCTTCGTTCCCCAAGAAAGTAACTGAATATCGAATCACCCTTTCCACGAAGCTTTCCTCCATTTTCACGAGAAAGCTACTTCGATTCCCCGTTCGATACGCGGCTCGGCTTCGATTTGCATCTGTTACGCGACGCGAAATGAGTTCTCCGACCGCGCCTCGCGTTAGTCTGGCTCCAATCATTTACAGTTCGCAAAACGACCGATCGTAAGCCGATTTTCGTGTTGCGATCTTCTGATTTTCATTATGCTCGAGTCGCCTCCAAAGAAACTGCACCGGTAATGCGATATCTCCATCGTTTCCGGAAGTTTTCGAAAGCTGGTTTCGTAACACGTGCGCACATAAAGGAATGTTTCTGATCGAGAATAATAATCGATGGAAAAAGTTTCAATATCGTACGTCTCCGATCGACTCTCTACCAGGTTGTTCAATAGGTTTTGTCGTTCAATAAAACTTATCGAACAGTATAGTACTAGGTTGCTCCTATTATATACAGGGTGTCCCAATCATCACCGGTCGATTTACTTTTTGAATAAAACTCAAACGGTTTAAGTAATCCTGATATATATATATATATATATATATACACATTTTTTGTTAATTTAATAGTACAAACTTCGGAGTTAATAATGGAGCAAGATATCTTCCAAATGGCCATCTTGACTTTTTTTATAGACCACCAATCTTTTCTCAAAATTTTTCACGACATTTTCGCACAAACTCGGATCAATCTCTCCAAACACACGATGTTATCGATCGATGTTGTCTTTCGGCTCTGGAATTGTCTTTAGACTGACGGCATAAACTTTACCTTTGATGCGACTCCAAAGAAAAAAGTCCAAAGGTGTCAAATTACATTATCTCGGTGGCCAATTGACATCACTTCTTCGAGAAATTACGCGTTGCGGAAATTTTGTTTACAAAAGTACCATTATTTCGTTCGTTGTGCGTTAAGGAGCACCATCTTGCTGAAACCAAACATCGGCCAAGTCAAGACCTTTCCCATTCACAGTAACCACTTCGCCGTCATCATTTCCGAAGAAAAATAGCCCAATCGCACCTTTTGACCAAAAACCGCTCCAAACAGTGAGTCGCTTTGGATGCATTGGCATCCAATTGTTTAACCTATTGTGGATTTTCCGAGTTCCACATGCGACAATTTTATTTATTCGCATAGCCACCGAGGTGAAAACACGCCTCGTCGCTGAGGATAATTTTGTCGAAAAAATCATCGTCGTCTTCTTTTTTCTGCAACGCCCAATCCACGAACGTACAACGTTGGAAATTGTCCAATGATTTAAGTTTTTGGCACAATTATAAGCGTGCAAATGAAGATTTTTTGTCAAAATCCTTTGCAAACTGGTCCTCGAAATGTTCAGTTCCTGAGAACGATGTCGAATCGAAGTGCCCGGAGTTTCTCTCACACTTTCAGCAACAGCAGCAACGTTTTCACTCGAACGAGCGGTACGGGGACGCGATGACTTTTTCAGATGTCCAACTGAACCAGTTTCGACAAATTTACCAAACTTTGCACAGTGCTTTCTGCCGGTACATGATTTTAAGGTAAATGATTACGAAATTCCCGAATCGTTAGCGTTAAAGGCGTTATTTAGGCGTTTCGTAATACACCTAAATAATTTACACGTTCTTCCACCGTGTACTTTTCCACGATTAATTTCCCATCTGTCTAGATGAAATACGTCAAGTTTCAGATTAATCGGTTTGACGTTTTAATAATAGCACGAAATTCAAATCGACCGGTGATGATTGGGACACCTGAACAATTTAATTAATTCAATCGTTACGGTCGAAAATGACCATAACCTGGATTCTTGGACAGCTGCAGAGCAATTAAAGATCTCTACGAATAGCTTCGTAGCCACTCGTTCGCTCGATTTACCTAAAACGTGCTCTGTTGAAAACATTTAAGTAATTCGTTTACTATACGAGTATCAATCTTTAAATAAGAATATCTCGAAAACGAAGGCCCATTTTGAAGAAACCCATTAGGGCTTTTTGATACTAGGTATGTATTATAACTTGCGTCAACTACCGTCTCAAAAGCGATGTCCACTACAGTAAAGTCTCCTTGACTGTTCGATATTTATCTCATACCTATATAATTAATGTGGAGTGGCGAGCGCGCAATGATACGCGGAGTGAAGTGTTTTGAACCGAGCAGAAAAAGTCAGCGGCCAATGAAAAGTGCGGGTGGTCTTTATCCGAAAGTGTAAAAATGTGTGTGTGCGTGTGTTTCGGTTTTTTAACACTAAACCTACCGACATTTCATATATACCTAATCCTACCATGAGCGGTCAAATGACCGCTCTAAAAAAACATATTTATCTTAATATAGAAAGAGATTTTAGCCAATTGGATAGTAAACAAAATATTTTTCTGGTACTACAGTAAAAACTCGCTCTCTACTTTTCTATTTATAAAGATTTATTTACCTTTATGCATTTTCAGCATATTCTTTACAAATTACAGCATTTTGTACTGCACATTTTCCACATACGTATTTTTTACATTTTGTACAAATTTTGTTAGTCTTATTGACTTTGCAATATCTTATTTGACAAGATTTCCGTACAGAAGAATCTGTAGCTGTGTTTATTATTGTTTTTGATGAACATTTTTCGCTTAGCTGTCTTTCCTCCTGATATTCGGTCCCAAGTTCTTCTGCCAATTGAAATAGAAATTCTTGCCTCGATATTTCTTCACCCGTTGTTTCTTTATATAAAATCCAAGCATTTATCCCGGCTAAATCCAAAATATTGAAAAATACCTGTAAAGGCCATCTTCGACATTTAGATTTTACACTATACTTTCTGGCCATTTGATCGGTTACATCTACACCGAATTTTGTGCTACTGTAAAATCTAATTGTCTCTGGTATACGGGTGTCACTTTTTTCAATTTCAACGGATGGATGTTACGATCAATAATCAAGGAAAATGCTGACTCAACTTTGCCCTTTATAATATTTCGTTTAGCGTATCCTGTCGGTCCTGATATTTCCTTGAAAATATTATAAATCGGTGCTCTTCCGCGATTAGACCCTTCCTTTATTTTTTGCCAAACAGTTCCGTTCATAGCAGTTTCAATCTCTTCCTCATTTTCACTTTCGGAACTAACTATAAATCTCTTTCTTTTTTGTCCTTTTCGTATATTCAAAATATTCTCTTCGTCCGTATCGCTATCAGATAAGCCACAATTATTTTCTGCTGCATCATTATCAATATCGGAAACTCCTTGGTCATCTTCCGAACAATCCTCGTCGATATTATTTATTTTATCCAATAAATCGATATTCCTCGAATGTCTTGATATTTTTGGGGGTGAATATACAAATGATAAAGTAAAAACTAAAATATAAAAATATAAATCAAACGGGGTAAAAACATTGAGACCAGAAATAAAAAAACAATTATAAATAATACCGCAAAATATTGTTGGATCTGTCGACTTTGTCGAAACTATCACTTATACCGCGTAATAATTTCTATTGTACACTGCGAAATTTCGATGCTCTCTGTTAGGATCACAAAACCGTATTGTCGTACAAGGAACGATATGTATTTGTTCCAATCGCGCGTTTGTTACGAAGAATATAGTTGCAAATAACATGAATTTTTCAAGCGGTCAAATGACCGTTCGTGGTAGGCTAGACGTGTTATAAATTTTTTTTGGAAAGTAAATAATAAAAAAAGTTGTGAATATTAAAAAATGGATTGTATGTATATTATAGGAAAAGTCAATAAGCTACATGGTCATACAATAACGTTGTATACGAGAAATTCTAAATGAAATTTCAAAAGCGGTTATTTGACCGCGCATGGTAGGTTTAGTGTTAAAGACGATTGCAGCATCAGAGGCGGTAGCCTTAGGACAAATTCGAAAAGTAACAGAGCGAGCGAAACAACATAGCACATCGTACGGTGTCTATAGTTCGTCCAGTGAGACGAGATACTGAATACGATGATTGCACGTGATGAATGCGTAATCGGATCAAGGCCGACTTCGCAATACTCGGATCCAATGATTACGCAACATTTTTTTCTAAACTTCATTGTTATTTGTTTCTAATTTAAGTTATTTGACTTACGATTGAATAACTTGTACAATAAAGAAATTATGTTTTCGAACAATCACTTCTCAAAGAAGTATAAGATAAATATAGGATAATAACGGAATAAATGAAACAAGTTGGACAAAAATTTTTTGTTATTGAAAAGTTTATTTCAAATCATTCTTTAAACTACTACTACTATGACCACCGCCATCGACCGGATAATATTCGGTTCGTTTAAGAAAGATCCAATCGTTCGAATAAACTAAGCAACTTGAGCGAAATCGAACAATTCGAATAGAGGCAAACAACTCGAAAAAAGACACGCAGTGTAAATTCCGAATTTTTTCAAACCGTTTGGTTTCTTCTGACCAGAGAAAAAATACCCTCTGTAACTGACTGATAGTCGTTCCTGGAGTTCCAGAAAATGAACCAATAGCTACAGACCGTTTAACCAATCACTCGGGCGTTAATGTAAACATTGGTGCCTCGTTGCTTCGGATGGATTATAGTTACAGCGAATCTGGAGTTTTAGTTTATCTTTAATGAACATAGATACGTTGTCAACCTACGTCCTAACTTTCCATCAATTATCCCTACGTTACTTTCGTTTGAAGTCGTCTCGCAGCACGGTTCGACTTCGTCGTCGTAGAAACCCGATGAAACTTGTACCATCGTACTTCGTACGCTACAGTTCGAGCGTTAAATTTTGATAGAACCCTGAAAACCAAACTGTCCAATCCTGTCTCTCGGTGGTGATTCGGAAACTCTGTTGGCGCACCGCGGGCAAAATTGTTCAACCTCGAAAGAGTCTCGACTCGGTCACGAACAACGAGAAACAAAATCGTCGGATCGTTAAAATGTACGATGTGTAATGAAGTTATGAAATACCTGTTGTTCGAAATGACCGTATACGAGATCGTGATTGCAATCGACGATATTATTGAATCGTGATTGCATTGTACCAGTTACGTTATCGAGTTCCGATCACCGGAGGGAAAACTTGAAAGTTTCAACGCAATTCGATGAAAGAGAAATGATTTCCATCGTGAATAGGAGTGGAAACACTCCAAGCGGAAGTTCCGATGAAACGAGTGTATTAAACGTGACGCAACGAGATCTCCAAGACAACACAACGAACGTACGAGGTACATTTTTATCGCGAATTCCTATCGCGAGTTCCGACATTTTATCTCCGATTCCGAGCGAAGAGTTAGTTCGTGGTGCTGACGTCGTAACGTTCTTACGAAACTTTATTCGCAAGGAGAGAGTGTTCATAACCGAGGAAGGAAACGTTCTCATGATTGTGTGCTTGCCCTTATATTTCAAGGAAGTAACCTAAGCTCTTAAGGTTCATCCGCCTGTTTGGAAAGCACTCTGTATAATGCAGCATTGTTTCTCGAGCATTTCCAAAGGACGTGCAATAATCTTACGCGAGGAAAACACCTTCCCTTAGCGCATTAAAACGCAAGTATATAACAAAGCCCGCGTGTGCCTGTCGCCGTACACCCGACGCAATAAATTGTTCCATCGTATCGCGTTAAAATCGTTGTTAATAATCAGCCTTTTTCGAAGACCAAGGAAGCGCTCGACGAATAATCGAACGCGAACTGTCGAGTCAGCGTTCGAAGAGATCGTCGCTGATTTCGTCGCAATAAATTTCTCCGCATTTCCTACCGATCGCCTCGATGAAACGAATTCCACAAAGCGAACATTTTTTAAAATGTCTCAACAATGTACGCGATATCGATAAATCGAAATTCTCTCTCCGAAATTCATCCACGTTTCGTAGTCTAGTTTCGTAGTCTAGTTTCGCAGATGTTACTCTTTGAAGATACAATTGGAAATATTTTTTTTTTATTTCTTCACGGTGATTATCGTCCTCGCTTTTCTGGAAATTCGTCCAACGAGGACGGGGTGTTTTTCGATGTTATTTTCCCAGTGATCGAGCAGTTCGAACCGATGAATGTGCACGGAGTCCGTTGTACAGCACATTTCGACAAATTTCGATACAAACTCTACCAGATTTCATAATTAACGACAAAGTATTTCGATAAATATTCATCCAATAGTTGGTGTTACCTTACGAAAGACATCGAACGTGTTTCAAATATTCGATTTAATTTAAATCTAATTTCACTTGTTCAACGGAACGTAGGTAGCCTATGACACGTAGAGAAAGTAAAAGGAGTTATAAAACGGACAAAAAATACATTTACAACAAAGTAAAAGAAAACGAAGAAACACGCAAACGAACCTAACGAAGAAATAATTCGGTAATCGTACTTGTTTGTAAATTTTCGAACTAAATTCAACAAGTGTTCTCGTTGTTTTCTTCCGATATACGAGGACATAAATTTCCAAAATATTCTATCGTACAATGCAATTTATGTACGTACGTTACGACAGGTACACGTATTTGCGAATGAAAATGTTCAACATTTTTGAAACGATTTAAATTTTCGAGATCTGTACGTTAAGACGTCCTACTTTCCTTTACGCGTTAACGTTACAATAACGAAGTTTGTGGACAATGTTACAACACACCCTGTACATCGAGTCCAAAGTTCGAGGAAGAAAATGTGCGATTCCACGCGGTGAGATAAATCGTTCGACCTTAAACGTCGAGACTGACTCGAGAACAATCTCGTTGGTTGATAACCTGCGGAGACGAATAGCCACTTCTTGCTGATTTCTCGAGTTTTACCCTTTCCCTCTCTTATCGTCACCATCGATATCCACCCGTCCCCTATCAATGGATATCCATGTTACTATGAAAACGTCGTCGCTGAAAAATGATGCAGCCATCTGGACGCTGGTCACAGCCCTTTGACTGCTGACAGAGCCTTCGATATTTTTCGAGTCGCTTATATAAGTGCGCCGAAGATTTATCGCTGGTATTCCGGTTCGAATAAATACCGGTAAGCTGCAACGAACTTTATCACTGTCTCGAAATCTGTCGAGTATATTCCCGATAGCGTAAGGGCAGAGAGTGAAAAGATTTATGGCAAATGAAAGAATCGAATAAAAGGGACAAAAGAATCCGTTTCACCGTCGAGAGGCTTTGGAATTCCTCCCTTCGGTCTAGATAATCAGGAGGATTCTTTTTTCTTGTACAGGATCGATATCGACGAACGATTATTCGAGAAGAATTTTAAAAAACCTATCAACGCGTAACTTCCAAATTAAGCTTCAACGCGCGAATAATTCGAATTGAAGTACAGGAGTGCAAAGTAGAGGAGAATTCGTGTGCTGAAACGAAACAGGTTCGAGTGGTTAACATTCGAGTAGCTCGGTTCAAAAGTTCGGATGGTATCGTTTTGAACCTCTTCCTTGGGGACGTTCTCGGAGAGCCTCCATCACGGAGATACGAGAGTATAATAGGTTGTTCGATAAGTTTTGTCGTTCGATGAAACGATATCGAACAACCCAGTGGATCGACACTCTGACTCGGTTTTGCCGCGGCTGCTAATAATTACCGAAACCTTGTCAGTGTCTCAAAATCGGCGAAAAAATTCGTCCTAAATCCTCTCTCTATCGTTGACCTCAATATTTACCTATCGATGAAGAAATAATCTACAGTGAAATCACGGTAACAACTGTGTCTTGTTTAAAAATTATATTTAATTGAAAAAATATCCAACTTAAAAAAGAAAGATGTATTTTATTGAAAAAAAGGGTAATCGACTCAATTACCTTCGAAGCTCTGTTAATTACCGCTCCGAAGTTACGGCCCACTTTTAAATCCGATATTTATCCACTGATACGCACGTGTTGGCTATAATTACCCAAAAGCTTCAACTTTCTCTTCAAGTCCGCGCCATCGAAGCTGCAGCCAGTTCGATCTTTCCGGAACGATTAAATATCACAGCTCCGTAATGAATCGAAAACCGATACCGACGATGAATAAATATTTGCAAAGTGCAAATAATTCGCAAATATCACCGGTGAAAATGTACGATATCTCACAGAAAACGGAGATGTTAATATTTTCTTATCCTTAGCCGGTCGAATATCCACGTCTCTCTGGGAAAGACGCAAAGGGTGTGACACTTTGAATTTAACAAGTTCCAGAAGTTTCGACCGAACCGGAGCGCAGCTACATAAACGAGGTTCCCGTAAAGGGTCTAGACTTTCAAAAGTACTTTTTCAAACTGTACTCGATGAAGGTGCAGCGAACAAGAGGTGACCGCTCTTCGCAATCGAGTCTCAATTGCAATGATTACTACTCCGTTCGAGAGTTAATTCGATCAATTTAATTGTAACCTCTCGAATATATCACGCGAAACAGTCTGTAATTTTCTACACCGTTGCTCGAAAATTTAGAGCACCGTTCAATCTTCGTATAAATTACCGCGTTTTTATAAACGTACACTTGTTGCGTCGAAAATTGTACTCTTGCGTGTTAAAAGTATGTAGCGATCAATTATCATTTACATACTTGTTTTAATTTCGATACCGTTTCGCGGGCAAGTGGCAACAATCTGCCGTTATCGAGCAATGTTTCTTATCGAGTAATTTTCACTTTGAGAATTCGCAGTGATAAAAATATCTATATTCAAATACGATTGTAATTTTCGTCTCGAATTACGTTTAAGTAACGTCCAATAAAGTGCAAGTGTAATATTTGCATAGAAACGTTCGTACATGTACGAAAAAGAATCGTTTATTTTAAGAACCTACCCATACGTTTATTTCAAAGACCACGCAAGGTCGAACAGTGACTTATCCGAACAGCCTTGACAGTTATAACTTCTCGGTAACATAAATTTATAATACCTTTTCGATCCGTCGACGATCCGAAAGTTATGAAAGCTGTGTAAACTCGATCGGGAAAAACGTAAATTCAAGCGTACTCGAGTGATTTTCAAATGCATTTTTCTCGAAAACGATGCCTTCGATGCAATATCTTTATTCTTGACATTTGTCTTATTTCGTGACGCACAATCTCCTCGTGTTTCTGCCGTACCAGACATTTCTTTTCCACTAATAATGCCCATTGTTTAACAACACGTGTCCATCGATACTATTGTATAATTTTTCCCTTGTTCCCAAGGGAGTAAGAAGAAGGTATTTCGTGCCCACCTTCTCATTGAAGAGGGCCAACGGTAATCTCCAAACACGGGAAGTATTCGATGAAGAATTATTTTCACGACGATCGATCAAGTTTCGTCACCAAGATATTCGTCACCAAGTGTTTGCTTCTTCTGCGTCGCACACGACGATTGCGCGTGTTCTGTCCATTGATTCGTTCCTAAATGAACGCATTACGCGGGGAACAATCTTTAAAGAGGAAGTTTTACGTTTGACGAACCTCCCGAGTCATTGACTAACGAACCATATTCGTCTTGCGATTCTCCGTCAGAATTCATTGCGAGTAACCGGAATCCGTTTAAGTTATTCCCCGCGGAACGAGACTTCGTCTGGAAACGAAGATTTAAAGGAAGAAAACGTGCCTCGAGACAGGTTTGTGTTAACCACGAGGTTCGTAGACGTTGTGTGCATAAGATAGAAAGACGACATCGTGCACGGGATGCAAATTGATTTCCTTGCGATAACAACTCGAGAAAATGCGAGCTGGTCCGTCCTCGGTGCTCGAATGGCGTTCTAGTACCATTCGCAGCATCGACGGAAGAGTAGGCAGAGAACATCGTCCCTCTCTGTGTACCAAGAACCGATCACAAAACCCTATAAATTGGGTATTCGCGGAGGCAAGAAATATTTTCCTCGAAATCGAGCTAACAATAAAATATTAGATATCAATAGATACGAACTGACGAGCATACGAAACATAATCAGACGTTTTGAATCGGATAATGGATTCGATACGTTTATTTTTACTCTTCCGTTGAAAGTTTTCGTTACGCGAACGTCGTTGCACAGATGTGTAATTACAAACGAAGGAAAACTGAACATAGACGAATGTAGTCACGGTACTGCGATTAAATTTTTCTCTGTTCTTTGGAACATAAATATTTGTAGTATCGTAATTTTAGGACAGCGTAGGTTCAGGAAAACGTAACTTTAACGGAACACGGTCTTAAAGATCGTGGCCAGAAAAGGGCAATAAACGAGAAAGCAGTAACGCGCGAGGATACAAAAGAGTGTGGAAAGAGAGTGCGGAGAGTGAGAAAAGGCAGTGTCGAACTCGGCAATGTTGAGTCGAAAAGTGTTGAACCGAGCAGTGTTGATCCGAGAAGTATCGAGCGAAGAGTCGTGAAAGCGTTGTTGAGAATTATATCACATATTTCTATCGTTCAAATTTTTATTTTTATTCCATAGTTTGTATTTTATTCTTAGTTCGAAACTCTCATCCGGATAAAAATGTTGCTCGTCTATGCTCGTAACACGATCGTAACTTCCTGTCCTTTCTTTGAGATTACGAATTACTCATTTGAACTCGTACAGTGAGGATTTCGCGAAATATCGACAACGTTTTCGTTCATTCTCGAAAACCCAACACGTTACTTGCCTTTTCTCTTTAAAACCTCTACTCGCGATAAGTGTAAATAAAATTCAACGTTCGTTCGTCGGCTCTTTAATTATTAACCAACAAATGCAAACGTGTATGTACGAATATACGTTTATCTATCGATGGCGTTCACACTTCGCGGCAAGAAATCCACGAAAATTTGCTTCAAATTTCACCGATCATCGATATGCATCGTAGAGACATATTTCGCGCAGTTTTGGTCGGCATTCGCTGGTTGATGTATAAATGCACGCCCTCGTTCGTATTTACGGATCCCTGGTAATAAGCACCGGTCGTATCAATATTTATCGCAAAACGTGTCAATAACACATGGCAATGAGAATCAAGTTTTGCTCATTGTTTATGAATTATAAACGCCAGTGATGCGGAGCTCCGAGCGAGCTTGCCAGTATTATTCGGTTAAACGCGCGTGGACCTATTTGTTCGAGGTCAACGACAAAACGAGCGCCAAAGATCCAAGCCACATGGTAGGCCAAGCTACCCATTTTTTCGGTAGGATCGCTGAATATTCATAAAATTCCGCCGTCGTAACCCTTACGTAATAAAAAGGGAATTATTGAACCAGCCGTTGAACCGAGTTATTAAATTTCGCTTATCGACGTATCCTCGTTGATACTTGCAGCTGCCTCCAGACGCAATTGTAAATAATTGTAACCGCGTAACGAAATCTAAAATTACGTAGAATCGAAGCGACGTTTTTGCAGTTGCTGCAAAATGCACGAAAAATTCACTGCCTCGGTAAATTCTGAGCTAGGAAAACGATGCGAATTTCTCGTCAAAGGAACGCTCGCGGCGTTTCGCGTGAAAAATATTTGGTTTCGGGCGAGATGAAATTGAAGCGAGCGGAAAAAATTGAGTCGGAAGCTTCGTCTCGGCGATAATTTCAGCGACGGTAGATAAAACTTTGACGTGCTTCAATTGGTCGAACGCGACAATACGAGACCCGTGCACAGGTTTCGTGCACGGTTCGTTTATTCTCGCAATCGAAGTAGAAGATATTCGAAGAACAAACGAACGCTACAAAAATTGCAATCGCTTGTTCTTCTTGGATATATTTCTCCACTTCTATGAGGAAAAATAAATCTCCCGGAAGAACGAGGCCACTGGCTGCACGCATTGTCGACCGGCTGAAAAATTCGCTAATGTTTCTCTGTCAAAGCGAAACAGGCAAAGCGCAATACAGCAATGAACAATTGGACGTACGTTGCTCGAACGGTTGCAGTATTTTACGTGTCTTCGACGGACGATCGGCGCGAATGATTTTTAATAGAATATTGATAACCGGAGAATCCAACGAATACGTGAAAATTCCTTCCGTCTCCTATTAATTTACAGGGTGAAAAAATTCGTGGTACGGCCGAACAACGGGAAGCGATTCCTCGTCGAAAAATTACGCGAAACCGTGAAGAGAACTTTTTTCATACCAGGCTTCCTTTGCGAGAAAATTGAATTCAAATACTGTCGGAGCTTCGTGCACTCGACAAAGGTACATCAGTGATTCTCCATACGAGCCGTTGTAGTCAAAATTTGCACCCAAAATACCTTTATAGAGTTAACGAAAAATTAATTTCTGAATTTTCTCCCCAACGAACAACACTTCTTTTCGATAGTTATTGCATTTCAAGTTATCAGGAGCAGTAATCGAAATGTATATTTTTATTCTAAAAGCTATCGTTCAATTTCTTCGCCGTTCCAAAAAACCCAAACGTTTGTTTTAACAGGGATGTTTGCGCACGCAAGGGAACGAACTAAGGTTTATTTTAACAATGCAACTATTTGTACAGAGCTCGTTGAATTTCGGGAAAATTCTGTCAACAGTTTGCTTGTTTGCAAAAGTTAATGTACATTGTTGGCATACTGAAATGCTTCGAATCGTCCGAACAGGAACTCTATAATGTACATTGCATGGAAACATAGTTGTGGTCTACAAGGAGAACCACTGAGACACGAAACAACAGCAGAACGTTAACTGCCCGTATACTCAAAAATGTTCTCAAAGATGGAGCACAAAAATAAGTCTGCTACCATTTTTACTCGTTTTTGGATAAATAATTATTTTCAAGTAGGTTGCACGCTACGTTTAGAGAGAATTTACGATGCTACCGTATGCAAATTTTACTGGATATAAAAATTTACGATGTTTTACCTGTGCGATTGCTACAGCGAATTTTTCTGTACCTAAACACAGACTTAATAATAATTCAGGTGCGGTTAAAAAATAACTAAAGTACGAAAATAGTGTAGCTCGTTTAGAAGAAACGTACCATAATGTTGGAACTAAAAGTTCCGTCCAAGATTTATCTTTACATTTCCAAGAACGATAAAACTAATCGAAACTCGATCGAATCGGATTAATTAAAATTCTCTTTACGAGTCATTTGCGTTCGAAAGTCATTAATCACCCCTCCGCTATTACGAAATCCCTATACTTATAGAAGATTAACAATGGTTACGAATAAAACGGTATAAAATATACGCCATTTGAATACTTCGCAGAAAAATTATAACGATACCTCGTTAATAGTTTGTATTTTAAAACACCGGCGAGTTTTGAACGATATATTTCAGGGAAAAAACGCACGGGATTCGTTGAATTGGAACTTTTGACATTGCATACTGCACGAAACCTGTGACGTGTAAAAGTTGTTTCCGAGCGATCGAGGTAGCACTTAAACGAATTTAGACGGTACAGTTAAACAGTTACCCATATTTCTGCAGGACGAAATTCGATGTTTTGTTCGACGAATCTGTTTTAATTAAATAAAAATACTCGACGTATTCGTTTCTTTAGAGAATTCTCGAAATAAAATGAAATTAACCGTCGTTGATTCCATTCTTGCGTGTAGAGTGGTATCGAATCGAAAAACATAATAAAACGACATCGAATAAAATATTATACACCATTCTACCCGCGTTGATCGAATCAATTAAGAACATTGCGATTCGAGTCGCTAACAATGCGTCGGTAGACATTGTCGTTCGAAATGCATAGTTGATTAAATGATTTTATTCCAAAAGCAAATGGTCGATATATTACGTTCTGTCAACAAGAAATCTCTGTGACGAATACCGCCTCGCAATTGCGGCCCGTTGCGTAAATCGCTACAATCAACGCGAAGGTAATCGATGAAAACTTGACAAGCTATAATAGAATAAACGAAAAACGCGTAAAACCGAGTGCTCGATACGAGAATCGCAATCGTTTGCATTTAACAGCTTCGCCGATGAAAACCTTATAAAGCTACTCGAGCGGTAAATTTACCTACCGTGTAAATTGTTTTTTACCCATGGGAATTTCGATTACGCGCAAATATCGAACACTCTGATTCTCTCCGCGTTCCCCGAGAGCATCGTGACACAAAAGAGGCAGCAATTTATACGAACCGAAACGCATCGGAAAATATGATACGACAATTGCAGTATATTACGCGATGGAAAATCTAATTTGACATCATTGCGACCGGACGATATTGATCTGCCTGTTGCAAAGCGTTAATTACCGCGTCCCTAATTAGAGATTACCGTTTCCTTTGGAACGTGTAATTAGAAACTTCTGGTCGACATTAATTATTAATGTAGCTGCTCGTGGTAGATCTCGAGGATCTTTCGAGCATTGAATGTGTTTGCACGATGGGTGCCGACTATAGATGACTCGAAGGACCACCTTCCCGTTGGAAGGACTAACTGTTGTTGATCGTTGTCCACTAGGCTGGACCGATGGAGGTTGTAATGCCGCCTTCGAGGTCTCCGCCGCTTGCTGCTCTCACGTCCAGGGGGGTGTTGAGCGTTGTCCTCACACACGGCGCCTCACTGGATGCACAAGTCGGCTGCCGAACTTCCTCGAAGGTCCAAGATTCCGTGGAGGCTCGAGGGATTGCTGGTAATTCCCTCGAGGAGTGCAAGTTCTTTGTGGGAACTAACGCCGGAAGCTTCACACGTCAATCCGTGCGTTCAGGCCAAAACTCTAACCGTGATCTCTTAGCTGTACTCTGTACGTCTTGGTTGTAAGCCCTTGGCGATACTCTGTACACTCGTCGTCGACCCTTGGTTCTATTGTCTTGGTGGTATTCTGTGCAACTAATCTAAGATTTCTCGGGTCAGTGCAAACGTCGCCTCGGTTCGCCCTACTCCCTTGAATTAAGGGTGGGTGGCGACGAATGCCTGACCAATTACGACGGGTCCTAGTCCCGCCGAATCTAGGACATGCCCATCGCTATGGGGCTTAGGTGGGGGCGTCGCGACGTAGACAGGGTGTCCAAACCCCCGCAGGCCTGGGCTGGAATTTTCCAGCATCTTGAATGATGCAACAAACGGCGCTAGGGCCTCGTGTGCCAGGCGATGCGGAGGGTCCCTGTCTAAGTGCCTGCAGTGGTTTATGACGGGAAATAGCTATCACTTGCTCCGTGCCTCGAGTCGAACAACAAATAAACTGACCTTCGGTGACAGGCCCGTGCCGTAGCCATGTGGACAATTTCTCTAACAAACTCGAAGCACGGTCCCGCCATAAAACGCAGCTGCAAGCCTCTACATACCGCCCACCTTGAACTACTCGAGTTCAACTAAATCAAAGTAACCTAATGCGCTTTATGCTATATCGCCTATTGGTTATTGTTGCTAAACGACTAAAATACAGTTTTTAAACACACGCATCGCGATCCATTGACTGCGCATGCTCTTCTTCGCTTGACTGCGACTGATGTCTCTTCTTCACTTGACTGCGACAGAAGTCTCTTCTTCACTTGACTGCGACAGAAGTCTCTTCTTCACTTGACTGCGACAGAAGTCTCTTCTTCCTGCGCCCTAGGCAGCACGCAAATCCTCGTGAGTGGTCTCGTCAATGATCCACTGGCCGTCCGAGGAGAGACCACTCGCGTAACGCCATCCTGACCGGGTTGCAGCTCTGAGCTGCGCCTCAGAGCACACTTCCTTGGAGGCAGGTTGTCTTCCTTGATCGGGGACCCTCGTCCCGACCCTCGGGTGACTGCGTGTTCCAAGCCGCCAGTTCTGCCGCTGCTGTAGTCCATTTAAATATTCCTGCTGCCATCGCTTCCAAAGATGGCGGAGCCTTGCTGCAACAGCTGAAATCTATTTAACCGATTAAGCCGAACACGCGTCAGATCAACCTCGGCCAACGCCGTCAGTGCCTCTCCACTCAAGAAGTGCCCGGGAGTCAAAAGGATGCAAGTCCGACGGCTCGGGTGATAAAGGATGGGGTTAAGACATGCTTCAACCTGCGTGAGAATCGTGTATAATTCCTCAACGGTCAGTCTGTGGTTGCCCAGTCCTTATGCGCGCGAGACGTCAACAATAAAACCCAGGTGCGTCGCCTTGGCAGCAATAAATAGGCACAGGTAGGCCTTTCTCGAGGTGCGGAAACGTCCGCGGTCAATGACCAGAAAGGGTCCGGCATCGCCTACACCGCAGGTAGCGAAAACACGAACCGGAGTCACCCGTGCGGCAGGCCGAATCCCCATTTGAGACTGTTCGCTGCTGGGATTTGCCCTTGAAGCACGTGACACAATCGCGCAACCCTTTGAGTTGCGCGTCTAACGAATGTAAGCCAGTGTTTTTCTGTGGGGGACGCGAGGGTCTGTTACCATCCGGGCAACAGTCGCACAGGCTCGCGTCGAATCAACAAGCTAATTGTTTTTAGAAGAGTTATCCGCGACCTCGCGCATACCATTCGAGAGGCCCACGTCTTTGTTGCGTTCCCGAACGCGGGCAGATGGCCGCTCCGTATGCCTGTTCCGAAACGTCGGAGGACCCGCGCAACTCGGCGCCCAGGCTGGAAGACGGCACACGCCGCAGGACACGCAACGCAGAGATTTCCCGTATCTCATCTCGGAAACGGTTCGCCTTTGCAGATTCACAAATCGTCGTTCTGCCTGAGCGAGAGACCCACCGAGTTCCTCGATTCGTTTATTGCGTGGTATCGCGGCCACGAACCGGCCGTTTCTATTGCGCGTCGCGTTCCCCTTAAAACGTTTCTCGGTGCGACCACTGTCGCTCACGCGCCCGCCGTTGTCGAACTTCTTTACCTTCCCGGAACGCGAAACCGCTGCCTCTAATTTCGCAGTGGTGCTTGCGTGCAATCCGGAAGCAAGCTTGACTTTACCTTTCGAAACGGGCCACTGTAGGCTCCCACCTAGTACCCACCCGAGTCGTGTCTTTTGCCACAGAAGGTGGCTGGTTCCCACCCTTATCTGTCCGACACACAGGAGCTCCCAGAATAGGCCGGCGCCTATAAGTAGATCTACGTTCCCCGGGACTCCGAACTCTGGGTCAGCGGGCTTTATTCCGTCGGGTGTGGGAATGTTTGCCTTTTCCAACGGCATGTTGGGTAACCTATCCGTGATTGATTTTATTACTAGGCACTCCAGGTTTGCCTTGAAGTTTCTACTACTGGATTCCATCTTTACCTGGGTAGTAGACCGGACGGTGCCTTTGACGCGCCCCAACGCGCCTACCATATATTCGAATGCCTGACACGGCAGGCCGGCCCGCTCGCAAAATTCCCTACTCACGAAATTTGCTTGCGAACCCGAATCTAACAAAGCGCGACATTTGTACCTGTTCCCTCCTTTCCCTATGACGACGACGACCGCCGTGGAAAGGACGGTGTACTGGGTCCTGGGTTGTGCCGCGCTTGAGCTGTGAAATGACACGGTGGGAGGATCCGATTCTACCTCGCGTTCCTCGGGATCCGACTCCTCCTTATGTAATAAGGTGTGGTGCTTCTTATCACACCTTAGGCACGTTCTTCGTGTGCACGTTTTGACTCCATGACCGGGAGCCAAACAGTTGTAACACACCCGCGCCTGTTTTGCTATTGCACGCCGTTCAGAAACGGACATGGCTTTCCACTTTAAGCAATTGTTCAAGAAATGATCACCAGTGCACACTACGCATTTTCTAGCCTTACTAGCGACGTGCGACACTGGGGAGAACGTTCTATCCACTACTTCACGCGATTTCCTAATTACTGTCTTCGCGCTCGGTAAGGAACTTGGAACGTTGCTCGCATCCTTACGAAGAAGGTATTGAGATCGTTGCTCAATGAATCCGACGAACTCGTGAAACGTGGGCAGCGTCTTCGAACCCATGGCTCGCCTCTCCCATTCATCACGGGAATCTACATCTAACCTTTTCGCGAGTGCCGCATTAACAACAGCATCAAGGTGGCCCGCGGGCTCCAACAGTGACCCGAGAGCACGCATGTTGTTAACTGCCCTATCCGCGAACTCACTGAGTGATTTACCATCCTGTCGCCTAGTCGGTTCGATCTCTAGGAGGGACTGAATATGATGGTTCACTAATAGCCTAGGGTCGTCGTATTTTTCCCTAAGCCGCGCCCAAGCTAATTCATAATTGGCTGCTGACACGCTAAATGATTCAATTGTTCGTGCCGCAGCACCCGATAACGAAGTCGTCAGGTAGTTGAAACGGTCGATAGCGGACAACTTGTCCGAATTGTGGACTAAGGAGAGAAAAGTGTCCCGAAACCGAATCCATTGCCCACAATCTCCGGTAAAGATTGGCAATTGTACGACAGGTAACTGCGCCGCCGTATGAAGATCGGACGGTACCTGTCTGCCGACGGTGGCCGACGCCGTGCTAGGCGCCGCTTGACCGCGAACCTCTATTATTCGTTTTTCGGCGACGACCATAATGCTGTAGTATTTCTCCTCAAACTGCTCGCGCTCGTCTACCTGTGCTTCCGCTTGCGGGGTGTCTATTACGGCCATGTCTATTTGCCCTTGAATAGATTCAAATTTCTCGATAAGGGATTGACCCGACTGAACGCGTTTTTCGAAAACGGCTAAATTTTCGCGGACGTCTGCTGACTCGACAAATTTTCCGAAACTGGTCAACCTAGACTTCACAAGCCTTCGTTCGAGAACGAGCGATTTTACTGACTCCATCTTTACACGATCAACACACAGATTGAAAACAATAAGTGACTCACGGACAAGAGGAGTGGATTGGCGGCTTCAGGCGGCTTCCGTAGACCGTCCTGCAGAATACTCGTTGTTCGTGCTGTCCGGATCCTAGGGCTGATGCCGTCCTGGATGCTGCCCCCTTCGGTTGTCTCCTCGTCGCTGTGGTCCAAGTTTTGGGTGTAGCAACCCTCGATGATGCCCGTCGCACGCTGCCTTCACGTCCAGGGGGGTGGTGAGCGTTGTCCTCACGCACAGCGCCTTACTGGATGTACAAGCCGACGTGCACGTTGCACGGAGCCCAAAATGCTTCGTGACTGTAGATTCCAGCCGACTGTCCGACTCGTACGGACACAGTGGCTGCTTTCTGGCTGGTCCTCTCTGAAGGGCCGATGTTGCTGGATGATCCGGCTCAACACCAGAATGTAGCTGGATTATCCAGCTCGTGGGACCATAGGTCGCTGGTTCAGATCCGGCTCGTACGGACCAAAATGTAGCTGCTCGTGGTAGATCTCGAGGATCTTTCGAGCATTGAATGTGTTTGCACGATGGGTGCCGACTATAGATGACTCGAAGGACCACCTTCCCGTTGGAAGGACTAACTGTTGTTGATCGTTGTCCACTAGGCTGGACCGATGGAGGTTGTAATGCCGCCTTCGAGGTCTCCGCCGCTTGCTGCTCTCACGTCCAGGGGGGTGTTGAGCGTTGTCCTCACACACGGCGCCTCACTGGATGCACAAGTCGGCTGCCGAACTTCCTCGAAGGTCCAAGATTCCGTGGAGGCTCGAGGGATTGCTGGTAATTCCCTCGAGGAGTGCAAGTTCTTTGTGGGAACTAACGCCGGAAGCTTCACACGTCAATCCGTGCGTTCAGGCCAAAACTCTAACCGTGATCTCTTAGCTGTACTCTGTACGTCTTGGTTGTAAGCCCTTGGCGATACTCTGTACACTCGTCGTCGACCCTTGGTTCTATTGTCTTGGTGGTATTCTGTGCAACTAATCTAAGATTTCTCGGGTCAGTGCAAACGTCGCCTCGGTTCGCCCTACTCCCTTGAATTAAGGGTGGGTGGCGACGAATGCCTGACCAATTACGACGGGTCCTAGTCCCGCCGAATCTAGGACATGCCCATCGCTATGGGGCTTAGGTGGGGGCGTCGCGACGTAGACAGGGTGTCCAAACCCCCGCAGGCCTGGGCTGGAATTTTCCAGCATCTTGAATGATGCAACAAACGGCGCTAGGGCCTCGTGTGCCAGGCGATGCGGAGGGTCCCTGTCTAAGTGCCTGCAGTGGTTTATGACGGGAAATAGCTATCACTTGCTCCGTGCCTCGAGTCGAACAACAAATAAACTGACCTTCGGTGACAGGCCCGTGCCGTAGCCATGTGGACAATTTCTCTAACAAACTCGAAGCACGGTCCCGCCATAAAACGCAGCTGCAAGCCTCTACAATTAATGTTAGTTCAAAGTGGCAATGTTACTCCACGAGGGGAATATCCGAAAGTGCCATTAACCCTTTTGCTTTCCCTTTAAACTGTCTCGCAAAATTAGAACGGTTACGATTTCATGCCATGGTAAAACTAACGAGGCAAATATACAGAAGCAGGAAATTATTTCGCGACACTGCGAAAATTGCTCGCAAATCCTTAAAAACGCTCAAAACTCTGCTGGAACTGGAATTCCCGACACGAAGAAATAAACAAATTCGTATTTCATTCGTACGAATTAATACGGCGTACGAACGACGAAAAATGAAATATTATACGGAAGTTTTTCCGAAATTGGAACACATTTTTGCGCGAACAAGTAATTCGCAAGATCTCCGCAATGTACTCGGAACGTGCAAATTTGTAATTAAGCAATGGATTATTCGAAGCAGAGGGATCGACACCGACAACGATTCGGACGATTATTCCTGGAACACAATACACTCGGTAATTGTTTCGGACAATAGTGTCGCCCGAACCAAAGGATTTCGCTATGGTCTACAAAATCCCTTAAAGGGATAATTGAAACCCGTCGTCCTCAGGTTGAAAGCACGATCGAGGTAAATCTAGTCCACGGCCGTAAAGGTGAACTTATTATGCAAAATAGATATTAGCAAGGGCGCGTTTAAACCATAAATTCTCGTTTGACACCTTCTCGTATGAAACGGGCTACAGACTCCATATTACGACAAGGAACTTTTTATTCGAAGCGTTACGAAATTCAATCTATTATTCGGTAACCAAGTCTCGTATGAAAATATACTCCAAACCAATATTTAAAAAGTTCCAGAACGAACTCGGTTACAAGAAGCAACTATTTCAAAGACGAAGAGAATGCGATAAAAATGATTCTGTTCACCGAGCCTTTTTCGCCTTTTATATCGATATTTTCCAAGGAAGCATTGGAAAACATTCAAATTTAATATGTAAGAAATACTCCGTTACCGTTACTTTTACAGCAAAAATGCTTACAACGAAAGTGGTTGCGAATTAAATTTAAACGCGTGTTCGTTGTATCGAATTTTCGATAGAACGAACAACAACCGAATCGATATCGACTCTTTCGAACTTTGATACGCATCTCGTAGATTTTGAAATGGAACGATCTTACCGCCGATAATGCCGCGCAATTCGGGTGACCGGTGAATAAAATCGTACGAATATCTAAAGATCGTCGGTAAGTCAACGTCGTTCGTTCCGAAGATATTCTCGAGCCAGAGGATTTACCAGATATCCAACGGAACTGCAGAGTCCCACTGGAAGTCCATTGTACATGCACGGAGGTCCTCTTGGGTCAACACACCGCATCTCGTTTGCACGGACGCGTTGCAATCCACTCTCATTCCACAGTATCCGGTTGGCAAGACAGAACACGAAGTTCGGTCAAAGGTGTGCAAGATACAGAGACGCGGACAGATGCGACGAACGCGAAAAGAAATGCGATTGCGGATCCCGTGGCGAGATTCGAACGACGATGTATCGCTGCTCGAAATGCTTCGACGAACAGCCTCGCGTTCCTACAGCGGACACTGATCCCCTGGATCCTCGGTCCACTAAGGCCGCAACCTGGAAGATATTTCCCAGACCGCAACGATTTCCACTTTGTTCGGTGCGGAAGTCTCTAGAAAATATCCGAGTCGTTTTTGACCTCGTTCGTCCTCGTGCACATTCGGTCCCAGCTGTACAGACGATACAGCACACGAGGCACGCGGTCTCTTAATAGTTGAATCGATTGCGATTCACTCGTCTTCCGAAAGAATACGGACACCGGATTACTACACCGCCTACTTTAGCCGATTCTCCGCTAGAAAATCGCCTGTACGGAACTTGAAAAATAAACGCGCACAGAATAGACCGACTTTGAACCACAATACACGGAACAATTGATCGCGAACTATACAAACGGTGCATCGAGAACAAAACCCAGGGAAGAACAAACATGAAACATTTTACATCGATTTTACGAATAAGCAATATTTCCGAATAATAATTTTTTTCGAATGGTAAATCATTATTCGTTCGAATGATTTATTTTAATAAATAGAGAAATGAATTGTCACAGATAACGAGTAATTATTCCGCGGATAAAGTATTCGACCAGGAAGAATTTATTCGAATAATTATCCGGAATAAATATTCGTTCGAAACAATTCGAACAATGCCCAACAGGAATCTGAACTACCGCCGCTGGCCTTACGAATTTATCATTACGCCTCGATAATCGTGTTTCTTAATAATAAAGCGAATCGATTAGATGCGCGCACACGTAACATTGGCGCATTGGACGAATACTCCCGGTCATCTTCAAAGTCCATTAATGTGTCCGTGCGTGGAGAAATTTACCATCTACGATATCAACCGAGCCATCTGACGAAGGGAGAAAGGAACTCGATTGGCACGGGAACTGGTGACTTTCTCCTCGCGCGGAAAAAATTAATGGACTCCGAGCAGTGACACAGAAGCATTTATCTTGGACGCTAAGGGTGGATCGAACGCCCTTGAACGAAGCGAGTGGAAAATATCAAGGTCCACACCACTGCTTCCCCTGTAACGTTCGAAAATCAAAACTGACAACTATCAAGCACGAGTAGAGAATTTTTTGGCGAAACTGAACCAACTCGAACGAATCACCGAAAGAAACTAATGAATAGGATTTGTCTTTTCAAAGCCATTTTTCTTGCCATTTATTCTCGAAAATGGCAGTTACGCGAAGAAACACGAACAGTAGTTGAATGACTCCCGATCGCGAAGTCCGAACAAGAAATTGTATCAATCACCCGAGACATCATTGAACTCTGAAACCTAAATTATCTTTCTTCGGAATCGAGCTACGTTATTTTTAAAGAGAATCGTAAAGGTCGATACGTTGAATCAACACACAAATTGATAATATCACCGTTACGCGAACAATGTGCCTTACATTATTTGCCCGTGTAATCTGTTTAGACACGGCGGTGTCTATGATGCAACTACCGTTTCACCTAAACCGCTTGGAAATTGAATCAGAATCCCCGTAGCAAAAGTTGTCGAAGGATTTTCGCGCCTCGTGCGGCGCGTAGAAGTAATCGAGGTATCGTTCGTTATTATCTTTACTCGCGCGAGTCGTAAAATGGTATCGGATCGCGAGACGTGTTTCGTTGGTTGTCGATCGAAACTTGCATTCTCCGTCGAAAACTTCGGCTGGTTTCCATGGTGCTCGACTTCGTTGGCTCGCTTCGACTTTGAGAAAAGTTGTTCCGAGACAACTTTAAACGATCGAAGCGAACGAACCACGTATTTCAATTTTAACGTGCAATAATTGAGACTCGATATGGTGTAAGAATACAGAGGATAGACCGGTGATTTACGAAGCGAAAGAGAGCTCTTGGAATGGAATACAGTTTGAAACTGATATCAATTACACAACAAGATACCACTATCGAGAAGTTGTTAAAGCAACGTTAACGATTCGACTACGTTACGCGTCACAACGAAAGCAAGATCGCTCGGAATCGACTAACCCTAAGTTAGGATACGACAGCCTCGTTAACCTACTCCACGCACGCAACACATTCGTACCGCGCGTCTCCTTGTTCCCACATCGAAGCAATTCGTCCGAAAGCAATTTCAAGCGGTCGCAAAACCCTCTTTCGCGTAGACCTAAACACACTCGTCACTCACGCCGAACGCACGGAAAAATCCGTTCACCTAACACGCAATAATATTATTACATTTTCCAAATCCCGCGTATATAAGATTTCTCCATAAATCTGTGCGTATTTCCTTGTCGCGAAAGAACGAGGGATCCGGATATCACGGGAACATCCGAGGGAAATCGAGGCTGAAGCTGACAGAGGAAACGGTGCCACCTCCGAGCAATTTCCAAATTTAGCTTCCTAACTGTGTTTTCGTGGTGATAACAAGTTGGAACCGATTTCGGCCGTAATCGATTTCGCCACGAAAATTACGAAGCATGATTTTCTCGAAGATAATTTGCCAACGTGTACTCGTAAAAGATAAACATTTGTTACAATGGTACAGTTTATTGGCTCCAGTTTACTGGTACCAACTGTATTGCCGGTGAAAAATGAACGCAATGTATGCAATGCTGTATTACTTGTTTACCAAAATTACAATTCAGTCGATAATGATTCAGACGGGTAAATATCTTTGGGTAAATATGTATTTACGTTTCATTTTCCTGTTCGACTTTAAATTTAAATCAAAGAATTTGCAAGATAATGCAAGATAATTTTTGTATCCGTTGCACTCGTAAATTTCGTATTACGGTTTGCTCCGTTCGATGTTCCTTTTCCATAAATTTTTTTGCGAAAAATGGTTTGTTCGCTGCAACGACGAAATCTCGATCGACATAATCGCACAAAACGTTCCTCTTCGTCTAACACGTTCAGTTGCTCGGGAGAAACGATTCAGTCGGAATTAAATAAGTACCAAAATTTATTACTTTCATCCACGGTTTCCTCTACGCGTCCGTCTATCGTGCCATTTTTTTGCACGTAATTACTACATCGAAACAGTTTGAATTCATCAAAGACAAATACGAAATATTAACAACGCAGACGTTCCACGGCGTAAGCAATTTTCCTACCTTTTGTATCGGTTAACTTTATCTTCGAAAGAATTCTTTTATAGACTCTCCGCGTGAAAAAAAAAATGAGAGAGAAAGGGAGACGCATAAATTTGCTTCGAGATTGGAAAAGCCGAGCCGCCTATACTATCAAAGAGAAAACTACTACGTATTGTGCAACTGAAAATCACCAAGTATCCTTTGATCTTTTCCGGTTAGTTTTCGGTGCGCAAACCTACGATTTCCACGAAAGAGGTGCTTCCGATGCCACAACGAAAGGTCAAAGAGAAACTCAATGAACGATACGTCGCAAAGCAACGTATCGATTGCCAAAAGAAGAAAGAAACGGTACGAACTTCTCGTTACGAAGTACGTTTTCTTTTCATCGCGGTAAAGGAAAACGAATAGTCTGAAAATTTCGATCGTTGGATCCGATACAAAAAGAAGGAGAACGAAAGGAAAATAGCGATCGATGGGTATATATACGATACTTCCATTCTGAACGTTAAGAGAGAATACATTGCGGATAATAAATCGCGCTTTTGGCCAAGTTTCGGTCGCGCGAACGAGAGAATCGTATCTTCGACGCGTTGCGTTCACAGATGGAACAAAATTCGCATCCATCTTCCGAGCAGAAATGGATTCCAAGCAAAACGTCCATGGAAGTTTGACGAAACTCGTCACCGACAGACCAGAGATCGAGGGGAAACCTGACAATGGTGTGACACAAACTTCGATGCAATGCACGCGGGAACTTGCGAAATTTTTCCAACGTTCTGGAGTAGAATGGACCCTTAACTAGTAAGTGAACTACGCGCAATTTTCTACGCGACCCATTTTTCTTTCTTTATTTATTCGAAAGAAGAGTCTTTCGATCGGTAAGTATTTCGATAAACATTTTGTTCACTTCTGTGTTATTTAACACCATAGCATACTTGCTTATCCATTTGTTTATTGGAATCCATTTCTGCTCGGACGATGGATGCGATTTGAGAAGTACTCGAATTAGTAAAAATTTGTCTGCCAACGTATACGTAATAGGTTGTTCGATAAGTTTTGTCGTTCGATAAAACTTATCGAACAACCTAGTATATTTGACAAAATTCCGTACTCGTAAAAAGACATGAAAAAAGAAACGACGAAATGACGTGTTTGAATCCTTGCATCGGATAAACATTTTTTTCAGGATACCGTATAGAATTTCTTTTTTTTTTACACCCTTTACGCTTAAGGTATCTCGTGAGGATACGCAACGACTTCGAAGTACCATCAAATTTAACGATACGTACGTTATACTGAATTCACCGCAAAAATAAAGACACATTTATCGTGAAGATTATCAATGGATGAATGGAGTGAAACGTTATCGCAGCTTGTACTATGAATATTCCGCATGCTTTACGAAAGAACTTCAATTCGGTAACATGGAAAATGTTACGGCGAGTGTTTTAACATTACGCTATGGTACAATTTTCTGGACCACGTTATAAATGTTAATAGAATTCTACAATCAACAGACGAGAGATTGTAGCGTGTAATAGAGTAAAGATACTCCAACGACGCTTATTAAATAGAACGAAATAGTGGAACAGATAGTTAATGTAAATAAATAAAATGGTAAATATCGACGTATCGACAGAGGGTATTTACATGCAAATTCCAACGCTTTGCATTCTCGTAATTTCCATACAAATAAGAACATTCTTCTAACCTACCGACGAATTGGTTCGAGACAAATAAGATTCGTGTAACGTAGAATGACGAACGACCGTTTGTAGGACAAGAAAACATTACTTTTCAACACTTTAGTTACGACCAAAAACACCCATGTGATAGGTACGATGTTACAGGCTGTTGCGCCTTGGACGACGTGAGTTGTCGATGGTTGTAGGTTCTCGTCGTCCGCGCTTCTCGACAGCTCGTTAGAGGTCTCGAGATGGTTGGTGATTAAAAATGCACTATTGTCGATGTGGTTCAACAATAATATATTTTGTACAATGATGGTGAAGAATGTTGTTCGAACTTGCTGGCACAGTTGTATTTCAAGTTTCGACTTGTGTAAGCGAAGTGTAAGAGTGTTTCAAGTTTGACTTCTGGCAAATATGTAAGTCAGTGACTCCGTGTGTAAGTTGTAAGTGATAGACTTGTGGCAAACTTGTAAGTCTTGCAAGTGATGGTGACTCGTGGCAAACTTGTAAGAGTCTTGTCACTTGTAACAGTGTGACGTGTAGTGACGTAGTGTAATGACGTGATCTAAAGACTAGTGTAATGGCGATCTAAAGACCAGTGTAATGGCGATCTAAAGACATTTTTCGCGTCTCTACCCTCCGCTATATACACTCGGCTCGGGATCTGATTGGTCGAGGAAATTTGGAGGTGGACAGCGGAGTTGCAGGAGAGGGATCCCAGGAGTGGGAATGTTAGTTTAAACCGTGGGTTCTTGGAAGTCAAAGTTACTAAAAATCGTAAAACGGCGAAAGTCGCCTTAATTACTTGCAGCTGCTTAGCAGCCTTCCAAGAACCCAGGCAGGGTAGTTAGTTGACGGGGGGTAGCACGTGCGCCGATGACATGCTCGGCACTCGTACTAATCCCGCCATAAAACGTAGGGCTCGACGGACTGGGCCGATTTTTGCGTGCCGCAACACAGGCCGCTAACACCCAAGAAATAATATTTAAACATTATTTCATTATCTCAAATATAAAATTATTATTTTCACCCTTAGTTCTTGAAGAAACTTTTATTCGAAGTAAATCGTATCGAACGTGTTCATTATAACGATTTTCGAGCCGTGTGCGTAATATTTTGAAGATGGCGGCTAAACTTGGCCCTCGAGCCATTTCGCGGATGACGACTACAGTCGACGCTATTATCCTCGGGTCATTTCGGGAAAGACGACTCAACTCGGACGTTAGTAGCCAAAGGGTTAATAGGCTTTTGCACACTGATAGCGCTTGAAATACCAAAGCTAAAGATACAAGATATTAAACATAAGCGGTTAATAGTTTAACAGACATTTAACGTTAAAGTTTTGGAAATTTCTCGTCGAAAAAAATCACTTATAGAAGTAATGCACGATTTCGGTATAAATTCGGTAATATTTTGCGAGAAAAATGCAACCACGGTTTTAATAGATTCTTTAGCAATTTCTACTTAATTACATTGCACATGGAAGTGATGTGTTGATTATAGTATGTTACTTCGCGGTAAAGGGTGAAAACAGCAGCGAAATGGTTTAATTTCTCTTGGAACAACCGTTTGAATAATTTAAACGTTTTTCATCTACGATACGTTAAATTAGTCGTGCAAATAAATACTTGAAACGTTGTAACGTATATTCATTAACAAGACACGGTTGCGAAACAAGGAATGCGTTGATTGTGGTAAGTGGAACAAGTAATATTTGGCAAACGAACGAAACATTATGACCGTGAATAATTAATTGAGAAAACAACCACGACGATATTTAATTCGTTTAATTCTATTAACGGATCTAAAGGTACTTCCAACGATACGTAATTAAACATAACACTTCTCGAAACTTTAAAAAAAACGTTGTCCGAATAGTTCCAAAAATAGTATTCTAAAACAAATTAACCCCTATTGGATAAAAATTCTACAGGAGAAAATGGATTACTGAAAAATGACTAGGAATCGTGTTCTTTTCACTAACGTCGACTTTAAATGACACGTGTGCTGTAATAGATTGAGCTTCGAGTCACGTATTATTGGTTGGAACGTTGATGCACAGTTAATTGCCAAGGTACATGAAAACACATCATGAACTTCCTTTACGTAGACATGCGATATTTTGATTTTGTGCGACGCATCACATTTTCTTCGGGATGTTCCCCTTTATACCAGCTCAAACAAGCGACACGTTGATAAGCACTAATTACCTTGCCTGCATGTAGGATTAAATAGGTTGAAAATCTCTTTAACTCCACTACTTTTCCGTGTCTCTTTCGACCCTCGTATTATGGCGATCGATGCGCGAAAAGAACACGACAAAATGTTCAGACATTAAACGAAAATTTACAAAGATATCGGTAATCGAAACCGAATTCTCAATCGTGTCACCATTCCCTCGAACTGACATACAGAATCTTCCAGCCGAAGAAAGCTATATAATTATGTTAATATATGGAAGATAGTTCCATGGAAGATTCCATCTTCCGTGGAAGATTCTTGTATTAAAATCTTTCTTTTCATTTTTTTTTCTTTTTCGAGTTTTTATATCATTAATATTTTTTACTAGGAGTAAGAATAAGTGTTGCAAAGTCGAAGTATAAAATTGATGATATACTGCAAATGGATCCTGTCCCACGCTCGCTTTTCAACTGTCTCTTCACTCGCTGTATTCGTCCTAAATCCCCCCGCACATACGTGCACACATTGTCATCGTACTTTGTAAGGGGGTACACGCACTTCTTAGAAATAAACACGCTCTCGGTCTCTTCTGCACACTTCCAAACACATCACTCCACATCCTATCCCACGCGCACACATAGTTTGTTAAACTCCTCATACATATTTGCTGCACAAGTGGCTTGCTTTAGTCAAACCACCCTATATAAAACAGCTTAAAACTCGAAACGTTATAGTCAAGCGTCAAAGTAATTAATGGCGATAGATATATTTTTCAGTGACTGAGTACTCTTTACTATAATTATTTACTTTATTATATTTCATAGCACAATTTCTAGAAGATGATTCTAACGCTTTTTTTATTTTAGAAACGAGTCGATAGATTGTTCGATAAAACTTATCGAACAATCTAGTGTACCGATTACGTTATTACTCGTTCGTGTATTTTTTATTTTATTTATAAATGTCAGTGTACGTGGTTAGTTTTCTCAAAACGTTTATTCGACGATTAGGAAATATCAACATCGGAAGAACACTCGTGGAAACTGTTAAATAAACATTGGAGGAACATTGTTCAAAGTACAAACGAAAGAATAATTCAAAGGACGTCTAGAATTGTTCGAGCGATAAAGAAGTTCAAAGGAGAACATTTCGACGAAAAAGCTGTTTAAGGTAACATAGGCAGAAAATATTACGGTATTGCCTCGTTTGCGAATTGTACAAACCCTTGCTGAAATAAAATAACGTAAACGATAGATGCTTTAAATAAGAAAACAAAGCGTTACGTTCTTCTTATGCGGTGGTTCCAAACTTTTGACCGACAGTGTAGATGGCATTGAATTTACATAAAGAGATTTGTATGGTATTTCAAACGCAGTTGAACGTTTCGTCATTAATTCTCTCGGCAATGGTTGTCCTTCGATCTAATTTTCGATCTTATTTCGATTAGTCGGCGCATCAGGTGCAAGCACGACCAAGTCTGCGACAGATGCAATTAGCATACCGCCGATATGTTTTCCAGAAATGCATCGCGGAAAATGGCCAACTAGCAGTTTGCGAAGCATTTGCGCGACCAAATGGAAAAGAGATGTAACGCGATTGAAATATTTCATCGAACGCAAGAAAGCGTTCCACGGAGTAACTGCAATTTCCCTGAACAATTAAAACTTCGCGCAAAGTCTCGTTTTCCGAAAACAATTTACAACAAGAGTCCGTAACCGGAATATCTAACGAAATGGAAATTGCCGAGTATGCAATTCATACGTGCCAAAAGACAAATAAACATTGAATCAACCTCCGTGGAATCTTATCCGAATTGTAAACAAGTTGAAACGCTCTGATTGGGTGTAATCGTATCGTAAACCTGATTTGGTGTAATCGTAATCTACAATTTGATATGTGCGCAGACTGGCGACACGAAAATCCTAGTTGTCAATTTTAGAAACGAGAACGATATTTGCACGAACCCTTAACGAACAAAAGTTTCGACGTATTATTTCGTTTCTAGCCAAGGCACGTGCAGCTTACATCGAGGCATGCGCAAAGAGACGCACATAATACGTTCTACGGCACGTCCAGCTGCTGAATCCGATGCAATTCGGAGAGATTACGATGCGCATTGAATCTATAGAATTAAATTCTATATACTCCGTTAGCCTATATATCCATCTACCAAGCTGATCAGGAATGCGGTAATGATCATCGATGCCACTAAATCCTTATTAAAGATGGGTTGCGATTGAAACCAGAAATTGGCAAATCATACAGTTCACTATATCGCTGTCTTCTAATGAAATTCTATATCGATCGATATCCTATGAGTTTACTTAATTGGATATTTATAGCGTTAAATCGTAATAAATTAACCTAAATTTGGGTAAAAGTTTATGCTATCGAGCAATCGGACATTTCACAATTTACGACAAAAAATTGCTCGATACGGTACAGAGTAATCGAAGAAGCAATAACATTGAATTAAAATAGAGATAGCGAATACAAACTATTGCAAATGATCGCAAAAAAATGTATTGGAGTTTAGCATAGTCTCGTGTGCAATGTTACACAGTTTTTGTAAATATTTATATAATTTCGATGGCTTTGCAAATACTCGAAAGTGTTATTTTATCAATTTTTATCCTTTTCCTACGTAGATACGATCTCTTAATAAAATGTTTCAGCGTAAACGTTTCGTTCACTTTGACTCTCGTTAGACAGACAGTCTTTGGTAAATTAGTGAGAGTTACCAGCGGTGAGTTTATCAGTGGACGCTTCTAAATTAATTTGTACGAGGATATATATATTCGAGAAGGCCTGGCCCTGCAGTCACCGGTTGTAACGCTTCGTGGTCGCTTCATTTGTTTTGGAACGACGTACAAGCATACCGGCAGTCTAACTTTGTATATTTAAGGGCGTCAAATAATGAAACAAGCTAAGTTAATATCATTCTAACACGGGCATAATTTAAAATAAAGCTACGGAGTACCGGACGAATATATTCGCACAGGCAGTTTTAAACCGCTTTGATTCACATCTTCGATTCCTCTTAAAGAATCCATGCTTTTGTTTTAAAAATTAAATTAAATCAACTAAAACAATATTGCAAGACTTTCGAACGAATCCCTCCTGAGATTGAAAAGTCCAGGATTGACCATCGTGGACTCCTTTAGCGAAAGCCTATCATTCGCCAATTTAATCTTCGAGTAACTGTTTCAAATTACACGTATGCTGGTATTTGTGATCACGTGTATCGAGAAGGGTCTTGGACGGTCTCTCGAAATACTCTCAGAGGACTGTTGTTTACTCCGCGCAATTGTATTCACCTTAGAAGCGATCTACCAAAGTTTCCACGACAATAGAACTACAAGTTCGGTGTCCTGATAGTATTTCAAACACCATTGGCCCGTCAATTTCCTGAAGGAGGAAGACTATATTTTTCTCCAGGATAAAGCGCATGGAACGGTGTGTCAATTAAAAGGGCCAATTCCTAGATCCAATCGCGTCATTGTCAAGATTATCTGGGTTAGACTACAATCTGATTGAAATGAATAGCGAGTCGAACTTTGGCGGCACTACGTTGAGAATGTATGAGAAAGGAATAAGGAAGTGGGGAGAGCGTTTCATCCCGGGCCTGTTAGTGGACTCGTCAGTAAGGCATCTTAGCAGGCCCTGCCTTATACGCCGGGACATTGGAAGATCGGTAAGGGATCGTATATATACCGATCGGAGCAGGTACGGGAACTTGCGGGAAACGGTTGGCGGTGGAATTTCCCTCTGGTGGCAAGCGTGGGTAGCGCCGCCACAGAACGTACTTGAATAACACAATAATGTGATAATGCGAGAGAATGAAAGGGATTGCGTGTTGTCCGAAGAGAATCCGAAGTGTTTGGAATAGACGAGCGAGCGAAGAGTGAAAGAAGAGCGTTCCAGATAGCTCCGTACTAGGAAATTTTCGGCGTACGTGACCAGACGCATAGAGTGAGGGAGATTAAGAATTAGAACGAAAGAGAATAAATGCGTGTGAGAATATAAGGTGCGAAAGAAGAGCGTTTAGGGCAGCCATTGGCAGTTATTGGCAATCAAGAGCAGTCGTTGGAAAATCGTCGAAGCGCGTCGTGTCGCGAAAGAACAACCTAGTGAGCGTAATTAGCGTAGTTAGCGTAGTTATTAATTGTGCGATTCGTTAATGTTTTGTTCCTACTACTACATCATTCAATATATATGTATATCCTAGAACTTTATTCACCTTTATTTTATAACCACCAGCACTAACTAATTAAATAAAATTTTTTGTTCGACACTTCTTAACGAACATGTATAAAATATTTTTATATTTTCTCTTTATCTGTAAGCTTTCGAAAATTGGTACCCAATACTTTGTACAGTCTTCTTATAAAGCACAAAATGAGTTAAGCATACTTAACCTCGTAGAGCAATGTTTCCCAATATGTATCGTGACACACTTGTGTGTCGCAAGAAAGTGAAATATTTGACATATGTAAAATTTTATTATACTTTTCGTCATTTTCTTTCACAATAAACAGAAACGTACGAATATATGAAAGTGTATTAGAATAGTGACAATTGTAGACATTTTTATTTTAAAAATTATTACGCGTCGCAGAAATTTTACTGAATTAAAAGTATGACGCTTATCTAAAAAAATTGGGAAACACTGTCGTAGATTATATTAAACCGTTTCGTTTACTTCTCTAGAGTCCTATAATTTTTTAATCGATCGAATATTAACAATCTACCACGCGTATTCTCTCTAAAGGATTTATCGTTCGTAAAAGCGTTCAGATTAAAGTCCGTCTCCGATCCTCAACTCCTGTATCCTTGCTCCAACCACACCGTGCTCTAATTGCGAACTCAAACGTGCATTATTCGTTCCATGATCCTTCTCTTTTTACATCCAAGGATTATTAATCACAGATATATGTCATAGAATTTTCTCGGTGCGCGTTAAGACCACGTGAAATAATAACGAATTATACTGTTCTAGAGCGGGAATCGCTCTATGAATATCTGGAGAGATTCAGTATCGTCGAGAATTGAATCAACCGGGGAGAGACGATAGCGTCAACTGTTTACTACTCTCAATAATCAACTGGACGTGACCTACGATTCGATCACCTAACGAGCAGATTATTCCACGGGTTGTGCATTCCATATTTATCGTAAAATTCTTTTAAATATTAAAATACATCATCGAAGTAAATACCAAAGTCCTCCTAAACTCGTTCCGAACATTAAGAAAAACTACGTGGATTGAATTTTTCAAAGTAAGAATTTATCTTCTTTAATAATGAAAAACATCCCACACTCTAACCAGCACTTTGGTGTACGATAATAATAAATCGATATTACATTAACAAAATTAATTATTCTACGAAGGGGAATTAATTTAATAAATTAACGTTATATTTGCATTTACAATTAGTTTCGACGCCGAAACTTTTAATTACTCGGAATACTGCAACTTCCAAACCGTTCTGTTTGCGATCTAGTTATCTAAAACTTGTCGATACTCTAACTTTCAAATATTCCACATTTGAAGCTTCCGAATTTACGGTTGCCAATTTCACCTCATTCTTCCGGATGAAAGCTTCGATCGTGATATTTGATACACAGGACGAGAATTCTATTTCTTATATTTTCTCTCTTACACGACTCATTCTCGTAGGCATCGTTCTCATTTATCGCGATTAACGATCGATCGTTCGTCCATTTCTTAAGTTTCTGTAAATCGCTACACGAGAGGTTTTTTTTTTTTAATACTTTACCCTTGTCCCGCATCAACACTCGACTGTATTCCGAAAGCGACGAACGAGACGCACAGAAGTACAAACTATTCGCGCAGTTCCAAACAACTTTCCCGTTTCGCGATGCACGCTCGACCGCAATATTATCGCTCGTGAAACCTGCAAAGCTCCAATGCATCCACATGCAACCCTGAATCAAACTGCGGCCTTCAATAGCGAGAGAGCTAATTACAATCGCACTCCATTTTCGTACAGTGAATAAACCATCGAGCTAACTTTGCCTCCTATCGCGAACATTGTGAAAACAACGCGAAACAAAGTTGTCATTGAATTCTAACGGGATTGTCACTAAACTGATCATAAAGAGACACCGTCCCAAAAGTTGATGTTTCATTTTGCGAAGTGTTTCAATCTAGATAATAATTTTTAGCTTCGATTGTTACAAATTTTAATCGATGCGTAGTACTGATTGTCTTTTAAGCAATCCGTGTTCCATTTTAAACACTTTACATCGAACGAAACGTTCAATTTAATATTTCATTAATCATCTATAATTTTATCAAACGACCGTTTATGCAACAAGTATCTAATTTTCGATCGTTATTTCGAAATAAAAATTACACGTGTGTACTTTTCCTTCGAAATATCGTGTCCAACTGATGTCTGATCTATTCTCCTTTCCTTCCCTTGCTCTTACTTTGGATCAAAGTTGTATTCGTTACTACGTTTCGTCGAAGAGGACTCGAACAATACCGTGTCGAAACGTTTGAAATATATTCATATTTACGTAAACCTTTGCGTGTATAGTTCCATAGTTCTCGTCACACCGGATGATCCTCTCCAAAAGACTGACAAATTTTCTTCTCGAAACGGAATCACGGAGAACCCTCCGGAAATTTCAATCTTATGTACAACTTCCTAAAAACTTCTTCGGTCGGTGAAATACCCTGTACGTTCCACCGACTTCGAGTTACTCCCACGTTGCCAATTATGAGTCAAGGAAACTTCTAGTCGTTACAAAACAAACATTAAGATAATATAATACGGGTGCCGACATTAACAGCATTTTCCACGTTTCCAAGATCCGTTGTAATGGCACCGAAAGACAAAAACCGCCCTCAATGACTACCGAAACGGTGAGAAACTTAAACGTAGGTACTCGGCCGTCTTTTCGTCGGGATGAATATACGAGCGGATCTTTGAACGTACAATTAATTACTAGCACCGGTGTTGCATCGGATCGAGAGAATCATTAACGGGACCCCGCGTAAATGTTGTTCGTCGACAGGTGAGTTCGTTTCGGTACTTTTTGTGCGCGCGTTCAAAGAAAAATCGGAAGCGCATTCGCTACGCGAGGCGTGAAAGGTGAATTCCGTATTTTTCCCGCGCGAACCGCGTTTACAAACACCACTCACCGTGCACGCTTCCATAGAAACGTCCGAGAAGCACTCGAGTTCGCGCTAACGCATCTTGTCTTTTTCTCGCCGAGGGACCTCGGTTTTCAACTCGTTCCGTGAAAGCGTGAATTTGAATAACCGTGTACAGGTGAAGGATACGCGAAGAATCGCGTGAATGCCAACGCCTCGGAATGTCGCGTTTAAAGATCACGGTCGCGATTCCATGAAACGCGAAATTATGAAATATTCTGGCGGGCTGGGCGAAACATTGCCCGGCAGAAATGCGGAAAATCCTCATTCACGTTTTTAACGGGAACAGTTTCCGAGGAAGGGGAGAAAAACCGGACTCGCGATGCATGGAAATTGTTTCAGATCTTTTTTACGTCGGAAAATCATTTCTCTCGATTCGAAGAGCGTGTAGAATGTTTTTCGGATGAAACGGTCGTCCCCGGTTCAGCGAAGTTTCGGAGTTTTCGAGTCGTTATAAATTAGTATCCCGAGGGTGTCGTACCACTGCTACGAGGCACTGCGCAAAAAATCACGAAAACGGTCGAAACGGGTTGATTCCCGTGACGCATTGCTACGCGCGCTAGCAAACATTTACACACCAGCTTCAAAGCATCGAAGAATATACACTGACATCGTGTATATTTCGAAACACATCGATGCGTGCGTATTTCTGCGTTCACCGGTATGTCATTTCTAATGCGATTTAACAACAAACGATAAGAAATTATTAACAATCCGCCGTATCATTAAGAATTGAAATGTTTCATAGAGACACTCCGAGAAGTTTGCTCTAAGTTTAGAACCCTAAAAATTACTCGATTTATGACTTCGTTTTTGGAAAACTATCGAACCTATCAATTGGCAAATGTTGTATATATATATCGTCAAGCTGTAAGAATTTTTGAAAGTATAAATAACTCATTTTGTTAAAATATTGTAATACACCGTTGCGCAAAGTGCGCGCAAAAAGACTTACATCCAGCTTAAACAATTATCTTTTAAAAGATTCTTATCGGACGTAAGTATCGTCTGAATCAAAATGAATAACGTGAACTCGAAATTTGAAAAAAATTCAGCATCGAGATAAAAATTTTATTTTTTCGACAAAGTTTATAGCTACCTCGAGCCACTAAGAAACCCCCGCTTTAATAATATTTGTAGACTTATCGAAAGTATCGTACGTACAAAATATGGACTGCACAAGGTACGTGAAAGTTTTTAAAAACTTTCTCATTTTACAAAGTAACGTTGATTTTTCGTACTCTAGAGTTACTTTCAGTTTTATGCTTACCGCTGGTGATCAGAGGTTTCCAGAAAATTTAACGCAAAGCTGCAAGGGAAAATAAAACGTATTCCCAACAAAAGCGATCGAAGGATACGATTCGCGAACAAATCAAAATGGTGGCTAATTGTTTGCGCGGTTAAAACCCACGCCCACGTTCGCATCAGCGATTAAAAGAAAAACACGACCGGCGAACATTTTATTTACAAAACGCACAGATTCGCGCGGATCTGCGAAAAGTTTGGTCGTTGCGCGATTCAGTTTTATCTACCACGGTAATCGTAACACGAGTAATAATAACACTCGAGCTCAAAGCGCCGAGTTAGTAGGCATACCGAGAGGTAATCGAGTTCCCTGCCGAAGTAGGATTAACATAATCTACTTTTCAACCGTCTTACGTGGTAACTACTTGGAAATCTCTTCTCACGGGGATACCTGCGAAAGCGAGGAAGACATTGAGATATATACCGGCTATATAATACAGGTAGATAGTTCGAAAGGCTCCTAACTTAAAATTACATTGTGCGCGTACCCCGATGAGGGCAGACAAGAGTCGGAACGCCACCGATTTGCATAAAAATGTGCGTTACCGCGACACCCGACAGTTTCTTCAAAAGCACGTTCATCGAGTTGCTCTTGTCGCGAAGCAATTTAAGCAACACTGTTTTTCAACAGGAAACTCGTACGAGTAGCAATTCGGATGAAACTTTGGATAAAAATGAAAACGTTCGTTCATCGAATCGCGTATTTGCATCTTTCGAATTCGCTTTAATTTATTTTCACGAGACGTTTCGATATCTTCGAAACGGGAGTAAAAGCTGACCGAAACGAACCCGTTGATTTACATTTGTACCTCGTAGACAAAGTGCAGTTGGATGTAGCAGTCGATTACCGATTCATTATTGGATTTTCTAAAAAGAGGCGAACCAAGTATATGGCGGTAAAATGGACTACGTTGTAAAATACAATACATAGCCGAAAGTGCACTTTCGGGTAATATCGATGGAAATTCTTTAAAAAATTCGCTCAATTGTCAACCTCGAACATCACGAATTTAAATATATCGGAAGATCGACGTGAAATAACTGCAGATACTTTGCCCCATGGTGTTCGTAAACATATTAAAATAGATACACTTCCAACGTATCCATTGAATCTTTCCATGAGGCGGGTGTTCGCGTGCCGATTAGCGTAATCTGTACGAACCTTAACATCGAAGGGCTTAATGTCCCTTAGGTCAGGAACTATGCGCGATCTATGCTCGCGGGACATTGTTTTTCTTCGCTCCCTGAAATATTAACGTGCACTCGTGAAGCGCGCAAAATGCACCGACTCTAATGGATATATAATTATACCGCGATACTTATCGATATTCGGTCCAATTAGTCGCAGAACGTTAAGCCTCTTTCCATTGCGCACAATCGCACGAACGGACTACTGCCGGATCGATCCCAAAAAATTCTCGGTCCGTTCGCGAAATAACATCCTAATCGGATCAGCCTTCGGGGGAAAGAGTTTTAACGACGTTACGCGATACGTACAGAGACGTAATTTACCGAACGACATTGTAGCTTTACAGAAGAGCTGGATGGAAAACAAATCTGGACTCGTTAAAGTTCAAAAGTCCACGCGACGTGTTTCACTCGTCCGAGTATTAACACGCTGAGAATGTTCGACGCGTGGATGCAATATTAAGTGTACCCGAAAATCGAAACTACACTACTGCTCCTTAATTTCATCGGTTAATTAAACTCTGGTAGGTAATTCTCGCGTTGCTTTCGATTCGTGAAATAGTATACGTACCGTTTCGTAACGATATCGGGTGTAACGTTAACGTTACTTCGAAGACTAGCGCATGTTTATCTTCGACTGGAGGAATCCTTGCGGTCTCGTGGCGAAAAGAATTGTAGAAAATCCGAGTGAAGTGCTCTCGAGGAATCCGAAGGATTTGTAAGTCGGTTAAGTAGTGTTATTTTAAGACCGAGTTCAAGGCGTGCCGAGGCTGAGCTGGCAGCTTCGCTTTGCCACTTTTTTGCGTACAAACTGTTTTGAAAAAAGAATCGAGCACTTCGAGTCACAATCGTTTACCGAACACACCCTCTTAATAAAGGTTAACGCTAATAAAGACTTACGATAAGGATACGACTTCCTCGCTAGAGTCGTCTAGACGCTCGTTTGCATTCGCTTTGACATTTTCCGGCTCGCTCGTTTGCGTCCAAGAAGGCACAAGGAGGATCCAAAAACAAAATACCGTGAACGAAAAAATAGTCGGTCAACGTGCTACTTCGACTTGTTTTCGTTGGACTATTGTGTCTTACAAAGTACGAGACTATTGTGTCTTACAAAGTACGAGACTATTGTGTACTGTAAAGAATTTTAAATTCTTTGGAAAATAATAAATACGATAAGGTCGAGAATCTTTTTGAACAAATTGAACAGAGAAGTGACGAGTCGAACATCGATACTTACTTTTGTCAAAACACTGTACAGTAAATTGGTAGAATAATAAATTAGGAACCCCGTAGACCGAACGCGGTACACTCGATTTTGTAATATTTTACGATAGTTCGATTTGAATCGAAGAAATTGGGGCAAACCCTTTACTATTCGTCGCTCTGATCGTATTTCGTGTAACAAGCGATGGCGTGAAAAATACCGAAAGAAGTTTCGAAAGAATTATCCGAGGTTTTCTCGAGAATCTCAATTCTTTCAAACTTTATAAACGCCCATTAAAGAAATTCGATTTGCATCCCCGTATTAAGTTCACAGTTTAAACGAATTTTTCAAAAATCGAGATAGAAACTTCGCACCGATACGTATCGATGCACACTAAACGGACGAAACAAATAAAAGGTGTCAAATTCCAAGTAACTTGGTCGAAAAAAGTTTATAACGGTTATGCGCTCGTAATTAACGCGAAAAGTTCTATCTCGTTGTACGCGATAGTACGATTTCATAGAAGAATTCAATATTCAAACCTACGGCAAGGTTGACATTGCTGTAGAAAAATTTGATTTTCTCGACATAATCGGTGACTTTTTGCAAAATAAAACACGCTCAAATTAAAGGATAAATATGTTAATGAATCCTTCTCCCGAGAAATAAGGAGGAATCACGAGAACAGCTAAAACTGCGAATTAATTATACGACGTTTTAACTCCACTGGGTTTAATTAAAATCCTTCATTTCGAAGCTTAAAACAAAAGTAAGAGCAACGTAAATGCATTTTTATATTAAATATCTCGTTGGGAATGGCTAGCTGTCAAACGTTTCGAGAGGTTCTTGAGAAAAGATCAGGAAATTGTACAGTTTCTTCCTACGAGGAACACTTCGTACATTGATTCAATTTTCTCGTGTTGTATAGGGTCAAATTTCATACACGATCGACGTTTCATTTGAAACGATTAAAAGATCGCCTCTTCGAATAACTTTATCGTTCAACGAAATATCCGATAATTCGAAATCCCTCCATGTTACGTAACTTTTGCGTTTGGTAAAAATATTATCGCTAAAATACACAATTATTTCCGTCGTTCCTGGATATCCGACCCATTTTCCAAGAAGCATAATCCTGTAACTCTTTCGGACAGTATACATTCGTAAAGTTACAATTTCTCGCCCCATAATTATTCATACAAAAGCAATTGGTTCACGCTTCTCGACGGAAGACTAATGCTACTTGACCGTGACGAAGGAAACTGTTGAACGGTTTAATAAGAGTCCAACGTTCTGCGATATTATGTTCTTCGCGAGTCCAACGGTACAGTTCTCAACGGTGCACTTTTTCTTCGACGGGGTCGTACATTTGCCATAATTCTATCGTGGGGAGCGGTAAAGGACCGCGTAAAAAACTATTAAATAATTCAACGCCTCTTTTCTAACGGTATAAAGAATGTCACCGGGCCGAGTTTACCTTTCCTTATACTTGGAGTGACTGCAAAGACGACACGTGCCGCAAGCTTTAAGAAAACTTCAAGACTCTTCGCGACAAAAATCCTCGGCCCGAAGGATTCAACGGATAAAACAAAAGAAAACCATCGTATGCATAAGTTGTTTGCCCAGACTGGAACTTTACGAGCTTATCATCGTAAGGTAGAAAGCCACGCCCAACTTGATAATTGGGTGGTCAACGAACAAACACTGGCGAACAATTCGTATCGTTCGTCAACAGTGCCCGGGTGGATTCAAACTTACCATCCAATTACTGGACGTGTAATTGATGAAGCCCGCGTTGCCATAAATATTGCACGCGATATTAATACACTATTAATTCTCATTTATCAATTGACCGAACACGCCGTGAACATCGTAGACTAACGGTACGTCGCTATTCGACGAAACCCAGGGCGATGCAATTTCAATTAATTCCTAATGAACAAATGTTCGGCTCTTCGATTACGGCTTTACAATGTAGAGCAAAATTTCAGTCTCGTTACGCTAGATATTCTAACCGAATGAAAATACAATCGAAACAATTGCAAGAAACGCGCGCAAGTTTAAACGATGTAAAGTTCGATCGATTCCAAAATATAATTCCAACGAATTTTATTCGTTTGCGACAAGTATGAATGTTTATTTCTTTTTTTCAACCGATGTGTATCGTCTATAAAAATTGGCGAGATATTTAAATCGACTACGGGTAAAAAATGGTTAAATACAAAAGCAGTGTACAATGGGTCGATACGAGTTCCCTCCACGTTCCGTTACTGAATTTTTGCCCCGTTTAGAATTTCATGATATATAAGGCTACTTCGTTTCGTACTTACGACGAATCCTCGCTGGAAAGCTCGTAATCCGGGCCTGTTCCGTCCCACCGCGCAGAGAGCATAATTTTTCACCGACACCCAGTTCACCCTTTGTCACTTTTGAATTTTCTTCTCGAAAAAATACTACCATTCTTCTCGGCGTATTATCGCACGATGCTCGCTTCTCATCTCCGGGCGGTTCGTCTGTCTGAAACTAGGTCGGGCACAATTCAATCGTGATACCGACGAAGTTCCATAAATTAGTAGCCCGATTTCAATAACTCCCCAAGGTCCCGTATAACCGGCTCCTTAATTAGACGCGCGTGTCGACCTCGGAGAATTGAAAACACCGGTGAACGAAACGGCGGACGACAGAGTAATCGTCCGAGTAAAAACGCTTGGGACAATAACTGCGGTTGACGTTTCATCCGTTCCTACGATTCGCCCTTAGGACCCGAAAATTTTGAATCGAACCAACGGGGACGGAGAGTCTGTCTCTTCGAGAGGAGAATCGTTCTCGTTAGACCCGTACGAGAGAGCGGAGGTCTCGGTCGTAGAAAACGAACCACTCGACAGTCAGAATCGGAAATTAAGGCCAACCCCGATACCGATAAAATCGAGAAACCGTCCAGAACGCAACGCGGAGTCGAGCCCCGTGGAAATTCATCCTCTCGCGGCCTCCTCGACTTTGATCGATAATTTTTCCTTCTGTCGCTCGCAGCTCCCTGGTCCTCGTTTGCCTCGTCACTTTTTTTAATTCCCATTTCCCTCGTCCTCGACAGCGTACCGGTACACCGGCCAACTTTCACACTTATTAGCTCCTTTGAGCCGTTTCTATTATTTTCTCGGCCTTCCAGTCATCTTCTTCGCACGACTATCGAAGCGTAACACCCCTCGATGCCGCACGGGGACGCACATTACCGTGTTCACGGATCCATGAAAATAAAGTCTCGTCTCCTAACGCGAAACACGACACGCGAGATTGAACTTGCTCGAACGAAGGATAGGACGAACCTGATCAAATGCACGCCGATCTATCTTCCGCAACTCGCAGATAGAAGCCGATCGTGCCCCGTGGTATTTCTATTGTTCCACGGTTACATTCACCCCGATGTTCGTCCGGTGTTACGTAGCCGACACGAGAATACCGAGCTATCCGTTTTACACATTTTCCATCGCCCGAGGACAAGAACCTTGATTACTTTTTCAGGAATTTAGCCCGATCGTGCTACGCTACGACGGAACGGAACTGTGACGATCGTAAATCTAATTAAATCGACCGCGCGGCTCAAAAACCGGACGGATGAAACACACGCCTCGCATACTCGTGCCGCTTGCGAGCTAGTCCAACCGAATTACCGACAGAGAAAGTTAGAAAGGAACCCGGAAAATTTGTTAACAACGCGCGGATGTAAAGTAATCCGTACGCGACGCGGAACCATTTCTCGTCCTATAAAGTAGAGGTGGGTTGAACAATTGCTTCCGTCGAACTCAGTCCATTCGTTTGTGTTCGTTTTTATAATATTTTCATTTTTAATTATTCGTTCGTCACGGTGCCCTAAAGACGTTGAACGAATTAAATAAATTCGGCTCGAGAGGGTCGAATCAATCCCCGAAAATAATACGGATTATTTTCTAAATTTATGTTGAAAGAAATCTTGCTCGTAGATATAAAATAAGAAGCGATTTCCGTTGAAATTTTTCGTCGATATCGCAGAAAAGAAGTAGCTGCATTTTTTCGGAGTGATTTTTCCGAATCATCGGAGATATTTCGTTGGTGGAAATTTTTACATTTCCTAATATTTCCTGCAAGATTTTCATTCGTGAAAATGAAAGTAGAATACATACACGAATGCGCTCACTTTCCAAGTTGAAGATCATTAGCCCGCTATCATTGAGAAACGAACATTCCATATCTCTCGTTGAAGTTCTCGGGTAACTTCGACCGAATAAATGTTCAAGTTACTCGACTTTTAAGTAGAAAATTCTATGATTCGTCCGACACGATGCTTCGAAGAAACGATCATTTCATCCTCGTACCGGCAGTGTCGACGGTTGGTGCTTCGATCGTTCTTACTCGACGAATGAAACGCTTCGAGTATACGATTCTGGATAATAAAAGTGATTCAAGATGAAACACGAATTGCCCATGGGTCGTTTAATATTCTTGATTCCGCGTTTAAGCGATGCGAATTTGTTTCTCTAAAATAGTTCCAGGCATTTATCTTACAAACACGATTAACCGGTATTGTACCAAATTGTTCTACCAAATTGCCACGAAACATGCCCCGTCGTGACTAATGACACAGTTAAGAATTTCTTGCCGGGAATAGTAGCTATCAGCGCCATAACTGTGTCCAGAAACTTCGAGCCGGTGTTTTATGAACATCCCGACTCGATGGTAATTCCCGCGCATTTCAAAATATTCAACATGTTTAGTATTATCTGGCAGTCAAGGTTCCAACTCGCGTTCAAGCGCGACAAAAAGCGTCCACGCTTTTGACATGCAAATGTCCCCTTGAAAATGGCTGCAAATTGACATGCGCGTTACCGCTCACTGTATTGCGCTTTTTCACGTATGCTCCAGTTAATGAACACGCCGAATACGTATCGGACGAAATATCTTCCAACGGCGAACGAAACCTTCATCGGTCGCTGAAATACAAGGTGCTCGGAAATCCATGATACGTAATTCACACGCTTCTATACGCGCGATACGCAGCGAAGTAAATAGAAATGAAAACACTATTTCCGTCCGAATAAATTTCTCCATCCGAATGCATAAATGAACACGTACAGTGGAAAGAACTAGAAACCGTGTAATCTCTACAAAAACGAACAGAGTCGGGCAGAAATATTAACCGACTAATTGGTAATTCGAGAATTTCGACCGATCGAAAACACGAAAGTATAATTGTGCAATGTTGAACTTACAAAGTATCAATCTTGGAATTCTCGTCGAGTAACACATTCCTGCCTGGTATCTTCTTGCGACATTTTTTACGAATATACAACATTAGGCGAATTTATCTCCTATGTATCGACAGCTGCTGTAGACACTTTGAAAGAACCAAAGTGCAATCATAGATGACCTCCTTCTCTCGACTTATCCACTGAACGAAGAAAATCATATACTTCGGAAATGTACTCGTTTGGTAAAAAATTACACGTAATCGTCGTTGCAAGAATTTTCATCGAGAAAGAATGTAACGATTACATCGGTGTGACTCTAAAAATTAAAACTCGTTCCTTTTCCGCTCATTTTGCAGATCGCTGCACTTGGACGAACTACGCTCGATCGAATATAAACGTTGCGAATAGATACTTGTACGGAGGTTTTATTCGACGTTCTATTAAATATCTTATTCGAATAAAATCCTGCCCGGGTTCGCACCAAGAACGTACTAACCGTTAATGCGCAAATTCGTTAGGAAAAGAGGCGATTGGAAAGGAGGTTCATTGACAGTGCAGCAACGAGAAAGTAACTCTGCCGCGTATGTAGCTGTCACATTGGCAGCCATTTTGGCTGCATTCCGATAGATTCCTGGGTTAGACCTTACCTGAGCATCCAGGTGAAACGCACGTAGCCAAAAATCTTCCCTATCCGTTCCCATGGTCGAATGGCTCCCGTTCTGCCCATGACTACCAATCCTGTACCATTTTTCTCCGCTTCGTCACCTTTCGCACCGGTAATCAGGACTACGAGGGAGTTAACGAGGCAATGCAACACAACTGCGATCCACGCGGGCTTGTTGCCGCTGGGGTTTACGAGTACTCGTACGCTAGAAACTCGCGAAAAAACAAGGACGACACTTTTACCTCAAAGCTGCGACCGGTCACAAAATTCCGTCTTCGGATTCGTCGTCAAGGGGCAAGGTCGACCGAGGAGAACACGGGTGAACTCTCGACTCGGCCGATCACGGTTCTATCGGTAATAGGTTGTTCGATAAGTTTTATCGAACGACTAAACTTAGCGAGCAACCTCGTACTATTATATGCTAAGAACCTAGCACATCTGAACCCTCGCTTTCCCCTTTGTTATGTGGCGGCACTGGCCACGCTTGCCACCAAAGGGAAACTAACCGCTGACCATTTCCCGCAAGTTCCTATACCTGCTCCGATCGGTATATATACGGTCCCTTACCGATCTCTCGATGTCCCGGCGTATAAGACAGAGCCTGCTAGGATGCCTCACCGACGAGTCCGAGTCCACCAGCAGGCCCGGGATGAAACGCTGTCCCTTTCTTTTCCTCCTTTTCCTTTCTCCTACGTTCAACATTTATTATTTAAGCGCGCCAAACTTATATCCATTACCTTGTTTATAAATATTAATTCACTTTAGTTAATAAAACAGTAACTACAACTCAGTGTCTCGATCGATCGAACGACGAGGCACAAACAGTAACCATCTAAGCATCGGTTCAATCTCTTTCTACAAACCACCGGTGCATTACGTGGGAGTAATGCGAGTAGATCTTAACAATTCACTCGCATAAATTCAATCGTACGTGTGGTGACGCGCAGCGTTGCGACGTTGTTTCGAAGGTTGTGCGTCGAACGCGAACATTCTGCGCAAGTAGTCGAGGTATCCGTGCAGACGCGTTGTCTGCGCGATACCTCTCGCGTCGATGATCGTTTCAGAATTTTTCGACAAAAGTCGACTAGGTCGCGACGAAAGCTAGTCCGGATCCGTTGAAAACGAAAAAGAGCCGAACGCTTCGAGCGTTACAAAGAGGTTTTTCTCGTTCTCGTAGTAACGCGGTTTCTCGCGTCAATGTCGGACTCTCGTTCCGACGCTTCTTTCACGACCACCGGCGGTTTTGAAAACGGACGTGCCGGAATTACGAGGATGGTTAAAAAAGAAAGAAAAGTGAAACAGCGAGTAGCACCCCGAATCCGCGGAAAATCTGCAATGCGCGCACACAAGAAGGTTGTACATCAGCTGCGCCGTAGAAACGAATTACGCGATCTCTCTCGTCGAGAGAAATAGCAGCCCGTCGGGAACGATCCTTCGGGGTCTCTCCGTTGCTATGACTTTTGTTACGTTACGAGAAGGGAGAAAATGATGCCGTAGGGGGTCGTGGCTGAATACGAACCTTGGACGAAGATTCATGCCCGATGGTAACCCTCTTACCGCCCGCGTGTTAAGCCTTTGGCAAACATTTGCACCGTCTATGTAGAAAGACGACGGCTAGTTTTTTGTACAAATAACTTCCCGATCCGCGTGTATCTATGCGCAAGCGTGTCTGAGTGAACGGGAGTCGAAACGATAGGGTAAAACTCGGGCGGGTACTGGTTAAAGTGGTTGCGAGATCAGCTAATCTTTTACGCGAAAAGGAAAGGGATGAATTATGGGACCGAAAATTCGATAAGGAAACATCCGATGAACGAAACGATCTCGAAATCGATTTCATCTTCCACGCGGTGACACAGTTCCCTAAAAAACCATTCGACCGGGTATTTGAAACCTCTCGGACCGATGACGCGTTTGATCACCCCGAGTGAAATTAACACGGCCCAATTTACGTTTACCTATCGACGACTTTTGATAACGAAATGGTTTCCAAGTCGCGTCGAGCACAGACAGAGAACGTGTTCGTGTACACGGGGTACTGTTAACGAAACTCGGATTGTTGTTGCGTGTGTAGAATTGTCTCGCGATTTCTATATTATTTAATAATCATCGGCACTGTTCGATCGAGTCGGTGACTCCGTGCAGGGTGAATATACGCGCCTGTGACATTGACGTATTCTCGCGTTCGCCGATATTTTATTTCTCTGGCACAGCCGTAAAATAAATTCGACAACCCGGTAGGAGTTTCGGAATATTTCGAGCGCTTTGTTCCAACACAATGAACGGTATAGAAGGCCTCCGAAGATTATAATGTAAACGATCCTCGTAGGAATTTATCAGTATTCTCCTTTACATTCTCGCGGAAGCTCGAGCCAAGCGATTCGCAAAGGATTAACTCAAATACCAAGGAAAGGGAAACCTTAAACTATGGACTGCCAAAGGTCACGAAGATGAATTAATTCCAAATTCGTGAGAAGACTTTGGTGGATTATTAGAGAAAACGCTACTCGATGTAGCAGATTGGAGAGAAACGAACTAATTCGGGCTGCATTCCGAGCCAAAACTTTCCAACTTTGTAAGGCTACACGCTGAATCTTTTTTTTTAGAGAAGAATAACCCACCCGTGCGATTCTTTATTCCGAATACGTTTATTTCCTCTCGGGATCCTATTGTTCCATCGGTTATTGTACAAAATCCGAGCGAAATCGTAGCGACGGTCGTAAGAAGGCCGATACCTCGTGCAAAAATAAATCGAAAGTGCGAAACGACATATCCCTGTGACTTCATTTTCGAAACGATCCATTTTGAAAACTTGGAGCGTACTCGCTATTTCTACGTTGCTACTTGTAGATACTGGCAGTGATACGTCATTATACGAGATTTCACCCGATTCCAACTACTCGCAAAACAAGTATACTAGGTTGTTCGATAAGTTTTGTCGTTTTTTTCATTGTAAAAAAAATACTGACACTTCAACTTTGAACAACTGTAAATATACGACGGGTCGACAGATCTGCGTGAGACTTCACACATGTTCGACAAATAGTAGTACCGTCTTTGGAAAAATAAAACGACACACCTGATAGCTCCGTTTCTTATCGAACGACAAAACTTATCGAACAACCTGTTACGTAGCAATGATACAATTAAACAGATTTTGTAAAGAAACGTTCATCGAACGTATTAACGACACGTATTATATAATCGAGCGACAACGCATTACCAAAGAAGAACGATAAATTCGTGTAAATAATAAAATGCAAAAAAAACATATAAAACGCGGACATGTGTTACTCGATTCTTCCAGCAGAATTTCTAAAATAATCTGTACATTTCATTTACGAGATATACGTATTTTACATATTAGAAATAAGCACTTTCTAAACCTTTAACATTGTCAGGGTTCATCGAGCCCAGTTCTGGTTCCTAATTTTTTTTTTAGAACAAATTAGAATTTTCAACACAGTCGGGTTTCGCTATTCTCGAAATTTACGAAGTTACGAAACTTACTCGTGCAAGTTGTTCGTAGAGATACTTAAAGATATAAAAAAAAAAAAATTTATTTAGAAAGCAATAAGACGATGATCAGTGTCGAATGTTTGCCCGTTACAGAGAAGATCGAGATACTTGTTTCGACGTAACAATAGAATGTATAATAGAATTTTTTGTTGGAGAAAAATGCTAATAATTAATCGGTGCGCCCTTTGGTCAACAAAGTGTTGTATAAAGAGCATAGAGACTCGAAAAAGGGGACTTGACGAACAACCATTGTAACGATCAGTGCCGCTGTCGATCAATTTGTATTAAAGTTATTCGCATTTAAACTCGACCGATTTAATTCGAAATTCACTTGCGATTGATTTGACAACGCGAAGTGGAGCGATACCTGAAAGTATTTTTCATCCAATTGCTTGAGAGAGCAATTATTATTTTCGCACTTTACGTCGCGACAATACTCCTTTCGCAAATCGCTCTTATAGATCGTCGAAATTTGTTCCGCGATTCGAGCTTTTGAGAAAAACAGCTCGATAAATATTGTTCGTATGGTGGTTGGCAAAACGTGAACGGAAATGTAACGCAATTGCGACAGAAATGCGTTCGAATACATCTCCGGACTAAATGTTCCGCAGCACTGGAGTATGCAATTTTCCCGCTCGATTGAGCACCGTAGACGAATCTCACGGGGGAACCGGATGCCGGAACACGAAAGTTTTAGCATAACGTCATAAATTACGACAGAGATTTAACGTTCTTCCACCCGCGATTTGCTTCCGCGTCATAGTGCGGATAGTCACGTTAGATATATAAGCCGATCCGAATCAACAGGTGCTACTCTAACATGCGAAACCACGCGCATCTGTGTCCGTATGGTGAATAAACGAATCGAACGGATCGACTTTGACCAAGCACACGCAGTTGTGCATTAATAACGGAAAAATATGAAATAGAGGAGAAGGCGCGATTCTTCGCACGATTATCTTCGAAAGAAACGTCATCGGATACCAAAGATGCCGATCTTGAATCAATTTTTCGAAAGATCAATTTTTTTACACCGATAGGTCGCTGTTCGTCGCATCGAACTTTCGTTGATCAATTTTCTCACGATTCGATTTTTCAACGCAGTATCGGATCAACGGAAACAATCGTCGCGAATCCGATGAGAAATGAATTTACGAGAACGTTAGGTTCCGGTGAACGAATAGTAAGTAATATAAATGTTACATCATAAATTACAGTATTGTAAATAAATTTTGTCGACAGATTATAGAACAGTTCCGCAATACGTGGCTATCCGTGTTCGCCGATATTACGATAATTTTATCGTTCGATAGAACTTATTGAACAATATAGTACTGTAGGAATTATCTACCGGTTATTATGAAGTGAATAAAGTTTTAAGATATACACGTATCGAATGAGGTAGTAGTAGGAACAAACCATTAACAAAGCACTCGAATTATAATTACGTTGACTACGCTATTCTTATTTCACGCGACACGACACGCTTCGACTATTTTCCAACAGTGACTGCTCTCAAACACTCTTCTTATATTCTCTTATATTCTCGAATATCTTATATCCTCACACGCATTCATTCACTTTCATTCTAAACCTTAATCTTTCTCACTCCGTGCATCTGGTCACGTTCGCCCAAAATTTCTCAATCTAGTGCTATCCCAATTGCTCGTCTTTCACGTCTCGAAAACACTTAACTCGCTCGTCTATTCCAAACACTTCAGATTACTTCGCATTACCACAATACTAGGTTGTTTAATAAGTTTTGTCGTTGGATAAAACTCATCGAACAGCCTATCGAATCGGTGCACCAAGGATTTAAAAACACGTACAGATTGCGTTATTTCGAACGTTCCTCGTGAATCGGGTTTCACGAAATACTTTCCGTTAAGAGTTAACTTCGAAAGCTGATTAACGTCGCGTTATTGTTCGTGCACGATTGCGTGTCGTGGCGTAGATCTTTCCTAACGAAATACGCCGATTGACCGTACCTAATTCGCAACATATGCGTTAATCCGATTAAACGAGCAAGCAGGGCTCAATTGTGCTCTAATTCGCGCAACACATCTATTCTCGTGTCTTTACACGGATCTGGCCTAGACGAAAACACAATGTATTAATCGATGCACCGATTGGTTAGACGTGGGTACGCTATTGCTTGCGCAACGCTGCACACGATTTAGTACTATGTGCGGATCCTAACGAACAGAGTGCACTGACCGTGGCTAAAACGCGATACATACGCCGATCTGATTAGGCGAACGGTCAGAAATCTTCCATCGATTTGCACGATTAAGCTGTTTTTGCATCTTCGAACCGGACAACTTACAAATAAGACCAATATAGATTGGACGTTTTCGGTGACAAATGTCAGATTTTACGATTTATTCGAAACGAGAATACGATTGTTGGATAAGTTTTGTCGTTTTTCCATTGTAAAGAAAATACTATGACACTTCAACGTTTGAACAACTGTAAATATACGAACGAGTCGACAGATCGTGAAACTTCGCACATATTGATCAAACAGTAGTACCATATTTAGAAAAATAAAACGACGAAGCTAATGCCTCTGTTTCTTATCGAACGGCAAAACTTATCGAGCAACCTGTTACTTCGTACGTTAATTGTACAGATTAAATCGAAGAGTAATACGACGCTTCGTCGGTACAAAATGTGCTCTCGAACGTTTATTATTCGAACGTGTTCGGCGAGAGACGAATGCATCGTAGTTCCAAGTAAAAGAGTTTTCACAGAGGATGGCCTCTAACGCTGTTTCAATATTTTGGAAAAGGCACTGTTTTTTTCGACGAAAGCTCGCAAAGAGTCGTAACCAGTTACGAAGTTTGAAACAAGTTCGTAACGCGATAAAGAGCGGACAATAAAAGTAGATATAAAGTCATTTGTTTCGCGCGTCGTATCTCTGCGCGCGTGTACCAGTTGATCAAACGAACAAGAGGATTTACCTATTTATCCGTTTGTTTCGCGTCGATACGAGCTCGTTTCGTGGAACAGTTCTGACATTACCATAAACTGATTAATCGATCTGAAATAACCGACGCAATAACGAAACAATTTGCAGCGCCCGTAAATCAAGCTCATTACCATATTAATCTGGGGCAGGCATCGAAATGTACTATCGACAACGATCTACCGCCGCTGTGAAACGCCGCCTGCGAGCTGAATAACGGATAAAATCGGCCTTATTAGCCTCTCACTCGGACACTATGAATTTTTAATGTCCCCGGATAATTAATTTCCCGTGCAAATTCTTCGCGCATTAACGACCATTCGCATACTCGGCTTTTCGATACATGGTGCAAAAACGAGTGCCCGACCATGTTCGATTTATGAATATCACCCCGTGAAACACGGTCTTTGATTAACTCTATTACTCTCTCGCGTTTAATACGTATTTTTCACGGACTATTTGTTCGGATCTTCGATCCAAATTTTAATTTATCACTATGGCCAAACAGCGTGCTTCCCACGCGGTTGCAGTCGAATGAAAAATATAGCCCAACTCGAAATCACTATATACGGTTAACGATGTTCTATAATAAATTCTGGAGACGAACGATACCAAAAATATTTACGACGCAACAATTTATGGACGAGTATCACAGTCACGTTGAAGCTTCCAAAAATTGGGACACGATCTTACGACCATACGAGAGTGTAAATGACAGTCCTGAAATCGAGTACATTTTTACGATTGACGTGCGAACACGCACAAATCTAAACAAACCCGCTTAATCGCACACTTTACGATTCGAAACAATATTCAACTTCGTAATATTCTATTTTATTTTAGCGAGAGAAGGAAAGTACATACCAGAAATTCTGCAATTTTGTTCAACAGAGAACAGCGATTTGTCTCCATCGATTTGTTGAATGGGAACAAAGTCCGTCGATCGATCGATGAATATGATTATAACGAAAACAGCTAATCGTTATTCCAAAAAAATGATTCTTTTTACCAGAATTTTATTAACGAGAGGGAACAGAGGTGCTTTCGATATTCGTTGCTTCTCCGGTCGTCGATTGAAGCTTAAATTGCACATTCAAAAATGCTTCGTAGCGATAAGCTACTCCTTTTGATGGAACACGAAGCTGGAGCATATAGATATCGGACAAAGTAATAACGACTTATAAATTCACGTTTTGAAATCGAATTTCAAAACACGCGGTAAAAATACCGTGAAATCGGTCAAAGGATAATTCTCGATCGAATTAAAAGTTACCAACAATAACGCGAGAGGTTTGTTGAAAGCAAAAACCACGTATCTCGATGCTCGAGGAAAAGTAAAGCGAATTCGAGCGATACTTTACCGATTAACATCATCGATTATGTTCTACGATATATAATTGACCGGATTCCAATGATAGCAATACTTAACAAGTAGTATATAAACATCTGGAACCTTATTCAACCTTATTAACCTACCTTGTTCAAAGTAGAGAGACCTTGGAATTATTTTGCACAATGTACGATAAAGAAAATCTACAATCTGAAAATATGCAGTACCTAAAAGTAGAAAAAATCGTATACGTTAACACTTTATCGAGTATTTCTATTTCAAAATTTTTCGTTGAATTTAAAATTGACCTTTTGCTGCAGTTCTTCGATTTTGGAAATTTTTAACATCGCGATAATGTTTTCGATATTATCTAAGCATTCTCCGAACTTTTTACCTTGTAACTTCCATTCGTCCGTAATTCGCGTTTCGATCGTTCGTGTAAAAAATAGAACACGAAAGACGTTGAACGAATAACGTATCACGAAGGGAATCGACGTTGTTTCAACCCTGCGGAACGAAAGGAGATGCAGATAATTCGTAGTTTACACACGACCGGAACGATTCATGCTCGACTCAAAGGAAAAGCTTTGAACGTAGGTTTGCATACGAATCGTCACCCAATTTGGATAATTTTGCAAAATCTATCGCCGATTTAAGGAACCGTGGTACGTATTGTACAATACATGCGTAAATACCGTCTAAACAAGCACGTAAAATATAAAATCAGATTTCGAAATCCCGAAAAGTACAAACGAAGCGTAAAATTGTAATTCAGTTTGTATAAAATCGCAGGAAGAAAGTCATCTAGAATTCCGTCACGCGATGCCGAAGCCATGGCCCTCGTCTTCATTTCCTGCCACTTCGAAAAGATACACACAGAAACCGGAATTGAGTTTCCCGGTTTATCCTGGCCCTGGATGAAATTGGAGGCCGAAACTGGTCTTCCGTCGCTTCTTTCAAATTACAGGATACGACCGAACTGTGTCGTGTTCTTTGACGAGGCGTGTTGACCGGCCCAAGTAAAATTAAAAGGCAAAATTGCAAGTCTTTCGCGAGATATAAGTTAAATTTTCGTAGCGGTGAATCAATAATGCCACGCTACGCTATGTTAAATTACGCACGATTTCGCGATGAGTTAAGAAGTTAGAAGGTAAAAAAATAATTGTAGCTTGCTCGTAATTGCCAGTAGAAAGACAAAATACAGATGTATCCAAATCTAACCACGAATTAGTTCGTAAGAATAAGTTTGTTAGAAAAATCCAGGGTAAGATATTCCACGTATCGTTGTTGCACTCTTGATCAATTTCAATAGTTATTCTTTACGATTGGTTAGCGTGGGTTTCCAATTGAACTCTTATCGGTAACAGCGATAATAATCCTAATACAGCGTGTCTTGCGTGTTTACTCATTGGATCGGGATCAACGTGTTTCTATTTGTGTTTCAGGTTCGATAAGCAATATAGACGGTGCCGAGTATCACTGCAATAAAACTGCAGTGCGAAAAGTTATCAGCGGAGTCGTGGGGGCGGCGAGCTCGGTCACATCTATTCAAGTGGCCAACCTACTGAGACTTTTTCGAATACCGCAGGTACGTGTTACGAATCGCCGAAATCGCTAGTCGCGCACTTAAATTCACCCGAGTAGCAAATTTATATTCATTCGGTCGGTTTCCATAAAATACTGTGACAAACCTAGATAAAATTATAAGAGAACAGTCGATCGTAGAAACGTCGAACCGTTTCGTAAACCGTCTTATAAATAAATTTCGCTCTAAATACAAAATATTGAAAGAATTTGCATTTCGTTGAGTCCGTTAATTCTTCACGGGTGTATTAATGAAATTAACGAAACATTTCTGCAATGTTCCAGAAACTTTTGTAATGGCTTGTTCGGTAAGTTTAGTCGTTCGATAAAACTTATCGAGCAACCTAGTACTATACCGTTCGGTAAGTTTTATCGAACGACAAAACTAGTATTCCTACTGAAAATCTAAACGTAACTCACGAATAGCTATATTATTACGTTTAGCTATATTATTACGATAGTTTTAAACACAAATTTTTTAAATCTCTCTCAATTTGTTTAAACGATATTGGAAATATTTTTAAAATCAGTACGCACGTGAAAAATTACAAATCGATTTGGTCTCGTTTCTCTATCTGTGAATACATTCGACCATAGACGATCGGTTTTCTCCGAGTGGCTTATTCTAGCGTCCGTGGTCTGACTTCGAACGATCTGATTTTCCCTATTCTCTTAACGTATTAGTCGTACAGATAGCTTCTAGCAGTTATTTCGAAAATTTATTCCGGTCCAAATTGTTCGAAATGAGACAATCTAAAAATTATGCGACGCATAAATTTACCAAATTTCATATAGACTTTACAACACGAACCATCCGTTTGAACAATCTGAAATTATATTTATACGATGTACTTTCATTTGTATATTTAGTTGCGTACTTTTACATTTATATTTCTTTCGTTATTGTATTCAAATTTTTATATTTCTATATTTTTTAATTTTTGTTCAAACCGTATTCGTATTCGTATAATTAGTTCGCGCGATAAAATTTCAAACCATAATCGAACGATGCACACTTTTAAAAAATCCTTGTTACAACCCACTCCAAAAATTGTCCGTAATATAGTACATATCGATCCTCCTTGAAGTAGACATTTGTTTTTACGCGATTTCTTTCCATTCTTGGTGTAATTTGCTCAACGGCCCTTTCTTGGAAATTTATCACAGTATCGAACAACCATCGAAGAGATCCACGGACTAACGACTCGATATAAAAATAATCTTCCGTAGGAACATCGATAACGTACGAGTCGAGAAAGTTCGATAAAGAAACTAATAAACGAGGTCTTTCCGATGCTTCCACGCGCCTTATCTTTTTACGCGATCGCGTTTGCTCGTGCTCGGTCCGCGATTTAATCAAAAGTTTTGCATAAAGTGTTCAAACTACACTCCCTTCGAGCCAAGGAATATCCAAGTCGAAGAACGCTGCTGCACTTATAAAAGAATGAAACTATTAAGTGGCAGTGAACTGTGAAGATTTTTCGTTCCAACGAAAACGTCGCGTAGTCTGCGGCCTAAAATCGCTCGAGTACGTAATCGTCCCCCTTGACCGTGCCATTCCTATGCCTTGTTCGATATATCGAATCGACCCGATGGAATTTTTAATTTTGCACGAAAACCAGACTCGACCCGCAAACTCGATGCCCCGTGAAACAATTACACGAACTATTGGAGATTTTCCTGCCTCGCCCGCAATCGAGAGTATTATTGTCAAATGTGCTAGAAAGTCCTTCCAAGACCGCAAACTTTACAAATTCTGTTGGAGATCCGACGTGACTCGAGTAAAAGGAGAAAGGCCATATGGCGGCATACGTGATCTCGGCGAAATGTACGTTTAATGCGGATTTACGAGCGGAAGATACAAATTGTCGAATTTATACCTACATAGTTAATGGTTTGTGTAATTAATGAATTATCGTAAATTACCGGTGACAATGTACGTTTCTATGTGTATTCTATGTATACGCGTACATATGTGATCGGTTACAGCAGTTTATTCGAAACCATGTACGATCGAAATCTCTTCGGTCTATTGTTGAACTTTTCGTATAAATAACGAACAATTCCATTTATTATTCGTGGGTTCGAATCAATCGTTATTAATATCATCAACGTTCTAATCCATTTTTCATTTGTCCTAATTTATATCAAGATCAAATTGAAATCACCCCAATTGATACGTGACAAATATTTAACTCTATCGATCGAGGGTCGCTTACGAACATTTGTCACACTTCTGGAGTAAATGAGATTTCGTTACAATTTATAGAATTTAGACAAGATTATAGAATTCGATAAGTATGATCGACTGTGCTCGATTAGTGTGTGCTTTCTGGCTCGTGGCAACTTTTAATAATCGATAAAAAGGGGCGCTATTTTTCTGGTTCAACCCAGAATGTGTGGTTCGAATAAAAACTGGCTATGTTTAACCTATTCCTCGTGAACAAAATTTCCACGCGCAGAGTGACGTGACGTTGTGTCCGTAATAACATCGGATAAAAAACATACAAAACCCTGAAGGCGAAACTGATAAAGAAACAGATTGAACAGTTTTCAAACCTATCATCCTTTACGGTTAGGCAGTATGCTGTGCTCACGACGTGCAGAGCGTTGGAGGAACAAAACGATAACGAATTATCGTTTCAATGTCTCGTTGCTCCTATAACGGTCTTCCTTTTGTTTATTTTGATTCGTTTATTCATTTTGTTCGTGAAGCTCTTCGCTCTTCCGGCGTTGAAATTAATTGTCGAGAAAATGGAAGAAGGAAGTTACGATATTAAATTTCAAAATAAAATCGAAGATTAGTTTCAGTTTATTATAAATTCCATACAAAAACGAAAAATAAACATAAATACGTATATATGTAACTATAGAAAACAGGTACTCGTTGAATCTCGACCTTTTTCGACTCTGTTTTCGATATTTTCCACCTTTATTTGTACATGTTTTTCCTCCTTACGGTGAAAGTGTTTGAAGTCAATAGTTTTTAGAAACTGCTTTAGTTTTTATTTATCGATTTTATTCACCGTAAGAAGGAAAAATATGTACAAATAAAGGTTGAAATATATAGAAAAGGGAGTAAAAGGTCGAGATTCAACGATTGCCTGTTTTCTGCAGTAATATACGTAATTTCTATACGTAAATGTTAACTGAGTTAGACCTGAACCTAAAGACGGATTATCGCATACATCGGACAAACCACATGGGCTTAATATTGTACACGACCCAATTGCAGTAATTGCAAGGTACGGTTTACCGCAAACAAAACGAACAGGCCCAGTGCTCCGTTCTGTAACGACGCACGCAAAGAAATATGCGCAACGTGGACGAAATAACAGAAAATATGCCAGCTCGTACCATTTCCCATAACATTTCCACGACAAAACGAAACTTCCGACTCGCGAGTTTTTTTGTATTAGTTGCCAATGGATAACAATACGCTGCACGTGCACGCAAGATAGCAACTGTTTATGTAGCAACGGTGCTTTCCTTTGTTGAAGTACTTGTTTACGTGCACCAAAAAAAAAAAAAAAACAAAATGGACGTAACCCGAAGCAACCAGTCGATGCATTTTTCATCGAAAATAAAGCAAAGATCAACGGCGTTGGAAATATTTAATATATTCCGCGAACGAGATCGAAAGAGAGTTCCTTTTTCGTGCATGGATAAGCGAACTGGAGCGAATATTTATTTGCGATGGTTCCCGCGAAATCAAAGAATACCACTGAAATGAAAATTCACGATCGCGTAAGAACTCATCCTGGAGGCTTCCGCGTGTTTCTTTGTTCTTTCATTTGTGATTCCTCTGTCAGTCCACTTCCGCTGGTGAATTCCCGTTGAAACAAACTTGTTTGACGTAGAATCATCGCATATCGTGCAACCTACTCAGCGATTCGTAATTGTTGCCTTCGCTACCGAACTCAAACATTGAAACTCGCTTAGAAAACAGATCTTCGATGCAGCGAAAATATTGAAAAATTGATTTCTTTTCGCGGATTCTTCAACTGTATTACTATATTGTATTAAGAGGTAATTCTTGTTTAGAATTCGATTATTTATCATTTTAATTATCACTGTAACAATATAATGTTAAGGGGGTATTCTTGTCCAGAAATCGATTATTTCGGCTATATTCGAGATTTAAAGAAAGAAACTATACACCCTTTTGGGTATGAATTGAGGCATATATATTCACTAACATTTAAACTGTACAAAATTATTTTTTAAACCAAAAATAATAAAAATTACACGAACTGTGTTTGGCTGAAGAAAGTATTGTAAGCGAAAAGTGTTTCGCTGGTGTGCAAGATTCCGGCCGTTCCTTTAATCGAAAAGAAAAACAAAATGGCATCTTGTTTTGTACGAATGTAGCCATGGTGTGAACCACCATAAGAAAATGATGACGCTTTGAAGTTATAAATATCGGTATAAATATCGTTTATTTTGTTCTTTTTGAGCCTATAACGCGTTAAAAAAATATGAAAGCATAAATACTGTTCGAAGACTGTGGTTCGTGCGATAACGGCATGTCTGCTGAAGGTTCTGCATAAATTTGAAGTTAATTAGTGAAGTGTAACTCGGAATATCGTGCACACCAGTTTAAGAAATGAGATTTTGAGAAAAATGTATTTAAAGTTAGACTTATCAGTCCGCTATAACTGTCAGTTGTGTTCTTTGAACGGCTGTAACTTTATAAATATTACGAATTCAAAAAAATCCTGTTACAGACATATTTTGGACGATATATATTATACTTTAAAGGAAGGCAATAAAAAAATCGATTTTTTTAAATTCTAAACCCCCTCAAGTTTATTACGCGAAAAAATTTATTCGATGTTTTAGACAAGTTGGAAGAACATAACCGTTTCGATGGAGACACGCACTTCTGGTGCACGACGCAATCGAAATTTATTTTACGGAATTATTTTATCATTTTAGGTAATAACGAAAACCGGAATAAAATGATTTCGAAAATTGCATAAAAGTGGTTAATAAATGAATGATTTTCAAATAATTGAGATTGCAGTGTTGGTGGCTTGCTGCAGTTTTAATAATTCGTACGATAGCTATTTGCAATTAATAAAAATCCTCGATCGACTAGGTGGCACGAGTACTGTGAATGTATGTCGAGAATGGGAAGCGCAGCAATTTCGAGTGGCTCGCGCAAAAGCTGCAAACGATGCAAAAGCGACTCGAATTGCATCTAGGTAGGAAAATCTGGAAGGCCTAGAATATCGCAGGTCTTAAATAATGGATAGTATTAAAATTTGTGAAAAGTACAACCGAAAATTTAAATCGTTCTTTTTTTTTGGAAACCATCGATTAAAATATCAATGTCTATAACACATTGAACGGTTTTTTAGAAAACTATAATCAAAACTGAATCTAACTTGTTTCTAAATCTGTGTCAAAATTCGAAGCAATGTGCGACTACAACTCTCGAGAACTGAACGTTTCGAGAACCGAAGCTCTCGGATCGAAGCATTCTCATATTCGTTATCTTTAAATCCAAAAATATCGACTAGAACTCGTATGAGAAAAGAAACGGAGTGCCGAAGGAAAGCGTAAAAATCTGAAAAATATTAAAATTGAATTATTCCGCACGAATACTTTAAATTTTTCCGCAAAAACGAAAAAACGGACGTAGATTTCTCCGCACATGTTTCAGTAGTAGAGTCTTAAAATTTTACATAGCCGATATCGGAACGAACGAGGGAGTATTATGTGTCTTGAAACAAATGGAGCGGAAAAAAGTGAAGCCTCGTTAGTCTACTAGTATATAGCCCGATGTACGTTGACAATACTTTCTCGAGACGAATCTGTTCCAGTAGGAAATGTCTATACTTCGATAACTAAATTTATGATCGCTCGAATAGTTACACTTTTTGTTTAAATTTCCTCCGAGAACAAAATACTTACGGGCTCGAAAAAAGCATCTATCCAAATAGGGCAAACCTGTGCTGTAACTCGTGAATTTTAAACACGGTTACGGAAAAATTTATTCCGTACTCGCGAAGATTTTTTTCTCGCGAAGAAAAATCTATTTTATAGACACGGTACGCAAAATGCATTTGCATCTTTATAAGACTGTGAGTGAAATTGTGAGGAGCAAACGCAAGTGGAAGTGGATAGTCTATGGTCGGACTACCAATAATGGTTCAACCGTTTGCACTCGAGGCTTCTTTGCTACCAGAAACCGACGCCTCGAGAAAATCCTTTAAGTCGTAAAATTAATCCGGAATGCAACATTTTTATATACTTCGCGTACATGCGTTTACACTCTACAAAAACGTAATATTTAAAGTCCAATTTGAATTCCAAACCAGGAAGTTTTCCCGGATCGAAAATATTGAGTTTTTTCGGAAAGATCATTTCGTTTTCCAAAATGGAGAATATATAATTTAATAAAATATTTATACACTCTAAAAAAATCGTGTTTCATTTTCACCAAAAAAGACGAAATGACTTTCCGGACAACGTAACAGTACACTGAATCAGGTGGCGACCGAGGATCTCCTCTCGAGTTGAAAGAGTTAAAACCAGTATGACGTTAAACGAAATATTTCATATAAGAACATATTCTCTCCCTTGTTATTCAAAATTACGGAGATATTGGGTTAATCCGTTTCCCATTTAGCATTTTATATAAGTGTGGTATCGGAATTTTCCATGCCCACTTGGGCCTGCTTCGAGTGCAGGCGTAGAAGATACATTGCGTGCGAATAGACCTGTGTTAGGATAAACACTTTGGCACCGATCTGTCGCCAGGTTTCTTAAATGGCACGAGCACCTTTTACAAGGGGTCGTGCAAAACGACCGAGCGTGGGAATGCGTGAAAGCGAAAGGAAATGCGTGTGGTCTAGAGAAGATGAAGAGTGTTTGGAAAAGACGAACGATCGAGATGGGCGAACGTGACCAGATGTCTGAAGTGAGAGGGATTGAGGTTAGAACGAAAGGGAATGAATGCGCGTAAGGATACAGTGTGCGACAGAAGCGTATTTGGGGACAGTACGAGTACGAGAAGAGACTGGTAGTGGCAGTACAAGTAAGAGTACGAGAAGAGACTGGTAAAGACGCAGTAAGATGAGAGACTTGTAAAGACGCAGGCGACGAAGACGATAACGACGCGTGCTGAGGACACTAAGACGATTAGCTTAATTTTATACATAGGCGATCTATCTTTAGTGGAAAGAGAAATATATTACTAATACCATGTCTAATCTATACTACAATAACAATAATAATATTAATCTCGTAATACTAATATATATATATATATATCCACCATCACCAACCAACACCTAAACAATATAAGTTTACTCGTAACATTCGATACATGCAATACTTAGAAAAATGTTTCGAGTGGAAATTATTATATTCGGTTCAAATTTTTGGTAAATTTGAGATTATAGTAAATTTATACCAAGGTACTGCCGATTTACCGTGTCACTTAAGACCCAAATCCAATTATTTATACAATATGAGTTCTTTATACGTGTTAAAGTTTAAAGAGAAATTATGTCGATACTATTAATACATTCGCAAAATGCTCCTTGGTGTACTAAACAGAATTAGTGGAACGTACTGTAGAGTAATTACTTACATACGGTGGTACGAACATTGAAGGATAACGATCTGCAAAAGATCGAAACGTCTCGCGTTGTGTGGAAGTTGCACGCCTAAATGATTTTAATTTCCCCGAAACAGAACTAACGTTTCATTGAAGAAGCACACGCTACGGCGTGTCGTTGTATCGCTGGCATTGCTCCATAGAAAGTTACTCGCAGAATCAATTTGAAGATTCAGCGAACCATTCGATCGAGTGGATTTTGTAGTACCTTTGGCGGGATGAGTAGCCGTCATTCGCGTAACCGCCAATCTCTGTTAAAACCGATAGAGTGGGTCGACTAAACGAAACGAGTAAAATGCCGAGAAACAGTGAAATATCAATGTCACCCCGTAAAACCAACGAACGTAATAAATGTACCGAAATAGCAAGGTAAATAACACGAAACGATTCTGAAATTCTGAACTGCATCGATGCACATGGTAGAATCACCTCGGTAGTTCCTCTTTAAACGTGGAATTCGAGATCTTTGGACAGGAATGAAACATCTCTCGCAAACTTTCTCTAAATCTGTACAGGCAATTTTCTCGTTTGATATTTTCACGTATATAGGAGTTATAATTCTTACGATATGCGATATTTAAATCTGGACCATTTGTGTCGTATAACTACTTGAGGCAGTATAACATACTTTGGTAAACAAGAGAAGCATAATTCATTTTTTATTTATCTAAACGATATTTAGCGACCGTACTAATTGCAGTTCAATAATCGAAAAGTATTAGCGACCGTATTAATTGCAATTGAATAATCGAAAAGTATTTAGCGACCATATTAATTGCGATTCAATAATCGAAAAGTTCAATTTGAATGCACCATCTCATCGAATCGGAAACTTTCCTCCTATCGGACCTAAATTATTTAAATTTCGTTTCGCGAGCTCAGATCCTATAACCCCAGGATATCGAATCTTTTTAACACCTACCGCGAGAAAGTAGATCACAGTTACTGGTAGCTGTCTCTAACCCCTATTTACCACAATCTAACTTTTAATCTTAATTTTCTCACTTTACTGTTCTTTCTTATTGTTTATCTACTTTGATACGCTGGTTTGAGTACAAGGCGCTTGTAACACGATTTATTCACAACACTCGTCCCGTTTACAATAATTTCCATATGACAATAATTGCTCGAAACGACGCAATAAACGTTTAGAAACGGATACCGAAGCTGAATATCTCGAGAACGATTAGACGTTTCAACCCGATCCTACTCATATTTTCAAAATACGTCTGTTGGGTGCCAATTTTTCAAAGAAAAGTAGTCGTGCGTCTACGTTGGGAAAAGCAAATCGTCGAACGCGCCGTGAAAATTTCCACGGAAGTTTAGACCGCGGTCACCCTCGGCAAATATATCGAATCAGTCAGCAGCTGGTGGCACAGAAGAAAAAACTCTATTCCTTCGACTTGGTAGATCGTGGAAGTTTGTTCGATGCATGAAATACGTTAACAACCTACGTTCGCCTCTTCCGGTTATACGTCTTCCCGTTTGGCACTTATAAAAGCTCCGTAAATTTCCAACGAAATGTTCGACCAACGAGAACGTATCGATTCATTGGAACCGCAATATCCTGGTGTAACCCGATGAACTCGCGCACAGTCTATTTCACGGTGGGTCGTACATTCGACAGGATACGAACAATAGCGACACTGTACGTTGAATATTTTCGAGGTCCGACTTATCTGAAGTCTCGCTCGGGACCGTCCGTGTACATAGCCCGCGGCATAATTCTTACAAACCGCGACGATATCGGACAGTGGAGTCCGAAAATTCAAAGAGTATCTCGGCTTCCCCGCTATTCGACGAGGTATATAAAACGTTTATTGCTCGGACACGCTTGACAGATTCGTGAAAGATTATCGAAAAATAACTAACGAACCGTGGCCCCGCCGGTGTAAGCTGGCACAATTTTCGCCCGTATTATTCTCTAGCAGAATTGGAAACGAATTGTGTAATATTTCATGTCGATGGAACCGCATCTTGAGTACGAGCCTTCCTCTCTGCATCGGTTAGTTCAGTGATAACGTAGCTTATATTTCCCATTAGCAACTTCCTCGCGCTGTCTATCCTGTTTCCAAGAGTCTTATTCTATAATACTTCCGTTCCTACTTGCAGACCTCGTGTGTTACATCATCGAAACATCAATGACGCCAAACAAGCTCTGTTTGATACATTACTGATTATTATTATTTATAATTCATTGTTTATTTGTATAAATATTTCTCACGTATCGTTATTATTACGTCTATTTATTTACTATATTTATCGTAGATATTTAGCGCAAAGATGTTACGTCTACATTGGCAACGATAATGTTGTTACATTTCGATATCGCCACGCTCCACATTTTTTATCATTTCTAACCGAGCTCTCGTTACGAGTTTTCAAAGTATATCGAGAACATCTCTGAGATAAAATTTAATAGCCGTCTCACCATAAGGTACGAACTCGATGGATTTCAATTCTAGTAGGAATCATTTCGGTTGATCCACCACTTCTGGCACCAGCCACTGTGTTGGAACAGGATCGTAAAGCCAAGCCAAGCTCCGAAATCTAGAACTACCCGTGTCTATAAATCTAGTCGATCCAGTATTTCGATGCATGAAATACCGTCTGCAAGAGCAAGTGTTGGAAACGTGATCTAACTAACCGGAATTAAACGATGCGAAAGTAACAATTCTTCGGTGAAAGGAGGTTGACGTTTCTCGGAGAAAAATTGTTCCTTACCACAGAACCGCGTCTTTCCAGACGTGAAACGTGGATAGAAGTAAACTGCAGGAGTTACATAAAGTAACAGTCAGGAAGGAACGTACGTCGATGAAGAATGATATTTGGAATCTCGATAGTTCGCACTTCGAATCCACTGACATCGTCCGAATGATCAATGAAACGAAATTAGATGTTGCCTACAGCGAGTTTCCATACTGGATTCTATACGTTTATCCTACTAAAGGTACTGTCGATTTTCGCGTGTTCGGGAAGGTCGTGAAAAAATAGCCGCAAATACGAGACGAATAAATTTGCGGTTTTCTCGCGTTGCGTATATGTCGCTACTGAACTCGCAAAGTATCACGGTAAACGCTATACCAACACGTTTCTAACCACAGTGGTGACCTCGTATTCGTGAAATGCAGAAAACTCCGAGAGTTTTACATCTTAATCGAAACACTTGTTGTCGTTGAAACTTTTATCAGTTCCGTTTAGTTTTACGAGATATCGAACTATCACGATATTCAACGTGAACACGTTTGAAGTGAGACGAAATTATGTAAATCTTCCCTAACGAGAACCATCAAAACTGTCTCAGTACCGGAATTATAACAGATGTTCGTCGTAGAACAAAAGAGGAAAGTTGTACTTGACGATACACGGTTTTCCTTCCTCTCCTAATATTTGGCACCGTTCTGTTGAAAATACTAACTTCTTCAAGGACTAATTATCTCGTACGAAATGAATAAACGTTCAAACCGATATTGACTCGTGACAATTATTGATTCGGTGAAAACGTAGTACCGTTGAGAAATTCAATCGCGAACGTTCAATCGCAATTATTGAGGATACTTTCGCGTTACAATACTCTAAACGATTTAAAACGTACACGAAGACGTATGTTACGGTACCCTCGAAGATTTCAATAGTTTTCAAAACTGTACGATCACAGACGTTGCAGCAGACTTGAAATCTCGACGCTTTGAACAAACTGGCGAATTTTAACCGTTATTACGAAAGAATCTGGAACGATGAATCGTTACGCGATCGAATGAGTAAAAAAAAAAAGTGAATCAGAAACGAAATTTCCGAACCCGTTATCGCCCCTCGTTACTTTTAACACTGTTGCCGGGTTCTGGATTCCAATTTGACGACTCCTTCGCCCCAGAAAATTCATCCAAACCTCGAAGCGGATATTTTACGATGAAACGTCGACATTTCTCTGGTTACTCCCTGACGATGTGTACGAGCGACTCAATTTTCCGGCTCGTTGTCCGCAACGTTGAAAAATTTCTGACAATCCTAATGGGCTAGCTTATCGGGAGAAGGTACAATACATCAACATACATTACATTTATACATGCACAATTACGTTTCACGTGCTTCGCGGTATTGTTGCTTTTACGAAACATCCGATCGAACGATAAAAACGACCAGTCTGTGCATCTCGAATCAATATTCGCGTTCATTTAATTGCAATATCGATTCATCCGTTAGAAACAAAAATTACGTATTTATTTAGAGCGCGTTTCGACAAGAAATTTTGCTTTTTACATCGTTACCGCAAAGGTGCTATATCGGTGTACCTTTCCGTCATTATTATAAGAGGTCTTTTAGAATTATAAATAAAAACCTTGTATCGCAAATTGGGTAATGTAATACGCAAAAAGAAACAAAACGACTTACAATTAGACTGTGCCCTGGAAGATTTATCGATTACAAGCGAGTTAAAAATTAGAATAATTAAAAATTAACGAAGGCAAGATTTTAAGTAAATAAAAAATGAAGGCAATATAGGAAGATATGGTCGAGTATAAATGTCGAGTTGATTCGTCTTCTCTGACAGTCGATTTTATCGAATAATATTCAATCAATCTCTTCGTGCCTGCTATGAACATTACTTCCTTTTTCCTAATGCACATCGGTTTCTTTTGAGTTTATATTGTATTATAATAAGAATATAAATTATCTGAAATCGATGTGTAATAAAAATGATACGGTGAACGATGAAGAGATTAAATTAGAATTCTGAAATGTAAGAATTCGACAGATCCGAGGTTGTGATTCCTCAAAAGCATTGAATCGTAAAAAAATTTCCGGAGAATTCGCGAAAGAGAAACTCGTATTGTACGTAACATAAAGCCAAGGGGGAGATTGCGCAAATTTAATTTCAGATGACAATGTCCTAAGAATTCAAAAGCTTCGTAAGTTTCGAAAGAAGGCGCAAGTTTTCGCGCTACAAAAAAGAGAAGAGCTTGCGATCTGAAAGTTGTTTCACGGAAAAAATGTTCACCGCGTAGAACTGGCTTCCAAATAGAGAATAAATTACGCAGCGAATAAAAGTCTGAAAATCATGCGACACGTTCAAAGTAAACATTCATTATCCTCTCAACAACTCCTGCGGAAATATCTAAGTTGCAGTCGCTGTGTACGTACTGCATTTAAAAATGCATTTCACGTTGATTTAGTCGTAAAATAAATTCTTGGGTGTCACGGATTTCCTTCTGTCCATTGTGAGGACAAAAATGATGCATTCTTACTCGTGGAATTTTACAAAGACCATTCTATAGTATTATAAATGAACAAAAATAACAATAATAAATAAATAATAGTAACTTTTGAAACAAAAGTTTTGAGATATTTTCATTTTTCTTTCAATTAAAATTTCGAAATATACAGCTATTTATTGTAGATAACTCTTTCGTTTTCAATATTTTGTACAAAATTGCGCTTCATAAATCATTCGTTAACTTCTTCAAAAATTTGTTATACTATACACGAACACTTGAAATGCATCGTTTTTGTGCTAAAAAATATTTTATGTCGATTTATAGTAATAAATCGGGGTAACAGGGTAATAACCCTATTAACGAAATCGCATACTTTTGAAGCGGATATAGAATATTAATGTGTCTATCGTAAAATGTTTCAGAAGGTAACAGTGAACGATTCTAGTCTGCGTTCTTAAGTAATTAGGTTTTCTAAAAAAGATGTCCTTCCGAAAGTGTGACCAAGTAGCATTATAGGTTAATATGCATCGCCTCCGTTCTTGTAACGGACTTAAGAAAATCTGCGGCTTTTAAGAATTTATCGATGCAACTACCTTCTTCCTTGGCCACGGTGTATGAGAAAAAAGATCAGCGAAAAGATGATGTAAACTTCCGCCTTTGGAGGATTTAAGTTTGTTATTAAACTCACACATTTGACCTCCCGCCAAGACTGGAGTTGCCAAGAAACTTAACCTACCGTATACAGGAGCGAATACGTCAACGTTTGCAGTGGGTATTATCGTGGAAGTGAACGTTTAAAAAGTTATGCCTTAAAATATCTCTCAAACTTCGAATTGAATCGTTTTAATTGGTGTAAGAAAAGAATAGCTTTTTACCGCACGAAGTATCTTAGAAATGCAAAAAACAACTTTTAAAACAAAAGTAGCGGATAAGAATATAGAATGACGATTGGCTTTTCATTAATTTTTGTACGTACACGATCAATTTAAAGTCGTATTTATATCCACCTGTATCTAACGATCAGGTATACCAATTGATCAATAATACAAACAAATGGAATAATCTTCGCGAGTCAGACAACCGGTTATGCACTTTAACTTTTAATTCGATTCGATCGTGAATTTATTTCAATTAATTTTAAAGGTTGCAAATGTAAACCGGAACGTGTGAAAATAATCCGACTGCAAAATTCCACATGCTAGACAATATTTACTCTTTATACGAATTTACCTTTTATGATGGATTATGTATAATTTAACAATTTTCGATCGCACTAGCAGTATTACGGACATCATTGGTTTTAATCGGTCGCACGCAATCGTATAATCAAATTACTCTTTATTTGATCATGTCCCCTGCAGATAAGAAGATTATACGAGAGATACACACATCCCGCGAGAATAACAAAGCTCTCGGATCGCAAACTATTACTATGCATTTCGGGATACGCTAATATTACAACGGAATTAAATATCTCTTGCGCGCGAGGTCAGCGAAATTCGATACTACCGAATAGAGTTAATTATATAGAAATCGGATGCTGTTTAAGATAACATTTCGAATTTTGCTGAAACTTGAATATGTAGTTTAGAATGTGAATATGTAGCCTGTTTAAATGTATCTCGAAGAATATTTCAAAATTTTCAGAATTATTGATTTTACAAATAATTGGAGAACACGGTAAATGGTCATTTTGCATCAAACATCAAAATTCGCATAACTGATAGGCGCAAATAGAATCATAATATTTAACAACCAAATTTCGTATTAAACGATCTATATGACAATTAACCAGTATCGCGCTTAAAATACGCACAAAATGCTGGGAAATCTAATTTCGTAAAATTATCAACGTTGTTAATTTTACACTATATCGTTACGTCTTCTACAGATATCGATACAAGTCCCTATATAGATCGTACAAATACGTATTAGTTAAATACCGCAGTGCAAGTAATCAGGTATATCCGATATCAGTAAACACAGAATTCATACACCCGCGGCCATGAACCATTGAATTGGCAACAATAATGAAGCATACGCCCCATCACAGCGACGCATTTTGGATGAATATTAAAAAATCGTACAAAATTCGTCGTTAATGGAAAATGTCGCGAATGAATGACAAAACCGATCACGAACCACATATTCTGCTTAGTGTCTACTGGAAAGTTCACATCGATTCAATATTCAAGTGTCTTCATCGTTCGATAAGGTAACTAATACTCGTATGTTCTTTCAAAGCGCACACATGCTGTACTTTAAATAGACCATTTAAATTATTTATTTATGTTTGCACACATGTTGTACTTTAAACAGACCATTCAAATTATTCTCATTTGTGTTTACGGATGAAGAAAGAAGAATTCAAATAAAACTTGTTCGATTGTAAAATATTAATAAAATACTTTTCGTCGTAACTGACCTTGAATGACCTTGAATCATAAACCATTTTGTTCGTTCTAAAAATTCCTGAATATATATATATTAGTATTAATATTATTATTGTACTATTATAGATTAGACGTGGTATTAGTAATAGTAATAAATTACTCTTTTCACTAAAGATACGCCACGCGTCGTTATCGTCTTTGTCGCCTGCGCCTTTACAAGTCTCTCCTCTCATCTTACTGCGTATTTCCAACTCTCCTCTCTTACTACGTCTTTACAAGTCTCTTCTCGTACCCATACTACGTCCTTACAAGTCTCTTCTCGTACTATGTCTTTAAAAGTCTCTTCTCGTACTCGTACTGTCCCCAAACACCCTTCTTTTGCACCCTATATCCTTACACGGATTCATTCCCTTTCGTTCTAACCTCAATCCCCCTCACTTCAGACATCTGGTCACGTTCGCCCATCTCAATCGTTCGTCTTTTCCAAACACTCTTCATTTCCTACGGACCACACGCATTTCCTTTCATTCTCGTGTATTTCCACGCTCGGTCGTCTTGCACGACTCCCTGTAAAGGATCTCTCGTGCCCTTTAAGAAACCTAGCGACAGATCGGCATCAAAGTGTTTACTCTAAACAGGTCCATTCGCACGCAATGTATTTTCTAGGTCTGCACTCGAAGGAGCCCCAAATGGGCACGGAAAATTTCGATACCACAATATATATATATACCATTCCATTTTTTTTTAACTGAAAATTTTAAAATGTCCTTGACATTTTGATTTGGAATCAAAACTGATATTACGCAGTATTTTCCACAAAACTAAACATCTTCTGCCCGAAAGTTTCCTATCTCTAAAAATATAAAAATTGTTTAGATGATATTTTTGCTACATTGCACAGAAACGTAGTTCCTTGATCGTTCTAACCGGTGTAATATCTAACGTTACATTTCTTCTTGCATTAATGAATTAACGATCGGCAAACGAATAACTTTAATGTTCTCGTTACACAGTGACCACACATTTCGTACGAAACTTTTCTCATTTTTAACGAATCTATCAGTAGAACAATATTTTCGTCCGGTAAAGAAACACTGCACACGCTTCGCCAAAATTTTACACAGTAATTGAAACTCGAGAAACTAGGTACACCTTCAAGAATGCGCTAAGTTAAAAATGTAATTTTTCTCGCTACAAGAATGTTCGCTACACTTTACGATATCGTTAAATCGAAAAAGGAATCATCGATTCTGTGCTGCAGTATAATTAATTGTAACTTAAAATTGTCACTTTCACATTTGCGATAGCCATATTTGCTATTGCAATATACGTTATCGGAAAACAAATAATTTTTCGGGTTGATCGATATACCACAAATGTAATTTTTAACGGCTAATCATAATTTATCAAAATTCGTAATAATGAAAAATAACGTATACACGTTAATTAACAATTTTCGAATAGATTCGAGATTAATTTATATTTCAGTGCTATGGGAATGCTAAAAAGTGTATTAAAAAATAAACTTTGAGGATACAATATTTAGCTTGGAAGATACACAATTGGAATAAAGTTGGGACGCGTGATCGTCCAAATAATAATGAACGGTACAGAATACCAACCGATCAACCAGTTATTTGCAGCAAACGCTCGAGATGCGATAACATGCAGTCTGCGTGCCGGCCCGTCTCATCAAGCTGGCAATTCATCGAACAATAATAGCGTTTCATAGCCATTGTACCATCGATCCACTAAATTATGCCAAGTTACGACCACACCTACAATATCCTGCCTTCCGCGCTGAAAATATTATTCGAATTACAACGAGCAATTTGTCATTACAATAAAACTAATTTCGATGTAAATGACGCAATAACTTCGGCTCGTCCTTTAATATAGTTGTTGTATCAGAGAAATTGAAACGACGCGACGAGAACGCGGGAAAAACCTGCACGACGATATTGCAGCAGTTGGAAAATCTACGAGTAAAGAAACGCCACATTTATTGGGAACAAAAATTTAATAAAGACCACGGTGAAAGAAAAGAATTCCGAAAGAAGCTGCGAGGCCAAAATTGAATCGAACCCCTTCGATTCAAACGAATTACGTGTTCGTCCGGTGCTTAATTAATGCCGTGATTGCCGTAATTGCCGTAATTGCCGTAATTGCTGTAATTGCCGAGCCTACTGAACTTTAACGTTGACACGCTATCGAATTTCCAATTATTATAATAGTTCTGAATGAACAATGCACCGCAAACCGACCGTAGATACTCTGTACACGAAGTCTATAAAATCGAACACCGATGAAACCGGTAAACGCTTAATAATAAATGTACGCAACCTTAATAATAAATAAACTGCGAATAAAAATGAACCAATCACCTCGTACGAAAAATACAAGTTTGTATTAACCAGTTGGTTAATTGCACGTTTATCCTTCCTATCGTTAGTTTAATTTGTTATCGTTCTCGTTGCTTTAAATTAACAATTCTCTCGTTATCGCGAAGAAATTCTCCAGCGCTAAATATTCAACACTTCCGCGTATTGTATTAAATCTGTATTAGTCTGTATTAATATTCCGTATTAATGTTAGAATTATTGCAACTCGAACCACTTTCTAGGAAAAACTCGTCAAACGGACCGCTAAGAAAAATGTTTCTTTACGAAAAATGGCCTCCAATTGCTAGAACAGCATGGGATTACGGCGCAAAGTAAGAAACATTGTGGGACAGAAGAGAAAAATAGCAACAAAGTTGTTTCCAAGCGACTGTAATAGCGCCGTTCGTTACTTCGTCCCTAACAATAGTTTATAAAGATAAAAGCATCAAAGTGGCAAGAAAATGGAAGGCAGTTGTAAAGTGTAAAATAAAGACGTAAAAACATCGGGAGAAAGGCATAGACAAAAGCTTAGATTAGACTGCTCCAATAGCAATAAATGGTAACTCAGAGACGCGGCAGTTTATAGTTCCTCCGGAAGTTTTTGAACCGGAGAGGAAGACTGAAGCACCAATTATCGTAAGTGGTTCCAACAGGGCGCAGATACGAAAGGTCGTAAACTGTAACAACTACATCATTAACGGAATCACCTCGAACTCTGCTGTCTCTTTATCCGACTGGAATCGCGAACACGAGCATTGGATTATCCATAATACGGTCGCAAATAAATGCTTCGAATTTTGCTTCATTAGATCGTACGTTACTATTCCCGCTTTTAAAAATTTCTCTGCAAAAATCCATTATGAATTTACGTTACAAAATCGTCGACACGGCCAAAGAGAACACCGTTGAAAAACAGTTTGTTTCCAAAAGAACGTAGAAAACAATTAGTTGAAATGTTACTCGTTTCACGGAAAATTTCTGCTAATTTTTCTTCCTCTTTTGTATTTTATGCGAAAAATCTTTTTCATCGCCAGCTGAAATTTTAAATGCCTTTTAAACGATTCAATTGCAACGAAGTTTTCAATGCTGATCTCTATAAATTAATATCTTGGCAGACTTGAAAAGCGCGAAGGAGAATACTCCTCGCGAGTTAGCTAAAGCGTTTTCCGAGTAACCTCGTCGAGAGTGTTATTCAAAAGCCGAGGGGAAAAAAAGGGATCTTGCAGCATGTTGGCGAAGCTCAGGAGAACGAATTTTTCTACCTAGATTTTGCAAGACTTAAAAGAAACTGTCTTTGGATAAGCTTCGAGTACTTAAATTCTCAAAGGGCAAATCGATCTACAAAGAGACGCACGGTTGAAGAAAAATATTTACGATCCTTGGAAAATAAAATCTTCCAATTTCTTCTATATAAAGTATATCTCGGTAATATAACCGGAACGAGGTTGTTCGTTTGTGCGAAAATAATTCGGAATTACGGAATGAAATGTTTGCGTACAATGTCTTGTTTAAAAAAAACGACTGCGATCTCGATACAGATGACTATATACGTCTGGTTGTGTTTGTATTTGTAAACACGGTCAATGTCGTGCTTTGCTTTCTATTAATTCTGCTGCCTTACTTCCTATCGGGCTATGCTATCGGTCTCCATCAACCGTGTCACGATGTCAAGATACACAAACAGAGAATAGATGTACATCTTCGTTGGAGTGGGAATATGTAATACGGCAACGTATCTGTTTCAAGTCGTTTGCGCAACAAACGATATCCGAACCACTGTCGTTCCGATTGACGTATAATTCAAAGAGTAAAGTGTAATCTCCTTGAACGTGTTTCTTCTCTGACAGTTTTATTACCGATACACCATATATTCTCTCGGAAAGAAACTATAGCCTGGTTGTAAATAAATCGTTGACAAAAATCAAACTTTACAGTGCACAAACAATGAAGTATCGCATTTGCGAATATTTATTGCGAAAAATAACGTAGGAAATAAACGACGCACGTTTTATTAGATTCGCGCTATTAAATAGCGATCGATCTGTTTCACCGACGTATCGAAGTTATTGAACCGGTCGAGATCATCGAGATTTATCGCCCAGAACTTTTGTTTCGAGGTACGAGAACTCGAAAGCAATCGACTGCGTTCGTTTGTTCCGATTTTATGGAAGTCTCGGGAAGGGGCCTGCAATTTCGCGCGGTTTGGACGCAGCCGGTCCGTTTCAATTAACGGTAACGTCGTTTAGTCTCTTCACAAAGGGATTTGCAATCTCCCAGCGCCCTCGGGATGGGACTACCGGTAAAAATGCAAACATCCTGATGTGAGGACAATCTGGCGCGCGTTGTTCGCGGTTACTTTAACACGTTTGGATATTATCAACGGATGACCACGGCGACGATGAAACGATAACGAATCACAGATTGCGTCATCTTTCAATCGTTCGAATGAATATCGTTTCTACGATTATAAATGCACGAGAACGGTACCGAAAACGAAACGATCGCTGAACAAGAAATGCATCGTCTTCGAAGGGTGTTCGATTCCTTCGACCTTAGATCTAAGAAAATTGTACGAAAAGAAGAAATAATATACAATATACAAGTTTTGATAAAAATTTGATCTGTTCCGAAGTTACAAATAACACGTTCGCATGAAAGAAAACATTCGCAAAGGACTCATTTTTCCAAAGATTCGAACGGCAATATAATCCTTCCAGAAGATCGTATTCTCCTCTAAAACGTGAGAAACGAATTATCGTTAGGACATTTCACTCTATTTTGGAGAACAAGCTGCCAGGAGTATTCAGGTATAACTAATCGTGCGAGAGATTAAGTCTTTAGAAGTTGATTTATTGCCATAATATCTCCTCGTTCGCGAGACGATACGTTTACCGACTGCGCCAAATGTGCAACACGCGAGTCTAATTTTTCGGTGCCTCTTTACAACGAGATTCGACACGGAAATATTCTCATCTGAATAACATTCTTACATTTTCGATCGCCCTACATTTCTATCTCGAACCTTTTACATTCTACGTTTCTAATTTGAATATCTTACGCTCTACCATTCGGAAGCGCTCTACAATTTGGTGATATCAAAAGTACATGGTACTTTGCATTTTTATTAAATTTGTTTTCGAACTCTGAACTAGCTTCGCATAGATGACAAAGTAATTGCGTTGCGTTTGCATATACAATTTTATTTATCGAATAACCGACACTGCGAAGGCAAAAAGGATCGCAAAGCATCCCGTGTTAATTCCGTAGAAGATTCAATTTCTCCGTTGATAAATCTACAGAGGCTAGAAGGACGGAAACGATCACAAAGGACTGCATCGTCCTACGAGCGGACGAGCTTCTTCGATCGCGAGGTCATGCGACGAAAAAGAATCAGTCGACGCGTTTCGAAGGAATGTTGCGTCTGAGGAAGCTTGATAAATATATTCCCCATCCCACGCGGATTTGCCAGCTGGTAAAACATAAAGCACGATGGATAAAATGGCGCGCAGTGTCCCGAAGAGAAACCAGAGCTGGCTCCTACCGTGGCGGGAGATAACGCCGTCTCGTTTCTCGCTACATAAACTCATCTTCCACGGACGTAGCTTGCGAACCGATCCACAAGTGTACACGACCGAACCGAAATCCTTTGCCTTCCACGAGGAATACCGCCAGGCCTCGCTCGAGCGCGTTTCTTCGTTACTGGTCGCGAAAAATGTCGAGCTACCATCGGAAACCGCTCAACCGAGATAAATCGTCGTTTCGCGAGCAACTCTGCGGTAATTCGAGCGAAAATGAAAGCTCGTTGCGCATTGAAATTCGTGAAAACAACGAAACGAAAGAATACTCCACTGAACATTCCGGTATAATTTATTAAGTTATAAATAATTGATACTTTGACAATAGTTGGATAAATAACGTCAATAACACAACTCTTTACAACGCTTCTCGAATCCACATTCATCGGTTCGACACTGCCTTTCCTTCCGAAAAAAGAAAAGCCCTTATCCGCTTTTTCGTTGGGTCTGCCCCGACCCCGAGTTTCTCGTTCATTACCCTCGCTCGTTGATCGCCAAATGCTATCTTAAAGCTACGTTTTCTTAAACCTACGCTAAGCTAACTCCCAGGATTGGGATGCTATTTGGAAATCCATGTGAATAGCAAATACAGTTGCGATGTTTAAATATAGTTGTTGAAAAACGGTACATCGAAATATTTTCTGATACTTCATCGAACACGAGGCACCAGTTTTGGATTTCGACGCAAATGTGACCCAGACAATACACCCGAGACAAGATTCCGTTATCGGCATACTTCGCGTTCCACCTGTACGATAAGACTAAATTCTACCCAAGATCTCCCGTTACATCTGCGGAGTAAATTTCCCGAAAGACCTCTCGTTACACCTGTAGGCTACAATTCCACTTAAGACACCCCAAGTTCCATCGAAACACGCAGGATCAAATTGTACACTAGGTTGTTCGATAAGTTGAACAAGTCAGTCAGTTACCAACCAAGCAATGCTTTCTATCTCTGAACTCCGTCCTACGTCACAGACGAAATCTTCGATACTCTAAAACCGCGCTACAGCTTCGTTTCAGTATTCTTATAAAATATCGTTTATAATCGATTAATCTAAATCCACTACGGTGACATTTTAGTCTATCACCAGTAGATAGATCGTATAGACTAACTACGGTTCTACGAAACTTCTACTCTGACTTATATTACAACGATCCTAACCACGCACCGAGATAATCTCCTTATTTAATACGTTAAAGAATTTCCTCGTGATACAGACCATGTCGTAAATCGAAATCCACGGAACACTCGAAACACCAGACGACTTCAGTTTCTGGAATTTTCCAATTCCACGTCCCGTCAACTGACCTCTGACTTACAACAACTTTCCCTTATTCCGTACACGAAATTAAAAAATTACGTTCTACCCTTCGAACCGATATAACCATCCTTCCGGCAGATACTTTCAAAGCAATTTATTATAGACGTCTTCAAGTTCTCGTTCGCTGTACTGTTCCGTAGTACGGCAGGATCGAGTATACCTTGCGAGCGTATCTCTAAAAGTGGCTCTATTATGTTAATTCGTAGTAGAGGTAATGTATTCGTGCCGTCACATGGTACACTGCAGAGAGTCGGTCTTAGAATACGTTAACCGAAACGAACTCGGAGACAACTTTGACTTCCGAGTACAACGTAATAATCTTGGCAAGGAAAAGTAAACAATACCAATACTGAGAATAGGACCAACGATAACCCGTGACCAGGTACTTGTGAGACGTACGAGAGACAACTTATAGTTAGAAATATACATATCTTAATAGATATTGTAACCAGAAATATGAAAGACAGAGATCGATTCTTGGACCAAATCCAAACGCGAAGAGACTTCTAGTCCGTCCGCTAGAAAAAGACTAAGTGTTTAGATTCCCACTCTAGTTTACAGTCAGCCAGCTCCTCCCATTATCGCACGCGTTGTCGTTATTGGTCGCTGTCGATCTCCGTCATCGTTCTCGGCCAATGGTGAGCGATGGTAAGAAAACTAATAGATTCTAAACTAGAGCGGGGATGGAAACACTCGTTACTCTTCTTCTCGTGAACGAACAACGCTCGGTCCGTCTCTTGTAAAGAAACGAATCAGCCAGGTGATCAGCTAATTCGAGCTAAGAAACCTTGTATTGTTCCACGGTCGACACGTTCGCAAGGTGTTAGTCGATGGTGAATGGTATTTTAGATTTCCCACTACGCCTCTCAACTCGCGGAACAATACCCCAATAAACCGCTACCCTGGCGAGTTAAATTCGACAGCTGCTCGGTCTTGGAACTGGCCCTCCTTTAATTAACGTTCGTCCTGGAGGAAAACGTTGACCTTCCTCCTGTAGAAATTAAATCCAAACCCCTCCTAAGTCAACTATATACTAGTTACCCCCAAAAGTATTCGATTCCGTACCATACGGAAAGTTTGGTTCAGGAACTAAATAGATTCTATCTCCCATTCGTTGCAAGAAATAAAGACGTTTAAAACATTAGGCAACCGAAGGTAAGAAAATCCTTCGCCCTCTCTGAATCGATTACTTTCACTTCGCAGTGATGTTCAGAAATTAATACGACTTTCTACCTTCATCGTTCAGCCTTTTCCCATCGATCTTGGCCAGGTTAGGACAATCGAAACCGGCCGCCTAATGAATTTATGGACAAGAGAGGGAAACGATCTTTGTTCGTGAGATCTTCGGTATTAATGACATTGCTATATTAATGTCGTTTCGGAGGATACCAGTTCTGGACCAACGTGAGAGTCAAATTAGACGAACCTTTTGTAATCCGTTTTGCTACCCCGGGAAGATGATTAATTATATAGACTCTTTCATCCCTTGAGTATCGACCGCGGTGAAACATTAAAATATATATATTCCTAGCGTTATTCAGTCTGCTATTGATAACGGAAAACTTACATTGTTTTATTATGACAGTTCAGGACAGTTATGACAGTACATTCTTAGCTAGCTAGCTAGCTCTCTCTCTCTCTCTCTCTCTCTCTCTCTCTCTCTCTCTCTCTCTCTCTCTCTCTCTCTCTCTCTCTCTCTCTCTCTTTCTCTCTTTGAAGCTTCCTGAGATATTTAACGAGCTCGAAATCTTATTTACCAACGACGATAAACGATTAGTTTATTAACAATTTACGAACTATTAAATTGTTAAAGCGTCTAAAGAAGCGTTTGTTTACAGAATCAACTGATATCGGTCGCACAGTAATCCACCAGGGGATCAGAGAAGAGAAGAGCTTTAACTTTCGTCCCATTATATTACACGCTTTTTCGCTCACCAGGCCGATTTCTCTGGGCTCTTTACCTCGAAGTTCGATCAGTTCGATCCATTGACCACGATACTTTTTCGGCTTAATCCCAATTCGCTTTACTCTTTCTTTCCGAACACGTGGCACGCGACAATTGGAAATAAAATTATCCACCGTGGACGCGAGTTCACGTTCGTTCAGTATCGGGTCAATCTTTCAACGTCATTAACACTTTTCAACTTTTAACAAGTGAATAAATCATTGGAATTCTATTGGATTTTAGATTCTAACGAGGCGTCGACTTGGCGAAAAGAAGAACAATTTTATCGGTCAAATCGTTCACCGCTACAGAGCTATAGGGAATTCGCACTGCAGATATTACATTGTTAGTTAAAGTTAGACATTTAATGTCGCGGACTGATCGAGCGAATTTTTTTATTAATCCTCCCGGAATTGTAAAATCCAAGATTAACCGTTGTGGACGCGTTGGATTGAACCCAAGTCAATTTAATACTATTTTAAAATACATATGGTAGTGTTAAGGACGCAATAATCATTACCTTTGAAAATGCAATAAATGGGTTCGATGAAACTCGATTTATGCTAGTACAATCATCCCTTGGACTTATGTACTAATTGGTTCTAAAGTAGCCGATGGAAATCGAAAAGAACTTAAATCGAGGTAAACATGATGTAGGTATGTATGTACATACAGATACAGATACACACACGCGCGCGCGCACGCACACACACACGCACACTAACCGAGTGTTCATTTTATGAAATTAAAAAGTAGGTTTTCCACTAATTAGTAAAAGTGACTAGAGAGATAAAATTTAGAATGTATTTATAATTATTATTATAAAATATATATAATTAAATGAAAAAACAAAAATGTATACGTCGAGAATTAACCGCGCAAACTTTTTAATGAACTCCTCGGAATTTAAAGTCCAAAATTAACAGTCGTGTACGCGATTATATGAACCTATTAACCGCCAATTCAATATCGAGTGACTGTTTCGATATATGTACATACCGGTAGCATCGAAGTCCACGATAATGTACGGTAAACTTTAAAACTCCTCTCAAATCGTTCGACGATTCAATAAAAAAAGTGTCTCGAATGCTGTCGGCGGACTGCTGTCTACTCCTGTCAACAATTGAAGTTCGACCGTATTTGAACTACAGAATTCTCCTCAAGGATCATACCATGGGTTATATAACGAATATTTGGAGGTACTTCCAACGAGATTGACCCTTCAATTTTATGAAGGAGAAAGACCGATGTTTCCTCCAGAACAAAGCGAGTGAAACGGTTTGCTAATGAAAAAGACCAATCTCTAGAACCAACTGTGCCTTTATCGAAATTGACACGTCAGGATAACGTTTTTGTGTTACGTTATTATTACGCCTTGACGACGGAACATTCCACGGGTTTTTCCCAATATAAATGGCTCGTAAAACGTTTAGTTTTATTTTTTTACGGGGGACGGAAGATATAGCGTAAAATAATTAGTGCCGCTCGTTCAAATAAGATAATCAATATTTTGAAAGTTACTCATACTATACAAATTAAAAACAAAAAGTTCTAAATGATAAAATCTGACAGCATATCGTTTCTGATATTTCATTCGTTTTCCAAAATCTGATATTTCATTCGTTCTACTGGTCTCAAAAAAAAAATAAAATTGAATAAAACCCAGGCACAACGAAACGTTAATAAATATGCAACACGCGTATCACAATATTTTGTTGATTCCTTACTGTAAACATAAACAACACTATTGCAGGATACATTGTATCGGATACTTCGTATACTTTGATTTTTCATATTATATTAAATGGAAGTATTACAATTGTTTGTACATTGTAAGATACAGATATACAGGGTGTTCACGTTATTACTAGCCAGTGATTTTTTTTCGAAAACTAATGCAATTAAAAAAAAATAAGAAAGAAAAAACTTTTATAGTTTTTATGATCAATAGGACAGTTTATATCAATTTTGCATATTGACATTATTTTCCAAGAAATGAAGGTGACCTTATATTTTTAAATGGAACGCCTATTTTTTTATGTCATATGAAAGCGTCATGTGCCAAGACGAGTTCATTCATGTGTTGTACAATGATCTTCGAGGTCATGGAAGATTAGGAATAAAAGGAGAAGTTTGAATATTTCGTAACATTGTATTTACAAATGTTTCTTCTTGACGTGACTTGGCTCGTACAACGTAATTGAGCGAGTATCTTGTTGTAATTTATTATCAGAGTGTTTACATCTGTTTCTATCCCTATTGAGCAATATCGGTCCTACGTCGTAAACTGTTTAGCGATGTTCCGTGTGAAATTATGTCTTCCTATTCGATTGAAAGAAACGCAGATATGGTATGAATTTATTACAAATACAATGTCAATAAAAGATGCAGCAGAGTTAGGTATCAAAAGAATATCCAGATAAAGTACATCCAAATGAAAATACATTTGTTTTTGTGGCAAAACATTTTAAGGAAACAGAATTTTTGCAAAATAAATGTCATAATCGGAAATCTCTTATTTCTAATGGTACGAAACTAGATGTTCTTTTACATTTTGAAAAAAATCCGAAAAATTCAATCAGAAAAGTAGCTTCTATAAGTAGTGTTTCAGTGAGATCCGTTCATAAAATTTTAAAAGCTCTTAAGTACAAGCCTTTTAAATATTGCACAGTACAAGGATTACAAGAAAGTGATTTTTCGCGACGGATAGAATTTTGTAATTGATTTCTTATACTAAATAATAGAAACGATAATGACTTTTACAAAATAATTATTTGGACCGACGAATCATGTTTCGACAATAATATGACGAACAACATACATAATGCAGACATATGGTGTACTGAAAACCCAAAAAGAAAAAGAGAAATTAACTTTCAAATACAATTTCGTATAAATATATGGTGCGACATAATTAATAATGTGTTACTAGGATTTTATTTTTATAGTGATACATTAAATGGAAATAAATACTGTAGTATCGAATTTTCCGAGTCCGCTTGGGCCTGCTTCGACCGCGGGCCTAAACAAGGCAGCACGTGTGGACAGACCCGGGTCAAGGTAAACATTTGGTGCCAATCTGTCCGCCAGCTTTTACGATAGGCCCGAGGATCCTTTTACAGGGGGTCCTGCACGACGACCAGGTGTAAGGATGCATGGGGATGAAAGAGAGTACCTGTGGCTCGGAGAAAGTGAGGTATGCTTGGAAAAGACGAGCGATTAGGATGCCCGAACGTGACCGAATGTCTGAAGTGAGAGAGACTGAGGAATAGAATGAAAGAGAATGAATGGGTATGACTATATAAAGTACGAAAGGAATGTTTGAGAACAGTATGTCACAGTATGACGACGAGAGTATGTCCGAAGAGTGTGTCGCGGACAATATGACTGAAAAGACGATAAGACGAGACAATTAAAAGACGCGCTAAGACGAAAGACCGGTATAAGACTTAAGCAACAAAGACGATCAAGACGCGTGCCGAGGGCACAAAGACGGTTAGCTTAGTTCAATACGCGGTCGATCTACCTTAGTGGAAAGCGAAACCAATCACCAACACTACGTTTAATACTTATATCATTGTAATATACAACATCCTTAAATATACGTCAATATACCGCACGAGTACAACAGTTATTTGGGGACTCGTACGGGGATTAATAACTTAAAAGATCTCTTCTCCAGTGATCCGAGGAGAAGAGAAAGAGAAAAACAACAATACTTAAAATTTCTGTATACGCAATTTGAAAATTATTGGGAAAAACTGCCATTGCCGGTTACACGAAAAATGTATTTCCAACATGATGGAGCATCATCACATAATTGCAGAATTGTCAAAAATTATCTAAACGATAAGTTTGGAACTAAATGGATAAATACCTACATAACTTTAAAATAGCCTCCAGGATCTCCAAATCTGACACCTTTAGATTTCTTTTTATGGGGAACTCTTAAAAGTATTATTCATTGTACACCTCCTATAGATATAAACGATTTAAAAATTAAACTATAACAAGCTTGTGCAACACGCATCGATATCTCGTACAATAATAGCGTCAGCGACCGAAAACGTAATCAGTAGAAGTGAAATGTGTATTCGTGCACAAGGAATTCATATTGAACATCTTTTGTAATCTTACTAATACAAACTTCTATTAAACACAATGTTATGAAATATTTAAACTTCTTCTTTTATTCCCGATCTTCCATGACCTCGAAGGTCATCGTACAGCACATGAATGAACTCGTCTTGGCACGTGACGCTTTCATATGACATCAAAAAAATATATGGTGTTCCATTTAAAAAATTGAAGGTCAGCTTCATTTCTTTGAAAGTAATGTAAATATGCAAAATTGATATACACTTGTCCTATCGATCATAAAAACTGTACAAAAATTTTCTTTCTTATTTTTTTTTTAATTATAATAGTTTTCGAAAAAAAAATCGCTAACTAGTAATAGCATAAACACCCTGTATATACATATTAACCCCAATTTCAAGTAAATATCCGATTTCATTTCTCCTTGTCTTTGTCAACGTTAATTTTCAGATCTCTGTTAATTGATCATTCTTTGTTTAGCTCTACGAGGAGCATGTATCCTCAAATTCCTCGATCCTCTAACTAAACCATTCTTCGTATTCAAAATTTTCCACTAATTCAATCTCCTCGAACAAATCTCATTAAATCTCGGGAAAACTGTATGAAAAGAAAGATTAAGTTTTAATCCCAGCACACTTCCCGGTTCGTGTATTTGCATTATATGCAAATTCAAGAAGGGAGGAATGTAACTCCCGCATAATTAAGAGCTTCGGTCGAAGCGGCAAAGCTCAAGATTTGTGGTGCGTAAAGGCAATCCTAGAACGATAAATGTTTGTAAGTAGATCGATAAGCTACACCGCCGCAACGGTAATATTTAAAGTTGTTCCTGTCAGTCATTACGCCGGATAGATAAGGAGTGATAAGGCAAGTAATAAGAGTCAACGATAATTGAAAGTTCGCAGTGTGGAAGCTTAGGAAAGGTTTATCTACAATTTTCTCCGGCGATAACTTTCGAGCAAGATAGTTGCGAATAGCTTCGAACACCGTTTCAGACCGTTGATTAAAAAATTTTATTACCGTCTTAAATTTCTCTGTGAAACTCTTGCACACTTTTAACCGGAAATGTTCTAAAATTGCTGGAAAATTAATAGACTGCATAAGAACAGCATAAAGAGGCCTGTTCGATAATTCCGCCGAGTTACGACATGCTGTTTCATCTTAAAATTAAATGTCTCGAATAATATTTTACAACGCAACGATACTACCTCCGTTGCGCTATACCTACCGTACAATGTTGCTCGACATTACGCGCGGGACAATAAACGCGAAAGCACAAAGCACGTTCGTGTACATACCATAAAAGTTCCCGAATTATTTCAAAATAGTGAGAAGTTACGCGAGCTTTTCTTACTCCCAACTATAGAGCGAAAAGGATACATTTACCTGTGTTTCTTTTCGACGGGAAACCATCCTTGCTAAAATCGATAGTATTTAAAAAGGTAACATCGAGTCCAATCTGGTTGGACTGTTAATTTTCTTTTTCGTGCGAAATTTCTAGGAGTTCGTTTCTGATAAAATATTCGTTCTTACTAATAGGTCGCTCGATAAGTTTTGTCGTTCGATAAGGAATGATGCTCTTAGGTTCGTCGTTTGATTTTTCTAAAGATGGTGCTACTGTTTCATGAACATGTGTGAAGTCTCGTTCGTATATTTACAGTTGTTCAAAGTTGAAGTGTCATAGTATTTGTTGACAATGGAAAAAACGACAAAACTTATCGAACAACCTAGTAAATACGTTCGTACCACCCTTCGTACTTACGGTACCTGTTTATAATCGATATATTTAATCCTTTAGGGATCCACTCCGTGCCGCATACTGCTGACCCTATGTTTTTCACATGTCGGGTCTTTATCGGATACAAACCTGTACAACATATCACACCTGGCGTTTCTTTGTTTATATAAATAGCAATTTCGTATAGGTTTGAACCACTCACTTAAGGATGTGTATGTATAATATATACACAATAATAGATGAAATATCACATTTTATTAAAATTGCGATACGAACAGTTCTATTATTTATTGGAATCGTACAGAAATATCTATAAGTCAATTACAATTTAGAGTCAGGCTAATAGAAGAAATATTTCTCGAGTTTGTAACTCTGAATTGTTCGATAAATTTTGTCGTTCGACAAACTTATCGAACAATCCGTTATAAGTACCAGGCAAGGAACAGAAATTCACGCCGATATAATATTTCGTTCAACGGAAGGACATTTTGTGCGAAAAATTACAGCGGAGGAGAAAAAATCGAATCTGCGAAGACGTTGCGTAGTTTGTACAAAATAAGGCAAAAAGACTCGAGATACGTTGTGAAAAGGGTGAGGTTGAGCTGTCGTATAGATGCCGCGAAATTTATCGCACGTTGCATCGTTTTTAAGACGGGCCATTCACGCCAGGCCACGTAGGACAGTTTTCGTTCTGTAACTCCGGTCGCTGAAGGGTTAACCGGAAGAAATTGAGAAATGTGTATTTTACGAACGAAAAGAAATTTAATTTAAGAAATCCTACCGACCGAAACCGTGGCTAAGAAGAATTTACATAACACACGCGGACAAGAAGAATTTTTGGACACAATAAATGGTGGAGAAACGATAGAACAGGTTGGAATTGGAAGTCATGGGAAACTGCATTAAAGTTTATAAAGAGACGAATGAGTTCACGAGCAGATAGAAAAGTGTACTAGGTAAATTCCTGAGGGAAGATTCATATTTCACCGAGATAATGTTGCTCTGCCTCCTGCAAAGCCAGTAAAAAGTACTTTTCTAATGAAAGAAGGTGTGGTGGATGAGAAAAAATGGTGTTAGTAGACATTGCCTGTATTAACGATAACTTTATGATCGATAACGTTAAACTATTACTAAATTGTAAAAAGCAATTGTTTGATATGTCTTCGTAACCCTGCCTATCGTGTGACCACCATAGGTGACTGACGTTTCCCGCGTAACTCCGAAGTAACATACACTAGTGCCCATATTTTTGAAGCCTAATTTCATCTTCTCACAAGTACGATTCACAGATTGTTTTTATTAAAATTCACCTTTTAATTCACATTCCGTTATCAATATTTGTCAATATTTTGTTACATTATTTTTTCCAGGTGCCAAAACTAATTTAAGTCATGGATGGTTAACTGCTGTAGCAGCTCGCGTATGTTCTATATTTTGATTCGCGAAATGACGAAGCGAAACTCGTCAGGCGTCACAAAGTAATTGTTTTCTAATGACCGTCAAGATTGCCTGTCTTGAACACAATGGGGAACTATTGAACAAAAATTGCAAGGGACGTATTTGACAGCGATTGAAAGTATCGAAAGATTTGAAAATTTAACTTACGTTGGAACAATATAGAAACATTACCAAATAAGTGTATACGGATTCTAAGAAATTTTAAATTTAAATATTAATTGTACGATCGAAACGAGTGTTTCAAGTAATCGTGTTTCGAAAAAATATTGAAAAAAATTTATCAACATTCGCTTTTTGCAAAAAATAATTGTAAACTTTATACTTTCTTAACGTTTCGAATAAATGATGCTTTTTCAATCAGTTACGTTGATTAATTCAATTCGTACCGAGATTCGTGAATTCGCGAGGCATATTTGTTTCGATACTTTATTACGCCGAGAATTGATCCCTGACGTTATAGAAAAATACATCACGATCGAATTAGAAGAATCGGTATAAACAGAGACACGTTTGCGAACAATTGATTTTTAATGGCCCGCTAAGTGGAAAATTGTACGCGAGCTTTCTCTCGAGATTTGGCGCGCGTCATATTAACAGTCGGAATAGTAAGATCTATGACAGTTGATAGTTTCGCGCGACTCAGCGAGAGCTTCGAAGACGAAAACCCGGAAAGTTCTGCTCTGCTTTCAGGTTTCCTTCTTCTCGACGAGTCCGGAACTCTCCAACAAGAATCGCTTCGAATATTTCTCGCGCACCATACCGAGCGACCACTACCAAGTCAAAGCGATGGTAGACATCGTGCTAACAATGGGCTGGAGATACGTGTCCATCATATACGAGGAAAGCAATTACGGAATAAAGGTGAGGATTTATACGAGAAACGTTCAAACTCGACGTTATTTTCGCAACGAAACACGGAACGCATCTCATTGCACGAAAAAGAACGATCCTTCGCGAATTCGTACATGCCACGACTTAAAGCCATTACTATTCGTTTATAGGATCTTTTTAGCGTTATATTAAATCCCACATGATGGAAATCCAAACACCGAATACGAAATTATATTCTACTGTATAATCTGATACGGTATCGCGTAACCAAAACCGTTAAAATTGTATTTCCATTGTGACGAAAATTTTCACTACAACGCGACATGAATTTACCGATGCTGCCTACATATCGCACGTTACATTTTTGATAAAAAGGTTTCATCTTTGAATCGACAATCAAAGATTCTGAACTCGGAAATTCAAAAACTGATGAACGATACTCGATCTTCGTTTTCTTTCGTCCTAAATTCGCTTTAAAGTTGCTTTTCGTTTTCATTTTATTCTTTGCAAACGACAGTAGACAATTACCAAGAAAATTTTAATCTATTACCAGAATCTTTGAAACACAAATCGCGTACTGGTCAAAACTATTTATACATTGATTATTAAATAAATAATGTAACACGAAGTAATTAATCGAATAATCGAGTAGCTTAAATACTGCGTTACTCCTATATTAAAACGAGTAGTTGACCAACTGATACGCAAATCGATGCCATGAAGTGATTATTCGATGTATATTCCTAATTATTGGGGAATAGAGGAGGCGGGATTATCCGCGCGGATTAACGCGAACACGTCACGTGAACCAAAACCAGTGGTATGTGTAAAAACGCAGTCTCGTTCGCATGAAATTCGAAACGAACGATCGATTCAACCTCTCTCAAACAATGCATTTAGCCGCACAATACGATCAACTATCCACTGCAGAAAATTTGCGTCCAACCACCGATCCCCAGATTTAACGGTTTCTCTGGCATTCATTTATTTTTAAATAAATACACATTTCGCGAATCCAGATTACACGACTCGTTGTGTGCGATACGAAAGAAAAGAGTATAAAATAATCCGATTAATAAAATCCAACGTATCACTCTCGCGAATTGTTGTCGATTCGTAAAGTTACGTCCGTTCGATGGAGAAATATAGAAAATAAAATAGAATTATCGTCGTGTGTTTGAATATGCGGATAAATGCGGATAAATTGAATTCGCGAAACAAAGTAAAAGAATTATTCGCGATACACTTCGCGTTACGCTGAATAATACTTAAAATCTGTCTCGTACACCTTTCATCGATTACCTTTTCTCCCAATTCGCACGCTGTATCCAAATACTCGAGTAGATACAACTGAAATTCTACTCTTACGATTTTTTAAATAGTTGTTTGCTCAGCTTTCGATTCTACATCCGAATTATTATTTTTCTCGAGAACCTTCGTCAAATTTCAATGTATTTTAATAGAACTCGATTATTTCTTGGAATCGTATAAAAATATGCACACGTACAGAGATTGAACCTGTTCCATGATATTCGTTACTGCTGCAACGAAATGCTCGATAACATCGCAATCACCGTGCATAAACCGTGCGTCTCGTGTTCGAGTTGTCCATGCTAAAAGGGTAAAAGAAATCGAGAATTTTTCAACGGACTCGAACCATTTGCATTCGTTTGCATTAAAATACGCGTAACGTTAATCTCGTGTACCGTTCGACCTGACAACGCGGCAGATGTTCACCTGCAGTTCACTGAATATTTGGCGGTGCCTGAAAGCCACAATGTCTCTCATTTGTCTGGCATCCACGTAATCAAATAACTCTCTGGAAGCTACGCTAGTCATCGAGTTCTTTCCGTTTTTAGTACCGCGTTACATCGGATACAACGACCACGTCTAAACGTAGTAGCGTTCCATCGCATTCATTTCTGACTTCTCTCTTTCAACGTACTAGTTTCACTGCCTGTTCTCTAACTGCCCCGCCACTATGCTAATCGGCCGTAATTGAAACCGCAACGAACGTCTGACGGTCTGTGTTATTTTCGAAAATTATTCTCACTCCACGGAGGAGCTACCGAAATGAAATTGACCGGAATTTCGTTACAAAGGGTTTTATGTTAACTTAAAACCCCGCGACCAGCAGATTTATCGATGTACGATAAAAACACAGCCTCTATTTAAATGTAGATTCCAGTCGGTTCTGTAATTCGAAAGTTCAAGTATCTAGGTTGCAGATGTCGTGCTGGTAAAAAATATAAAAATATTATTCGCAGAATCTACTTTATTGTATAGATATATATATATTTCCCATTTGAACATTTCGGTGAATGTTCTATTAAGTCTGACCATTAATGTTACACGTTTATGTATTTTAATACCTTGCATAGGGGAGCGGAGCAATAAATGCAACGCGAGTTACGTGTAAATAATTTTTGACTCGACCCAAGGGTAGTTTGTGTATCCGAATCGCTACAATTCATATCTTATTGGTTTTCACTTGTATATATTTTTTCTTCTACTCTCTTTCCTATTTTTTACAAGTTATCACTCCTTACATTTTACATTCAGGTTGTAATCTCTATTGTTTTACTTTACAGATTGTATAATTTTATATTATTTTCTTCCGGGAATGATTCGAAAACTTTCAAGTCGAATAAAAGAGCTTGTTTAAACTTCAATTGTTATTATCGGAAGAATGCAAGAAGCATTGTGTAGGAAATTGCAACTATCCCCAGAGAAATTTTACACCACGTGATGGATGAATTCAGCGAATATCTCGTAGTGTCGCAAAAGAAAACATTAAACACCCGGAGCTGTGTTTCTTACGAATGAAACTGTGTTCCTTACAACTTTAGCTTTTCATTTTAATACCAACACGCGAATCCGAAACGTTATATCGATAAAATGACATCAATTCGTAAATTAAAGTAACAAAACTTCTATGCCACAGCTTACATTTAATTCCAACTTTAACTCGAAGTTTAACAACCTAAATTAAAAATAAAACAAAGTAGAAAAACAACGAACAATTATTTTAACAGAATATAGAATCTTGAACAGTTGCCACGTAATAATATTATCATGGGACGTACAGTACGCCCGCATAAAACAAGTCAACTCTACATTTCATTATAGTGCCACGACAATGAAATTAACGGACGAGGGTGATGTAAATTATTGCCGGTATCCTCATGTAAATGAACGCATATTTCATATCGTTACACATTACCGCCTGAAATGCATCTACTATCCCAATTTCAATATTAATGAATTTATTCGACGTCGAATGCGCTTTCTATGTAATGTTAATTACATTCCAACAATGCTCGATGTCCACTTGTTTCAAGATCCATTTGTACGGTACGAGGTCATGGTTCGTGATTCCATCTAAAAGCAAACGGTTCCTCGTGAAAAAAACACATCGAATTCGTGAAATAAATTGTTTTCGTTCGAGACTTCATTTCCGAGGCAAATTAAACTTTAAAGAAGCAATCGCGTACGGATATACTCGAACGCGTAAACGCGAACTTTTCGATTCGATTTCCTCGAAAGCGAAGCTCCGTTGGAAAAAACATTGTCTTACTTTTTCGACTTACTTTTTCGTAAAGAATCGTCCCACGTCCCATTGTACGTTGACTTTCCGCGAATAGGACGAAAAATATTACGAACTAAATCCTAGCGAGAAATATACGTGCGAGGGATTACGATTAATCGGGAATAATATAATTTAATCCCACCGTCGAATAACAGAATAATTAAAGAAAAGAAAAAAGTAACGATACCGAAAAGAACTGTTTCTGGACAACTCTCTCGAAATTAATTACAGCGCACGCAGAATGCGTACCGAATTCCAGATCGAAACAAAACATAATAGGTTACTCGTTTTATTTTTCTAAAGAAAAATAGATCCGTCGACTCGTTCGTATATTTACAGTTGTTCAAAGTTGAAGTGCCATAGTATTTTTTTACAATGGAAAATAGGACAAAACTTATCGAACAATCTAGTACTTAGCCGGAGAGTAAATGACAAAAATACGCGGATGCTTTCTTCGCGATGTTTCGAGAAATTGACTAAAAACTGCATTTTTATGTCGGCGTTGTTACTCGGTACGATAGAATATGCCGACCATGAAAAATGCATCAAAGTATACGTCACGATGTTCATCGCGAAATAACGTAAAATGTGTAACGGTATGCACAGTTTATATGGCGTGCCGTGTGTTATTGTTTGATAATGTAACATACTTATCCATGATAGAAGTTTGAACTTGTTCTGCAAAAAATTCATCGTCTCGTACGAGCGAACATCGAGTATTATTTCTGCGTAATTTCCTTTAGATTTATAAAATGTACGATTTTAAAACATTCAATGGTACGAGAATCTCACGACACGTTCAACTTTCGATATTTGAATATTGAGAATAAACGATCGTAACTGTTGTATTGTATTTTTGGCGTACAATCCGTAGTTTTATCAGAAATCGAAGGTATCATTTTATAATATTTGCATACCATTTGCGAACACGATAGGAAACTCGATCGCAAATTAAATAACTGCTAAAACTCGTACAATTTGACTATACTCTCTAAATTTCCATGCCGAGGACGTATTAATAATGTTAATTTAATTCTTCGTTGTGATCCTGCTCGTGACATAGATATATTGCGATCGAGCCATTCGTCGTCCCGTAGGTAGATGTGTAACCGCACGATTGTTGCCACATTTAGCATGAACCATTGTGCATGGAAAAATATGAAAATGCTTGCAGTTATAGTAGATGCAATATAGATTGTTCATCAATTAACGTTAAATGGAACGATTTACATTTTCATCCGTTCTAATCAATCATCCATAATGCCACGACAAACCGTTGCTCGGACGATACCAAAATTTATGAAAATGAATTTTCCAGCACATCAATTATCATAATGTCGAGGTTCGAAGGTAAACTACACCTGCTACTTAAATTTTTGAATAAACGTTCCGTGGATATTGCGCAAAATATATCTATAATAAATTCAATCGTTGCTCGAGGAACAGATGAGACGTTATTAGAATTTGAAAATAGAACAAAGGCACTTCTAATTTATATAATAATACTTTCTTATTTCGTATCTCTGCTTTCGTCGATCGATCGTTTGAAATTCTCTATTGTTCTTAAACGACTATTCATTAAGAACGATAGTTAACACTTTCACTCGCGCGTTCTGTTAAGTTTGGCACATTAGCGCGAAACAAAATGTCGTAATCGTATTTAAAATTGTTTTCGCGCGATAAAAAGTTTACCTCGATAACATCGATCGATCGACGTTCAATTTTTCGAGGATAACTAACAGGATAAACGTGACCTTTTTCTAAACGATTTCTTTTCTCCACTTACGCCGGATCGAGACAGAAATGATAATATCGATCGCTAAAATACCAAGAAAGATACAAAGACGTTTGTCTTCGGAAGTGTAATTGCGAATATCGAAGAAAATGAAGAAAAAAACCAACTTCGAGAAAAACTGCGCCGGAAGGAAGGCCCGATGCAACTCGAAGCCGACAAAAAATAAAGAATCACGGGCAGAAGAGTTAAGGAGACAAAGAGCGCAAGAAATCGAAATTAGAGCAGCGGTTAGCCAAACGATACAGCGGAGACAGTCGGAGAGAACAATTTGCAATTCACGTATGCAACAAAGGTTGAATATTACAAGTCCGTATGTCCAACAAACGTTCGCCAGAGAATTCATTTTCCTCCTACTCCGCGTAATGTGTTTGTCATTGCTTTGTTACTGTGCAAAATTCGAGTCGTCGAGAGACTGGTTCGGCCCCTCCGTGTAATTCGATTCGTTTCCATCAAAATGCAAGCACCGTCGTTGCCGTCAAAATACTGTTCCCGGTTGAAAAATATCATCGATGCTCTGTCCCAAACTGAATTCCACCAGCCAATCCGTGACCGAACGAACGAACGTAATTGTACCGTTACCGACGAGCCGTGATTTCACTGCCACCGTATTAAATACTTTTCATCCTTGACACGTTAAATCGCGTGCATGTAGTCGGTTTCACGACATTTCGAATCTCCCGTGCAGAAAAGAACAGCAAAAGGGCGAACAAGAAAGATCGAAAAAACGGGCGCACACCTAATTAGATTCTTCTCGAAATACGGGGCTACGTAACAACCGACCTTGCCTGGCCCACATTACCGTCACGCCAGCTGCAGGACGGATGCAGTTTTGCGCGCATGTGAGATTCTTTGAAATAGATGATAACTTTGCAGCGCTCTCTGACATCAGCGTGAATGATAATTGCGCCTACACAGTCGAATCTCTTGACAAACCGTTCCAAAAAAGAATTTTTTTAACAAATACCCGTGGTACTCGGACAGAGGTACTTTTAAACGATACGCGCGTCTTGTTTTCGCACCCTTGTGAAAATTACATCGCTACCTCGAACCGTGGCGACACGTTTCGAAACGAGACTACCGTGTCATTTGCAAAGCTCGGATTCACTTTCCCCGATTCGGGGAAACGAAGAGAGACAAATTGATTCGTCGCAGTGTGTACAATTTTCGGTCAACGGCGACTCGACAAACGATAACGATTTAAATTCGGTGAAAACCTGCGTCCGTTGCAACAATTAGAGGAAAGAGTACGAAAGGATCTAAACTGTAATAAATATTCAACAGACACGGGCCAAAGTCCCAGCAGCCCTCCGTTTCTTCTCCACATTCCCCCGTCCGTACTGTAAGGGGCAACGAGGATCGGTCCCGAGTTAAAGGAACCGTAGCGCTACAAGTAAGGGCATCGTAAACAGTGTCGAGTAATATTTCTGTTTATTCGTAAGCGTTACTAGCAATTTCATCCAAATTCTTCTTTTTCTTTGCGTTGACTTTCTTTCGGCTTCTCGTTCCTTGGGAAATTAAACGCAGTTTAATGGAACCCAGTTTTAAGCCCGAGAAAATTTATAACTTTATAAATACGGGCCATAGATCGCGACAAACTTTAACCTTGGGTCCTCGAGGTCGCGAAAAGGTCCGAGTTTGAAAGTTCTGCGCAAGAAAGAAAATCTAACAAAGCTCAAGATCAAACTTGCTTTGAACGCGAAAACCGGAGACCGACAAGTTTTAATCTTGGAAGCTCCAAAAGACTCGATACCATAAAGAACTTTAACTTTGTAAAGTCAAGGTTACAAAAAGCTTCGAACCCCCTCGGCTCAAGATCTCGAAAAGTTGCGAGCGTGAGTGCTCTTGACGATAACCTCGAAAGCTCGGAATCTATGAATTTGAATCTCGGAAGTCTAGAATCGAAAATTTCGTATCTCGTAAACCGTGTTACGAGAACCGGGCGAGATCCAAACAGGACAGCTGTAACCGACGAAAATCTTTACAAATATTGTCGAAACGAGAACGATGAAAATTTCAACGCGAACATTGACGATAAGAAAGGTCGACGGAATCGTAACGTTATTGCATTACGCGCGAAAGAAGAATTTTCCATCGAAAAGAAAAAATAAATTCACCGGCAAAGGACCGACCACACCGTACGAGTCAACAAGCAAGCGACCGTCTCGCCCGTACGAACCTATTTTAGAAGCAACAGATCCGCGAGAGGGAGGGCGAAAATAAAAAAAAAAGATCTTAAGCTTGATAAATATTCACCGAGATACGAGCGAAGGGACAGAGCCTCGCCTCCCCTTGGATTTCGTAGCCTCTGCTACCTGTTCGTCGACCATCTTTCATATCTCGCCCTTCTTTTCTTCGCATTGGTTCCCGTAATGAACGTCCGTAATGGCGCAAAATTAGCGTTTACGTGTTCACGGCTAAATTGAACTTTCACACGACTAGAAGCGAACAGAGGCCGCGTTATAATCGGACCGCGCCGAGCGAAAACAATGGTGTAGTGGCTGCCATGAATGTATGCACGTAACGAAGGCCAAGGTATACTCCAGCAGCGTCGACGCGACTGGTAATTTATCGCGAGTCGTCACGTGCTTTGCCACTACGGAACAATGGACAGGTGTACGAGCAACGAACGCCATTGACCCAGATATTGGTTAAGCATTGACTTATGCACGCTCTCTACCTCCTCGGTTCGCTCAACCAGGAATATATTTTCTACCCCAGCCCCCTCTCGCTCATCCCCAAGGCTCCAAAGTGTTCCGCGATTCCCATTTTTCGCGTTGTACTCGACCGTAGATAACAATGGAATACGAAATTGCTTTTCAAGGACTGATTTATGCGTGTCAACACGGTCCCGCGATTCGGTCGGCTCACTCGCGACGAAATCGCATCTTCTTGAATACGCGAAAGACGTCGGATGCAATTTTGCCGACAAAATTCGCGACCGAAATAAAAAAGAAAAAGAACGAACGACAAAGGAACGAAGAAGCTTCGTTCGTTTCTCTGAACGGTCTCTCGGAGCAATGCATTAACGCGTAACGATACCGTGATTCTCACGGATCGAAGTTCAGAAACGAACAACTTCCATTCGCTTCCCGGTTGTCGCGGGCAACGAGGAAAGACAAAAGCCATTAGACAACGGAGCAAAAAGACGAGGCTGTAAACGCTCGTATACGACGTAAGAAATTTAATATCGCCCCGCCTCTCCCGTAGTATCGCGCATACACGTTCCACGTTTGCATTGTGTAGACCGCGCGAAACACTCGCGTTTCCGTTTCTACGATTTACGTATAGCCCGTTCATAATTTTCCACGACTACCCGGCCACCTAATCCGGTTGGCCACGATGTGTGCACCGCGTGGAAATTAAAGCGACTCCGTCCGTGTATAAACTGTGTTCATTAGGAGCGCAGACGTCGGCCTGTACGTTGTCAGAAACGTTTTCCACGGAGCGTACAAATTTCTGTAATTAACGTTGCACCCTGTCCGGGAACAAAGACGAAACAAGTTCTTGCTCGGAGAATCCGGCTCGAAACGTTACGATGTCAAACGCCGATTACGGAAAACACCTTCGACGAATCGCGTCGACGCAATAACAATAGTCCGGTTGAATTCTCTTTATTAATCTTTCCGCGGTTCTCGTGTACAATGAAAAGCTTTTTCCACGACCAACGAAGAGAAACGGGATCGAGTCGTGCGAAACGATTCGTTGACACCCTTACGGTAGAAGTTGCGCTCGAAGGAAGAAACTGCACAATGCACTTGCACTCGGGACGAGAAAGTGGGACGACGCGTGTAAAACGAAATGGGTGCATCGCGACGAGCAACTTTGCCCTAATAATTCCGTCGAATCTTTACGATACCCTCCGGTGATTTCTATTTTGCTCGCGACTACCCTCGACCTTGAATCTTCCCCTGAATACACGACCCTCCGCCCCGGGTACGTTGCACGAACATAATCTTTCCTCCGGTTTGTCTTTCTCTTTCTCCAGTGCGCGTGAATACGATGCACGGCGTAACTCCTCGTACCGTGGAGTTCGCGTGGAAATTATCGTCGTTAGAAATTAGTTCAACGAAAAGAGAACAACGAAACGCCGACGATCCGTTTCGCGCGTTGGTTTCCACCGTTCGTGTAATAAATAACAAACTGAGATATCGAGGAACTGCGCCCGAGCGATTTATTCGCTGGAATGATAAATTCGGAGAGAATTTTTAACGGCACATCAATTTATCGGGTTGCTGATGCACTCTTCTTTACGGTACCGAGAAATCAGATTTAACGCTCGAACGATTCCTTGTTGGTCGATATATCTTCCATTATCTTCTACGCATCTCTACCAACGGATAAACTTTCTAATTTCCGATCGAAGAAATGAACTGTTTTCGATTTTGCATGGACAAATATCGTATAAGTTAAAACGGTACGTAGCTTTCGTAATATTAACATCTTTCTTAAGCTAATAATAATACTTTACGTTACAACTCTGCTTTAAATTCTCTTTCTCTTTTCTTTGTACTTCGTACATAACTCGAATTAGGAGCAAGGAGCAAGAAAAATTTTTAAATCACGATCTCCTCTACGACGCCAGGACGCGTAATATCGCATTATATGTACGTAGACTACTATACAGCCATTTTACTTACTCCTTCGTTCCCTAAAATCTGCAAACGCATCGACGCGGCTTCTGTGATCTCGCAACTTGTTTTCAAATGTATTCACCGTTTGAAATTAATTTCTCGATGGAAACGCATGCACCCGAAGTTTACATAATAACGGATCAACCAGTACCTATTCCGAAGTGTAATTTATCTCCACGATATAACCGTATCATCGGTGCGCTACGATCTGTCGAGAAATCAAGATCGGAAGCGTGTAATAGCTACTCGACGCACGAGGAAGAACGATATAAAAGTTTTGCATAAACGGAAATCGATAGCGCGCCTGCGCGGTGCCGTGCGGCGCGAATTAGATACCTCGGGCTCGTACTTGAAATTCAAAATCAACACGGAGGCTAGATCTTTCATTAAACTAGATCCGATTTCCCGGTTTCTTTTTCCCGTGGAGCGAGCCACGGCCTTCATTTCGAAAATGAATGTCCAATCGACCCGACGTTCTTGGATTTCTCTGTCCCTTAGTTTTTCCGATTACGATCGTTCGAAAGACGTAACTTTCCTCGAGGTCGCTTCTAAGCGCGTATTTTTCCATTAAAGGACCGTGATTAAACCCCTCCACTTCGTTGAACGTTATGCCCTTTGAGGTACAAGCTTGTTCGTTTCAAAGTTCGGACGATGCAACCGTAATACGAATCGATAAGAAATAGAAAAGACGATCGCGAACTCGACGTAATTTTGAAAATGTCCCTCTCCTTGCAGGCGTTCGAGGAACTGGAAGAACTGCTGGGGAAATACGACATATGTATCGCTATAAAGGAGAAACTGGTGAAAGATTCTGGCGTGGCGGAAGAAACGGCTTACGACAATATCGTACTGAAACTGTTGACGAAACCGAGGGCAAGAGGTGAGTGTGTTGGAAACGTAAATATCGACAAATACGATATCGTATTCGGAAGTACTTAATTGGAGAAAGACGTCCGTCAAAAACACGTCAACGTTCCAATTATTCAACATTATATTTCATAATACGATAGAGAATGTGACATTGTCCTATCAGCTTCGAAGCACAACTTCGATCAATTTGCTGAAAGGGACGCGTAAGGTCGGCTCGATATCAATTGGTCGCTCAAGGCCACCGAGGTATTATCCCCACCACCGACCTTTCAATTAGAAAGACAAATGTGAACACGCGTCGAGATATTTCGAATCGATTTCGATCCGACTACGATGACTTATTTATCCGGAAATTTTGATCGATATTAAAACTCTCGTCTCGACACGAAATTATAGTAAATGTTTCGACCTCGTGGATTAAAAATCGTCATATTGAAAATAATTAGAATTCATTGCGGATCGTTCGAATAATCGCAAGCAATACGTAACTGACAATTCCAGGTTGAAAGGTGAAATTTTTAAAAAAATATACACACGAAGGAATTTTAACATTGTACGTGTACACACGAAATTGGGGATGACGTTGACGTATAGATGGTCTAAAGCCTGATTTAATAGACAGTTGTTAGAAGCGCGTGAAAAACATTGAACACATATCGAAACGGTCATTACACGCCAATGGATAAATCGTTTCAGAAATCCTCGAATGACGTTTCGGTGATGGGACATTTTTCAACAAAATCTCGCGTCCCTTAAGAGAGATTTTCGGAATTGCCAAATTTTCACACATAAATCGTACGTGCCAGGAACTTCCTCCGATTCGTCGGTACATTTACATGACAAATCGAGGTACGAAAGGACCCGATCGATCGAAACGAGATACAAGAGGTGGAGGGGAACTCGTGTATAGATGAAAAATGCGAAACGAGGAAACACGAAACAAAGATCTCCCGGGTGGAATATAATTCGAAAATGGCAGAGCTCCTATCACTTTATGGCGGAGAGTTTCGTCTTAACCGGTATACTCCCTGTTCCCCGGTTGAATTATCAGAATAGAACGGAAACCCGCTCGGCTCGACAGTTTATCGGATAAAACCTGAGATTCGGAAATTTCATCGACTTGTTTCCACTCCTCGATTCCGTCCAGGAAACTGACACTCACAGAACCGAGGCAATGAATATTCTTGTTTCCAATCGGGATAAGGAAATTTCCTTCGGAAATGAAAATCTGTATTCTAATCCGGAATAAAAAGCTAGCTCAATACCTAATTTGGGAAGAAGAAATAGTTCATTCCACGACAAACCATTCAATACGAAAACACGTTACTACCATATTTGAAAAGTAATAAGATAGATTCGAAAAAATATACCATGATATCTCGAAGGTGTTATCGTTGATGTTGCAACAAAGTGCAGTAGTAATAATAAGGAAGCAATATGACATAATATATATTTTGGTTTAAAATCAACATTCCGGAGATGTCTCGAATAATGACATTTTTATTGAAACAATTGAACGACTTAAACGACTCTACACAGTGTGAACTTTTATTGAACAATTTATCGATAACATTTTTTTCTATAGATCGATATAACCGAAAATATTGGAATAGCTAATTTCTAGTAAACCATTCTACATAAGTTGAAAATAAAATGTGAGACACTTGAATAATTAACATCTAACACGGTAAACTCTAAAACGGTAAAAAATAATCGTATACAATAACAATCATACGTAAGAGTGGCGCGTTAAGGAACCTTTTTACGTATGTATATTATACCCTATGAAGAGAAACAATCCTGATGTATCCGAGAATCTATAAAGTTTCCAATGTTCATGCATACAAAGTTGGAATTATACAAACAGTAAAGGAGAATACTAGTTAGAATTCAGCTACGTACACGCTATTTCGTAGAAGTGGTGTTCGCTAAGGGACTCTTAGAAATCATTGGACCCTCCGCTACCCTCAAACTGTATAGTTTGATGTCCATCGTTCCTCCTTCGTAATATCACTTCTCCTTTATTTTCTTTCAGTTCCTCCAACAACGAACTACGGTAAACCATTTCCATACACCTCCAAAAACCTTGAAAGTTCACTGCAGATTTCTCACAATAAAAGTCCTACAAAACATTCAAACGTTCGAAGATTCAGACATAAAGAAGATCCGAAGAAAATGAATAACATTGCATAAACATCTCGGAAAATTAGTTGATTCCTCGATGAAGAATCTTCGGACAATAAAATACTCGTTTCACACGAAACAAAAATGTTTCGACAAAAATGTCGAGGTCGCAAGATTTGTGTTTCCCCTTTATCAAATTTAACGGTAAAGCGGAGCGAATAAATTAAAAATGATGTAGGTCGGGTTAACGGTGCGATGAGGATAACCTAGCGGTGTTGAGCAGATATTTGATTTTGTTACAACATAATAGGTTATCGTTCGACAAAACTTATTGAACAACCTAGTAGTCATCGCGCAACAGAGCACAACGAAAATTCACCTACCGAAGTAAACGGTGGAGAGATCTTTCGAATCATTTTTCTTTCTCATTTGACTACGTTATTTCTAATTATCTGACCAGCATAGAGAGAACTTTATTAAAGATTTTGTGGAGAAGAAATGTACTACTAATTTGTATCTAACGAAAGATCCATGAAAAACTTTGCAGTAGAAAATGTAAAAATTTCCCTGTGTAACCTAATAAAACCGAGTGGAATTTTATTGTTACGAAATATAGGTTAGAATATTCTGATCTTCTTAAACAACGATATTAACGACTGTGTTTATTTAGTCCGGTGTAAGGCTGCATCTGAAACTTGTCCTTATCGGCACTTTTACATTTTGCCGGATGGTCGGGCTCCAACCATCTTCACTTTATCAACGCCATCACGTGCAAAGCCAACGTGTTCAGAATAATCGTGCTATTTATATATCCTCTCCACATTACGCATCATCGAGAAAAATTTAAAGACCCTGTATCGCCTCTCTGGCTCGTTCCGTTATTAAGGATTTTTCTCTCTGAATTGTCGCCTTGGACGGACTTAGATTCCACTCAATCTCATTTGGTTTCCGACTTATCGGGCCATTACTCCCAGTGGCCACCAACGAGGAAGAGGAGTTGGCACATGTTGCTGGCAGGTGTTTAGTGCAGGCCAAACCAGACAACTTTGAACGCCCCTATACGATGGTATCTCAAAATCCCGTACATACACCCGTACATATGTATTTCAACAGATTACACGTTCGGTTAAACATTTCCCACCAGATTATACAATTTCTTCGCACTAGATACAACCGCACCGTATTTTTCATTGATTATCAGAGAATATAAATTTCTGTCCAACCGCACAAGAAACAGGAAACTATACAGAGAGAGCAGAAACCGTATCCGAATAAGAATTAAAAAAAAAATACCAGAATTTTCGAACGATCTCGCACATGCGTGAAAAATGAAGAAGCTTATGTTGAACTTTCGTTCGTGCTTTTTTTTTACGAGTACGCTTTTATACATCTCTTTTTCGAGGTATTGTATTTCACAGTTTCTGTACTCGTTGTATATCGTAAAAGAGAACGATCGCTATTGGCGGAAACTTTGGTTATTTGAGAAGAACTGGTTGTAAAAGTTCGAACAGAGCCGTTGCTTCTTATTCGACAAATTTCAAATAATCTCACTAATTCAGAACTTACTCGAACGTAAATAATGGAGGTGTGCGGAATCCCGAAAATTTCGGGTACCTAAACTTCGGGTCGGGTTGAGCGCAACTTAAATCGAAAATTTCAGGTACCCGACATTGAAGTCGGGTCGAGTAGTGCTTAAGTTGAGTCTGTAACTTTAAAATCTATAATATTCGAGTACCCGAGTATCGCACACCTTCGAGACCCGACCCAAACCCAAAATGTAAGGTACCCACCACTTAGGAAATAAGTCAGTTCGCTGTGCAATTTTAGCTGTCGTTTTCGATACTCCATACCCATTGAAATTCGTCGGTCGTTATGTTCGTGTTTCGGTCGAACGGCGACGGTTGTTTCCAGGAAATTGGGAACGCGTTTCGCGTACCACAAGAATCGAAATAAACGACAAAAATAATCTTCACTCCACGAAGAATACTCCAATCTCGTTGACATTTCTTCTCGCGTAACGCTGTGATCGCTACATTGAAGTATAGTAGTCACAAGGTGCGTAATTAAAGACGGTGGGTTATTTCTTTCGCAAAAGGTCTTTGTTCCGACTCACTTCGATGAATCTCCAATCAAAATTATCTCAATTGTACTTCTTTCGCAACCTATATTCTCGCACGCATTCATTCTTTTTCGTTCTAATTCTTAACCTCTCTCACTCGATGCATCTGGTCATGCATACCCAAAATTCTTTAGTACGACGACAACTCAATTGTTCGTCTTTCACACCTTACATTGAACATCCCGTCGTTCCGTTCAAACACTCTTCTTTCACACCTCGGAAACACTTCACTGGCTCGTCTTTCCCAAACACTTCACATTTTCCCTGAACCACGTGCAAGACTATACGTTCTCACGCATTACCATACAAACAGTCGAAAACACTAATAGGTTGTTCGATAAGTTTTGTCGTTCGATGAAACTTATCGAACGGTACTACATTGAACAGTATTGAACGACAAAACTTATTGAGCAACTTAGTACTATACCGTTCAATAAATTTTATCGAACGACAAAACTTATTGAACAACCCAATACTTTTCAATAATACTCTTCAGTTTTATCGAACGACAAAACTTATCGAACAACATAGTATATGCTGTTCGTTGCCAACTGTGGCGATCGTTCCAAAGATCGCTTACAGAAGTATACTTTTTTATCGAAGTTAGTCCGTATTTCGAACAGCAAGGCCCACCATTATCGATCTGAAACGCATCACGGTCCGAAGCTTTATCGGCCATCCGCTCCTGATTATTAACGTCTGGAAGAGAATGATTTAGAGTCCCGCTAAATTATACGGAACTTCGTCAAGAACCGGCGAACTGAAACGCAAGAAGAAAGATTCTGAGGGATCCGTGCAAAATTACGAAGGTTAGCCATGGTTGTGACATTTTTGTATAAAAGAAAAGTGGTGCGCGTCGCGAGGATTTCTTGCTTATCGAAACAATGAGGATACATAGACCTAACGTCTAGCGCTTCCTGTTGGCCGAGCCAACACGTAACGATGATGTTTCTTTAAAGCAAAGACTACGAGACAATAACGTCTGTTTCCCTCGAGTCAATAGAGCGCGTTGCATTCAAGTTGCCCACCCAACGAGGAGTAAAAAAAATTCACAACCTGGAAAGGAAAAAAAAACCCGGAGAAATGGTTGAAAGCTCCGTAACTTAAAAATGCTACGTCTCGAACGTCCAATGTATCCGCGTTTCGGAGTAATTTAATTAAGAGGAAAGAAGTGCACGCAAAAAATGCACTGAATTAAACGCCAGTTCCATTATACACTCGTCCGTTGACTACTTTCCTTTTTAATTGCGAAGAAGCAATGAATTGTTCCAGTTATTTTAGCCTCTCGAACTTTCGACCCACATTGATTCATAGTATTCGAAGAATGTGTGAAAAAAAATGTTATCGTTCTTAGATTGAAATTTGTAACGAGCGTTACAAAATTTACACGCACCTGAAAATCGATCCAATATACGTCCATAAAATCTTTTACGTTCGTTCGCGTAATAAAAAAGCATCGTTCGAAGAGAACTAACTTCCCCGTTCTCCTCTTACGAATTTCCTATTTTTCTTTTCATCGATCGATTATCGAAAAATTCGTTCCTCGGATATGTTTCACCGTTGGTAACGAATAATCAAAAGACGCGCGAGGGTGAAAATGCAAGTTCCATTGGAGTAATTAATTTATCTACCGTTATTGTTCAATCTCCCACAGGGTGCATCATATACGGCTCGGATCAAGAAGTTGCCGGAGTTATGAGAGCAGTTAGACGTTGCAATGCAACCGGTGCGTTTTCGTGGATTGGCAGCGACGGATGGAGTGCCAGGGGGTTAGTTAGCAATGGTAACGAGCCGGAAGTCGAAGGTACTTTATCGGTTCAGCCTCAAGCCAATCCTATCAAGGGTTTCAAAGAGTACTTCCTGAATTTGACCGTGGAGAACAACCGTAGGAATCCGTGGTTTGTTGGTAAGCGAATGTCTGAAACACGAAAGCTTCATTAAACTTTAGACAGTTGCAATTTCTGAAACCGCGGTTATAGAGCAACGGGGCCACGTGAATTCGATAGCCAACCGATCGAAAGAACTGTTCGCACGAAATGTTTTCAGGTCCCTGACACGAACAACGAAGACGCGCGAGATAGACAATCGACGTGGAGATTTTCGGTGTCGTGATATAATTTGTCGTAAATGGTTTTAGAATTTTGGGAACATCACTTCCAGTGTCGATATCCGAACTCATCGAAAACCCCGTACAACAAAGGATATACCAAATCGTGTACGACGAAAGAGCGTCTGACGGCACAGAACACGGCGTTCGAAGATCAACTACAGTTCGTCTCCGACGCAGTAATGGCGTTCGCCTACGCTTTTCGGTAACGAAACAAGAATTTACTTGTTCAGTAAATATTTTACCACTCTAAAACTTTTAATTTACTCTATCCTGCTACTTTCCACCAACCTGTTCTATTCGTAATGATTTTCATCCTTTTTTTACGGATTTATCGTTTGCGAAAAAAATACTCCGAATGTTTCTCCCTTCGCCATCTTACCAGACGTTTACTTTGTACCGCAAAATTTTGTCAAATATTCCATATTCCATTCTATCCGCGTACAAATAAAAATGACTTCGAGTCAAACAGAACGCAACAATAGGATGAAACGTGCCAAATATTCCTCTATAAGCATATCGATTTTCTTTTCTTTCCACCTTCAGAAATATACACAAAGATTTTTGTCTGGAACAACCGGGGCTTTGTGACCATATGAAGCCAACCAAAGGAACGGAGCTTCTAAAATATCTGCGAGAGGTAGAGTTCGAAGGTAAGCTACAAGGATATTTTGTTACAAATAACTTGCGAAACGAACGCGCTTTGAAATGCTGCCTAACGTATTTATTTAATTATTCTCGAATACAGAAAATGCGAGGAGCGACGAATGTTAACAAATAGACGATGAACTCTTCAAATATTCTCTTGCGCACAACTATACCTTCTCCCAAATGCACATTAACGTCTCCATCTCGACATACACGTACACATAGAAACACGCTCAGCAACGTGCGTCCACTTAACACTAAAGTAATATTTTTTGAAAAAGACAATGTTTCCAGCGGTCAGAAAGTTACAAATTTTAAATAACGAAATACAGCTAGACCTTAATTTAATAACGGCGCTTAATCGTTACTGGACAATAAAATACGATCAATGACACTAGGCCAGTAATCGTTGTCCATGAAAATGCATCGAATGCTACAACATGACCAATCGCTCGGTAATTTATTCTAGCACAGTGATCTCCCGAGTTTACACATTAATTATCTTCCAAACTATTACGTCGATTTTTCGTCGTAAGTAGACTAGTACTCTTTCGTGAGAAATAACGAACTGCTTTTATCAGTGTATTAAAAATTACGATTCTGCACATCCATGTACAGAAAAAGTAATACAATTACAACAGATAATGTCCTCCTCGAAATCATCCTATTAATTCCTATTCAAACTATTTTTTACACACGATTTACCAGTAATTCGCATTTATAGAATAACATCCCAATTCAATATTGGACGACTATTTTCAATTATCTATATACATACCGATAGCATTAGTGTCTGTGATAACGTGTGTTGGAACTTTAAAACTCGTCTCGAATAGTTCAACGATTGAATAATAAAAGTGTCTCGAAAGCTCTCAGCGGACTGCTGTCTGTTCCTCGTAACTATCAACGATCTACTGTGTTTGCCCTAAAAGCGACCAACCGAGTTTTCCGTGACGATCTTACGACGAGTTCGGCGACGAAAATATTTGGGGGTATTTCGAATGTGATTTGCCCTTCAATTTCGCAAAACAGAAACCTACCGATGTTTCCTCTCGAACAAAGCACGTGGAAAGGTCTGCTAACTAAAAGAACCAATTCCTAGAACCGATCTAGACGGTAACGTTTCACGATGATATTGTTACGCGAGTCAAGAGGTAAAACAACGCATCGAAACTTAGCTCTCGAGCGATACCTCGCGAACATCTTGACCATCGAACAATACACGGATTTCTTCTGTAATGCATGACCTGGTTTATCTACTTGTTTTTTCTCCTTCTAACAAGGAGAGTGCAAGGCCTCGAGGTCACCAATTTAGTTCAAATTTTGCAGGATTTTGCTCTCTTTTTACCGAAGATACTAGGTTGTTCGATAAGTTTTATCATTTTTTCCATTGTAAAAAAATACTATGACACTTCAACTTTGAACAACTGTAAATACACGAATGAGTCGAGGGATCTACATAAAACTTCACACATGTTCATCAAATAGTAATACCATTTATAAAAAATTAAACGACGAACCTAATAGCTCCATTTCTTATCGAACGACAAAACTTATGGAGCAACCTATTATATGATTATGTAGGCCACTATTCAATCATTTTTGAGATATTTGCAATCGAAGATTCATCATTGCTCAAAGTTAGTTCCGTTCAGAATGTTTAGTATGCAATGATTTGGTATAGAGGCAACGAATCAGTGTTCGTACGCGGTTAGGACGTGGGTTCAACTCCGGGAAAGACGAATAATCTTTTCTCTTACTTCTTTTTATCTTTTTTTAATTCTTTTTTATTTTATATCAATTTTTTACACATAAACTTACTGAAACATTTGGAAAGTTTTGTTTGTCATAGAAAAACGTAAAAAGATAAATTGTGGTTAAACTCAAAAAGCTACAGAAACAATCATTTATAAACATATTTATTACAAAATAATAAAAACGTTGCGTAAGAAAAACAGAAAAAAAAACCTTTAACTTATAGTGAATTGTGCCTGGAAACAATAAATAGTAGAAGGATAGCAATAAATAAAAGATTTGTCAGATTAACAGAGTAAGGATAAAAATAAAATTAGCTTCTTACTTCTCATTGTGCGTACAGTGGCGAAACTTATCGGAAAAGCAACTGAAGCTACATCGACATCTACTGTTAACGAGAAATAGGACGAAGCCCTTGAGTGACGAACAGAAACGTGGACCAAAACAGAAGACCAGGTTGTACTAAATATTTGTATAAACGATCGTTTCTGTAGCTTTTTGCGTTTAACCATAATTTATTTTTTTATGTTTTTTTATAGCAAACAAAATTTTCCAAGTATTCCAGTAAGTTTGTATGTACAAAATTGATATAAAATAAAGAAGAATTAAAAAGAGAAAGAAGTGAGAGAAAAGATTATTCGTCTTTCCCAGAGTTGAACCCAAGTCGTAACGCGCACTGATTCGTTGCCTCTATGCCAAACCATTGCATACTAACCATTCTAAACGGAACTAATTTTGAGCAATGATGAATCTTCGATTGCAAATATCTCAAAAATTATTGCTGAACTCCGTACGAGCTTCTAAAAATTTGTTGTACCCGTGCTCTCTCTCTCTCTCTCTCTCTCTCTCTCTCTCTCTCTCTCTCTCTCTCTCTCTCTCTCTCTCTCTCTCTCTCTCTCTCTCTCTCTCTCTCTCTCTCTCTCTCTCTCTCTCTCTCTCTCTCTCTCTCTCTCTCTCTCTCTCTCTCTCTCTCTCTCTCTCTCTCTCTCTCTCTCTCTCTCTCTCTCTCTCTCTCTCTCTCTCTCTCTCTCTCTCTCTCTGTGTGTGTGTGCGTGTGTGTGTGTGTGTGTGTGTGTGTGTGTGTGTGTGTGTGTGTGTGTGTGTGTGTGTGTGTGTGTGTGTGTGTGTGTGTGTGTGTGTGTGTGTGTGTGTGTGTGTGTGTGTGTGTGATATGCATATTATATATTATAGTGTTATTAGTATTAAACGTGGTATTGATAATAGGTTTCTCTTTTCACTAAAGATAGATCGACTATGTATAAAACTAAGCTAATCGTCTCGATGCCCTCGGCACGCATCTTTACCGTCTTCGTCGCTTACGTCTTTTACAAGTCTCTCGTCTTAGTGCGTCTTTTCAACTCTCCTCTCTTGTTACGTCTTTACTAATACTCGTACTCATACATACTGCTACATAGTGTTTCCAAAACGTTCCTCTCGCACTCTATATCCCTACGCGCATTCATTCTCTTTCATTCCAATCCTCAATCCCTCTCACTTCGGACATTCGGTCACGTTCGCCTATCCTAATCGTTGGTCTTTTCCAAACACTCTTCGTTTCTTCATTTTCTCCGAACCACACGTACTTCCTTTCGTTCTCGTGCATTCCCACGCTCGGTCGCCTTGCACGACCCCCTGTAAAGAGTCGCTCGTGCCTTCTAAGAAACCTAGCCATAGATCGGCGCCAAGTGTTTACCATAACGCAGGTCTGTTCGCACGCAATATATTTTCCAAGCCTGCGCTCGGAGCAGGCCCAAGCGAACACGGAAAATCCGATAGCACATTATTGATTAATGGCCCATATAATCGTACACTTTCAGCAACAGAAGAGCAAAATCTACCTGCATTCTGTAAAATTTGAACCAAATCGGTGACCCCAAGGCCTTGCACTCTCCTTTTAAGAGAGACCACCTTCCTTTTACGGTCAATACATTTTAACACAGCTGAAAATTATAATAATTTTCGATTTAAACACAACACAGGACGTTTATACACCTTCGAACGAAAAATAAACCACGTGATCGGAAATCTCTTTGTTCGAACAAACACACCTATCGCGTTGCCGATAGAAACGACGTAACTCGAGAGAACGTACGTAAACCGGATTATGACAGTACATTTCATCTTTGTGTGTAGCCGTTTTTGTATTTTGAAAAGTTGACATGTAGTTTTCGACACGAATAAATGTGTAAATATAATTTAAATACGTTTCTCTCGGTTAGATGTTATCGATGTTATTTGGATAGAATTAATTTTACGGCACGTTTGATTTTCTCGAGAAACGAAAAAGAGAATCGAGAAATCGGGAATAACGGTCGCAACGTGGCTAAACGAACAGAGACGTTCCGTGGGACAAAAAATCCCAATAAATGTCCATAGATTCAGGTCCTCTCTAACACAAATGTTTAAGGTCTGAGCGGCGATAAATTCAAGTTCGATAGAAACGGAGATGGACCCGCCAGGTACAATATCATCCATTTCAAGCAAACCGAGCCCGGCAAGTACAAGTGGGTCCGCGTCGGTAAATATCTCGAGGGTGAACTACGTCTGAACATGTCCGGTAAGCTAGGCCGGCCCTTCTTCCCATCCTCCCTTTTCTTTTCCCCGCTCAAAATTGGAAATCGTCTCTGTTTGCTACCTACTCGAATATTCCTTGCAGAAATCCAATTTAAACTCGGACATCGTCAGCCACCCGAAAGCGTGTGCTCACTGCCCTGCGAAGTCGGCCAGGCAAAGAAGTACGTGGAGGGAGAGAGATGCTGTTGGCACTGCTTCAACTGTACCCAATATCAGGTCCGTAACGCCGCATGGTCGTGATCGTACATACGTGCCGTCTCGCTCTAAATATTTTTCACCGATCCACGAAGTCTACGTGGAAAAATCGTTGTTCGTTGGAACGAACGGATTTACACAGAAACGATTCGTATAATTTCACGAATTCCGGGCAACGTCGCGTCGCGGGTTGCTGCAACGTTCTAATATTCAAAAGAGTCGACGACTCGTAAAAGAATAAGTCGTTCGCGTCACCGCGATTCCTCGTGCGGGAGTAAATTGAAAACGAGTACGTATTTCGCGCGTTACGCCCGATTTTTCGAGAAAATGGCTTTTGTAGCGCGAGAATCTTTCAAGTAACGCGTTCCTTTACAAAAAAGATTCTTTAACGTTACTTCGACGTCCTTTTGATCTTGCGCGTCTCGAGAATACACTCGTCGAAGACACACGAACAGGGAAAGTATCTCTGACGCGGTACAGAAGTACGTTTCCGAATCTTTGAAACGAACTACCTCTTTGTACGGCCCACTTTGGAAACGATCACCGGAACGAATAAAGCTCGTCACGTTCGGCCCGAATTTTACACGAAATCTGAAACGTCTGTTAAACAGATACGGCATCCCAAAGATGAGACGCAATGCATTCCCTGTCGTCAAGGTACCGTGCCAGACGAGACTCATTCTACTTGCCGGGACATCCCGGAGGAATTCCTACGACCCGAAAGCGGTTGGGCGATAGGGGCTATGTCCTTCTCCGCCACAGGGATGCTGGTAAATGTTTCCACGTACTCCGGGGAGGATATTTACAGCGAGAAATTAGATAGATCCCCATAGAAACGAGGAAATGCAACGCTCTGGACCCCCAACAGTAATACATCCGAAGGCAGGAACTGTCAATAATGATTAGCGACTGTAGCGTCGCAAGTGCAGAAGGACAAGGACCGTATCGTAAATGTGTGAACTTTCGTTTTCGAAAACCTGGCCAGTAACTGATCCTCGAACTATTAATTACTACTTAGAATGCATACCACCGTCATCGAAAACTCGTATAATTTCGGACTGACGAATCCGGTGAAAATATCCACCCTCGACACCTACCAATCACGGACAAATACTTAAGACAACTGACTTTTCAACTACGCGAGACTATTCATTTACGATAATACCACCGAACGGTAAAAAAAGTCTCCTCTTTCCGCCTTGAATTTTAACAATAAGCACTTTATCGTAATTCGAACACTTTTTCACTCCGTTAATTCGAAATGCAGTGAACAGAGCGACGTTGCAAACGCAAACTCTGATCCTTCGATCTGGATCCAATGTGATGAATTTCAACGTTTATTCTTAACATTTTCTTCCTCCGAATCGGATTCTACATTTTGAATCCTTCGAGCCAAATCCAGCGACGACACCGCTCTACGCTAACCATCCGTTTAATCTACGATTTGAATCTCTCGGTGTTAAACTCTCACAAATTACCTCATCGCGAATATCAAAATTTTACTTCTCCGCTGTAGAAACGCTGTACAACGCTGACGAAGATAAAATTTAATTCGTGAATTTTTCGGTATTCTCTGACACGAATTTTTAATGAATCGCGAAGCACCAAGCGTCTGTTCGCCTATTCTTTCAACGAAACCGTGTGTTTCGTTTTTAACGGGGAAATCGAGAAAAATTTGTATCGAAAAGATTATACGCTGAAGTGTAACGAATGGCTTGTCGTATTTAAAATATAGATTATAAAAAATATAGAAGTAAAGGGTATCCCAATATTTTTTGAATAAAACTCAAACGGTTTAAGTAATCTTGATATTTCTTTTTTTTATATAAAATACAAACTCGGAAGTTAATAATGGAACAAGATATCTTCCAAATGGCCACTTTGCCTTTTTTTAAAGACCATCGATCTTTTCCCAAAATTTTTCACAACGTTTTCGCACAAACTCGGATTAATTTCACCAATAACACGTTCGATGTTTCCTTTCGGCTCTGGAATTGTCTCTAGTTTGTCGGCATAAATCTTACCTTTGACCCCAAAGAGAAAAATCCAAAGGTGTCAAATCGCACGATCTTAGTGGCCAATTGGCATCACCTCTCCGAGAAATTACACGTTGCGGAAATTTTGTTTGCAAAAGTGCCATTGCTTCGTTTGCTGTGTGGCAAGGAGCACCATCTTGCTGAAACGAAATATCATCCAAGTGAAGACCTTCCAATTGATGCTAGAAATAATCGGTCAACATGTCCCGATTTCCCATTCAGAGTAACCATTTCTCCATTTTCAAAGAAAAATGGCCCAATCGCAGGCCATTTCATCAACCTCCCCTTTTGACCAAAAACCGTACCAAACGGTGGCTTGCTTTGGATGCATTGGCAATTGTTCAACCTGTCGTGGATTTTCCGAGCCCCGTATGCGACAATTTTGTTTATTCGCGTAGCCACCAAAGGTGAAAATGCGCCTCGTCGCTGAGGATAATTTTGTCGAAAAAATCGTCGTCGTCTTCTTTCTTCTGCAGCGCCCAATTCACGAACGTGCAACGTTGGAAATGGTCCAATGGTTTAATTTCTTGGCACAATTGACTCTTATAAGCGGGCAAATGAAGATCTTTTGTCAAAATCCGTTGCAAACTGGTCGTCCTCGAAATGTTCAGTTCCTGAGAACGATGTCGAATCGAAGTGCCCGGAGTTTCTCTCACACTTTCAGCAACAGCAGCAACGTTTTCACTCGAACGAGCGGTACGGGAACGCGGTGACTTTTTCAGATTTCCAACTGAACCAGTTTCAACGAATCTAGCGACCAAACTTTGCACAGTGCTTTTTGCCGGCGCACGATTTCGAGGGAAATGATTACGAATTTCCCGAATCGTTAGCGTTAAAGATCGCGATTTTTCGTAATACGCCTGAATAATTTGCACGCGTTTTTTCACCGTGTACTTTTCCCCGATTAATTTCCCACCTGTCTAAACGATATACGTCAAGTTTCAGATTAATCGGTTTGACGTTTTAAAAATAGCACGAAATTCAAATCGACCGGTGACGATTGGGACACCCTGTAACAAAAACGATAAGAGCTCGTCCGTTGCGATATGCGGTGGAAAATGGCACAAAAAATTGTAAAGCCTTATTACGGAAACCGTTTGTCGTCTTTCATTTTGCAATTCGCTTTTTTTCTTTTTTTGTAAACTCGCAGGCCCCAATGTTCCACGGACCACAGCTTCGGAAACAGCTTCGGTGCTCGCTCCCCGTATTTCTCGCAATAACTTATCCGTACCGTACGATTAAGTCCGTAAGGTTCTTCTTAATGTTTCTCGATTATGCACAGGTAACGTTATTCGTCTGTGGCGTATTTCTGAAGCACAACGACACACCGGTGGTCCGCGCATCTGGTCGCGAACTGTCTTACGTTCTGCTCTCTGGAATTCTGCTCTGTTATCTCGTTACGTTCGCCCTCGTGCTGAGACCAACGGACATCGTTTGCGGTATCCAAAGGTAAGAGGTTAAAGGTTTGCAACACAGCGTTCCCATATTTTTCTCTATCAAGAGTGCCCCGCCGTTCTGTAGTTCGAAAAATTCAATTTTCCGCGAAACGAGACGCCCGACGCTGAAGATAACTGAAAATGCAATACATGATCGATCGAGGTAAAACTGATAAAGCCGACAGACGAAATTCCAACGGGAAGTGAATTACGAGGCATTCGATTACCGGGAATCAGACGAAGAATATAAAGTGGAACGGTGAATCTATTAGAAGTAAAGTTGCACCTGCTTCCATTCTCTTAAACGTCGTCGTGTATCAACGTCTGTTTTGCATCGAAGTGTGATTCGCGGCCGTAAAAGAGGTGGTCTCTCGTGACAATAACGGATCGACGGTACCGAATGGAATTTTTTCACGCGAGACTTTCTTTTAAAGAAAATCGAGTTCGAGAGTTCGTCGTCCGCGTCTCTCGTGTAACACGCATCTCCAAATTTCACAATTCATCGCGTAATAATTACGCCTCGAAGTACACATAAATGTACTTTTTAGTAAAGAAGTGAAACATCTCAACGAATTGTTCAAAACGATCGAAAAGTTATATACTCGGTGTTTTCTTTACGGTTAAAGAGTCAACCGAGGATCGATCCGTTTCGTGTCAGTATTTCCAGTAAGTTTTCAAAATCTTATAGGGGAATTTTGTTCCCGATGGGAGAAAATTTTATTTCACATTTTCGACTCACTTTTTCATGAGAAACCGTCGCTTGTTAGGTGCTACCACGAATCACGCTTCACTTTGCGTATGTATGTATAGCGGATTCGCATAGGGAACATGTACAGGAAGCAGTTGTCGCGCTGTTCGACAGATTCGCTGCGGGTTTCTGTTTCACCGTTGTCTACGCCGCTCTGTTAACGAAGACAAATCGAATATCGAGGATCTTCAACGCTAGCAAACACAGCGCCAAGAGACCATCTTTCATATCCCCGCGATCGCAGCTGATCATCTGTTCTGGCTTGGTGTTCGTGCAAATTTTAATTAATGGAGTTTGGATGATAATCGACCCGGCGAAGGCGATGCATCACTACCCAACCAGAGAAGACAATTTACTCGTTTGCAATAGTTACGTCGACGCCAGTTACATGATCGCATTCGCCTACCCTATCATGCTGATCGTTGTTTGCACCGTTTACGCGGTCCTCACGAGAAAAATCCCGGAAGCTTTCAACGAAAGCAAACACATCGGTAAATATCTTTTGTAATGTCTTTCATCGGTATAACTAACGTCTTCGAATCTTTGTCCTTTCAATATTCGCTCTCCTATTCTCTATTTTGTTTAACCTTTCTTCCGATACGTCGGTTTACCTACACTCGTGTTAAAGTAAATTAAGCTACATTAATACCCGTAATCGAGTGTGTAACGAATAATACAACAAGTAACGTTTCATTAGCGACAGAAGAAGTTTCATTTTAGGTGAAAACCGCCTCCAAAATTCAGGTGGCGAAATCCACTTGGACGTGTATCTCTGCAATTATCGAAGATAAAGTAATTGTGCAAATTGATCGAATTAATATTTCTTAACCACGAATATGCAAACTGTTTTGCAAAAATGTTAATACAGTTTCTTGAATATTCGTTGATAAAAATTATACGTTCGAGTACGAACTACGATCAATTAAAATTTGAATGTTTGCGTTAGGAAAAAATTTTATTATGCTTGAAATGTACTCGCTCGAGTTAAAGCAACTCTAAAACATTCTTAGAGAGCTACCTTTCCAAAATTATTTTATAAGATACTATGATATTACTATTCGAGTGTGTCTAAACAATCATCGCTTACGATATTATCTATCGGTTATTGAATGAAATTTGCCCAACTCTGTACGAGATTTTCATCTAAACAGCTCTCGAGAGCGTTCTAGCTTGTGGTAGAACGACCAAATCGGAAAGGGTTAAACATTTACGTTCGAACCACCATAACGAGTTCCGTATCTCCCGTTTAGGTTTCACAATGTATACCACGTGTGTTATATGGTTAGCCTTCGTACCGTTATATTTCGGCACAGGAAACAATGTCGCGCTAAGAATCACTTCAATGTCGGTGACCATAAGTCTTTCCGCGTCCGTGACCATAGCCTGTCTCTTCAGTCCGAAGGTAATTTCACCGATACAAAGTTTGCGAGAGAGAAATTTGTTTAAACCCCATTTCGTCTTTTTCTCGATAGTTGTACATCATTTTAATACGACCCGAGAGAAACATACGTCAAAGCATGATGCCGGCCAGATACAACACAACGAAAAGCTCAGCAGTGACGGCGACGAATGCCTCGAGTATGATCGCACCTGTAACGCTAACGGCAGCCACGTGCGATCAGAATAAAACTGTCAAGAAACACATTATCAGTACCATCGACTGTTCGACGCAAAGTGAATGTAAGTTTCATTTTTAACAAGATCGTAACTTTAACTCTGCTAAAATCTTGAGTGCTTTCCCCCCTTTTTGGGTTAAATGATTTCTCGAAACGAACACGATGCTCGATACAGTTAAAGGATCTCCTGTCAAAAGCATACACTAAATATCAGATTCTAGAAAATTAATCAAACAACAAAAGTGATAAAACAAGGTATATTTCCAAGGAAAGTACAACGTCCTCGAACAACAAACACTGACAGACATTGACCGACATCGATTACACTACGGTATACTTAAAACTTTAGAATGTTCATTAAACGTTCAGTCTGTGTAGTAGTAGCTACCCAAAACTAACTTCGAAATACTATTTACTTCATTTGCATAAACGATTCTCTAATTAATATGTGTTTTACTACATTTTCTTCTTGCATTGAACGATTCAAAGGCAAAACTTCTCGCAAAGTCGTAACGCGATTAATTCGCCTGGATCTAGATCGCCAATTGTTCGTATATTTTTAATTTTGTGCGAATAGTATGGCACGTATTAACATGTTTTATTCTTTCCCCAACCAGTTGCCGTAAAGTTCGTTAACAAACTATTTATAATTTCGATGAACAAAAGAAAATGCGCCGTTAATTTAACTCGTTTCGAGTCTTCCTTTTTATGTAGTTGTTAACTGACATTTTTAATTAAACGCTTGGACAAAACAGACGATTTTACGTTTCTGATACATATATACACACACACGCGCGCGGAGACGCCGTAAGCAAACATCTAGATCGAACAGTTTTCTCTTAAAATCGATGTTGTAAAACAGTAATTCTACATAAAGAACGTTACACCTGTAAATCCATACAGAAGGGACCATTGAACTCGGAACACCAAATTAAACTGTCCCAAAGAAAGAATATTTCCAAAGGCAATTTGTTCTCGAAATTTCAAGATCGTTAATATTTTTTCATGCGAAATCGTACATGTTACTTAAATAGATCGATTCTTCTCGACATTGTGCGTACAAAATTGTTTGCGAGAGATGTTCGAATAACCCGTACCTTACAAGATATTTAAATTACTTTCATGACGCAAATATTTTTTACTTTATCGATAGAGAAATGTTTCGACCATTCGTCATCGCGTAAAAAGCAATTTCCAAATCATTGCTTTAGGGTGCATGCTTTTTCATTCGAAAACATGGTATTTTGAGCTCTCATTGCTATTGAGAGATCGGGAAAACTAATTACACGATATTTTCCTTTTCAGACTACGAATTGGAAGTGAAGGATCAGAAAAATGGTAAACCACCTCCTACGTTCGTTTCGCGATCAACTCAAACCTCCAACAACAACGATAAGGATTCGATTGCTATCGTGGCGGGTAAAGATTCAAAGGAGAGTACTGCGACAACCACAAAGGAGAATACCACGACAACGAAACAGTTAAATAACAATGCTAGGATAGGAAACGGACCAGTCAATCAAGCTGATGTTTCCTTATAGCAGAAAGCTTCCATAGAGTCTGCCATTTTGACCGCGAATTTAAAACCAATTTCGAAGAAACCCGTGGTAGTTTAAAGAGACGTAAAAAAAAATTACCTTTCGATATTTTGTAAATACGACTGAACATACATCGAGGTGTTGATAAAAAAGAAACTATACGTTAATTGTTCTTAAAGTTGCGCTTTGAACGATGTTTAAGCTCAACGGAAAAATTTAAGACGAAAATCGTGTAAATCGTGCTACCGTGTGTCACGTACCATCGTGTATTTAGAGGAATTTGTCTCGTGTATATACGGTGCATCGATGATAAAATTTAATTACGAAAATAATCAATAAATTTAATTATCGAAAATTGCATCTAAAGAGCGTTTAATGTATCGAAAAAAATATTAGACAATGAATTGAGAATACTTGACGGTTTGCAGGGGTAAATACACGAGACCATAACGGCGCTAAATATACAAAATTGCACTGAATGTCAAGTTGGCGCCACAATATCATCGATTGTAATTAATCGTTAAGTCGCATTTTAAGAATTGCTCTGATTTCTTCTGTGATCATAGCATAATGCATGTAGTAATCACGACATAAAGTTGCGTAAATCTCTTTTGTACATACACGACCATTTTCACTGTGCACATTAACGCAAGTCATTTATAGTTAACCAAATTGATTGTAAATATCAACGACAGTCGAACTCGTAGTCCTATGAAAACTTGAAATTTCCGTAGCCAGATCGTTGCCAAATACAAATAATTGCGTCGAAACGAGGCGACCTTCTACCGATGACTGTAAGTTTTGTATAAAAAGAAAAAAGGAAAAAGAAAAAAGAAAAAAGAAGAAGAGAGGAAGAACAGAAGCGATAGTTGTTCGATGCACGATGAAAATACATCTGTCGGATCTTCTGTACAGAAACTTTTCTCTGTAAATATTACTTAAAGTTATTACTTAAAAATATTACTATAAGACATAAGTGAGTTCAAAACGAAAGTTAAATACTCGTATCTATTAACGACTCGCTCGAAATTTTCGAGATGCGACTATATGAACTTAGCAATCTTTCTCTTCTTTTTCAATCCTCTCTGCAGACTATAGGAATTGCTACACGTAGAATTGAAGAACGCACTTGATGCGTATTCGAATGTTTTCTCGTAAGACCTAGTCGCTCTAATTGTAACGTAATGTTAACGCTTGGTCTTTCCATGTGAAAAAAGAACGAAAGACGACGAAAATTGATTCTGTAGAATTTGGTATACATACGGGTGTCAAGAATTGTAAACTCTTTTCGTGGGATCACGACTAAACGTGTAAATCTGCGATAAACATATCCACTCTAACCCGTACGTAGAAATTGTTTTCCTATAGTAATAGTTGAGCAGAATTAAATATATCGTATGTCGTCTCGATTATTACTTCGAACAATTACGTTTATATACGTGTGTGAATGGACTTGAACTTTTTGAATTTTTATAGGACCGACAAAGAATCTTTTCACCAGACTTTGGGTACAAATGAGCCCAGTATCCATTGTTTGTCTCATAGGTATCTTTTATATTAGAACCTCACACTTTTATATTATATTAGAACCAATGTAAAATCCAAATTTGTGAAACTTTAGAAAATACTTAAAAATTAACAGCCAATAGGTTCGTTTAAAAGTGATATTTTGCCCAAGCGTAACAACACAAAAGCAACTATATTTCACTGTTTTCGCATGGAACATTTGAGTTAAGATGTATGTATACATTAAACTTACCATTGTACATATAGACGCGTATATACCGCGAAGCATGAAACAAAAATGTTAGTTCATACGGAACCAATTTAGTCGTAACGTTCGATAAGAATAAGACTTCGAATCGAAAATGCAAACAACGCGGCGATAAATTCTGAAAATGCAATGCAATGACAATGTCACGAACACTAATTACGATCAAACTGTTACGGTCTATAAGCATATTTTAAATACGTACGGACGCTAAGATAGGAACACGAGTTTAAGTGGTATTACAGTACGATGTATCCGTTAAAGCGAACAAAAAAAAAAAAGGAAAAATAAAAGCAATTATGAAATTATTCATCCATAATGTTGTTGTTTCCTTTGCATTTCAACAATTGTAACAAAATTGTGTTAAAACGATCAATTGATCGTCACTGAGATTAATTACTAATAATGAACTATATTTAGAATTTACAACCGTTTATCGGTAATTTTCAATGATAAAATGAATAATTACTTTGTATTTATTTACAATCTGATTAAAATCAATCGCTCAAGTATGCCGAGAGTGTGCTATCCTCACTATACTCCAACACAGTTCCCGCTAAAATTGTTCTCGCAGCAACGAGAAATGATCGCAACCTAAATTTACTGAAAGTACATTCTACTTCTACATTCAACGATTGATGTTAAAATCAACTAATGAGTCAAATTCATTTAACTGGTTTAATTAATTGATAAATATATACATTTGCTGACAAAAATATGTTGTATTTGTAAACATTGAGTTATTAAATCAATCACAATCAAAAGTGTAATCATTTCGTAATCTACGATTAATAATTTAATCATGTTCAATGATCATATTCACTGTAATTACTTCTGGCTGGCAATGATAATTGATTTATTAGTTGTTTAGCAGTCATAATTATTAATCAATTTGAATACATGTTACCAAACTTTACTGAACGGAGAAAAGGAAGACACCTTGCTTAATATCGTTTTATTTGTTTCTCTTTTTCTTAACGCGCACGAGGTACATCTTGTACAATAAGTATAAGATAGTTTCAGGATGTGTTTTATTTCTCAAAAAGTACAAAAATTACAGAGAAGACGATGCGTTGCTCGTCAGTACCGTAGATAGACAGACAGAGAGACAGAATCATCCGATCGAGTTGGTGATATGCCACGAAACTTCACCTAAGCAGAACTTCTCAATTTGGCTCATCGCTCAGTTCATGGTGCTTTACCGGATTAGTAGATCCTGAAAATCCCGATTAGGCGTATCATTTGTGACTTGTACCTCAACACACATTGTTAGAACAGACAAAACACGAAAAATTAAGTACTACCATTAAACGTAGATCTCGGTTGCGCGTTCTATAAACTTTGACGCAAATTCCGGAACATTTATCACGCAAAAACAGAAACTATCGTTCAGAAAATTATTGGCTACAAATGACGATGACAACGATGAATTTCAACGAATCGAATGGGAGCTAGTATCGCTAGACTGTTACTATCGTATCCTATACTAACAAGTGTAAGAAAGAAGAGAAACTATAAGCCTAATTCAATTTAAGTGTTGTGTTGGCCCGCTTCACAGACGCAAAGGAGAGGCGTTGAAGGGTGCAGAGAAAGAGAAAAACCTCGCTAAAATAAATTATCTTTTTATTCCATTAGCAATTACAACGCTTTGAAATTCGACTGACATTCTTGTTCACTAAACAACGTGTCATTCGTATACCGTTACATTCTCCTAAACATACAGCCTTCCTTTTGTTAACAATAGTCAATCCGACTAGTTACGCTTCGTTTTATCACTAAACCATCCCATAACTATAAATCGGTTTTAGTAAAAGAAAATAATACGAAGTTAACGCAAATAGTAGAAAAGATCAATACTGCTTAAGACACATGTAAGCAACTCATCACACTGAATCTACCATCATCCAAGATAATGATGGTAATATATAGGCACGGATAGAATGATAAATACGCAATCCATTGCAATAGTTATCAAACCTGCCTATAATTATTTACACCTTACAACACAATGTATAAAATCTTTGGTTTGACTAAAAACTCTCGTACATGCTATATTACAAAATTCGGAAGCTTATCTATAAAAGTATTTTTCTCCTTGTTTCATCCCTTAAGAAAAATGTTCATTGTTTCTGAATTCTCGATGTGAAGATAATCACAATATGTTTGTTGTTTTCGTAGTACAGTTTTCACTTTCACATCTATCTGGTTTGAACCGCTGACAATAAATAAATACTCGACATTCAAGTTTAATGAGCTCACTTTTGCACAAATTTACTTGATAAACTTGAATGTGTCTCTTTGTAATTTTCATAAGCTCGGCTAGTTTTAGAGTGCAATGTAATGTAAGAAATCTACTACTTCATGCTCAAAAATTCGTACACTGTTTCACAGTAACAAATGGTAACTTTCTAATGTAAATTCTCTAAATAAAAATATATCTCACTTTATAAGTTGTCATTGTAAAATATTAAATCCAATGATAATACCCACTTGAAACATAAGGCCAAATATAATGCACAAATGCATTTTCTAAATTTCCATTCTTCTCTCTATAGGTCTAAACTATCTTAATATTTTCATGCATTTGTTAACTCCTGTTGTATCTTAAATAGAATGTAATTAATAAATTCGTTTATATATTACCCTCTCCCACTTTCTTTCATTTTACTCTAATGCACAACACAAGTGACACCATATAGAAAAATTTATAAACTTTATGTAACAAAATTCTTGTGTAAACAAAAATTATTATTAAATAATTAAAGATAACAGCGATTTATAACTCTGTGTAGTACTTTAACTGTATTTACAAGATTCTCCTGTTTCAAAATAAGTGTTCAATCCCTTTAGAATTTGTATGATATGCCGAAGCATGGCAATAAATTTCTCTTCGTTCGCAATAGCGCTCCTCAGTCGTGTTAACCATCGTTTGCCACAGTTTACATTAATGCAGGATTGTACAAATTTTGAAAAATTCATGGATACGAATTACGAGAAGAATACTACAATCCTGTTGTCACTGGGATATATTTCACGCGATTAAAGATAACTGAATTTATGTCTTCCAGAACTTACCACTGCCTCTACTACCTTTGACCTTTTGTTGTTTCTTCTTTGGATCCGGTGGAACCGATAATGCTTCTCTACCAGATTCGCTTCCCCCTGCTCCTGAACTACCTCCAGCCATATCAGCCTCCTGTACACCTCCACCTCCTACTTGTACAGCAAGCAACTTCTTTATATTAGCAATCTAAAAAGAATTTAAAGATCCATAACAAAAAAACATTATGTTTCATTATTATTATCTATCCATAAGAAACTTACATCTAACTGTATTTTTTCTTTGTGGTAACTGGCTTTCTGTTTTTCAACGTTGGCTCTTGTAACTTGTTTTTCAATACACGCTAACACAGTATCACAAGCTTGACCCCAAGCAGCTAATGTTTCGGCTACCACACCAGTATCACCAGGTCTAACGTCACGTCCTAAGCCAGCATAATCTACTTCTAACTGTGAATTCTTTTGATCTAGTTTGCCATGTATTATATCCGCGTAAATAGCTTCGATTATTAAGTCCTCTAAATCTCTAACATTCTTTATATCTAGTTCCTCCAAGAGTATAGAATATGGTATACATCTGGATTTTGTAGCGAGTGTTACGATCGTTAAATGTTGAAGTTTTTTCTTTTGAGTAGAAGTTAATTCCAAAACCTTGTCTTTATTTCCCAAATATTCTTTGTATGTCCCATATGCAAATAAGTTCAAGGTATTCCAATATTGAACATAAGGTCCATTTTCTAGCTCTTTAATATTGGGCATGTCTAATAATTCCCCGAAGACATTAACACCCGGTGTTTCTACAGCTTGTCTTATGAGTTCCAATGCAGCAGCTCCTTTAGCAGTTTTTGCAAGCAACACAAACTGTTCTAAAGGATTACTAGCTGACTTTTCAGTGGTAGTTCCACCAGTCATTTTGAACCTATTGAAGAAACATTAACCAATAAAAAAAAAAAGAACTATATCCTCTCCTTATCTAAAGAATAAGCGGAGAAGTCTGTAGTAAAAAGAAAACAATACTTAATGAAACAATTTATTCGTATGTACAAATAAATTGAATAAATATTGGAAAAGTTAGAAAATGACTATCCGGTGTATACTCTTCAATCAAACATAAATATCAGAAGACAGACAAGTATTTAATAATTAGAAAAAGCAGTCTGATGCACAAATTTACTATTATGTAATTAAAACTTACTTTATTCGATGATTACAAATACGAAATAGCTTTTTCTACTGAATATACCTTCAGATGCACGCAAGTGTGTAAATACGATAGTATAAGTTCTACCACGAGAACGAAATAGAACTTTTACGAGGGAACAATTTACAACTTCGCAAAGGAAAACGTAACAGGGTACAACAATAGAGCATCATACAAAAGCATCATTAAAAGAAAAGACTTGAACCGAAATGTATTTGCGAGAATCAATAAGTTCTTTGTAAAGCTTTCACATACCAACGTTATGTAGACGTTGCCGACACTGGGAACACCGTGTTGAATCGCGAATAACTTCAACGTGTTATATCCGTTTGACAGAAGAGAGGGGAATGTGTGTTGTTCTCCGCGAATGCGAACGGTTTATGTTAATAGTCTTTCCAAATGATCGTGCCGTTTGATGGGAAATAGTGAACGGAAAAATTTCAAGATTGCAGTTCGTCGGACGATACTGCGCTTGAAAATTCTACGCAACGAATAGTACAAAATGAAGCCTTTAATCGAATTTGAAGAATGTTTGCGAGACACACCAAAGTTTCGGTGAGAATTGGTTAAACTTATGCTCTCAAAACTACTGTTTAGTTTTCGTGCTATTCCGATGCACACGCTAATATGACTAAGCTGTTGAATGCATTTACGTTAATTATGAATCAAGCGTCGAAAAAACTTACAAATGTCCGTTACTTTTTTTTTATAGACTATGCATTGAGGAAGTGGAAGCAAATGTTGATTTACTCGAACAAAAGTTAGACAAGGTATTGTTATAACTTGCACTATATTTATATACCAATGTTGTGCTATTTATATTATTATTCCGCAATAGATTACAAGCATAAAATTTTAATTGTCAAATAATCATAATTTCTTAAACCTTTAATCAGAATTTGTAAATTGTGCAAATCTTATGTTCACATTTGATAAATTCTTTATGCAGTTTGTGTATTAAAATGCATTAATAAATGTTATATAGGTGTTAAAAAACTGTGGCCAAATGATTGATACTGGCAAACTTTTTATAGGGCAACAAAGGTATGGTATAAAACATAATAAACTATACATTTATTTATATTGGTTGATAAAAAAAATTTACAATTGAAATTACATCATAATTAAAAGTAATGTTTAACAGACCTATAGAAATGTTTAATTGATTCAATGGAGTATATAATTGTAAAAATATTAATCACTGTAAATAAATTATACTTCATAATAGAAAGAAGGAGGGAAATTCCACGCAGTAGAGAGGAATCAGGAAATGTATGAATTACAGCTCTGTTAGGAATGACTCATGCTTGTGGTACCCAGTTTAAAACAATGAAGACTGATATGCTTAACATTCTTTATATTCAGAAATCGTGGAATTTTTATTTGCTTATATTACAAATAAATGTAAAAGAATAAGCATTATTTTTAATTTATTGTACTTTCAAATATATAATAAATTAATCTATAAACATATTGGTATTCAATTTACTAAAGTATTTAATATACAACTTTTGAATACAATCTATAATTGCATCTGCATGTGTATATTTAAATAAGATTGCAAATTAAATAAGTATTCTTTTTCATAGCCAATTTGCCAATAGTCTTTGGGAATTATCTCTGTACTTTAATGATGATTCAGAGATAATGGCCTTTCTAAATAAATTAATTCATGCTTTACAAGAAATGAATAAATTTCATACTATCTTATTAGATCAAGCATCTAGAACTGTAGTTAAAGATCTTAACTCATTTATTAAGAGGTAAGATTGATTAAACACCTTGAGCATGTATTTTATCATTTATCAATTAATGTCTATGTAATATTACTAATATTTTAACAGTGACATCAAAAGGGTAAAAGAATCTCGTCATTACTTTGAAAAAATTTCTGCTGACTTAGATATAGCTTTAAATAGAAATTCACAAGTTTCAAAATCCAGGCCTGCAGAATATGAGGAAACTTCTAATATTCTATCAGCTACTCGATCATGTTTCCAACACACTGCTTTGGACTATATTCATTCATTGACAATGATACAGGCACGCAAGCGACACGAAATATTGGGCACGCTACTTAATTACATGCATGCGTGTATTACTTACTATCATCAAGGTAGCGATCTTGCCCAGGATTTGGATCCATTTTTAAAAGATCTTGGTGAAAATTTAATTAAAATGAGATCCAACTCTGTCAAACTTGAAAAGGAAATGGAAAATAGGCACATTTATGTTTCAAATAGAGAGCCTTCCCCAATACCTGGTAATCCTAAAATGGAAGGCTATCTCTTCAAACGAACTAGTAATGCATTTAAAACATGGAACAGAAGATGGTTTTGTTTAAGAGATCATCAATTGGTATACAGAAAAAGAACTGGTGATGATGATTATACAATTATGGAGGAAGATCTTCGTCTTTGTACTGTAAAACCAGTGGTTGACTGTGATAGAAGGAATTGTTTTGAAGTATTAAGTCCTACAAAGTGAGTAATCAACAATAATATAAAAATATATTTCTAGAGTAATGGATACATGTGAATGTATGTATCAAAATAAGTTCACTACAGTGAAACACATTTGGATATATTTATTGCATAATTTATAGGAGTCACATATTACAAGCTGATAGCGAAGAAGCATATTTAGCATGGGTAACTGCCATGCAGCAAGCGATTGGTGCTGCAATTCAAAGAGGTATGGGTGCTGGTACTATTGTTAGTATACGAGAATCACAATCACAAAATATTAGAGGGTCAGGCAGGCAGCAATCAAAACCTAAATCAAGGTGAGACAAAAGTACTTCCTTTATGTTACATTAAATAAAAAACCGAAAGAACAAAACAGTACTAATAAAAGTATAATTATTTGTTTTTGGTCATAGAGTTTGGGAGCAAATTCTGAAGATTTCTGGAAATGATACTTGCTGTGATTGTGGTGGTGCTAATCCTAGGTGGGCCAGTATCAACTTAGGAATCACACTTTGTATAGGTGAATCATTTTTTCATAACTTTGTAAACTAAAAATATTTGAAAATTTATTAAAAATCTTTCTTATCTAGAATGTTCTGGGGTACACAGAAGTTTAGGTGTTCACTATAGCAAAGTTCGCTCTCTTACATTAGATGATTGGGAACCAGAAATATTAAAAGTAATGGCAGAACTTGGAAATACTGTAGTAAATAATGTTTATGAGGCTTTGCCAGTTCCTCCCAATATCATTAGAGCTACACCAAAATGCAATGGGTATGTAACAAGAAGTACAAAGATTAGTAGAAAATTAGATAGTAATTGTTTCCTGATATGAAACTAATATGTGCAAATGCATGGTTAAATATTTAATTGAACTTATTTACTCTACAGTAGCATACGTGAAACTTGGATAAGAGCAAAATATGTAGATCATAAATTTGTGAGACCTTTGAGTAATATGATTTCATCAGGACAACACACGAGTCGTGACAAAATGCATTTTCGTAAATGGAGTGTTCGTAAATTACGTCGTAGACCACGAAGCTGTGACAAAATTGATAGCACTAATCGTAACAAAACAACAACATTATCTTCTGTAACAGAAGGTCATCATTCTACAAGTTCGGATGACAGTAAACATACGTCGATCGAAAGTTTAAGTTCTGTCGACAAAGCAAAGAAGATTGAAAGAAGTTCCTTAAGCTCTGATGATAGTATGAATTTAGATCTAAAGAATGATTCCACCCTATATGGGAAGATATTAACACGACCGCGAAGTGATTTGCAAGAAAGTAATTCTAAAATCAATAATAGCAATACGGAGTCAAACATTGAAAATGAACGTAAACTTCGTATTCCTGAAATGAAAGACAATACAATTTCCATGAGTAACTCAGAGAATAATATACTGCTAAAAAGTGAAGTGTCCTTAAATGCAGAGATTTCCGATGATAAAGATGTCTTAGAAAATAAAGATGTCGAAACAGAGAAGAAATGTTCAGAAAAGTTAGAGTCGGACGTATTAATGTTTGGATGTGATTTACCAAAGCCAACGATTGATAATAGTTTAGAATTAAGTTCGGATCAAGATTCAACTGCCGGTGAAGATGAAGAATTCACAGACGAAGAAGATATCGAAAATTTACATCCTGAGATGCTACTTTATAAAGCTGCAGCTGCACACAATCTTCCCGTAATGTGTGCAGCTTTAGCGGCTGGTGCTGACAAGTCGTGGTCAAATGTTAATGACAGAGGTCGTAACGCTTTGCACCAAGCAATTATAAGCGTAAGTAAGAAAAATTAAAGCTTCATATGGTTTAGTTTCTTTAATATTTACTTTCTTATTCAAACAAAGGGTTCCGTGATGTCTTGTGAATATCTTATTCTAAATGGAGCACGTATTAATTGCCAGGATGCTGATGGGAAGACACCATTATATTTGGCCACAGAATTAGGTGGACATTGTCTTCTATTTTTATAATAATATTCGATTCTGTACAAATTTATTATAAACACATTCCTTAAATTTAATTTTTAGGTCATACTGCCCAAGTGTGTTTGCTTCTGAAGCATCGTGCTGATCAGCATATTAAAGACGAAAGTGGTATACAACCTTTGTCAATAGCTGTAAAAGAAGCTAATGCAGATATTGTTACTTTGTAAGAATAAGACATGTTTCGATTCTGTTATTATTATTTCATTATATTAAATTTTCTTCCATTTCAGATTACGACTTGGCCTTTTAAACGAGGAAATGAAAGACTCGGAAATCGGAATTAGCGGCGATGAAACCTTTAATGATGTTGTCCGTGATTTTAGTCAATTAGCCTGCTCTCATCCAGAACGATTGCAACGACGAAATGAAAATAGTAATGCATCTCAACCGCCTGAATGAGTTTTAAGAATATGCAAAACTTATTTGCAAAATGTAAAAAGTATGCTACAACGTAAAGAAAAGAAGAAAAAGAAGAAGAAGGAAAAGAATACATCGAAAATGTTGTCTTTCAGTTCCTTGCAGGGTAATAACGTTGATTACGAATAACAAGGTAAGTATGAAGAATGGACTTCAAAGTTATATCGTGTAATTGAAAGAGGACAGAGAAACGTTAAAGGAAAGTTGTATCTCTTTGCTCTTTAATCTCTCTGCAACAGCAATTAGTTACATTTTGCTAGTACTTTTCTTTGTACTTATATTTTAAAAGGCCAAGTGACTTTTACATTGTTTGCCAAAAGGAGAAGTAAGTAAAAATTATATTTTACTTACGCATGAAATTACGCTATCCAATGATTGAATTTTAAGATATCAAGTGTTTTTATATGCCTTCTTTCCCATTATCCTCTTAAATTTGGAGGAAAAAATGAAAGTAACTTCATATTTAAAACAAACGCTTCTTCCAATATTTTTAACGCGTGCTCGTATAATTTAAAAAATGACCTTAGAAGTTGCAGAATTCACGACATACAAGAATATAACATAAATACAATTTGAAATTTGAAAACTTCTATACGAAACATGTACGAAAAAGTGTAAATTATTATTACTAGATATTTGTATATCATATATGTGATATGAGAAACGTGACAAAATAGTTTTAACTCTGTTGTATGAAGAATTCTACCATTAGCCAACATGTTTTCAATATAATATGACCTAGCGAGGTGTTTTTGAAACAACAATTTTATACGTATATCTGTTTTTATATACTTAATACTACCAGTAATGTATATACAACTGGCACTAAAATAATTGTTTGTGTTTTCTTCATTGTGGTAATCTGATATTACCTATTAGTATCGAATTAATTGATCTATGACATTATTGATACATATAATTATGTAGTTTATCTAGAAATTATATTTATAAGTAACTGTATACTGCATCTATTGAATTATCAAAATAGACTAAAGATTATTCCGTATAATTACTCATTAATATAGTTCGCGTAACGAATTTGTTGCCAAAAATTAACCGTTTGTACATAAAACTTGTAGATCTGACGACTATTTGACGTTATACTTGAACAAATACTTTATTTCCATGGATTATATAGAATTAATAACATAAAAGCATAATTTGAACAGAATACATAAGAATTCTTGTGTCTGCAATTTTTTTATAACAAATTGAACTGTCCGATGGGCTTTATGCGTTTAAAGTATAATTCAGCTTTCTTTTCGTGATCTATACAACGAATAAGTTCTGCTTCATTTATGTCTATTTTAGTACTATCTACATGTACGTTAAACAGTATTTTTGAAAAATTCATAGGTTAATGCATGATTTTTAGTCTGCAGTACTTAGTAGGAGGATCAATTTAGATATGAAAAAGTATCCATCATTGTTACAAATATTTTATATTGTTCATGTAGAGGCTTTATCGATAGTTGTAAGTCCAAGAACAAACCCGGATCATTGACATTTCTTTGAGTTTGAATGAACGAGATTTTGATACAAAACATGACATGATTTTCAGATTTGATATATTTTTTTATTTGACATATTACCGTAGGATTTATTTCGAATCTGGTATTCGATTTTATAAGAATCTGTTTAATAAGTAATACGATGGCGCTGTAAACATACTTATTAATAAAAATCAGATACTCATTGTTGCCCAATTAATTAGCAACAAACTGTTTTCCAAGTTATTTTAATATGTACGCTAGTATACAATTTTAATTTATATTCGTACACTGTGAAACGTGAAATAACTTTAGAAGAATCTTAGTACTTGATAATTTCTTTTTTTTTTTTTTTTTTTTTTGAGACTGTACTACCGCGTACATTAAAAGTTTCATTTAAGTGGAAAATTCCATATCACATATTAGTATTTCTATTTTGTACTTACTTTTGTATATGTTTTATATGTATAATCGACAGAAGGAAAACAACAAAATATATACAAATGTAATGAGCGAAAATTGTCTTCGTTACCGTGTAAAAACTACAACTGTAATATTATTCTAAATTTGATTCTATACAATAATTTTCCAATTTAATAAGCAGTATTTTTTACATTGCGAAGTTACGAATTGATCGTGGACAAAGTCATCGCCAGTACTGCCTAATTGTGAAGTGTTGTTACGATATTTCACAAACATCTATAGACAAATTGAACAAATAATATCATTGTTGCGCCGTTACACGTCATTGCAATGAAAATGTAAACAAATTAATTAATGTACCACACTGTACATAGACTTGACGTCATAAAGCAGTGATTATGCAAGTAATACACGTTCAGTTAATATCCTTCCCTTCCTGAACCTACAATTATATTAAAATTTTAACATAACGAGGTATAATTTTAAACAATGGAAATTAATATTCAAGAAAGCAATGTTAAAAATACGGATAGGAAATGGAAAGTTACCTGTTCGATAAAGATGAAAGCAGACATTTGGAAAGTGCAGGTTACAGTACTTGCGCAACAAATTATTTATTGTGAACACGATTGAAATACGGCGCAATTCATGAACCATAGATCGATAAATCCCCACTTCTTTCTCCGAAGAAACGCATATGCATCGCATACACACAATTTACGCGTTGCTCTTGTTAGGTTGCGTAAATTAATCCAAACGGGTCAATACCCTATCGCTGCAGTTATCAGTGCTTACATACATACATGCATACATAGCCGTGTAGGAATACACAAACTAATTTATCACGGATTTTTCTATCTTCCACGAGAATGTTCCAGTTTTCGTTACTAGCGTGTACTTACGAGATCAATCCGTCTACGAAACCAAAAGATACGAATGTCGCGGAAGAAACTTTTTAAATACCGAAACTTCTATAAAATCATAAACACGGACTGTTCGTTACATTCTTATTAGAAATTAAATTTACCAATCTTATATGTACATATATATTCTCCGAGCGTATAAAAATTCTATGCTTCGATTGTACAAGAAACCAAATGAACTACAAATTGAATCGCAAAGTCTCGATTAATTTGCATTTTGAAAAATAAATTACACATACGTTACAAGTTATACAGGATATTTCATAGAATGTGACTGTAACTTTAGAAGTAAATTCGGTAGACAAAACCAATAAAAAGAATTCACACAATTATCCTACATAAAATTTGTTCGAATTACAAATGTAATTAGTGACATTGATACTTTTAAGTTTTGCTGTGCAACGAATTACGCGAAAATAGTTTTTCGATCGTAGCCCGGAAAGGAAGTCAAATACGAGAAACTTAGCTGTTAAAAATTATCGTTCCATCAATAAATATCTAATACTTTTTACAATTCGTACCCCAAAGAAAAAAAAGACACCGAACAAAAATGAACCCACCGCAAGGAATTATAATCCTTCGATTCCTGTACTCTTCTTTCTATTACTTTCGCGAGTTAAATATAACCCGCAAGATAAGTCCACATTTGATGAAAGATCCTATATAATATAAATATATTAACGAGTTTCCAGAGATCGGTATTAATCCCCCCAGAGTCGGGAGTGCGATGGTTTTTTTGCAAACTGATCGACAGACGTCTATTTCGCGATTGAAAGAAAAGTTACGGTCGGCCATCGCAGTTTCATCATTGGCTGGTAAATGTAAAAAAGTTCGGTGGTTGTCGATCATTGATCGTGGATTGGCTCGACCCAGGTGGCAGTGATAAGAACGTGCGCGGTCCGATTGGCTGAGCCAACCCTTCCCGTTCTCTGATAAGAGCGTTGTTTATCAGGGACACTCGCGCACGATCAATCGTTTGCATTAGGGCACTCTTGCACGTACACGTGTTTATTATCGAAGTGTGCCCGTACAACGCGATTAGTTGTTTATCAAGTTCCGCGACGCGCAGCAGAAAATTCTTTTCATCCATTCTGTACATCTGCGAGAATCGATATTCGAATTTACTTCTGCGGCTCGACGATTTGGCTGGCTGTGCGTCTCTGCTTTAAACGAATTAAGAAATATCAGTGGCCATTCACCGACGACAAACGAAGAGCGCGTTGAAACCCTTATTACGGGCTAATTCATGGTCCGATTCACGTTCAAAGAGCTCGCATATAATATATGATTCAATCTATCTGCAACCACGGCGGCAGGCAGTCTACGACGCCTAGAACAGCTCCTATTTCGAACGATTACGGCCTCGAGGTTGCAGATGTCATTCCACGCACAGCTGCGTTAATTCTACTGACAGATACGAACAAGCAACGACTCGATCGCTAATTATTCTACTACTGTCTTTTTACAGAAATCTAGTGCCAAAAATACAAGCTTACCCCCAAACGAATAGCTACTTGGATTTTTCGGTAAATACAAAATTGAGAGAAGAGATTCACATCGATTTCGATTAATTGTAAAAGAAAGAAATTTTTCTGCCGAAAGAACATTTATTTCGATGTACGACTTGCAAGAAGGACTGAAATAGTTGACGACGAAAATCGTGCCAAGTTCTTTTAACTATTACAATTTGTCCATTGAACTCTGTATTGAAAAATAATTTATGATAATTTAATTTACAAGGAAAGGCCAGGAATACAGACACGTAGAGACTCTGCTCTTAATTATTCGGCTGCTTTTTGCTACGACTCGTATTTTAAACGGAGTCCAAGAACAATCGTAAGAAAAGTAATTTGGTATCAATATTTCTGTCAAGAAGGAATTATAGAATGGTACTTAAACTTATTTTGACCGGCCGACTTACGAGGTGAGACCACGGATTTCAAGATTAAAAACGATCGTTTCACCGATAGACATCTAGTAAATTTTACAATTCGTACACCAAAGAGAAATGTACCGATTAAAAAGAAATTAATCCACCGGAAGGAATTAATCTTTAAATTCCTCGAAACGTGCACACAAGTCACTTCCATCGAATTGTATCAAACGGAATGTTTCTTTTTAAGAAGAACGAACTGCGAAACGATACAGAAGGGAACCAAGAAATTAAGGTTTAAAAATCGCTAAAACTTATCAGACCGATTGCACGTTAGAAATCGGCCCTGCAGTCGTTCGTGCATAAAGAATCGAAAATCGTTCCAGTAATTGTAAATATACTTTAACAATAGTTGGAGAGCGTGCGAGCGACGTCCAAGGAATACTTTTTTCACGGTCGGTTGTAGAGAATACGTGCACGATTACGCACTGTTAACCTATGTTCTTCGATTTTAAGCGCAGTCGTGATTTAGCCAGTTCGTAGAAGCGACCAATGGTCGTCGCACTGCAATTTATTTTTTACGACAAATAAATATGAATTATTACGGTTGGTAAGGCCGCGGGGCCTTTTCGGCTTGAAGTCGTATCATAAATCAAGGTTCCTGCAAAAAGTTTTAGCGCGGCCACAATTGTGATTGGCCATGGGCCACGAACGAATCTCTTCCTTCCTTTTATTTCGGTGTCGGTTTTGGCTTACTAGCCACCCAAAACCGGCAATAAGAAGCGAGACCGTCTGCTCGTCTACAAGAACATTTATTAAGACGCGGTAAACGTCGAATAAAACAATTCCGATGCGTGCAGCGATCGCAGCTCGAAAAATTAGCGCAGAATTGGTAACGTCGGTATACCGAAGCATTCGAAACCACCGTCTAGATTTTTACATCATTTTTAACGATAGTCCGCGATCTTTTCGATACGCTGATATTTCGATCTACGTGCGTATGTAGATGAACGGTATCCAGCTCGAAACGATTCAAGAGCTCAAGTCCGATAAATACGAACCGAAGAAACACACGGTCGTCCTCTGCGTACGTAGTTAAAATATATACATAATAGGTTGCTCGATAAGTTTCGTCGTTCGATAAGAAACGGAGCTACTTTTTTAAAGATGGTACACTACCGTTTGACGAACATGTGCGAAGTTTCGCGTAGATCTCTCGACTTGTTCGTATATTTACCGTTGTTCAAAGTCGAAGTGTCGTAGTATTTTTTTTTCACAATGGTAAAAACGACCAAATTTATCGAACAACCTGGTACGTACTTGAACTTTGGAGTACGTCAACACGATCGAAGAATTTTCCCCATAGATTACTCCCCGTACTTCATTGTAAGAAAGTCGAGTCTACGAACGACTGACGGGGGAAACGATACGATCGAATAAACGGACATCGAATAGATCGTATTTCAAAGAATGTTCCATTGAGAACGATTTGGAAATACGCTGGTTAGTTAGCGACGAATCCGAACAATTCGGAGAAAATGTACCAAACGGTCAGGAATGAGAGTGACACTGTGCACTCGATAAAGATAGTAACATTTTTCTCGAATGTCTAATTTACGCAGAGCGCTGGATCATTTGAGCTACTGAACACACGTTGAGAAATACTCATTTGCGCGAACGATCTTCTAATTACGTCGGCGGCGCGCATAAGGCTTCGAACAGACGGCAACAAAAGGATCAACAAATCGATCTTGTCTGGGTTCGACGTTCATCTTCGCAACATTTCAGGAGAGAAATATCCGTCAAGGTGGGCGTGAAAATATATATTTATACACGTGGACACTTTGCGTTCTCGATATAACGCCAAGTGCGTAGATATCCGTCTGCCGAATGGAACGACTGCGTAGAAGGTTAGAATGAACCGTGAAGTCCGGCGTCCGGTCGATCGACGAAATTAGTATCACTTACTCACCCTACTAATCACAACGTCTGTCTGGCTTACGAAATTCGCCCCCCGTCGCCCCCCCCCCCAACCCATCCACCCACCCCGCCCTTCCATCTGTCTCCCTCCTTGGGCACGGCACGCTTCGCGAAAACACGAGTTGTTTTCCGTTGGTCTTGCTCATCCATCGGCGACGATAGAGACCCGGATGAAGAGATGAAAAGAAAGAGTCCGTTGGAAAGGAGACGGTGTTCGATGCTTACCCCACGAATAAATTCGATTCTCGTTAGAAGCGCCGCGAAAGAGAATTACCGAGGAGAAAGGGAAGAAGCGAACAGATTTACAACATCCAGAGTCCCCGGACGCAACCGTCTTATGAAACTATTTTTAGGCGTTTTTAGGGCCTCTCGAATTTAGGCCAGGTTTCTCAGAAATCGAGAGAACGAACGTGCGACAATGATTACGATCCACGCGCCGATGACCCGCGCTCGATTTACCTGTCATTTCCTCGAATAACGTTCCAATAAATTCCCGACAAATCGATAAATACCGAAAACGATTTATCGCGAGTCGCTGCGCACCTTTCTTCGGAGTCTTCGCATTACCGGTCTTTTTCGCATTACTCGTGGATTCTCGATTCGAATTAAATTTTTAAATCAAATTCCGCGTTCGACTCTTCGGTGAATCGCTTTCGTTTTCGTCTCAAGATAGAGAACTCGTTACTTACGTATCTTCCAACGAAACTTTTCGAACGTCTTCGCGTTCAGGTGAACAGTCGCTCTTAGAGCACACGGTTCGCGCTCGCGATTCGCGACATCGCTGCTAGACAGATTCGACATACCAATTTTGCGGTCCCGCGACGTTGAGCCAGTAGCTATCGATCGATCCTCGTTGAAATCATTCGCGGTGATTTTAGCGTAGCAAGCATTCCACGTGTAAAGAACATCTGTTATCGATCTGTTCGACGTCGATCGTACGGTTACCAATTTATTAGAAAAGGATAAGCCCATCGAATAACAGACGCGTTCGATTGTATTGGTACGGATCATTGTTTACCCGCAAGAATCGGTGATTTTTTTTTTATCAAACTTCCATCGTGTCGTTGACATTTTAGAACAGTTTCAGACATTTGGATTCCATGTGAACCGTATCGATTGCAACGATAAAATCTTCCATACGAGAACTACGTACTTGTAAAAGACGAGTAGGAAGTTTTCCTAGGTGATCGTATTTCTTCTTGTATTCGTGGGAATTGTCCCCGTTCGTGACGCAAGTAGTGTTAGGTCGTCGTATACCTTTCTTTCGATTTTGTCAAACAAGTTGTGGGCAACAAAAACGTCGTAATAATAGTAGTAATAATAATAATAATAATAATAAATAATAATAATAATAATAATCATCTTCGTCTTTATCAATGTACTAGGTTATTCGATAAGTTTTGTTATTTTTTCCATTGTAAAGAAATAATTACCATGATACTTCAACGTTTGAACAACTGTAAATATACGAATGAGTCGACAAATCTACATGAAACTTCGCACACGTTCCTCGAACAGTAGTATCACTTTTAGAAAAATAAAACGACGAATCCAATAGCTCCATTCCTTATCGAACGACGAAACTTATCCAACGACCTATTATACTTGCAATGGATACAAAAACTAATCTCCTCGTTATCGCGTAGGTACTCGCGTGAAACGAAAGGGAGAGGACGAGGACTAAGGTAATCGAAGTAGAAACCACACACGCTGAATGTAGACTCCGATTGCACGGGTGTATAAAGTTGTGTGGAATTCGACGTAGTAAATTGCCCCCTTTTAACGGTAAAATGCGTCTTCGATACATAGTTGAATCTCGCGTGCCCGAGTTACGTTATTTTCTTCCAGATACTGAAAATTGATATCGCGAGCATCAGATCGATGGATCATTGAGCACCTGTGCTGCGGTTTCGCTCCAATTTCCAGCGATCAATCGATACGTAGTACATTGCTTTATTGCGCGTTTACAACCGCAATTTGGTTGATCAGAAGCAACCAGCGTGGGAAGTCGCGGTAATGCTTTCTAGAACGATTTATTGCGCGACATACTTGTAAAACGATACACGAAACACTCTTACGTATGGATTCAATCTTCCCGATCGGCTCGACGAAATAATTGAAATTCGTCGAACGCGCGTTCCTGCAAATCTCTGTTTCGCGGTTCCTCCAAATCGATGAATAATTCGGAAAACGAAAAGAAAATTTTCTTCGAATTCCAATAATCCTCGTGATACTTTCACTGTAAAACGAGCCTCGTTTCGCAGGGAGTTTTCAACTACGTATTCATAGAATAATTTCTCCTATCGTCTTTCTTCGTAGATTCTTCGTCTTTCGATTTAATTTGGCGTTTTTTAATGTACGCGCGTCGGTACATGGGGAATTTAAACTTGATCGCACACTTGCATCGAGAATAGGAGAAATGGATTATACCTACTTGTCACGAGCATAAATTTCCAACTAATGCTAAAAAATATATTTATCGTCAAGGTATATCCAAGGAGAAAATCATGAATTAAAAACGAACGAAAACTCGCTTACCCTCGAGTAACTTTGGTGGAAATTGGTATCGATCGAAAAATTCGACAAATATGTAATCTTTAATATATTATATCTCGACGAAGCAAGAACGAACTCGTTCAGGATGAATTATAGATTTTGATTCGGGCCCAAGAAGAGTGCTCTAATATGTCACACTGGTCATAAAGTAATACGATTTATTTTCAGACTTACTCCAAATCGTACACTTTTATGTAAGACGGTTGAACACGATCGAGCTGCGTTTGCCTCCAACGAGATATTCATCGAACTCTTTGTAAAAAAAAATATAAAATTCGTCGCAAAAGTGACCTACGTTCGAATTCCATCGGACGTACGAAAAGAAGACAGTACCGTCTCTAGTCGTTCGACGAAACTTATCGAACAACCTATTACGCGTAAGCGAATGGGTCAGTGCTTGAAACGAAGTGTACGATTTCTGACCTAGACAATGCGTTAAGAGTATTCCGCATCGTTGGCGCAAAATTAGATTACTTCCAACCAAGTCGATAACAAACTGCGCATAACACGATTGCACATCCATTCATAATTACGATAGCTCGTTTCGAGCTCGATCGTGCAAGTGAATTCGAGAAAAAATCAACGGGGTCTCGATCCGTGCCCGACACTGCAGGAAAAATAAAACGATAATACGACATTATTGGTAGCCTATTAACGTCAAACCATTGAGTGGGTCAGCATGACGTTTTCGGCGCCTTCTGCGCAGCTACGTACACATGTGTCGCGTATGGACAATGCGATAAACAAATTCCTGGCTCGTTCAGGCGATTAACGTTTCATTGAAACAACGCAATAGCAAGCGTAACAGTTGCATCAAAGTACCGTCGAAAAGGAGAGACAAAAAGACGAGCAATTGTAAGTAAAACGTCCGATGCGATCGAGAGTAGACGAACGAGATTCGAATTCTGGATTCGAGTTTCGAGATCCACCGTTTCGCGTTCGATTCTACGATAGTGGCGATCGAATGAAATCCTCGTCCGTGCAATATTTCGCGCGTTAGGAAACGAACAACTTTCTTCTTGTTTTTCATTATCATTTTTCTATCTTCGATGCGGAGGTAAAGCGTCCGTTTGTTCGTTTGCTTGGTAAAATCTCGTAAAATGAAGAAGATTCGTAGCGAGGAGAGTATTCGACGATGATAATTTCGAAACGCGAGCCGAACGACTGTGGAAGTGCGTCGAGTGGGAAAAGGACTGCACAATTAGAACTATGCCCGCCGACACTTTGAACGCGGATTACATCAGCCAGCCACGCGACCGTTCAAAGCCTAGATTTGCCAAATCCTGTCTAATTGCACGATTCGAAAAGACCGGATACTGCACCGTCTGCGCCCACCGCCAAACTACGTTGGCTTCGAAACTCGGATACCATGGTTTTTCAGGCCTTTCGCCAAGCGACTGTTTTACCGTTCTGCGTTTCGTAGCTCGATAATTTAGTTCTTGCATCGCCTCGGACGCACGAGCTTTCCCATATCTGAAAAACGTCTCGCGAACCGTGTAACTACACCACTTAAGTGCTACAGTTAAATTAATCATCGTTTGCGTATTATACGCTTCGATCTAAAAGAAATATATAAACGTTGCAACGGAGGAGCAGTTTGCTCGTTTAATAACGTTCGAGAAACTATGCAATCCCGCAGACTCTGTCGTTAACCTCTCCGGGGACGTATTATTCCACTCGAAACGAACAAAAATTCGAACCTAACCCACGACGTATAACGATATTGCGACGATGTTAACGAATTGTCTATAATTATTCACAATTCTAGCAGTTATTCCCACGCCACGATGCTTGTCGCAATTTAAAAACGGAACGTACACTTAGCAGTGCCTTGGTATGTCTAAGTATATACAAATGTAAATGGTAGAAATAAATTTCAATGAAATGAGTTTTCGAGAACTGATATTCCAGGTACTCGTACTATTATTTATCGTAGGTTTCATGGAAGAAAGAACGAACGTCGGAGTAGTTTACTCGATCTATAGCGATTAAGCAGGCCACTGTTCTCGTTATAAGTTACGTCTGGGTTTAATAACAGCCCAGTCGATAATGAACCCCGTCTTTTACACCGCTTCGTATACTCTGCTTTCCTTTTTAAGTAATAAAACGTTATTATTATTAAGGTATTACCTTTGCGATAAAAGTAAGTTATCGAGTCGGATATTCAAAGTACCAAAGAAACTTGCTTAAAATTAAACGATAGTTGATCGTCGTACACCGCACGATCGAAGAGGAATGAATTCCTCGAAACACATCCCGTTGCAATATAAACGATCAAGATGATCAAGATGTCCGATTTTTCCGCGCAAACTGATTAAACCTCGATGCACCCGATGCATCGAAAACAACGTTGGTGAAAACTTCGTATACGATATTTCGTTACATATCGCTATGTAAATATCGCTGTACTAAATCGCTCCGAAACGAAGAATCTGCGGGACGAGCATTCAAGAATAGTTTAATTTTCACCGAAACGAATCAACAAAAATTCCAAACGAATACCGTACGGTTCGATCGTGTACGAATTTGAACCCGTAGACCGTGCAATTTCTCGATCGTAAACACTTCTGTACTCGTAGCTAAAAATAAACGAAGACGATTTAATGCATTCACTCCCACGGAAAACGCGAATACGACATAATTTATTCCAATACAAACATCGCGGTACGATCGAAGACAGGAATCGTTGGGTGAATAAATAAGAAAAACATCCCGCTTAACGGATCGATCTCTTCGCGAGTTAAAATCTTTGAAAAATCGGCGATAGAAAACAACGCTTCGACACTTTGTACCGATCTAACGATTCGAGCCTCTCTCTGTGTCAATGGCCGGGCTCGAGTTCAGGATTACACGCGACCCAACATACCTTGCGTTGCAAATCGCGAAAGACGACAACCGTTGGGTCCCGGACGATTTCGGCAGGTGGTACCGGAAGTGTACACGAGCCTCCAGAGTTCCTCGACTGTCTGCCGTCGTTGAACGAAACGAAACGTATACGTAAACGTATGGCAATAATTCAAAGGAAACGACCGTTTGTTCGTGAAAAGTAGCAAGAGACAGTGTTTGCAACAATGTTCGTGGCGTCTGGATGCCAGGCGATTTGTGCGTCTAGACGCGTCCCTGTGAGCGCGTCGTGGCGCGTCGCGACGCTCCACTCGGAGCTCTCTCCACCGCTGTGTTGATTCAGCGTAACCGATTTAGCCTAACCCACGCGATGGACACACTTATTCCGTTCTCTCGCCCGCCGATACCCATAAATTTCACGGACAGACGAAACAACCCCGGGACGAGATGGGAACTCGCACCGTGTCGGCACACGGCAAAAAACGCGGATCGGAGATCGGTGAACGAGCCGCGCGGATCTCATCCGCGGGGAAGGAATATCGAATCATTGGACGACGCTCGGAAACGCCGGGACGCGCTCCTCTCGATCCCTTTCGATGGACGAGCGACGCTGGTTGGCTCGTCGTTAGATTCGCGTTCGAGATCGATTTCATCGAACGATTTTTAACCGACACTCGTCAGCTACCGTTCTCACGTTTACGTCTCTCTCTTTTCCTATTCCATGTTGCGTAAAACTTTAGCGTATATTCTTACGAACACGATGCAATGTCTTCATTACGGTTATTATAGCGGATATATCGCAGCAGACATTAATCGCAAACAAGGTAAAATATTTTTTTAATCGTGCTCCCCTTGGAATAAAGAAAATCTTTGGTCGTAAAGGTAAAAAATAGTTTAATAATATTTAGTAACTCGTTCACATTCCGATTGTATTTGTTTTCCCTTTGCGGGAAAGTGTGTATGTGTGTGCACGCGCGCGCGTGTGTATATATATATATATATATATATATATATATATATATATATATATATATATATATAAAACAATGATCAGAAACGAATTGATCACTTTATACGAGAAAATCATGTGTAAACAAACGATCGAGGAAAAATACGAAGAAGACGAAATACAAAATTGGAAATATAAAACACATTTTTCGAGTAGAACGGGTCACTCGTTTCCACAATAGAAAGTCTCTCGGCGATACGAGAATAATGATCTTCGGGTATTTCTCTTCTTGCAAATTGCATTATTCGTTCCTATTCCGATCTACCGTAGCTAAAGACTCGAATTGCGAAGAGATCACCGAATACAGAAAACGAACGTTTCGTACACACATACAGTTTTAGACACTCTGGCTGTTGGTCACACGCGCAGGGCACTGAAATCGTTGAATTCAATTGCGGTAAAGCCAAGTTCCACATTCGCGATTGAAACTTTGCAGTAACCGAATTGGACATTGCGCGTTCTCGAACGGAAAAAATTCTTGAAATCGAGGAGTATCCGATTAGACGACGCACTTGACCGCACAATAACGCGCGATCGTTTCTACCGACGCGACGCGACGGTGTTTGTTCCACGTTCGAGAAATAAAAAGAGCACAGAGACACGCGAACGATAATCGAGAGAACGAATAATCAGAGAGCACGATAATCGGAGAAAAATAAGGTGTTGCGACAATGAAACTGGCGCCACGGCAGTCGGAGCGGACGCGACGTAGGGATAACGAAAAAGCGCGATACATACATATACATACGATACGATACATATTATTTCCAGCGTCGCGAATCGTTTATAAAAAAAGAACAACAACCGAGGGAAAGGAGATCTTATGGCGCCGCGACAACTCACGTCGACAGCTTTAGGATTGGCGGGTGCGTGAAAAGGTGTTGGCTCCGCTTGCCGATATCTCCGACAACGTCGTCGTCGCCGGCGTCGTCGTTGTCGTCGTTCGGGTCGTCGTTAGTTCGCCTCGTGTCTGGTAGGCGCCGGCGTCTTCGTCCGACTAGGTAAATACACGTAAATTCGGCCGCGATACTTATAGTGGATCCGGCCGCCGTCAAACGCCTCTTTCGCCTTTTAATGTGTCGCGCACGCCATATGCACCCGCGAATATGTAACATCGTCCGCGTCACCTTACATTTTCCCGTTTTCTTTTCCATTTTTTTTTCCATTTTGTTTTTTTCCTTTGCTTCGAACAAGACTGGCGCCGCAACCCCTTCCCCGCACAGGGTGGAGGAAAGACGGTAAGAGGGACCCGAGCGTCGATCAGTCAGGCTTAACGATAATTATTGCTTTGGCACGAGTCGCGGCAATCGAGGCGAGACAAACAGAAGCGGAGAGAGTGGAAGCCGACTGGTTTTCGCGTGGAGATGCGAAGGGAGCTTTCGACGGGAGCTAGCGCCAAAATAGCGTTGGCCCATACCTGGAAAACGAGACGCTCTCTCCTTTTCGAGCCGCACGTAAAGGAGGAGCGTCTCTCCTCGGTTGTCCGTCACCGTTCAGCGATATCCCGTGCACCGAGTATTTCAAACTAGATTTACGCGAATCGAGGTGTCTGACCCCCGTTTTACTTTGCAACTTTGTACATTTCTTCCTTGAATTTCTCGAGTTAACAATTTCTCGGCAGTTGTCGGTTGTTGGGTACTTTAGTAGTTATTTTACTACCTCCCGATATCCTTTTTAATTTCCCGGGTTTTATCAGGTGTCTTCGCTGAACACAGATTTCTTCGTACGAGATTGACATTTTGGCTCGTTTCGATCGTACGTACGGAAACTTAATTGATAAAAGAGTTGGAGTAAATAGTTGCGATACGAGCCGAGTTTAACAATTTTATAACGGTTCGATTGAGTAAATTAATGTTGCGGTAACTCGGGAAGTATTAATCTTCGATGGTGAGATTCTTGTTCCAGAGCTCTATTAGATTGTAGCAAATTTGCTACAACGGTTCTGTACAATAAACGTAACGACTCCTTTCTAACTCTGTTAAATCTATCAAAGTATTTGTAAACATATTTACTCTTCGTACAGTTTGTCCGGTATTGGTTCTTCTTCTGTGAATACATATGTACGATATTATTTAGCGCCCTTGGTTCTTGAGAATCTAACGTCGGATGGATGTTTTTTCAATGTGCGTTCTTGTACCGGAGCGTTCACCTTGAGAGCTAAGCACTACGAGTGAGCTAAACACAAATCCCTGAATCTGAAAAATAGAGATGCTAAATATTCAAAATAAAATATATATGTACACTCATCGAACAACCCTTGTATAATAACGATTTCACTGCTGAAAACAACGTTTTTCTGTCACCGAACAACAGAGTTTCGTCGTTTGAAAAATACAACGAACCTCGTCTTCTTTCCTCGAAAGTCGATTATACCAACCCGAAGGAAAGCAACTTCGGAACGGGAACGTTATAGAAAATCGAACAAATACGCACCGCGCGATTAGTGTAAACGTTTTCAATTGTTAATTTATATTAACCCGTGGTACGAGCGCCGAAAGTGGAAAATGTATCTGCTACTTTTCGTCTACGAAAATAATTGTCAGATCAAGAGCCGCATAACGTCGTTTATGATCCTTCAGCGTACACGAGACGAGGATTTAATGTCCAATAAAATTACAGTAAAACTGCACTCCCATTCGCGGCAGACGCGCTCGTTTATTATAACCCTGACAGGACAGGAAACACGTCGGCGAAGTTCAACGATAAAACTTCCAGGGTTTACCGAACAGTGTACAAATTTGCAAACGTTCGTACCTATGGTGAGTCACGCAATAAGATCGTAATTAGTTTTTGATTGAAAATAAAAAATACTGGAAGTAAAGATCAATGCTTGCACCGTGAACACCCTTTTTAAACGCAATTATACGATCCAATGCAACGATACGATTTATTCGTCTTCGTCCTCTTGTGAATTGACGTCGTGCTTGTAAAAACATTTTGCCTTCCAAACGTCCACAAATCTTCAGCATCACAGCACAATACTTTAAACACATGGACTTTCGCAATGCTCGTTAGACACAATACGATATCCAGCTTCTAAATGACCGAATTGTCTATTAAACCTTCCCGTTGCGATGAATCACCATTGACCATACCGACGAGCCATTCCAAAGGACGATCGCTCACGGGTTACCTGGATTATCCAAGACACCTGACCGATCGTCACTTTACTCGATCCATCCAACCACATCCGCGTTACGCGACTAAATCCATGTTACTCGACTCGACCCGATCGTACTCGTGTCTTTTACAAGGTAGCCATAGAAAGTGTGAATTAAATTAAATTAAGTCGAATTCAACAATATCGAATACAAGCGAAACGAGAAAGTTTTTCGAATGTTGGGAAATCTTTGTATAGGAAAGTTATGAACGCAACTCTCGCTTTCGTCAGGTTAAAATCATGTCGGGATATAAGATCTCAACGTACATCCATTCGTACATAAAAATATGTCATTTTCTATATGTAGTAAATGATACGCCCACAATATCATCGAGCAAACAAATCGTTATAATTGAATGGTTAAAATATTTTTCTAACCATCTACGAAGTTGTATTAAAAATTTAATCGTCACACTTCCTATGGTTCCCTTGTACGACAGGAGTACGATCAACCGAGTCGGGTAACACGAATATGACGAAGCGAACATCGCGTAACGTGAATATGGTCGGATTGACCGAGTAAACTGACAGTCGGTTAAGCGACGGGAGTTATCCAAGTACCAGGGTCTGTCAAACGAACCAGGAAAACTGTCGTCACTGTTGGACGAAATGGGTAGCGTGACTCAAGGTCGGGCGATCGTTCTTTGTAATAGCCACCCATCGAGTTCTGTAACGGGCAGGTATCGCACAGGACGATCGTGGGCAATATTACCCGATTCGTTCGATCGGACTCAAATTACTCGAATAATTACTCGAATCGTCCGGCCGATCTTTGCTTTAAGAGTCTTAACGATCGAACGATGAACTTCGAGTCCGTTTTGACCTAAACATAAATTTGATTCGCATTCGAACATACACGTAGATCGTCGTATCGGACACCATATAGTCGTTCAGACACGAAACGCTACGGAACGATTCGATTCGAACAAAAGCAGTGTAGTTATTTATACCATCGGTTTACGTTCGGGAACGACATGCGACAGGCGACAAGCGTAAAAATAATATTTCTTTCGTATAGGGGTCACCGTTTGAAAATGTTTGCACATCTGTCTTCGAAAAATCTATCCTGCATAGCATTATTATTAGACGAAAAGAGAGAGAATAAAAAAAGAAAGAAGAAAATTCCATTAGAAAATAGAATAGAACTTTCACGGTGTCGTCCAGTTCGCCATTTCTCTTTTCCTTGATACATGGAATTAAAAATGTTATCTGTTCTTCGTACTTCCATTTTTTCATTTTATTCGCAGCTTGTCCGCTATTTCGGTTTTTTCTTTTTCAACGATCTGCGGAAACATTTTCGCAAATTGTTTCATTGTTTTTCGCAGTCTTCGGTTGAGAAGATTCAATCAAATTAATGGTTATCGAAAGTATCGTGATAATTAGAGCTAACGTATATGCAGTTTTTCAGATTTGTAGCAATCGTTACCGCATTTGTACCGATATTTTGATGTGTCGGGTGATTACTAGCGATAAAGCGTTTTCGTTGAAAACATATCGATTAAGAGCGTATCCGACATCGCAACTCGATGATCCCGCTAAGCGACACTGTATCCGTAGCGAGGCAAGCGTTCACAAGCGAGAAAAGTATCGGAGAATGTTTTCGGAATTTTAATGAAAAAATTCGGCATATACCAGAAAAAGATCCAGCTCAATCCGGAACATACAGATACAATTATCTCAACGACTTGCATTTTACACAACTATATCATATCCTCTCGCAATTTTGTCCCCTATACGCAAAATCTTTCATTACAAAGTGGTAGTAATACTTTTATAGCATTTTATAAAAGAAATATGTACATTTAAAGACTTCTTTAACAGTGAATTTGGAAATATCGAATGATTGTATAGAAAAAAAATTAATTATAAGAACATGTGGATAATATTCATTCCACTAAGGAAAATAAAATACGATCGTATGCATATATACCTGGTTCGTTTAAAATTCTTCCAGACATTGTCCTTCTTGTCCATTATGATTCTTATCGTTCCGATTGTATAAAAAACTACACTTTCTGACCAATTCTATTAGTTTTTCATTCTGCATTGTAAAATATACATTGATCGTTCACGTGTCCGTTCATTAACAAGATTCTGCCTGAACTAAATGTATATCGTACGAAAGTCTCTGTTTAACTACGTTCCGATAACTTCGGTCAAACATTCTTGCCGAGAATGTTGGTCGTCGTATGTCTGAAACGTGTTGAAACCGATTCGCGATGCTGAATGTGAACATTCGTATTTAATAGCCTAGACTAATATTTGTCTGAACCGGAACGTTTCGTAAACGTCCGTGCCTGAACGGATAATATAAAGCGACCTTTACTCGGTTCGCCCAACCATATCCGGGTTACGCGACGCTCGCGCGGCCAAATCCGCGTTACCCGACTCGGTCGATCATACTCCTATCTTACAAGGAAGCCGTAAGAAGTGTGAATTAAATCGAAGTAAATTGAATTGAACAACATCGATGGACAAATTTTTGAACAATTGAATTTTAACTCATTCGGCCTTTAAGAATTCCGCGCTTCGCGTGGACGAACTGCGGCACTGACTCGACGATTTTTGACATTTTACTTCCATGTTCGTAATATCTTCCGCTCGATACATATAAGTACAAATTACAACTTAAAATTGACGAGATCGACAACTACGAGTCTGACTCGGATTTAGGTCCAAGTTGTGCGTTACGAGTTTGACTCGTGGTTCAGGTGGAATGGATTGATACAATTTTCAAAAGTGTTTCACCTATACAATTGAACGATAAAGATTTAATTTATCCGATACTGTGCCTAAATAATTTAATACGTATAGAAAATATCGTATTTTTATGTACGGACGGGTGTGTATTGAGATATCCTGAACGTGTAAATTTAATCGAATAATATTGAATATGATCAACTTGACAAATCGAGGGTTATATCCACAATAAAAATTTTCCAACGTTCGTAAAACTTCCACGATTGTGGTCCGCTGGCTGTATTCGATATTGAATCCAAACATGTTGAGATACATTTATTCGTACATAAAACTGTGACATTTTATATACGTACTAAATTATCTAGCCATAGTATCCGTCGCGTTACGACTGTAAAAAATGTAACGGGTTCGATAAAATTTATCGAACGATCTAGTATTATTTTAATCTGTACAGGGACTTTTGATCGATCAGATTTATAATCAAGAAATAAGAATTCGCGTTTTAGTCACGTAGGCACAAGGCCTCTTCGAGCAATAGATTATAATGCTGAGCGACGAAAACAGCACCCTCGACAGTTTCTGCGTGACCGTAACTGGCCACCTAAAAATTGTTTAAATCGTTCTGGCTAGCAGTACTCAGGGACTCGACGCAAAAGCAGGAAAGCCTCAAAGTTGCCAAGCGTACGGTAACTTGTGATACGCGAATACCTGGCAACTCCACACCCCCGTCAAGGATTTCGAAGTGTAGTAAAAACCCGCAAAAGATCACGAGGTTTTCATACCGACAAAGCAGAACAATTTGTACGGAGGGACTGTTAAGACCTGAAAAATTCGTATTCGAACATTCTCGTACGTATCGCTACTTCGTTCGGTTTCACTCTTTGCATACGAAATAAATAAAGCTATCAAATAGTGCAAAGCCACTTAATCGTTCATTTAAATCAATCGCACAAATTTAAGTAGGCGTGCGGTGTATGCGTAGTTATTCGAATCAACAAAACAACAATATACGTGTGCACAGTACCGAACACAAATCAAATCTGCATTATTAAATAGGTGAAATATATTTTGGTTTTTGATTTACCTAGAAAGTTTTGTTCGATCGTTATACTGGCTGTAGCTCCCTTGTAAGACACATGTATACACGAGTATGATCGGTCGATGCGAGTCGGATAAAATATTTTTCGATTGTTTATCCATCTACAAAGTTTTACTCGATATTCAGTTATACTCCGTGTGACTCGATTGTAAGACACATAAACGCGAGTATGATCGGTTGATGCGAATCGGTTAATACGGATTTAGCCACGTGCGTTCGCCATATTACCATTTGTTGTTGCAACAAAAGAACAAGAGACTACCGCGAATGCACTCGTCTGACGCTTATAGGAAATCCTACCTTAACGCGGATGTGATCGGTCGAACCGAGTAAAGTGACGATCGACCGGGCGACTTGGGCCATTCAGGCGTTATCTGCAAGAAGGGTGTGAGGTTATCTCGAGCCCTTTTTGCGCATATCGGTTCGATACATTCTAAATTTAAAGAACTATATTCCCCCTCAAGTTTCATTCCAATATGTTTAAAATGAAAGAAAATGAAACATTTTGAAGTACAGCTCGACCGCTCCGATTATCATCTACTCGATACGCGGTCTGTATTTGCACGTTTCGTTTAAATAACATCATTATTGTAATTGTTCTAAACGTATCTGTAATAATTACTTGTACTAAATTATTACCGGTGCTTTTATCGCGAACTTTTTAGTATTTTTACCAATATAATAAAAATTACCAACTTAACGAGACATTATTATTTAACATATTAACGTAGCTTTTTAACGTAGATCGATCTACGCTGTTTGACCAATAACTAACAAAAGTAGATAAAATTAATTCGTTTGTAAAAGAAAAATGATTGCGCGTAAAAAGGGCGTGCGACGCAATTTCAATTCTGGCTGCTATTTCAGTGTTAAAATGCTATTATGTATTTTTTACAAGTTAAATTAAAAATTGGAACGTGTATCCTTTTGTTAAGAAATATTTTCGGAAGTTCCCTAACATTTAAATAATACCACCTTCTATTCTTTCAACGTTTTCTCTCGTAACTAGCGTTTTTGCATTCACGCCCTCTTCTTGCGGATAACGTCTCGAGTCAGGTAACTCGGGTCCGATCGGGCGAACCGACTAAAGTGACGTCACTGTCGAGCTAGTTAGGTAATGTGACTCACGGTCGGGCGATCGTCCCTTGCAACTTCGGACCATCGTAGAATACTACCATTGACCGATACAATGTTCGTGGTGGTAGAGAAAGTGTCGTAAATCGTCACATGTTTTCACAAAGAAGAGTCTAGTACCGACAAAAAAAATTCGAAACATCTCGCAAAGTATGTACTTATCCGTACAGAATCGCAATAAGACTCGATTAATGTAAACAGAAAATAAAGTGTTTTTACGCAGGTGCATCGAGTCAACTTTATTTTCACAATTTTTTCTACTCTCAACCAGGAAACTAGACTATATCAGTCGCGTGTACCGAAAATACACTGCTCTAACGACGATCACCTCGGTTATTAGTCTCAACAATGTATGCTGAAGTTCATTGTGCTCTGTCGCGCATACTGTCACCGTTTCCATTTCGAAATAGAAAACCAAAAACTTGAAATCGTACATTCCGTTCGTAACCAAACAAACTTCGTAGGATCCGAAGAGAAATATAAGGTATTTCTAAAATACTAAATAATAATAACAAGCGTCGGAGAATTTACAGGCGTATTCTACACCTCGAATTTGAGAAAATAAATCGTATTAAACGAAGATACGTAAATTTCTTATTTCGGGGGTACGATCGATTTACATGTATAAGTTCCAGTGTGCTAACACAATGGCGTAGTGTGTCTCGTATCGAACAAAAAATTTAGAGGTACATACACGTCACGGTCGACCGATTCTACGACCCCGATCGTCCGATATAAATCGTCTTCAATTTTTCTTTTCATCGATTTTTTCGAAATCAATAGTTCGAAATACTTTGACCTAACGATACGGATCCGAATCTGTTCTTTTTCGAAAGACGATAGCTACCGAAGAATTACGAGTAAGCGTTCGGCGTGCACACGACACCATTAAAAACGAGCCAAATATTTTTCAACCTGCGAAACGATGGTTCGTGCGACGGAGCTCGTTTTGTACACTTACGATTCTTGATCTTGGTTACATCTAAAAACGAACAAATATAACGTCGAGACTCCATTTCTTACTTGTTTCTTGGATTCGAGACGTTGAATAGCCCTTGCGCGACGCTATTTCGAACGATTCGTACATTTATTCATGATCGAGATTTCGTCGAGTCGGTGGCCAAAGTACTATTTTTCAACCATCCGGTGGCCCTCGTTTCCATACGTTTCGAGAATCGCGAGACTCTCGTTTGGAATGGTCGCGTCGTTACACAACGCGTCACGGTAGAGGATCCGTCGGTCTTGGGTTGCCAGCTTCTAATCTACCGCGAATAGATCCGCCAGACGTAGACGTAGCGGCTGTAATAGACGGTCGATGTCCGACGGATCGGTGGCAAACGTCGCGAATAAGACACCAGCACACGCCAAGAACCGTGGGACGCACCTGTGCGACGACCCAACGTCCCATCACGGACGCAAATAAACGGCGTCGCGCCGTCTGCCGTTCAAGCGACACTTTACTCGACCGAATGGCCAAAGGCGATCCGACGATCTTTCCTTTCCACGCCACGATACGGTCCCTCTATCGAGTATTGTATCTAGGAAATGACGCCCGTCACACGATAATTACTCCAATTCACCAAATGTCGGGGTTACGTAATAACCCAGATACAGTCACGGCGGAATTGTTTTGTAGGAAGAGTCACGCGTTCCTGGTCAGTCTTAAGCGACGAACAATGAAACCAATGGACATCGTCCCGATCGCGAACAGAAGGTTAGAATTCACCGAAATCTCCGAACGACAACGAGATGTGAGAAGGACAACGCGTCACCTACCAATTGTTTTCCAAAATGAATAAACAATTTTGGTCAACTATTTTGACGACATTTGCGAAGTCGATGGACGATGATTGTTCACCGATAAACGCGGTGACTTCAGAAGGAGGATTTTTATACGGCAATGGTTTCCAACATTGAATATTTATAGACAAAAAATAATCACTATTTTGATTCGTTCAAAATTAAGTTGTACTTATTGATTTTCATTGACCAAATTTCTATGGGAAAAATTCTGCTGTAGGACATCGGTCACGATTAGTAGTAACGTTGAAACGTTGATCCAATCAACGAATTTTTATTATACATAATAATAACGCTATTCCTGATGTAATAGAGATTTCGCTCGAGTGGGCATACATTTCTGGTGTGTTTTAAATGAAAAGTTCAACTACGGAACGAATACTGCTAATACTTAACGAAGAAAAGGCACGTTAAGATGATCATTTTCGGAAGATGATTTAACGATAAAAATAAAATAAACGATACAGGAACGATACAATGGATTTCGTGCATTCGGAAGAATTCTTTAATTTACATTTTTTGGGAATGTTACGTTTCGCGAGTAAAGTTTCCCCGTATTTCTTTTCCATTCTTTTCCATTTGACAACTTTTTTCTTCCATAATGAGGAAGAAAACAATTGAACGAACAAATTCGAGCGAGCAGGAAGATAGGGCGAGGTTCGACGAATTGCTGTTTCGTAATCTAACCCCAAGTTCAAATTTCGTCGTTGTTTCAAAGACGTTAGAGGACAGTCGCGGTTATACCGTTGGCACGACGGAATTTCCTAGAACCACAAACATCAGCGAACCTGGTAACATTGGTGAAACACCGATCGTGTTTCCGTTATAGTCGAACTGTTGACAAATTGGATATCGTTATTGTCTTTCGCGCGTAATAATTTTTGTCGCGTTCGAGAAAATTTTTTACGGCACGAGCATTCCTGGGTATTCTAGGAACACCACGAAAACTGACTCGCGTCACTATTTTCAACGAGACCGAGCGTCGCCAAAGAGTAGAATCGTGACTGTCCTTCGCGCACAATAATTTTCGATCGCGTCAGCTCGCTGACCAAAGAAACCATTCACTTGCGTCAGCCATTGCTTAAATTGTGCCGGCGACGCGAATTTGTTCGCGCATAATCTTTGTTTAGCGTGTAGAACGATGCGCGTCGATCCTCCTAACTCTGTGTTATCCGTGCGTCTCTTTATCGGCAATTTATCAAGCTAAGCGGTGCGCTTTTTCAAGAACATGGCACACGCACTGCTTCGACGTTTAATTAATGACCGCGTGTCGAAATTAATCACTTGTTATCTAAGAAGATACCGGGGCTCGACCCGTCTTGTGCGTAGTTCCGCCGACTTCTACCCCCGTTACTTTTTTCGTGGAAGTCGTGTGCGTCACCGCAGCGACTGTTATAAGCCAACCGACCACCGGAAAATTTTCGAACCGTGTACCTTTTCTAGAGAGTATTGCGTAGATACTTATTTAAAAACCGGAACAGAATGAACACCGGGACGATAAAGTGAGTAGATACCTACAATGGCTACTTATAAAAACCCACAAACGGTTGAAAGTATCTCTAGGAAAAGGTGGTCTTCCTGGAAACGGTTAGAAGAATTCCATATACCTCGTTGATGAAAATTTTGCGTTGTCGTTGAATTCAGAAGACCAATCCGCGACGAAGGACGACGAACAAACGATACGTGCACTTTACTCCTGAAATTGAGCAATTAAAATAAACGCATCGATTTCAAAATTTTTAAAGAGCACGATGCGATATAAACTTACGCGTGAAATACCTTTTGGTCGTCCATTCGGTCGGTGCAAAATTAACGAAGAGTTCATGGACACCTTTCGCGTATTTCTTTTTATTAAATAAACAATTGGTGTTGCTCGCGTTAAAGTAAAATAAAACTGCTTGGAAACATCTTATTACCGATGACCGAAAGTATCGTGTAACACTCGCTAGAGTATAATAGTTGATTTTCAGAAAAATTTGTTCTTTCCGAATTACTTCTTCTTCAGACGGTAAGTGAAGATTTTATTATCTCTACCTATTGGAGTCGATATTGAAAAAAATTTGTTCCGAATAGCGTAGATGCAGACTTACCGAATATTTGCAATTAATTTTTCTCGAGCAGAAATGATTCCGAGAGTTAGAAAACTCACTTCCTGTTGCACCTTCGTAACTGAAATATGCACTACTTCCGAGAAAACTGAGGACGCATTTTGGCCCTTCTTGGAATATCGTCTGACGATAGAGATTTGTGGGCGACATATTCTCAACCATAATTAATGCTTCTCTCACCCACCTTTTACATTTTCCCAAATATCCTTCCTGGAATGGACAATGGCACGTAGTCCTAGATAGAAAACCGAACGTATCTAACAGAAACTGATTCTTAGTACTTACCACTCAGTTCTTTAATGTTTCTTTCAGGTAAGAAGATTATTTTCATTATTCACTTTCTCTAGTTTTTATGATTAAATTTATAGGTAAAATTTAAAAATTATATTATATATTTTTCTCGGGCTTCGTAAATTAATCGTCCCTTTCCCGATCTATCGTTTGAGTTACCGATAATTTATCTTTGATTATGCTTACGCAAAGAATTATAGACAACTTCTCTGATTATCTATTCTATTGTATCGATCGTAAAACGAAAAGAAATTGATAATTGTGGAAAATTAATACTCAATCGAACTATCAACGTCTCGGCGACAAAATCTCGCAATAAAAGCTACGAGTGAAGAAACGAATCGTGTAGTCGCAAACGGAACAATTGAAAAACTAAATTTTACACAATCCATTTATTTCTGCGAAAGAAATCGTCTATGCTATTTTTTTCAGATCGATATCGTCCATCGTAAACGATGGAACGTAACAGTTTCTTAACTTGAGACTTGAAATTGAGCGGTAAATCGTTCAAATAACTCCCCCAAGAGTCCCAGTATATTTTAAATAATGTGCATCGAATCACGAAGAACCGTGATTCGGTCATCGACAGAAATTCTACCGGTGCTGAAACGTTTCTTCCCTTGACCTAACCCAGACCATTCAGCAGAACGATGAAGAATTCTTCCTAATCGTGTACAGATCGCGGTGGGTATATTTCGAGGAATTTCTCAGCTCTTCGTGGACGATGTTGACGTCATTAGGGACCTACGATAACCAGTAGCTGTAAAATTCCCAGTATCGAGTTTCGATACGTGATCACTGTCATATAATCGGTTTTGGTGCACGCGTCCATTCACGACGCGCGTGCAAAGGCATTTTCCTTCTCTCGAATTTTATATTCATCGACCGTTATCTATACCCACAAGTGATTCAAAAGATTGGTTAATCGTTGACTTCGATTCTACGTAAAAAAATAATAAAATCGGACTCGACTACGGACGTTCTATTGAGCGATCCTAGCCTCGATCGACAACAGTTCCGTTTACTTTTAACGTCGAAAAAGAAAATTGTTCGTTTACATCGAACAAAATAATCGATGTTTAAAACTCGAGGTCAAACGCAGGTTATGAAGAATATTGCATCACCTTAGAAATATAGAATTGGTTCGGAGCATGTATTAGAATTTCCTCGATTGAAGACGCGACGAAGACTTCGGCGACCTGTTGCCATTGGAAAATCCACATACATGTGAACACACGTTTCTTCGAACGAGGACGGATTAAGGGTCGGGAAAGAACTGGAGCGTACAAGACCACACAGGTTCAGTGGGTTGTACGCACGGCGATCGTACGTAACTCCTTTTGTACAATTATATCTCATTTAAGCCATAAAAATTCTAAGCGGAATCACACGGCCCCGTTACGTGACTACTCGTACGAACTCGCCTGATTTGCTTCTCGGAATACCTCTTACACTGACGGACTGTAAAACCGAAACGTCACACGCTTACCGGAAAAATGATAGCCGTGACAGACGATCGTGATCGAAAGAATCGTCGAAAGAACAAGAAACATTTCGCCAAGAACACTAGAAACGTGCGATGTTCGAGCAACAATATCAAAATACAAATTCTAAAAGACATCGTTCAAATTCTAAATCTACAGAGAAAAGAATCCTGATCGGTATAATTTTTCCGTGAACTTTTTCTGCTCGATGTATCACGATTGGACGATTTTCAATTTCTTCGATTAGAAAGTTACGCATCTACACACGATCGGAAAGATAAAGATCCGAAACCGTAACTCTTCTAGAATATAAATAGGGAAAAACCAACGTTAGCGAGACGCTAACGTTTGATTTACATTATACATTTAGTCGGCTGGCAACCAGCCAAAAGAATATTACACTATTTATTTTCAATGAAGATGCTGGAGCTACGTGTTACTGACCGTTTCTACTGGAAATATATTGTTTAACGTTTTACCGATCGCTTTCCTACCACCTACCGTGCGTGTAAATCAAGCCTGTCACTCCAATAATAACGCGAGCTGCAAGAAAAACGCGAACATTGACCGACTGTTTAATATCTTCTTCTCTTTCGACCTAACTCGATTAGCGTTTCGATCGACTCACCGATTGTTTTCAGGTAAATCGCAATACCTTTTTCTCTTTCTATTGAAAATCGAATCGCGTTCATCCGAGAAAACGTTGTAATTTATTCTGTACTACCTCATTTTTGTTCACTTCTCTATTTATTTACACATAGAATCCTGCAGTTAAATACACCGATAGTTTCTATTCTATTTCTTCCAGGTTTTTTCGAATATTTACAAGATATCTGCCTTCCATCGAAGTTGACGTAAAATCAAAGTAGGATCGAAGGTTAAGTATAGCCTTTGCGGAAAATTACCACCCCAATAGCTAAGTAATATCGTACGTTTTAAAGAACAATTTCCTTTAAAACGTCCACGAGCTCGTGAAACATTGGGCGCGGAAACAAAAAACGTCTTCTCGGTAGTCTTTTACGTTCTTTCGGGAAAACCTTGATCCAAGACCGAGAACGAGAAACGGAGACTGGAATTTTCTGCCAAGCTGATGCCCCGCTGGCAAGCTCGAGTTCCTAATGTCAAATCCAACCCTCCGTGACTTACAGAAAGCAGCGCCCCGTCGATATTTCAACGTTTCCAACGGCGCGCAAGGCTGCGGGACGCGATGAAATGACGCGCATCAATTAGCATGCAAGAATCAACCGCGATAACGCGACATTATTCGAGCTGCGAGGCATTTCGGCGTTCCTCGCGTCTCTCTTCGTATATTTGTACCAGGTTGTTCAATAAGTTTCGTCGTTCCATTAAACTTATCGAACAGTACAGTACTGGGTTACTCGATAAGTTTTGTCGTTCGATAAAACTTATCGAACAACCTATTATACCGTGGCAATTTTTACCAAGGCCGACCACATCGATTACCAATAAAATAAAAGTCATTATTATTGTTTATTATTTATCGTATACCGGAACAAGTCCCAATAGTGTACCGGGACATAAAAATAAACAAAAATATACAAAGAATAATACATCAAATTAGGCGGGATGTGTTCTGTAACAGATAACTAAAAAAATGTACGGAGTAAACTGTTAAAGTTGTCTAAGTTACTTGAAAAAGAGTTCAAATGGGTGCTTCGAATCTCTTAGCTTCTAAACAGGCACGATTTATGGGGTCCGAATTGTCAATTATACTGCGATCGAACGCCAACACCATCGGATTCGATATCCGGCGACGATCACTCTTTTGACACTAGATTCACCAACAAATCAAAATCACTGATTTCAACTGTTTTAAAATGAAATTTGCTTTTAATAGCTCCCATGGTACTAGGTTGCTCGATAAGTTTTGCCGTTCGATAAAATTTATTGAACCATCTATTATGTATTCAAAAGACATTATAAGACATTTTCTATTTTTTACTTATAAACAATTTCATAAGTACCTCTTTTTCTTCGATCACAACTTTTCCGAGACACGTACGAGAAAGACTTTAATACACCGGAACTTATCGGTAATTCTAGCGATAAAAACGACGAAACGCGTCGAAGATCGAGAAAAGATGGGTTAAATCTGAATCGCAGACCGAGAAAAAGATCTTGAGGGTAGAACATCTAGAACGACTTTCAAAGGGATCCTCTACAATCTACCATAAAAAAGTTTCGATCGAAATAATTAGCGCGACCATGGTTAGAGTTATTTACACATTGTTTCGTTCAGTCCCAAGGTGAGGAAAAATGATCGCGCACAGGTTTCGAATGTACATCGAACGTTTCCTTGGGTAATTAACTCGTCGTTAGTCTCATGTATCCAGAGAATGAGTTACCTGACACGCTCACCTTGAGAAACTTGTAAATTATGGGGAATACGAAGGGGAGAGTACACCGCGTACTGTGTACTTTTGTTGTAAATTTGTAAGCGTTTTCGAGAATCAATTTCGCTTTTTTAACGCGAAACGTCGTACTTTTTATGCTGAAAATCGAACGAACGTTGAATTCTGTTTAAAAGTGGAACTCCGTCTCTATCGTACCCATGGTTAACGTGATATTTCGCTTCGGTTCTTGGAAATTTATTTCGTGTAACATCACTTTGGAGACCCAACGTCTTCGAAAATTTCGTAAGTGTTCGATATCGAAGATATCGAAGCTGTCTTTGCGCAATCTTCTTCATAGAAGAAAAGTATCATTACCGAATTTTCAGTTTGATGTTGCGCAAAGTAAATTTACGAAGTTGAAGGAAACAGATCCAATCGATAAAACAATGTCTGGAAAAGAAGTATTCGATCGTTCAAAACGGTGGAAATAAATTGCGTATACTTCCATGGTTTAACATTAAAATTTCTAAAATGAACGATTCTGTATTTCGTATGCGAACGATAATGTACATTATCGTTTCGCTATTTCAAGAATAATAATAGGTCCTTATTGTACCAAAATTGTATACAGTATATACGAAACGAAATATCGAATGGGAAAAAGAGTTCGAACAATGTTATCTCTTCCATTCCACTTTTTCCATTAGAAATGGAAGCGTTCTCCATTTATGATATGTAAATAAATTTTGTCGCATCGATCGTTGGATCGAATTCTACGTGTCGGAGGCTGCAGACTCGAGGAGTCGAGTATCGCATTTAAAACGAACGATTTCACGTAAACTTCGGGACTTTGTAAATTGAATTCTCATCGATACCGATCGAGATCGATCGTACGATCAGCTCTTTAATTACGATAGAAGCGTGAGTACGAAATATCAAATGTATAAATTTCGAATTTGAAGTAATTCCAAGTCGTGCGGGTTTCGTTGCCAATCGTTTATCGACCGATTAAATATTTGTAGAAACGAAGAGCGAACAGATGCAAACAGAAGGCAAAAGTTCAACGATTTCGAATAACAAATTGCGCAAAAAGTGTAAGATTACTCTCCGGAAGTAAAACGACACGATTTGGATGTGAAAAACGGTCGTAAGCTCGATCTCCGATGTCGTGCAATTTACGAACGATTTTCCTCTCGTTCTATCTCGTATTTACCTCGTATTCATCCCGAGACGATGTTACATCATTCTGGTAGAGCGACATTTCGACAACTCTGCGTCAGAAACGACCCGAAAACTCGTCATCGTTGACCTTTTTTTTTGCAAAATTTTATCACGTAATCGATACTGCCCACGAAATTTGATGCCGCAGTGCTCGAAGCGCAGTTTTCCAACGAAAAAATAAGCTCGTTTTACGTTTTACGTTACACCGCTGACGCGATCCGTTGACATAGAAAGCTGCCCAAAAAAAGAGAAAAAAGAAACAACAACTGCAACACACAAAACACAGCGCGACGGACGCGTGCTTGAATCGAATGCCGAGAATTTATCGCGCGATGCGTATTTTTACCCTCGGTGTACCATATGTTCGAGCGCGGCGCGATTTTGAAAAATCCGTTCGAGAAATCGAGATCGATGGGAAAAACACGATCGTGACGACAAATTTTCATCGAAGGTTGCAACTGCGTCTCATTGATATCGGGAAACCCCGCCGTCTCGTGGAAGCACGAGAAACGTTTTACTCCGTTTTACGCGCCGCGAAATCGACGGCACGATCGAACGAGAAAATCAATGAGGTTCGATAGATCGTGTTCTCGAACGCGCATGAGGCGATCCGGACGTCACGTTCGAAGCCGTGTGCCATTGGTCGAGAAGCTGACGGGCCCCCGTCAAGCCCCTGCATTCTGACTCACGTGCGCTTATCTGTCGTCGGACTAAAATGCCCGTGGGCGACCCTACACGCAACGAGTAAACAACGCTCCCGATCGGCCCGTTTCGATTTTTCCCTATACACCAGCTGCACCGAGTACGCGTAAACTCGCGCTCACTTCGGATTTCACATCCGATACGCGTAACAAGAGGGGATCCAAGTCTTGTTAGAAATTGAGAAATCTAAACGATCTCTACTTCGGTTCTCTGCGCACCGATCTTCCTCCGCGTCGACCAAGCGATCGATCCGGATAGATGATGACGCAAAACCGATCTATTATGCTTTGAAATTTAAGTAGAATCGTTCTTTTAATAAATTCCATCGAACGAAATTGGTCGAAATTTTTCAAAATTGGTCAATTGTCTTACAAGTCTAATACGATTTTTGGCAAAACGTATACCGTTGAAGAGAATGCCTCCGAGTGGAATTTAGCGTTTAGAATTTTTGAAAATGGTTTTTTCATTAGTACGAATTAGAAGGTTATTTCGCTATCGAATTTCGTTTCGTATAAAGTAATCCCCAATAGCTGTACTAGCGCAAAGACGCAATTTATGGGCGAAAAGATGGCTTTTTTCCGCATCGAACATAGCAGAGGATATTCGTTGTAGCTGTGAGCGGTACACGGTTTGAATGTGGAAAAAGATCAACGTTTGACAAGGAATTAAGATATCTGGACAATTCGCGAGGAAGTTTTGTTTTAAAAGATACGAAACTTTTAGCTTGCTACAATATCTATTTTTATTTACGAGGCCCGTCTTTCGGTTTTGCCTATCTACTCTTTGTTCGTTTTCTTAAACTATATTGGTACTCGATAATTCCAGTATACGTTTACTCCAAAATGTTTACACTAATTCGATTTTCGATGTGACGCTCGAAACTTTAAAATCGTATCTGTTTGTAATAACAAGATGACTTGTATAAATCGTATTACTTTTCCATTTATTTTATCGGTCTATTTTGCAGTTTCAACGGAATTATCTGTCGGTGAAAACAAATCAATCTGCGAAACATAAAGTAACGAAGGTACACTTTAAATGGAGATACAATCAATGACAAGAGATGCCATTATTAAATCTCTCGAAATTTATTTCACCTTAAAATAAAGGAATTTGATGAAAGATATAAAAAAATTATAATTCAATGCAAGTGCGTTCAAATTATGCATGGCAATATGTATTTTGATCGAGATAATTCAATTGGAACTGCAAAATAGTTCGATGAAATAAGTAGAAAAATAGAACGATTGATACGATACACGAATAATCGCACGCTTTAGTGCAACGGTTTCATGAAACACAAGGCGCAGCAAAATATTTTGGCGACGTATAATTCAGCCACGTGACCAAACCGTTACAACGGTCGGTAAATACGTCGGTAATCTTCCAGACGTAGCAAAATTACGTTTATGTTTTGTAACGTAAAACTACCGCGAAAGTTTTGCCGCCCGATGTTTATTTCCGATAACGAGAAAAAAACAAACTAAACAATCGGAAACGGTTGTACGTTATCGAAGAAACGCATTTCGCGTTTACGAAGTCGTTCGCGGACTGAGATAGAAAAACCATAATTTTCTCGGTGGTTGGTTCGCGCAAAATTTTCAGAAACGTTCCCTTGTTAATCTAGCCTCCAGAGAACGAAAGGAGTCTACAATTTTTCGTAACATCCGAACACGGTACAATAGCGTTCAGTTTCGGTAAACGTTCGAGGCAAACTAGAAAAGCCACGTAATGGAAAATGAAAGAAACTCATCGGGACTATTCTGTTCTCGATCGCGGTTACGACGAGCATCGAACATCCGTAAAACGATACCAAAATTTACGTCTCGAGATCGCCGCGAACCTCCTTCGTTTAAGGACGATACTTAAAAAAAGAAAATCACAAGCGGCGTACCCCCCGATCGTTCCCGATTGTACGCTCTCAATGGTATTTACTCCCTATCGTCATCGTCCGGTTGATCCAATATCATCGAGACGTTCGAGCCCGATCGATCGACGAATCGACAATAAACCAAGAATAAACGCAAATGTCAGAGGATAGTTAAAGGTGATTATTATTAATACTGTTGTTCTTATTATTACAATTCTGATCTCCGTTCCCGGCACCGCGTCTACCCTCGCGCTCTCTACCTCGGTCTCTCTCGTTCCTTCTTGAAGAGACCCCCTCCGACGTTCCCGCCCCCGCCCCGGCAGCAGCTAGCTCTGCCTATATAAACTGCCGGCATCTCTAAAGTCTCCTCATTCTATACGAGGCGTCAGTCTATGTATAAAGTCGGAAGACGCACCGCGGAATCCGCGTACGTAGACGTATTGCTCGAACGGCGAAAGAGCACGCGTGCACTTGTTTGAATTCACCCGCTAGCATCCGGCGGCATCAGTACCAGATCGCGAGTCCTCGAGAGAGGTCCATCCTTGCAGACACGTTTCTGGTCGAGCCACTGCGCGGGTCTATCCCGCCTCGAGATTCATTCAAAGACCTCTCTGTCCGTATCTCGCTGTCCGAACAACGTACGACAAAAGTCATCACACCCGCCAACACGCTGCCTCCGACTCGAGTATAACAGAGACGTCCCCGAGAAGTACCCGAGGAAAAAGAGAGAAGATCGGGGAGCAAGGAACTTTCGAGGAAAGGCTCCGTTGCTCGTCCTTAGCCGGTTGTCCTAGCGGTGTTCACGGTCGGCGACCACTCGACAAGTTGAAAGTTCGAAAAATCGACAGCCACCATGAATTCCGCGCTGTTTAAATTATTCGTGACGTTAGTGGCGGTACTCTGTACCGTCGACTTTTCCATCGGCGCAGCCGTCAAATCGGAGGTAAGCGATGCTAAATGATAAATATCGTTTCTATCGAAGTAATTGGTCATCGATCGTTGGAACGTGGATCGATTCTCGGGTCGGGGAGTGTAACGGTGGTCAGGAGAAGATCCTGAGGTTGCTTCGATTGCCGATCCTCTTGCGTGCGTCGCGCGATTCCTCGTTATTTATCCTTCGGTCTGCACGAACTTTCGCAATCTCTTTCGCGAGACGTCTCATTGGACACCGGTACCTCTTGAAAAATGAAAATCATCGCGTGTACCGATGCTGTTCTGTCTTCGATCACACGTACGAGTACAGTCGCGAAAAAGGGAACACAACGACCGGGCCGGTCAACGTTACCGTAATTTAAACCTCGTTAGGAAGGCAAAGCAATTTGTTCTAGAATTAAAATGCAGTTAAAATGTATTTTCTCTATTAAAACAATCCTCGCACCGACGAGGTATGTTTTGTTTTTAAGCGAATCGGTAGATTCTATGTGAAACTCGAAGCTGAGCAAAAACGGTGTATCTCTATTTCGAAGAAACGCGATCGTAATCGCGAGTTTGCGATTATTTTGTTTTCGAAAGAGTTCACCTGCCGATTTCCACGTTTGTATTTCTATGTAGGTCCTGATCAATTTTTTCCAAAAGTCTTCCGTTCCGTAATCTTTCGTACATCGGGAAATCAGCGATACGAGAAAAGTACACGAGTTCGATCGAAAAGGAATCGTTGAGTTAAAGTCATTGGAAAATATACTTTATCGTCGGATACCTTTTCGATTCGCCATTTTACGTCACCTGGAACGCCTGAAAAATTACATTCTCTAAAACACGAATTCGATATCACCGATACCCTTGTCGCGTCGATGATTTAGCACGTGATGCTCGAAAGTTAATCGCTCGAATTTCACCATGACTCGATTCATCGTGACTGCGTACATTTGCTCTCGTCTGTTCGAAACAATTAAGGAACCGTGTTTCTGGACGATCTTGAAAAACGTACTAAATATTAATCGACAAATATTATTGGTTATGTAATACGTGCAGTTTTTAAAACATTTAGTAATTTAGCCTCAATTTTCGAGCACTTATTCGAGTAGGTATTCACTTACGATTGAAGTGAAAGCTTGCATAGCAACACTTAAATCGATTTGATTTTGCAACTTTTGGTTATCTTTTGGTTCAACGACAATTTCGCGTGTGCTCGAAATGCAAAGCCTTTCTTTCGGCGTAAGTGTATGCTTCGAGCAAAAAACCAAACACGGATTACGAAATTCAAACATCTTTTGCATCGTTGTTTCTAGGAATTTGCGGAACAACTGCGTCGCATTGTTCACGACGCCTACCCCGACAGTTTGAGAACCCAAAGGGCGACCGAAAGCGGAAACGACAGCCCTAAGCGGAACTGCTACGATACACCGTGCGGATGGAATGCGTACAACCCTTTCACTCGTCAAACCACGGTTTTCATGGCAAATACGTAAGTGACGTTACATATACGCTGAACAAGATAACGGGAGCAATTATTGTTCGAAATTTATCAAAAATATATCAAATACCGGACAGTGATTCGAGGAATACGAGAAACGGAAACAGTACATTTAACGTCGAAGCATAATTTTCATTGAATGTTAATTTATTCGGTACGTAAACAGCACTCGGTAGCTCTAAGCATTGGTTACGTATATTTCGCTCTATTCGTTTCAAGAAATTTAAATCGTGCGAGTGAAAAATCTCATTCACGTATAAAATTCCTATATTAGCTGCGTTACTCATCATTCGGTGATTCACATTTGGTCATTGTAATACGATGTATCGTATTCAGGGCTTATCTTTTAAACGAATGGACAAGATCTAGATTCGAAATCGTACAGATGAAATATTTTTCAAATATACATTTTTCGAATTCTCGCAAGTTAAATTGTACGAACGATATTCGTTCGCGTTTCAAAATTCGAATTTCAAACTTTCAAGTTTCGAACTTTTCACTCCTAAAGAGATAACCCAGTAACTAGCGTTATCGAAAAATATTACTCTTGTTCTATTTCAAAGTTCACAGCGTACAATTGACCGTTTATATCAAAATTATACAATACAATACTTATATCGATAATAAATTGTTATAGATACTATATAACAGTCATAAGTAATTACAAAGTCATAATTGTTTATAAATAATTATTATACGATTTCTATGAATATATAATAACGTACAATTTTTCAATCAAACGAATGCAGTAATTTAAAAAGGCACAACTAACTTGCAGCAACACATATACATTTATAGTTTTGATGTAAATATATGTATAATATACGTAATGTGTGTACACATGCGCGCGCGTATATATAATACATATGTACATTTAATGAACAATCATTAATAAGACGTTCGTCAAACAGCCCCTCGCAAAACATACTGCAAACGTATTAAGAATATGCGTAAGCGATTGATACCCGATGTCCATTATATATCATGAGTAAGCAAAGAAACATTGATAATACTCAGTCTTCATGAATCAACTGTGCTATACGCAATAACCCCGTGAAGTAAAAAGAAGCAATAAACACTTTATCGTTTACCAACAAGTTCACGATGAATCATTAATCTCCTTCACTTTTTTCATTCTACACTCAAGAAGCTACTGTTCAAACTGGGTCTCAATCGTCCTCCATTTTTTATTTCTGTCCGCGCCCTAATTTCTGAACACTAAGAATGTATTACAGGTACCTGAAGTATTAATTTGATGTTTGGTAAAAAATCATAGAATTTTCCAATGTAAGTTTCGAGTAAACGAAACTAAATTGATAAAAACGATTATTGGACAAAATTTTTCTGAAATCTAAACTAAGGAAATTGCTTTACAATAAACTTCTTACGTGTGTCATTAGAAGCAAACAAATTCAAGAAATTATACGGAGTATGAAATCTACAGTAAGTTCGGAAAGTCTAAATACACCTTGCAAACTGCAATATTATGAACAGTGCAGACTTTCGATAATTATATAAATCTAAAATCATTTGTCCGTTAATGGAAAAAATATTTTAAAAACCATAATAAGAATTATTAAATTTATATATAAGAAAATAAATAAGGTGTAGAAAAGATATTATCCACTGTAAACGTGAACTGTCCTATAATAACGTGTATTCTTATTTTACTTGTTCATATTATATATGTATATTAGACGAAAATATAGACTTATGGAGAGACTGTAGAAAGAATATGATCGGATAGAATCTATCCGAAATTCAAATTCACTCGATCGAGATAAAATATGCTAATAGAAAATTGTCGATTATCCACACTCGCGGGTAAAAGAACGTACAATAAACGTATATTTGTCTTCTCTTTCAGATGTAAATGCCCCGACGAGACTTACAAGTGTGTACCTACCGGTGAGAACGTGTCGATGAGAGCGTATGTATATCACTGCCGTCAAAACACGACGGTGGATTTTGATGGCGAATCGCCTTACGATATGGACTCGACGGACTACGTTAGTTAAAACGCGCGTCTGTCGTTATGGTGTCATCGTAGACTTCACCGTATCATTGTCGAACGAACCGAGTCCCACTTACCTCCTGACTCCGAGAACGCAACTTGTTCGTCCTTTATTGGCCGATATACATTATCAACTGTTTCCTTCTCCATTACTTCCCTGTACCATTCGTCTGCAAGAAAGATGGCCAATAATGACACGAACACTCTATATTGCGGTAATACACTCGCGCACGTATCCTGTAAAACAGAACGGGTTATGGTTTTGTTTTCTTCGCGTGCGGAGTTTTCATGAGGGCGAACTTCGAAATTTCGCGGTCGACTCAACCTAACCTGTACGAGAACGCGCCACGCGAACACGAATCATATGACGGGACGTTAATTCGATTCAAAGTCGATTGTTCCCGATGACCTGAATTACGTTAAGTTGAGTAGCATACGCTCGAAATTTTCTCTTCTTGGAGATTGAATCGGCATTCGTTCGATTATATTTAAGAGTTTTCACCGAATGTTTAGTATTACGACACAAATCGAATGAAAATTGAGCGATGATCGGACGAAAACTACCGCGACCTCGAATCGTGAGCGCAAGACATTTAAAACTGATTATTGTAGCATGAAATTACTGTTTTCAATATAATTTGATACAGTATCTTACCTAATGTCATTACTTATCATTTTTATATAATTTTAGTGAAAAGCTTTATTGATTTTACTTTGATATTAGACCATGAGTCTTTCAACAGCGCCACACCAACTCGATGATCAGAAACTGATTGAGCGGGAATTTCGCGTTGTCATGGAAACAAAAGTCTCGCGCTAGATTGCGATTGTTCGATTCGTTCAATTTGTAGAAAGAATCTTCATGAATTTTAACGTCACTTAAAACAATTAAAAAATGAAACATTAGACAGAAACGAATTACAAACTGATTTGCTGTTGTTCGGTACGGATTAGTCGCACAGATCAAAACTGTAAGTTAAGAGAAATTTTACTTCATCTTATGCATAACGGAAAATTCATCATAAAGTAACGACTGACAGATTAATTCTTTTACGAATGCCTACAAGAATTTTAAATTTATTCTGTTAAAATCTTTTCGGACTTAATTTATCTTATTAAAAACGATTTTTAACCTGTTTTAAGAATTTTAATCGTTGCCAAAGTTTAACTCGTTAATTATTTTAAAAGTAAATAAAACCAAGTCTGAAAGGATTCAAATTTCTATTATATCTTTGATAAGAATCTAAACATTCGTATTCGTAACTGTATTCCTAAGATGTACTGCTTCGATAAGTAAACAGGAAATCGCGTTTTAAATACTTGACGGAAATGCACGCCGCCATTTAAGATGTGAAATTATCTAAGAACCTCGTATCTATTCTGCTTGTCATAAATCTAATCCGCAAATTTTTAAAAGTCATGGTTATCGCGGAAATATTTTTGATTCAGCTTAATTTCACCCATGAAAAGAAAATATTGTTTTCCGAATAACTGTGATTCGATCATCTACCCAAAACACACTGAATGTCTAATTCGATTTTCAAAAATACTTGTCGAAGATCGATTTCTATAATATAATTAAGTGAACTTCAATACAAATACATCGAACTATGTTTTTCATCGAAGTTCATCATTGAATTGCAATTAATTACATTAAGTCAATATACATCTTGGAAATACTCAAGGTGATAATAAATGTAGCAAGATTAGTTACAGTATTTTGATAAGGCGCAACCCACAATTTTGTACTTAACGGGGAAAATTATTTCGAATTTTTTGTGTATCATAATCGACTATTTATAATGTCCTAAAGCAATAGTAATGTAACTAATATCATTCGCTTATAAATAATATCATACTCGAATTTTTATTCAAAGACCAAAGAGGTCCCTCTCCAGTTAATATTTAATTGAATCTTTTACGTTTCACAAATATATTACACCGTCTTGCAATTGCTTTTCAATAGTTTGCGGCAAAATGGAGATAAAGATAGATCGTTTTGTCTTTTTCAATTGCATTGCATTAGATATACATGAAACGATAAAATAGAAAAGTAATTATATAGAAACGTTTTTCTACACGTTTGCAGTTTCTATACTTTTTACTAGAAAAACACACGTAGCTTGTATTCTTAATTTTTGTTTTTTTCTTTTTCATATAATATTTTACTAATTTGAACGATTTTTACTTTTTGAAGATGTGTACTACTATTAAAACAAATTCAACTAACAATTTGAAAATTACACATTTTGTGCAATACAACGTTTGTAAAATTTATAAAATTCTGAATGTTATCAGCGTTTTATGAAAGCGTGTAGAAAATAGTACAGGCAATGTATTCGTATGCAGTATTTAGTTTAATGTTTAATACGCAGGAAGGTGTAAGGAAGGGTAAATTATCTATAGTTGTACAACAATTATCAATGTTATCAATGTTTTTAATAAAAATAAGTAATGTTGCAGGAAACATTGTTGTATTTTGTGCATTTGTCCTTATTTTATTAACCATTACTTACCTCAAACCGTAATTGTACAATAGATATCAAATATTTTTCCTCTCCATGTACATTTTTATGAATTCGATCATTCACTGTGATCTGAAAATGCAAAATCAATAAAATAGAACAACCGTAATATTAATGGTTTATTAATATTAATAATGATTTGTGCAAAATATATCAACATTAAATTATTATCTCGAGTAATAAAATTGCCTGTACATTCACTTTTGATACACGGACATACACTTTTAAAATTAGCAATTTCTTGATAAAATACACTATCATTAATAGTCACAAGTAGTCGAACATCGGAAGACCGCGTCTCTCCTTTCTTTCTTCAGTTTTTGATAAGATACACAGGTTAATGTACAACTACGGTATATTGCATAACTGAGCGGCACAATGTACTTGTGTGCGTGTGTGAATGTGTATGTGTAATAGCATCTTTTCAAAATTATACGCATTAACAAAGACGCCAAGACTTCAACGAAATTTGTATAATTAAGAATGTATTCAACTGCTTTATACATATATTATTATCCGTCAATATATTTTATACCTTACTCTGCCTGAATATCTTCATGAATGCCGACAGAATTGATGCAACAAAATTGATTCGTGTTTCCGGATATAGCAACGACTGCACGCAGTTTAAATATTACAAGGAAATTATTTTCTTTTATTACCACGCACAAACGTTTGTTCAGTTACTATGTTTCTTACGATAGTTTTACGAACAGAGAATTTAACATTGAAAATATCGATAATATAAAAAAATCGTATTTTTGTCAATTTCATATGTATATGTAAATACAAGTGTGTGTACGCGTGCACGTGCGCGCACACACATATCATTTATAGCGATATACAAATAAAAGTGAATCAGTAAAAAATAGATACTTATAATAATAAGAATAACATAAAATTACAACTCGAGCTATGTACCTCGTGCATGGTGAATCAATACCTTTTTCTATTAACACCGCACTTCAATGTTGTCATTACTTTTGCACTGTACAGGAACACCACTATAATATTTTACAATTTTTACCAAATAGCCTAAAGATCAAGTAAAAAATAAGGCCTAATGTTTATTCCCGTTTCATGTGTATATACATACTTATGCACTCAATTATCGTACATCCATACATACATGCACATACATACGCACAAGCAGGTATTTATACATACAGTCTATGTATAATGAATTTTAAGAGAAGAGAGACTTCGAATCGTAATCGTATCGTTCGTAAGAAAATAAGAGAAGTAAGTTATTAAAAACTTCGAACGGAAAATATTTTATATACATATATATAAAATATTTCGTATAATGGTTTTTAAAATTATTAGAAAAATTACAAAAACTGTTGCATGGATGCGACTCAAAAGGACTTCTTAAAATCTTTTATCAATTAGGGAAACTATACTATAGTTTTAGCCAATTTATTTTTATCCATTCATAGTTGCATTCTATTAATCGTTTAAATTTTTACTGTTACAATTTGCTACAAATAAAGGCACAAACCTGTGTAATAGAACGTATGTAACGTGTAATAGAAAGTATGCTTGAGTTTGAATATTTTTAACTGATAACAATATTTAATATCTCAATAAAAATCATGTATATCTATCAAAATACGATGCTGATTGAAATAAAATTGGCTAAATCTGCTTTGCACTTACAAACGACAGTTATATTAAGATAGAATATTTCTTCTAAATTGTTTAAGATTACATAAAGTATCAAAAGTTTTATTTTAACTTTACTCTCTTATGTAAAACCCTACTTGAAGGATCTCTATCTAATGTGATGGAAAAGTAATCGTCGCGACAAAAAAAATATTACGTTTAAATATCTTATATTACCTAATCACAAGCTTATCTTTAATACATTTGGAAATATCGCGCGTTTCAATCATGTTCCGTTTTTACCGTTCAATTCGACACTTTAATATCTTACATTCGAAAAACTTTGTAAACTGTTACATAAATAACAATTTAACGGATCAGCGATATTTCCACCTGCGTCATATTAATCACTCATGTACAATAAAAAAAAAAACAAATTTTGTATAAGTCGAATGCAATCAATGTAGTACACAATGTATAAACGATTTGTTATATTCCTCTTCGTTCACGATGAACTTCATCGGCAAAATAAGACGTTCTTTATTAGTTCATGCGAGGAACGTAGGTCTTAATTTTACCTTCAATTGTAATAACCTTCTCTTAATTAATTATTAACAAATAGAATCCGCGAATACGAAATTATCGAAACGAGCTCTCAGTAATAATCATATATTCTCAAAGAATAGTAAAGAAATCATAAGAGATGTAAAATTATACACATGGTTCCGTTAAAAGGTCGGATTGTAAGCGTTCTACTCGATAACGATTGTATTGTCGGTAAGGTGATCTGGTTTGGTCATTATCTGTGATCACTCGTGTTTTATGAGGAATTAAATTTTCGTAACGCCCCATTAACCAATCCTGGCATAACCGATGTTGAATATCGGCTACGTTTTTAGACGCCCAAGATGAAAGCCACTGATGGAACTTCGAGTTCAAATGTTTCGTTACAGCTGGATGACACTGTCACAAAAGAAATGATGATATAAATATTTAAAATTAAACTAAAAGTATTTAATATTGTTAGGACCAAATAAATAGTTACAATTGTAAGACATACCTCTCTGGCACGGCTGAATGAATTTTGTTTATAAAGGAATGCTTCCTTACTAGCAACATAAAGCATTTGGTAACTGTTAGGATTAAATCTGCATTGTGTTTCATCAGAATTGATAATGTCAGATGTATCTCCGGAATCTGCTAATCGTAAACCAGGAGGCCGTTTCAAAAGTGCATCTACAGAATCCAGTGTTTTCTCTTTATCGGTTGAGCTAGAAGGGAAAATTTAGTTATTAACAGAATTTATTAACAAAAAAAGGAATAAGATATTATCAAGAAGTATTCAAATAATAATAATAATAATGATGGTGATGATGATGATGATGATGATGATGATGATGATGATGATGATGATGATGATGATGATGATGATGATGATGATGATGATGATGATGATGATGATGATGGTGATGGTGATGGTGATGGTGATGGTGATGGTGATGGTGATGGTGATGGTGATGGTGATGGTGATGGTGATGGTGATGGTGATGGTGATGGTGATGGTGATGGTGATGGTGATGGTGATGGTGATGGTGATGGTGATGGTGATGGTGATGGTGATGGTGATGGTGATGGTGATGGTGATGGTGATGGTGATGGTGATGGTGGTGGTGGTGGTGGTGGTGGTGGTTGTGGTGATGATGATGATAATGATAATGATAATGATGGTGATGACGATGATGCTGTTGCTGATGCCGATGATGATAATATTATATACAAGTGTAATAAAAAATACTTACTCTGCACCTTTCTCAGGATGATTAGCATTAGGCATGGATGCTGACATCATTCTTGCAGCCCTTTTCCTCCATTGTCTAACATTACGATATAGAAATACGGGTTTACGTCCTGCCAAGATTCTGCCTAAAGAACTCCAACCATTCCCATCCATCTACAACAATCATTTTATGTTAATTTTTCTAAAAGGTAGACTTTGGAGATGTATATATTCGTATCTAAGTCTTAATAACATTATTCATTTCACTACTGTATGTAATTAGTACTAACAATAACTTTAACATACTTAATGTAAGTGTTCTTATTACACAACTGTAAAATAATTTATTACAATATTGTGCACGTTGCCTTTTATACTTTTATGCATCATTTCATGCTTTTCTTGAAGTAATAAAATTAAACAAATTTAAAAATAAAGAGCAATGAAGTTCAGAAATAAATTACAAAAAAAGTCTAAATACAATATGTTGCTCTTCTACTTGGGCAACTAAATTTTTGTAAAATTATACTTTTAAAGGAAAAATCACTTCAAAATGAAAAATAATAATTATTCCTGTTTGGTCCTATTATCTTCGTTTTTCTGTATTCATTGATGTTTTCTGTTTTTTAATAAGTTACTTGCCATTATGTGATTGTCATTACACGCTGACACATACTTAATCACATACATATCAATGAAGTTGTATTCTATAAATAAAATGTACCAATAATTAACTCGGAGAAATGTGGATAGGTCAAAAGGATGCGTTTTAAAGATGAATATAAAATGTTAATATTTATGCAGGGAATTTTATGCACAAAAAGCAATAATCAGAAGTATGTCATATTCAGAATATTTGCAACAAAACCGACTACCTATTGTTTTATCATTTCTTGTCATATTATTGATACTATATAAGTAATTGTTATTAAATAATAGAACATATTTAATAGCGAAATATTCTAAGCTATTAAAAAATGAATAAAAATTGTACATATTAGAATTATAAATTGAATATAGAATTACACATTATTAATTATAAATTGAATAATGATTAACCCTTTTTATTAACATTTACTAAAAGCTGTAATAACAAGTACAACTGTATTTAATTCCAGTACCAATAATATTTGGCAATAATAAAACATTTTGTCTATCAAGTTATAAGAATAAAATTAATACAAAGCATAAGATGAAGTGAAAAAAAAACGTGATTAAAATAATATTTCCAGTTCAATTTACGATACATCTACATTCACAGATGATAAATGAACTTGTGGAGTGAGAGCATAACAAAAGAGACAAAGTATTAACATAATTTTAGTTAAACTATTCAACAATTTTAAGCTATGAGCTTTGCTATTTTAAAATACAGATGTGTTAGAAAAGAGATATATTACTCTTAATATTTTTCACCCTTCAATAAGTGGCACACATGATATAAATTTGAAATAATAAGCAGAACAAATCGAAGCTAAATGAGAAAATATCTAAAATAAAAGTCAGATGAGGATAAACAAAAATTTCAACATCTGAATTAAATGTTTATGAATATCAAGTATTTAAATACAGTGTTAAAAATATTTTTTTTTGAAAACAATATGCGTAAATTGGAGAATCAAAGTAATAAATTTAGTGGTACAAAATGATGTTAGACAATAATGTTTAAAAGCATTGTTCATGTATTTCAATATCTCTCTTCTATACAATATTATTGTTATCTATTATTATATGTATATTCGTTTCATATACAGATTACAGTTACAAAATATATATATATATGTATATATGTATATATATGTATATATATATATATATGTCTTATATATATATAGAGTTTAAAATTCACTGCGTAAAGTGAAAACGGAGATATGAGCTTATAACAATCACATAAAATCTGTCTGCACATACGATCTCATAGTCTCAATGAAACTATATTACAAATGTCACAGTAACGTTTAAATCAGATTATTTGTGGCAACAACTACATATATGTATATTGTTAAATTAATTAAATTTGTGCCACGTTGTCTAATAAAAACGTATTGAACTGTTAAACAAACGAAAAATATATAAATACACGTACGTAATACGTGTAAACTCTCTCTATATATGTATATAGCGCTTAAAATTCCGTGATGCAGAACCTTGTCAGAAAATGCATGTTTACATTTTGTACAAAATACGAAGATATTTTCAATGAGGAAACAACATTGCAAAACTGCATCTGAAAATCCACTCTCGTCACAAAAGTATGTATACTGTACAAAACACTATGGCAGAGGAAACTAACAGTACCTGTTGCCCATAAAACGTACAAAACATATATCTTGACATCAAACAATAAAACTAGTAAAGAATTACTAGCATTTTGTTAAAAAGAAATCCTAGTGCGTCTTTTAAACATGATAAAGTTAAAAGCATATTAACTATGGAACTGATAAGCTTGTCGAAACCTAGAAAAAAACAAAGAAAGATCATTTGATCCGAATTACTATTCAAATGTCAAATTGAACTCAATGCGAACAAATGATTAAAGTATTGAAAGATAACAATTCTTATTACTGCATTGTGAAATTATTAATACTTCCAACAGAATTGTAGTATTTTCAAGGAAAGAATATAATTACACAAATGAAAATTCATTAGAGTACCGAAAGGACCTCCTTGTGCAAAAACAATAGCAGCAACCGGGAGAGCTAAAACTGTGAAACCTTTGGCAAATATTCGATCAGGGGATATCAACGCTTCATACTGTTACGTTCTTCGATCGAAGCTGCATATTAATTAAAAGATACAAGTGACTTTCTATTTACATGCTACACCATATAATCTTTGCTTCACTACTTATATATTAATATATACACAGCAAAGAATTATCATACACACGTATTTCACAATGGCGCAACAGTTAAGCCAGGAACACACTTGGTCCACGCCATGATACACTATTTCCAGTTTAAATTCAAGCTAGAACCAATGCATACTGTATTTTGTTACGTGTAACAGCATGACATATCAAACCACATTCTTCAAATCAATAAATTTGGTCTCAAGAATGTAATATGACATGTTGCATCGATAGCTAGCTTTATAGTTCAAAGTGCTCTAAACAGGCTTCAGTCCTAGCATTAAGATTCATTGTTGACCATTTCAAGGAGTAATCTCTAATGTCTAAAAAATACACAATTTCAATGTTTCGTTAACGTACCCTAATTTAAAGATAGGGACGAGAAATTTTCCATGCTTCTTTCATTAATTTCCACACGGGACCTTAACAGGTATCCTTCAGATGTCTTTGAAAAACACCCAAAATATTATGTGTCGTATTCTGCATCTTCTCTTCATATTCGTTTTTTGACAGTTATTCCGGCATGTTAGAGGTTTTGCAGTGACAAATTTTTAAGTTGGAGTAAGACGAGTGACAGAATATGCCACGATACTGCACGACGTGAGGTGGCGTGGAAGTAATGTGTTCACGAGTCAATATCCATATTTCCTTTCCAAAGGCTTCACTAATCTTTGAATATGATAGCGAATGGTGGAATTTTACAAGTTAGTGATGCACACTACCAGTCGACCTAAGTTGTGTATCAAAACATATGTACAAATTTATATCAAATATTTACATTCTTTAAATTCTATTTCATTTATAAATTCTAGGAATTACGATCTTATCTAATATAATAATAGTAAGATGAAAATGAAATAAACAGTAAGAATTGACCAATATCAAATGTTATGTTTTAAGCTAACATTTTACATTCGTTATGGCACTACTTGGATGACTTCATTTGTGTATGCCGTGTCTCCTTCCTGTTTTGTACATTTGCAAATGTGTCACATGTTCGTCACTATCTTTCATCCCACAATTACACTTTGCTGTAATTATTTAGCTTTCTGTTTCTATAGAAACGTGAAGTGGGCAATTGCAAAGACAGTACGATAATGGACAATACGTTAATGTATACATGAAATTTTCCTTGTTTATTTCGTTGACCCAATTTTTTTAATGTCTGATGACAAATTCACAGAAAATTATATTTTTAACATAAAAGTAAACCATTTTTAATGAATTAAATAATTCTAAATTTTACAAGCTTTCAAAGCTTATATACTCTTATACAATTATTTATAAAAATCACTTCAAACAAAAACATAGAACGAACAGAAACGTTATTAGATAACCATGAAATGAATAAATATAAAGTTAAAACAAAATTAAAAAAACAAAATATAGAATTTTCTACGCGTGAATTTTGATATCGTGCACTTTCTTTCATATTATGAAGAGTATTAAATACTTTCAAACCTAAACTCATAAAACTCTTGAATAAAAGAAGATATCACATAGAAAAGAAAACCTTGAAGAATAATAACATGAAATAATATGTCAAACCAAAAGTTATTCACATGATAAAAAACGAGGAAGCAAAGCAATTACAGAAAATCGATAAATAACATTATCAATAATATAGCACGTTTGTAAATATCTATTAACAATCTTCTGCGTTTGAGATTTGAAAAAATTGCTATTCAGATATCGTTGTCCTATTTTAAATTGATAGTTAGAATATAGAAATATAATTTCTCACATAACGACTAATGGTGTTATTGCAATAACACCAAAAGTATGGGCGAATATGTATAGAATAAAGAATGGGGATTCGTTTTGTAGTGCATTATGCAAAGTTATACTTAATTTACAGCACCACATTGGACGCACTGAGATGGAAATCATATCTCTCTTATCTCTTTAAATATTATGAAAATAAATATATGACCTTCCGTTATCTTTTTTTTGCGTTTAAAAGAATATTAGTTCATTCTACTTATGTATATAAAGTTCTGCGATTTCTATGCAACGACAAATATGAACCAGTGCTCTGACCCCATTCGAATAATAAAGCGTCGGTGATAGCAGATCATATATGACCATTTAGCTTCCTCGCATTAGCAAATAACCGATATATATATACATATACATATATATACATACACACACACGTACACATACATATTTTATATATATATATATATTTACACATATACATATATTAAATATATATACATATATACATACATATATATATATATATATATATATATATATATATATATATATACATAAATAATGTGTGTGTTGTGTGTGGGTGTGTCGCATTACACACACATGCTGCAACGTTTGTACCTAAAATATTTTCTACTTTTAAGGAAGTCAACAAAGATTCTCTTGAAGACTCGTTTCTGGAAAAGTGCCTGACTGCGATTAAAACGTTTACGCACGAATACCTCTGCATTAATATAATCACACGAAATAATAGAAGAAAGTTTTTTAAAACTTTCATTCTTTGGGACACTAGTTGTACACTAAATGGCAACAGTACAACTCCAATCACAGACATCAAATACGAATGAACGTAAACTGCAACGTTGGCAATGATTATGAAAAGGGATGTGGATCCTATACCTTCTTGCTAATGTCAGTGTTCTTGCGCTTTCTGCCCCTCCCCCCCCTTGCTGCCTGGTCGTTACTCACTGGATGATTGGTTGTTGGCTCATTGTCTGTTAAGGTAGGGGTGTCTTTCGGGCTAGTCTGTCCAGCTGGAGCAGAAAACCTCTCAACATATGTAGACCATTTTTCAGACACTGTAACTCCTTCCCTTTCTCTTTCCCTACAACTGTTGTCCATCGCCTCATCACCCTCCGTATCCAATAATTCCATTGTCATTTTGCAGTCCTTTTTATACTGTAACAATGCAAAATTACACGTTATAACATTATTTTTATAATTTATTAAAAAAACATTTTCTATTCATAGTCATGTCTATGTTATAACGATGGCTATAATTGAATAATATATTATGAATGTAATCCTAGATTTTATAATCTGAGTTTGTATAATATATTAAATTCAAAATCTCTTAGATCAGGTTAAAGCAACTAACATTCGTATTTATAAATTTATTATTCACACAGGACTTCCATTCTGAAAAAGAGGGTAATATTTAATACTTACTATGTATATTTTAAAACAGTTTTCATCCGCCATAGCTTTCTCAGCTTTGCGTTGATACGCCATTTCTGCACCAAGTCTCATATATGCAGTAGCACATAAACCACCCGCACCACTACTTTCTTTTGGTTGACGCTGTTCTCGTTGAAACAGTTCCATACATTGCTGGCATATGGGATCCGAAACTAAATGCTGCAACTGAACGTATTATATATTTAATTAAGAACTAACCTCTATCATAATGTCATATCAAGCAGTAGTTCTAAACAAATTCTGAAATATTGATACACATATACTTACTTGCCTCACAGCGTACGTTACAACCTTATCTAACGTGAAGGCAATATACGCATGAATGCCGAACATTTCTCGTAAGGTATCTTCGTATGCCGTACTTTCCATATTACCATCTAGGACATTTTTAACCATATCCAAAAATGCAGGATAATAGTCCTCAATTTCAATTTCATCTACATCAGACACACGGTCATGTTAAGTTGCAATAAAATACATTTCTTATTATGTTGGTTGCATACACAAAACGATAGTTCTTTTACTTACTTTTAGGTTTTAATCTTAAAGCAACGGCCGTACTCTCTTTGCGCTGCTGCTTGTATCGTGACTCCTCTTCTGCAAGGGCGACAGCCCTTTCATACATTTTTGTCAACCTTTCACACAAGATGTGATGTAACCTCAAGAAAAGGTACCAATTGTTACTCCCCATAAAAAGCGTGTATGCTTCTTCAGGGTCGTTTGACAAAGCATGGATAGGTACTTTTACATCGGGTTCAGTTTTAATCGACGTGGAAGACGGAATCGGAGATACCGGCGCCTTATTCCTATTTGCTTGAAGACCACCACCCAACGGAGAGGTATTCATTGTTACTGTTTGAGAATTGCTACACGCTGCTACATTCAACTCTTCTTTTTCATCTGTCATGATAATGTGAATTATATATATCAACGTTTCTTTACAACGCACAATTACAACTTACAACGTTAATCAATTGTTACATTTTTCTTACCATCTTCGTCCCTTTCATCGTCACTAAGTTCTTGGCGTGGATGAAAAAAAAGGTCAGGTATAAAATGCTTCAATAAAAGCTTTATTCGTTGTTTATCTTCTTTGTGGATAGCTGTTTGACGTTTCACGTGATGAATAAGAAGATTAGCTGCATCATCTAGAACAGATTTATCTTTATAGGGTAATATAAGGTGTGGACCGCTATTGTTTTGGCCGTCACCATTGCCATCATCCACTTGTTCGTGTCTCTGCAAAATGAATAGGTATTTAATAAGAAGAAAATAAAATATATGTACGAAAAAAAAGAACGTTACAAACCTCATCGTACAATGTTTCGATCTCATTAAATAAACTTTTGGACCTTAGTGCTTTCACGTCATTTTGCTTAAAGTTGATACCCTGATGATCTAGGGACTTTAAGTAATATTTCTCATTTTGTTCTCTCCAAATTTTATTAAAGCCTTTTTGCGCCTCCCGCCACTCTTCCTCTTTACTTTTTAGTCGTCGCAGAACCACCGGTACTGCTACTACAGGATTCTTCTTAAGACCGTCTATAATGTCAGCAGCCTTATCGCCGTATATCCTCTTCAGGGCTCTTTGATGAATTGTAGGAGAACAACCACCGAGACAATCGTCAAGTTTGAATTTTTGAAGTTCCTCTTGACTCATTCTACTCATTTTCTTGTGAACACCTTCAAGAACTCTAATAGTTGACGCATTTGTTTCTATCACACCATCCAATTCGAATCGTTCATCCTCACAGCGATAAATGAACTCTTCGTATTGAGTTTTTCTAAAATTTAAATTCAATGATAAAATCTCATATGCAAAAGGATCACAAATGTTATATAACAATTTGAAAAATACAAACCTTGATGTCACGAATGTACTGTCTTCTGACCAAGTTGGAAATGAAACCCACGTATCATTAAGAACTTCTTTACACAACTGCGTTCTTCCTGTACACTTTGGTTGAACGTATGACTTTGGTAACGCGCAATATGACGCTCCTAGACGTTTACATGCTGTATAATCGATTTCCATGGCCAAATCGCCTTGAGGTCGCTCTTGATGACTTCGTACAACATTATTTGGTAGTGCTTCAACATTTAAATTACTTCCTGTGTTTGTTGCAGCGGTAGTAGAAGAGTCGGGTAAGTGACCTAGGAAATCCTTAAACCAACGTAAAAGCTCCGGAAAGCGACCGAGAAATGGCGTTATTAACTGCACCAATTCAGATTTGGACACTATCTCTTGATTGAAAAGAACCAAGCACCTCAGAAAATTTTCATAAACTTCCTGAGATCTCAGTGCTTTGCGTACCTAAAAAAAAATACATTTACATTTGTAATATTCTCTGTAACTAAAACTTTTCATTTTTGCAATTAATTTTTTTTTTTAATACTATAATTAAGTAAATGATTTAAGAAAACCTCTTTATTTAATATTATAATAATTCTGAATTCAAAATGCTAACCTTGTCAAAGAAAGCATAATCGTTTAAACTGCCGTATTTTCCAGCTTCTGCTATAGTAACGCATTCACGCATAGAGGACACTTTATGTTTCTTCAAGGGGGGTGGACCGTGTTGTATATGATGAGAATTTCCGGCCGTTACCGAAGGTGTGAACGATGGACTTCTTTTTAATTGCCCTGTACTGTGGCCAATTTTCTGCACACTATTAATATCTCGTACGCCAGATCTGTCACGTTCTCGTTCACGATCTCTGTGATCGCGACTTTCACGTTCTATTGTACCAGTGCTGCTTGACTCTCGTAATTCTCTCGAAATATTTCCCGAATTGTTATAAGGTGCCTTAGGTCCCAATGGTTTCTTAACAATTGTTGTATGATCGTTAACTGTAGCAGTCTTGTTACTCTGAAACATAACAGACTAATACCAATCAGAATTCGCTGATATAAATGTACATTTCGAGAGACATTAAAGAACTAAATTTTTTATTTCTTTATATTGTTGATGTTCGATATATGTGACTCACCAGTGAGCTCTGTTGATTAGTGGCATCTGGCAAAAATTGTCCAAATTCAGCAAGCAAATCTTCTTGATTTTCAAACAACTTTGCAACTTGACTGTAAACTTCTGCTTCTGTTAGGTGCTTTGCTCCGCCAGTTGCACCAGATCCACTTGTGCCACCCATATGTCCAGATTCTTTTAAATTCCGTTGTTCTTTTTGATAAGTATGTAAAATTTCTAAAAATCTTTTATACTTGTCTGGTTGACCTTGGAATCGATTCTATAATTTAGGAAAATTGAGATAATGAAAGGTTTTATCTTTTATCATGCTGTATAATTTCTTAATTAGATATAAACCTTGATTTTATTAACATAATTAATTGCATGGTTAAATTCCACTGGTTGACTCTGTTGAGTTTGCCCACTAGTTGGTATGCCATCTTGTGCTTGACTTAATGCTTGACTTACAGCCTGAGCTTGCGCTGCACTAACATGCGAATTATTGTATGTCTGCACTGGTGGTGGTGATGGTGCATGTACTGTTAAACTATTGTTGGAAATATTGTTTGCCAAAGAATGATGTATATTCCCAGATCTGGTTTTAAATAAAACGATCCATTAATTATTAACTTATTTGATAAAAGAACTAAAAAATAATTATACCTTACCCATGCATTATTTGTAAAACGGGAGGTGCTTTTGCTGGTTGTGTTGGTGGACTTGCAACAGGAGGCGAACCAACATTTACTGTACAATGGTGTTGTGATAAAGTAGCAGTATGCGTTGCTGTTGGACTTGGCATACTAACTGACACTTGAAATGCGTATCCTTGCTCGTTTGCCTGTACTTCTATTTTATATCCCGGTGGAAGAAATGTGTTGAAACCAACAATAAGTTCAGGATGTCCTTTGAATAAATGACTCACTCGTGTTATGACTCCTGGAGTATCTATGCTTTGTGACTTAAACTCTTTCATAATGTCTAAGAAGTCATTATACACCTACAAATAAGTACATAATACAATTACCACAATATTGTTTAATGAAATAAACTCAAAATATCATGCTGTACAAATTATTTTAAATGTACCTGTGGTTGGTCACTAAATTTGTACTTGACTTGATCTAAGTAAGACAACGCATCTTCTACTTTTAATCTCTGAAACTGCTGGGATCCACTTCCACCACCTAGGCTTGTGCCTGGTGGGGTTGAAGCTAGTGGTGTTACATTCCCAGAATGGACCTATAAGTGGAACAAGAAAACCTTTACGCAACATCTTTTACAGTTGATTAAAAATATAAAATCTCATTAACTTTATATATATACCTTTACACAACTATAAAAGTATTATATAAAGTTTAAAAGGTTTCAATATATATGTAACATGAACCTTATGCCTTATTGTTGGTTGTTGCTGGCTATGAACTTGACTTTGTGTTCCTGGTGTAGGTTGTTGAGAACCCATACTATGGTTATTCCCACCACCTATCCCACTATGCAATCCTCCACCAGTATTTACACTGCTACTGCTACATGTAGAAGTAAGTCCGGCAGATCCACTTCCCTAAAACAAATATGTAAGAGTTGCAAAATATCTTAACGCAATTATTAAACAATTTTAAATGACATTTCCATATGTATAAATTTGTGTAGAGCATAAAATATTTAAGACTACAAACAGATATCAAATTATTAAAAAACAAAAAAAAAACAACAAAAATTCAAAAACACCTTTCAAATATAAAAATACTTTAAGTAAGATGATTATTTTTTCTCGTTAAATAGATCGATAAAGTATAAATGTTTGAACAACGATATAAATACTCTATGTTTACTTTACAAATTTTGTATAAAATCGTGCAAATTACATCACACGGAAACAAATTTATTAATGCGGTAATTATAAAAACGTAACGCGCGGACGTTTAATTCAATAAATCGCTTTTAAGCGGATTAATTCTATTTGCTTTCGCATCAGTTGTATGTATATTTATACTTTATGAAAAACAATTATGAACAATTTTGAAAAAAATAATAATATATTTATTAAAAAAGTTTTAATATTTAAAAAATAACAAACATTGAGAAACAGAAAAATGATGTTTTAGTTGGTTTTCCTACTCATCGCTGTTGTTATTATAACGCAGATAACGCACCTTAATGGGGGACGGAGCCGCGGTCGGCACAACAATTGCTCCAGTGTATTGCTGTTGAGCTTGGGCAGTTCCAAATTGTATACTTCCCGGCATTTCTTTCGAAGTAACTGATCGAACTGCTTGGCCAGGTACAACAACGCCTATTCCACTGCTTGAATGGTACTCCAAACCACCTCCTCCGCCACCTAAGCCACTTCCTGCACTCACTGACGAGTGCTTTAATGTTGCTGCTGCTGGTGATGCTACCTCGTCCAGCCCGCGAACGCGTTTCATCGCAGATCACATTGGAAATGCTACGAATCGAGATACGGTGTCGCTCAGACACATATTTCACGTGATATTCTTATAATGTTTAACCCTTCGGTCACTGTGGACGCTTATAAGCACTCAATCTGTACAGTGCGTGCGGTGAACGCCTATAGGCGTTAGATGAATATAACTGACTACGAGACTTCTGCACACTACGTACGTTAAGCGCTCAAGCATAACACCGAAAGAGTTAACATTAAATTTATGTGAAATAACCGTCACCTGCCATGCAGTCGTAAACAATGAGCTTTGCAATATCGTTCTTGGTATGTTTGGCGCGCCACAAGCAGACGGAGGAAGAGCTCGTACAGCTTCGAAAGTGTTCAGTATTGTTTCGTTTACGGTGATAAAATGACGCGATCGACGATGCATCCGCAATACACGAGCCAACGCGTACATAAATACGTTCTCAAGCGTGCCGAAATGTAATCTTAAACTATACTCGATACCCTCTTGCAAATAGATTTTAATTTACTGGGAACTGTTCTGTAATTTTGAAAGCACCGCGCCGAGAACTCCGTGTGACAGCACACGCAACGAAACCGAAGCAGCAGGAGCACTTTCCCGTAACTTCATACGTAGAAGAAACTTTCTGTCTAAAACGATGCAACAAAGAATGCAAAAATCGACTAAAAGGTACAAATTTATCATTATTTCTGTGAAAGAAAATGGTAAAATTATAAATTCCCTTGTATTTCGTTCGATTCGAACACTTCTCGATGCTACCGTATTCCACAAAATTAATTCTGTACTTCGATATATAATATCTCATTAAAAATATATTATTCAATATTGTAATTTAATTTTGATCAATTTAAAGTAATTCTGACTGTGATTTCACGCTCAATTATAAAGTTAAAAATAATTGAATTACTAATAGCTGCAATTACTATATATATTGCATAATATTAAACAATTAAAATACACGTGGTTAGTTTTTTTAATTTACGTGGATGTAAAATGTAATTATAAGAATTAAATAAGAAGCTAAATACATCCAAATTTTTAAGAAAATTAGCTACTAATGTTTGAGATAATATAACCTCACATAAAAGATGCTGCATATTATATACAATCATAAGCACATATAAATTTGGAAAAAATCAAACTTTCTTTTAAAAACATTAACAATTATTAATATGGATGAGTACATACTGAAAATGTAATACATTTTTCTTCCACTAATTATTTATCATTCTTGCATATCTTCGCTTCCTATATTGTCATATGCATTCTTTTATATGTTGTGCTTTTCAAGGTTTTTTTTGTTTAAGTAAATGAAACCATAGCGTACAAAAATCTGAGCAATAAGAAAATTTAACATTTGCTTAAAAGGTAACATACAATTAGACATATAAAAACTGGTTCTTAATTTTATATGCGTTATCATTCAATGTTCAATTTTGCTTATATATGCGATATAGAAATGTTCTTATAAGATTATTTATGCTTACACAGAAACAGATTTCATTGTTGTTATGTATTATTTGACTCTATACACATATTGATTAATTTTATCTTCATAAATAGATGTAACTACAAAGAAAATATGTTCTACTAATATTTATTTCTATAGTTGGAGTTACAGGAATATAACTAGGAATGCTTTACTTGTTACCCTATGTTTAATCACAAATACTAAAGATCTCATACAACTTTTAGAATGATTTTCTCACAAGGTTTACCATATTATCATGAAAATAAGAAACAAAGTGTAGCAATGAATAACATACCAGAAAGTTTCTAATATGAATCGATTAGAGCAATATGTTAGAAAACTATTACTACAAATTACTTGTATATGATTGAAATCAAAGGTAATGTATCTCTTTGATCAGAATGGTACTAAGTTAAAAGGGACAGAAATTATATTATTGAAAGGAAATTGCTGTGTAATTTAAAAATGTGTTATAGAAATAATTATAATATATTACTCCTACATCCACATAGCCTATTTATATCTATATAATAATTTATAACAATTTTGTATGAATATAAAAATATGATTGAATGGAGAAAAGGAAAAGAACGTAGCAAAAACATTAGGTTAATATATACAACATATTTCTTTTAAATTTTGTATTACAACAGCAACTATATAATACCAAAGCGTTAATTGTTATATGCCATTTTAAAGATGAAAGACTTATAATATTTATGCACTCATTTTCAAGAGATCCCTAATTTGGCACTTAGTATTTTCTACTTTATAATAGAAGAAATCAATTGTATGACTTTCCTTTACAAATTCAAATTGAACAGTAATGTTGTTATAAAGAATAAGCTAAATCAATGTTTGGGGAAGAATATATTAACGCAATAACTCAATGTTAGTTCTGAAAATTCATAATGAGAGAACGTATTATTAACAGTCGAAGTACGTAGAAGATCAAGGAAAGTCGTAAATAATAACATCCGAATAATATTTAGCCCCCAGAATTTCTGACATTTGTCAAAACTGAAATAACGTAACTAATGCACCGTTGAAAAAAATTCAAAAAGTTACACGAATACTTTAGAATAAATACATGAAGTTTTAAAAGAGGCTACATGTCTTTGATGTTTGTTTGAAGAAACCACATTTCATATGTAGCAAACCTAATATAAGAGGTGTACATACCAATTTCCATCTGAAAAGAAGTTGAACGTCCTGGCACCACTGAATTTCGAGGGAAGTTGTCCAGAAGCAAGTGGTCGAGGTGAAATGGTCGATTGCGACGAAAGTTGTGCTCTTCCACAAGGAGATACGGCTGTCGGTGGAATTTCTTTCTTCGGAAAATTTCGATCGCGGTATCGGCTTCGCGAGGGGAATTTCGCTGAGACAGAGAGACGAAATAGAGCCGGTAAAGCCAGCTGCACGGACGCGTACAGGCCGTCCCGTGAAGTCGTCGAAGCGAGGTTTGTCAGTGTTGCACGTTTCCAAACACTTCCCGGCCCTCGACGTTACGCAATATTCCACGTAAATACATAACACATTTTCCTGAGAGCTCCAGTGAAAATATTCGTCCTGCGGTGCTCCTTTTACAAAGGAGCCACCTCGAGTACTCGAAGCACTTAAACCACCTTTTCCCGTCGTAATCGGTCTTTTCCAGTCGTATAACTGACTTTCCGCACAAAAGCTTTGGCTCCGTTGTTTTTTCACGACCAAAAAATCGACGAAGCCTTAACGGGCCGGTCGGTCTGGTCGCGACAGGAATTCACTATGCTCTCTCGGATCTCCCTCTTAGAACCATCGAAATCTCGTCGTGTGAGTAAACAAACTTAGTAAAATGCACATTTTCGCGAGTACTTCAATGGATTACCGCACTTTTTTAAAGAAAAAAAGGCAAATGCAAAAGGCATACTCGCACTCTCGAGGTACAAGGCAAACTATTGGATTTTGTATGGCAAACAAGGAACTGACTGGTCGTATAGCGGGATGAGGAAGGTGGAGGGGATCGCGCAGGACCGTATTCATCCGCTAAGCGTCTCTGTTACCAACCACACGGGTACCTCCTGCAAAGCGTACGTGCCACACACAGGTCTTGCGAGACTTCTCTTCGAACTTTCATTAATTGTGCATCGATTATTCTTCAATACTTTTTCCACGTCTTCTTTGATAAAGGCATTCCACTCACTTTTAAGTAACTTAAGGTACTCGGAATCACTCGGAATGTAATTGCTACGGCAAAGTCGTCTTTGAAAGCATTAACATGACAATCATGCACGCGTGAATTTGTTAAAATCGTATTTTTCTACGACTATCACTTGACCACGCTTTCCAATCGACTAGTAACAGTTTAATTTTCATAGAATTTCAGCAAGTTCAGTATTTCGATTGATTGAGATTTGTATATTTTTTATTTATTTTATCGACTTTTTTTAAAGTAAACATTGTCGTAATAACTCGTGTTTGTTATGCGAAACGAGTTAACATTTACGATAAAGTGTTCTTTAAAAAAAAAGCAGTTAATATCTATAGATATAAATACTTTGGAAAAAAGAGCAGACGAACAGTCTCGAATAACGTACCGCTGAAGTTTCGGTCGAGCACTTCTGCGCGACATGAACATTTCATAAGTCACGTTAATAGTTATAGAGCAATTAATAACTATAAATCCTCACACTTTATGAGTTTTATTTGCTTCGACAGTATTGTAGTTCTCACTGCATATGGAATTTTAATTACGCAGTACAATACTGCGATTTAACACAGACCGAGCGAAACACATAATTTTGTATAAACTAGGATAATAGCACAAAATATTTTGTGTAAATGGTGTGGAATAGTGAAAAAAGAAAAATAACATACGATCCGAAGAGCGTGATATATACAAAATCACTTAAAACACTATTTTAAAAAGTTGTTTTCATCGTAATTTCGTTCATTTGAATTTTGATAGAAATACCTTTTTTAAACAAGTCCGAGTGTTGCAATAATTTACACAAAGGAGCTACTAGTAGGTATTTTCGAAAAAACGTCGTATCACGTCGATGAAATTGGAGAATTGCATAGTGCCTAATGTGTCGATGGTGAATACAGCCCTGAAAATTGTGGCGGCGAAGCCGCCAAGAGGCGCGCGCAGTCCACGAAATATCCAAGCGTTTCCCCGCGGCCGACATGTTCGCGCGGCCAACAGCTGTTCCGAAAGGCGAGCGAACTCCCCATCGTAATCTGGGTCATGGAAACTGCGCAAAATGGGTTGCACTTGCACCAAAAACGCGCATTTCTTCAAAAACCGGCGGATTGCCTCGGGAATTTCGCCTAATCCTATGGACGGAACTAGCACGCGGTACGTTGCTGTCCACACTATAAATTGCCATTCGAAATATGCAACCTCCTCCGAGCAGCCGTTGCATATCTGTCAACGTGCTTGACTGGTTCCCGACGAGAGAGCCGTGCGTGGATTGGCCGAGGATTTTCGGACATCGACCTACGCGCGAGCCTCGAAACGTGCTAATCACAGAATGCGTATAAGATAATATTTCGTCGAATATCCTACGTATCCGCGTGAAAAACCCCGTCTAATGTCTTTCGCTTAGTATTTCTCCCGCGGAATCTTTTATCGAACCGTCCCGAATGATTTTTTCATTAACGCTGTACGAAGTCGGGCACAGCCCACGTGAAACGTAATCAGTATCTACTAAATATCTACATATACGACACCACGTGATTGATTTCGTACTTTCTTTTAACCTTTATAACATTTGTAAATTTGTAAGTTCTTTCAGAAATGCTACTATCACAGTATACACGTCTAACAATCGATACACGACGATTAAAATTAAATCGATGTTAAGCAAACAATAAATTTGAATTTTGTAAGAAACATGGTATATAATTGTTCTGTGACGTCTCGAGCAGTTTAAGTCGATTAACGCCAAAATCTTTTTTGTTTGAAAATTGTTATTAGTAAAATCATTTTTCAGCAACTGTAGAACCAATGAAGAAAACATTTATGGATCAATCTAAAATACTTTCTTAATTTCCACACCATATAAATAAATAATAAAATAATTTCTTTACGAATAATATTGTTATTTCGAATATGAAAATAATAAAATATGATTAAATTCACTTTCAACGATGATTATTTATCTAAATGTATTAACTTTAGTAAATTAACTTTAGTATTTATAAAATATTGTTTTTTATTATACGAATACATGATTGATGGGTCAAATAAATATACTAATTTATATTTTATGCATTTATTTTATAGAGTCTTTATTGTACCTTTTTACACTGACAAACTTCATCTGAATCAAGATGATATAGGTTTTGCTAGAACTGAGTCAGATAAAATATATTCTACTAATTAAAAATTCGATAATATACAGTGTGACAAATTAATTAGACCAGAAATGTTTAAAAAAGTTATTGTAGGTATATCTGGTGGAGTTGATAGTGCTGTAGCAGCACTTATGTTAAAAAAAAAAGGTAATTTAAATGTATCCAAAAATTTAGTATTACATATTAATTAATATTAGTGTCAAAATATTAAGAATAGAATTATCAAAGGATTCAATGTTATTGGAGTATTTATGAAAAATTGGGATATTGCTGATGAAACGGGAAAATGTGTGGTTCAAAAGGATTATGAACACGCACAATGGGTGTGTGATAAATTAAAAATTCCTCTTATAGAAGTTAATTTTGTAAAAGAATATTGGAATCATGTGTTCAGGTATTTATCTTTATACATTTTCTTTTAAGATTAGTATTTTATTGTTCTTGTTTTATCTAGCTACATGATAGAGTACTATGAGAAAGGGAATACACCAAATCCTGATATTTTATGTAACAAGTATATTAAATTCGATAAATTTTATCATTTTGCACGTACCGAGCTTCAAGCAGATGCTATTGCGACTGGGCACTATGTCAAAACCAGTTTTGGTCCATATCTTGAAAATTTCAAATCAAATACTAGTAAGTATGATTTTTCTTTAAATACGTACATTATTTATACATGTTTCAAACCTGTAAATATGATTTGTAACATTATTTTTAATATATTTTAGATGTTCGTTTATTTAAGGCAGAAGACAAGAAGAAGGATCAAACATTTTTCTTGAGTCAAATACCTCAGGAATCATTAAGATACTCTATGTTCCCTCTTGGAAACTATTTGAAAAGTAATGTTAAGCAAATTGCCCAGGAAGCTGGTTTACAATTAGTCGCTAATAAAAAGGAAAGCATGGGTATATGTTTTGTGGGAAAGCGAAATTTTCAAACTTTCATATCCGAGGTATATAATAACTTCAAATACGTGTCGTTAACCTGATTGTATACTACTTCTTTTGCAACATTTGTAGTACATAAGTGACAAACCTGGAGACTTTATAGACTTTGTTAGTGGTCGAGTAATTGGGAAACATTTGGGATTCCATTATTGGACCATAGGTCAGAGAACCAAACTTCCGTCTATTTCAAATGCGTACTTTGTATACAAAAAGCAAAACTCAACGAACAACATACTTGTAGTACGTAAGAAAAAATTAAGCATATCAATTCGTTATTAGGTTACTATTATTTATTAATGTTTGTAGGTATCGGGAACAAATCATCCAGCACTGTATTCAAATTTAGTGGTAACAGATACTCCTTTTTGGATATCAGAAAAACCAGAACAACTTAGTAGTTACACCAGATTATTAACTTGCGACTTTTGCTTTCAACATATAGATTCTCCAATACCTTGTTTGATTCACCAAACATTAAATAATCAGTTAGTAATTCAAATTAGTCAACCCTTAAGAGCACTTACACCAGGACAGGTACAGTTTCGTTGTATGTTAATTATTTTAGATTACTTTGTTGTAGTATTTAATAACTAATAATACTTATTATTGCTTCAGTTTGCTGTTTTATATAACGGTGAAGAGTGTTTAGGTAGTGCCATGATTTTAAACCTTGGCCCATCATATTATTCTCTCAATCGAGAAGTGAAAATAAAAGATTTACAAGAATGTGATAAAAATGAGGGTGAAATTGCACATGCAACCATGTAATGTATGATATTCTACGGTAACATATTGTAAATATATACTTTATTAAAATTTTTTTTGGTAAAAAATAAAGTATCCTAGAAAATTATGGTATAATTTTTATTCATTGTATTCCTAAAAATATAATCACGTTTGAATATTTTTTCCCTTACTTTATTTATATCTTTCAAGAATTAAAATCAAACTTTCTTCTGTATTTTAGTGTATGTTTATATTGGAATAAGCTCTATGCAGTATTATTTATCACTTGCACGTTCATTTAAATATCTCATACGAACCGATTCATCAATTGATTGCATGTGATTGAATTAAATCTTATAGTACATTAAAACAATAAGGTACAATTTTAACCGTATTTGAATTAAATTATGTACCAAAAATATTATAATTGTTCATTAAATATGGTCTATGAGTAACTATCGAATGTACCAAAAAACAATGGACTATCAGTAACCTGAACTTAGAACTTAAAGACTTTTCACTTTCACGACCGAGTGCTTGGTTAAAATGTTTTGTCGTAGGAACGAAGAAGTAAAATCATTTTGGTGATACAATTGTAAATTTCAATATTCAATCTTTTGTAGTGTTGCACATTCATCATAATCTCCGTATAACGACAATGATGACCGCTGAAGAAGAACTGTATGGATGCAACATAGTATACTGGAACTTCTTCTCAAATCATAAAGATTATGTTAGCAGAAGAAAAGCACAATCTAACGGTGAGTTAGCCAATCTAATCAAGAAAAGGATCTTTGCGATTTAAGTTTAATAAAAGAAGATTTATATCATCGATATTGATGACGTGAAACAGAATAAAGGAAAATGAAAATAAAACTATGAGAAACATGGCATAATTGTTGTGAATTACAATACATAACATTTTTTCAGCTATTCCAAAGATTCCATTAGTCAGGAAAGTTTCAAAGAAAAATATAATAGAATTTGTAAATAAAATTCTGCATAATCGTTTTTTCAAGTTAAATAGTACAGTGCAACTTTCTGAAATGTTTTAAATGTTTCGCCATAGATCACAGGAAAAAATAAAATTAAAAGTATGGAGAATGCGGTACAATCGCTACGATTGAATATTACTGTGTAACTTTTTGAATTGTTCTATAGGTTTTATTGGAAATCTAAGGGGAAAAATCTAAACAAACAAACAAAGAACTTGGCACATTTGTTATTTTGCGAGCTGTTTCAAAGACTTCACTAGCATCTTTAACAAAAAATGAAGTAGAAATTCTTGAAACTTTTACTCGTTTTCAAGGTGTTGTCAAAATCCTCGGGTTTTGTTATACCTCGATAAACAATAAGGTCGCGAATATCCTTTGGAGGAATAGGGGTCCGGAACGCGTTACAGCGGTAACAGCAATTGAGCGCGCGTGACGAGCAAGAAATCGAAAGTACCGCGGAGATGATTGCTTGTTCGCCTTTTGAAGTTCCTACGTCTTGTAATGGCAATCGACGCTGGCGATGAGAAAAGACGTTAATAACGTCAGGGGTCACGTGTAGAATGTAAAACAGCGCGACGCGTTATTGAACGATAACTGCAAGTTATTAGGGTCGATTGACGAGTAACTGGACGTAAGGAGCGCGTAAAATGCCTCTCGCGGTGTGCGTGCACGTACAGAGCTCCGCCTCGATTGTTGGTTACCATCGCCATTGGCGTTGACCGCCGACGTTACATATGTAAATTACTCCTCGTACAAATGTCGCTGGGACTAATTCGACCGTACGCGCAATGTTACATTAACATTCGCGCCGTGATCGGTGCCGTACAATAGGCTTCAGTCTGTTTCTCTTCACGGGCGCGGTGTCACAGTTCGAATCGGTGCTCCGGTTCCACTCGAAACTTTGCGCTTCGTCCTAGTACGATCACGATATCCATCCGCGAGTGTTCTTGCTCTGGCAAGTGCTTGATCGTGGCGAACAGGCGATGTAACATCGCGCGAGGTTACAGAGCGCGCGAACGGCCCGGGGTCGAGACACGATTTTCCCTGCGACACGGTTGTTCGCCTGGTCGGTGTAATTTGTGAGAGTTACAATGAAGTAGAACGTGCGGGAAAGACTTGACGAGTACCGGCCCGATTTGCTTCCAGGAAAGATGAGGGGCGGAAGTAGTTTGAATCAGTACAACGACGACGACTTCTTCAGCGGCGGGCCGTGTCCTTCGTGTAGACTGGCCATCAACAAGGAAACCGGTCGACTCAAGTTCGTAAGAAGCGCCGAAAACAGTTTTGTCCGCGATCCCGTAATCGTTAACAATAAACGAGAGACGACCGATTTTATTCGAAATTGCGCAGGTGGTGCATGGGTGGAAACGACACTTGGCGCTTTCGCGTCAAGTTGATGCTACTGATCCCGGCCGTGTTACTGCCGATCACTATAATCTTCATCGCTCTGTCGCGGTCGCAGGTCATCGGCAAGTCGCCGTATCATCGCACGTATTTGATCCACGCGACACGGAGACAGGACGAGAGAGCCGAGGAAACCTTTCCGCGTAAGTCTATTGCCGTTCCGTAGCGATTCTCGTAAAATGAATTTCACTTTAACGATATCCGGTTCGTTGGTTACTCAAGGATCTATACGGCTAGAGTAAAGTGCGTACGCGTGGCCGTGATTCGTCGGTCAGTCACGAGAGAACGAGGATCGCGGAAAACGATTAATATGCGACCGAGAAATTAACCCGTTGCTTTATAGAGACGGGTCACGCTCATGATCCAAAACAGTGACGGATCGAGTACCGTGTAACGGGGAAAGCTCCGAATGCGATCCGATTTTTCGGGTTTCTGTCAAATGTGTAACGTATTGTTGCTTCTTTTTTATGAATGTCGCACTGTTTGATTTTTCGAAGCTGTCGAAATACATCGCGCTTTCGATGTTTGGAGAACTTTTGCTAATAAGAATCGAATGACATTACTTTTAACCCGATAAATGAGTGAGAACGTTATGAAAATTATACCCAAAGTTTGGAATTTCGATATCTGCAACTGAAATGTACCTGATGGAATAAATATCGCGAAGCACTTGTAGTCCATTGAAGTATTATATATAAAGCGATATCCTCGAGAATACAAGACGTCGCATGTGTTTTTTGCCACTCGTTACAAAGTCGTATAGACCCACAATGAAAGCCACCTTCGTTGCGCCTAGACCCTCAATATACCAGCGCCCAAAAACTATACTCGGTGAATGATATACAATGAGGATACTCGAGGCACGCTTAAATATTTAGTATGGAAAGTGATACCTCGGAAGGGTGCAAACCACCAAATGCGGTTGTCGCCGCACAGGACACCGACCGCAACACCGTCGGTACGCTCAGGCCCTCACCGCGCTAATGGCCAGAAACTATGCAAAATTGGTCCTTGGGATTTTGACTTTCGATATTCAAGTGCGCTCCCGTTTTTTAACCCCTGCTGGTTTTACGTTCTCGCTGTATTTCTTTCGTCAAAAGTATAGCAGTGTGCGTCACGCGACCGGTACGTGCCGTATCTACGTGTCGCAACGAAGACAAAGAAAATGACAAAGAAAAAAGTTAAACGACAAAACAAGGTGTATCTTTCTATGAACTCACTTTTATTTTTATAAAGGGAATCATAAGTTTTCTTTTTAGATTTCAAATTTCTTGAAAAAATTTTATTCGTCTAAAAAAAAAGACGTATGATTCTACTTAAAAAATGTATAATTGATTTTACAGGTGTATTGGTGCAGTTATGAAAATTGTAAGATCACAGGAATATATATTTTGTTATATCGTTCAACATTTTCCTCTATAATTACTAGACGTACCCTACATACAGTCTTTACAGATGCTTGTGTCTGCAGGTATCGAAATTACGAGCTTTACGTGCGTTCTTAACACGTACACGCGGTCATGATCCACCGGAGGGTCAGTGAGCAAGTATTCGCACGTTTCTGATGGTCGAATTGTTATGGTCGGTCATAAAACTACGACCGCGTTACATAAAAGATTTATAAATCTTTATACCGGTGTTACGAGTTAAATAAAAGGGAGTTATAAAGAGGTAAGGGCGCATTGAATATATTATTTTTGGTATAAAATCATTTTCGTTGTAATAAAATCAAGAGAACAGGTACCTAAACGTATCATTTTTCACGTTCGAATATTCTTCTTTGGCCTTTTCGTTGCCGATTTAGTTCGTTCGTTGCATCTTATTCCAGTAATTTTAGTATTTCTTCGCACAGTCCATCTTATTCCGTAGAAATTTTAGCGGCGTTAATTACATTCGTATTGATAGATTTATCGATCATTTGTAACATTGCCGATATTTACCGTTTGATCTCTCGAAAAGATCGTACGAAAATATACATCGAACGATCGAACGTGTTGGAACTGTTGCTATCTCGTAATCGGGACGAAGGTAGGGTTACTCGATTCTTTTCGGCAACTGCTATTTAAACGTATATTTTATATTTTGTTCTCGAAAATATTAACGTTTCGATTGCAAAAATGTTCAAAGTTTGGTCCGTAAGGTATTAATTCCTTGGACTTCATCGGACATTGAAGATAACTCCTAAACAGTATCTCGACACAGGAAGTCTTTTATAGGAGCGGTAGCGATCGTTCTTTCGGTAATTGTGAGAATCGCAGTCGTTAAAAATATCGTAAGGCAACGGGTTGACTCGAGACATCGAGGGTGTCGAATGCGTTCGATGATTGGGTAAATAACGGTTCGTGTTACTGATACGAATTGTGTTAGCAGTGACCAGCCGCAGCGAGACTGAGCGGGCCAGCGAAGAAGAGGAAGAAGACAGAATTCTAATATCTGGAATGAAAACAAGCTACGTCCCGGTAGAAACACTCCTTCCGCCGCGGCAGCTGCAACGACGCAAGAGAGAACTCGACGGGGTACATTATCCACAAGCAAATTCAAAGCAATTCCACAGTCAGGCGCGATCTAGCTAACCGATACTGTCTCTTCTTCGTGCTTCTCTCTCTCTCTCTCTCTCTCTCTCTCTCTCTCTCTCTCTCTCTCTCTATCTATCTATCTATCTATCTATCTATCTATCTATCTATCTATCTATCTATCTATCTATCTATCTATCTATCTATCTATCTAATCTATCTATCTATCTAATCTATCTATCTATCTATCTATCTATCTATCTATGCATCTATCTATCTATCTATGTATCTATCTATCTATCTATCTATCTATCTATCCATCTATCTATCTATCTATCTTCTACCTATCTATCTATCTTCTATCTATCTTCCATCTATCTTCTATCTATCTTCTATCTGACTTCTGACTATCTATCTATCTATCTTCTATCTGACTTCTGACTATCTATCTATCTATCTATATATCATCTCTGTATTTATCCCCCTTCACCCTTTTCTTCGTTTACACCAAAACGCCTCCGCCCGACTTCTCGAGTCGGCACGATCGTTAACTTAGAATGAACATCGCAAACAGTGGCTCGTCACGATCGGCGAAACAGAGTTCCGAAGAGAGCCACGATCGTTTTCAGGATAGTCGTGCATCCTCCTTCGGCTTCGAGTCCGACGAACCGAACACTGCATCCTCGAGGATTTTATACACGAACCGACACGATACCAAGACGAGAGACCGACGAACGGGGAACAATCTTTTCTGATCGGGTCTCAGTAACGAGAATCGCGACGGGTTGTCGCAGGACGAACGAGAACGAAGACGTGTGAGCGACGATCTGAATCTTCTTATAAAACGCGATCACCGTTGACTTTGGTCCATTTCGATCCGCCGAATTTTCAATGCTCGACCCCTTGCGGTCTTACCGACAATACTTTTTTTGTCTTTCCTTAACTTCGTTCAGGTTCGTTTCAAGTTGGACGAGTTATTAATTTAACGAAGAAGTTTTTTCGTACTCATTTAGAAATGGAAGAAGACCGCAAGGGGTTTACCCTCCTCTCCGTTAAAAATACGGTGAAATTTTAAGGGAAAGAATTTCTATAATGGTGTTATTCTACGGAATCTTCTCTATCGCATGACCATACCCTAGCGAAAGAATTGAAATTTGAAAACTGATGAAATCGTAGTCAAGCAAATTGCAAAGATATTTCTTTTTTTTTTTTATTATTACTTCAAGTAGTAAATCGTTGAAATGTTGCAATTTGCATATACAAAGGTTGCAAGAAAATCGGGGAATTGATCGAGACGAGGTTCGATTTATATCGTCGCAAGCTTGGTAAATAAAAGTATAGCGTCGCTTATTCGAGCAACCAATCCACCGTCTTTTTCGTGGTAATTCAGTGAAAAACATTTCAGAAGGAAACGGGATACTTCGGGTAACGAGTATCGTGTGCGCAGTAACGTTAATTAGCGTTAATCAACATCAAATTAGTGTTACTGGTGCACTGTATAAATATCGATCGTCCCACTGCCAATCCTCTCATTTCGTACAAGGACAATTAAAATCAACGATATCGTTTTACTTACAACCAGGAATAGTATTAGCAAATGGGCGAGAGCAACACGTTTCCGAATAAATAAATTTCCATATTTCTTGCAGCTCTCGGCACGTCGTTAAATTTCTCGAAAGCGTTTTGTCCCTACAAATTGCGATAAATGGCGTCTTCGTAACGCAAAAATCACGAAACCGAATTTTCTGAAAGAAACACCTCGTGCAGGTGCAGTCGACTGACTACGTTGCTGGGAAAACAGACGACCGAAACACCGACGAAGATTTGGACAACTTCCTGAACGATTACTACCTCGAGGTGGATGCCGACGAGATCAAACAAAATTCTGGAATACAGAGCAACGATTATCGAGAGTTAGTGTAATAACATGTCGGTCGTTGAAAAGTATTTACATATATTATTCGGTCGCTTTAAATCTTTCAGACGTTTAGGATCCGAGTTTTTGCGATCAAAAAGACGCTCCTTAACCCTCGTTCAGCTGGCTCCGGGTCCATTTTGATCTATGCAATGTTTACGTAACAACCGCGAAACAACAGCCATAGTCGTTGCTTTCGTGCTCGTTGTAGCCATCGAAATAAACAAATAAAAAATGTATCTAATAACATAAAACTTCGATCGAAATCCACATATTCGAATGTGAACTAATAAAATTCAGGTTTGAGTCAGAATGAACCCGAAGCAGTTCGAGGATTTACACACGAAAAACCTTCGATAGTTTTAACCGCCAATTTCTAAGAGTTTTTATTCTTCAGATACGACGAGCATCCGTGCGACTCGCACAAAACTGAAGAGGAACTGCGCTTGAGGTTGTCCAATGGAAAGTACGACAACGAGGAACGTTCTCAAGACGAGTCCGACGAGGGTGAACAAGGTGGCAGACACTCGATTTCGATCGGCGACTCGGAGACCAATTTACCGATCACCGACGAACAAACCGAGAACGACGCCATTCCCGATTTCCACGCGGTTTGGAAGGGCGAGGGGAACAAGTGGGACATCAGAGAGGCTCAAGGTACACTTGGCTCGTTGTCCCTCTAGTCGCTCTGCGTAATTTCTGCTCATACGCTTTTTAAGAAACAGATATTCGCCGCAGCAAAAATCATGCTCACGTACATGGACAGGAGCGCTGACCCGTGCGAGGACTTTTATCAATACGCCTGCGGCAACTGGGCGAGGCACAATCCTATACCGAAGGACAAGGCGGCCTACGATACCTTTGAAATGATCAGGGAGTCGTTGTATTCCGTTCTGAAGGAGCTACTGGACGATCCTATACCTAGAGAGCTGGAGTCGAACTCCGACGACGCAACCGTGAAGGCCAAACAACTGTTCCAAAGTTGCATGAATTACGGTAAGTATATATGGACGGCTCCCTGCGATCGACTATGGAATCTCGCTGGCTCTTGAAACGTATTAACGTGTGAAATGTGGCTAGAGATCTTGGAGCAACGCATGGAACAGCCGCTTATACAGCTCCTGGACGAACTCGGCGGGTGGCCCATTTTGAGACCGAACTGGGATCCAGAAAAGTTCGACTGGCTCCTCTTGGTCGCTCAGTTACGATTGTACAACAACGATATCCTCATTTCCGAGTGGGTTGCACCGGATATCAAGAACAGTGAGCAATATGTAATACAGGTAAGAACCTGCATTCTCTAGGATCTGTGACGAGAAAAGTGTCGAGAAAGTGGAAATTAACTTTTACTATTGCTATTAACGGGATCTTCGAATCATAGATTTCGACAAACCATTTAATACGTTGAATGCCAGTCATTGGTCCGTACCGATGCTTTGAATTTACAATGTCTCTTTAAAGCGTTTACAAGGAACGAACACTAATATTTATAAACTTTTAAATAACGTTACTGGCCTTAGCGATGCTATAAAATAACAAGTGCACCGATAAACAATGGAATATTTCTACTTTTCGCGCAACAATTTGAAACATGTCGGGAATATTCTTAAATATAGAAAACTGACGTGGCAGTTAACGTATTAAGGAAGACCACTTTTGAACGTATATAGTCGCTTGTTTAAACGGATCGTTAAGGCCTAGGGATCGTTTAAGATCGAAAAATTCGCATTTTCACGTCCGTATTTTTTCCCGTATGCTCTCTAAGATCTTTCAGTTCTCTAAGAGATCTCCATGTCTTTCTCTAGATCAAGATCCAAAGAGAATTTTAATTGCAGTTCGATCAGACGTCGCTGGGTCTTCCTACCAAGGACTATTTTCTCCAACCGTCGAACACGATATATTTGAAGGCTTACAAGAGTTATTTAATCAAAATTGCGACCCTGCTTGGTGCGCCCTTGCAAAACGCCACCATCGACGCCGACGAATTAATAGAATTCGAGACGAAGCTCGCGAAGGTACACGATCGATACTCGACGATTTTATTCGCGATCGCTCTCCTTCGTCAGAGAACTCGACGAGTGACTTCGTGTTTCATAGATCACGTCTTCCTCCATCGAGAGAAGAAACATTTCGGTGTTTTATCAAAGGATGAGCATCGGGAAACTGAGGACTCTGGTGCCCCAGATCAATTGGCATCGATATCTGACGATTGTTTTAGCGCGACCAACGAACATTTCTGAGCCAGTTGTCGTCTACGCATTGCAGTATGTACAAGATTTGGTGAACCTACTCGCGAAAACCAGTCCACGGTACGCTGTTAAAATTACAGGTGTTCCCCAAAATTGGCGAGCAGACATCGTTCATTGAAAATTTCCTAACTGTTTTCTTTTTTTACTCGCAGAACCATCGCGAACTATCTTTTGTGGCGATTTGTCAGGCACAGAGTGAACAACTTGGACGACCGATTTCAGGATGCTAAGCAGAAGTTTTATTATATTCTCTTTGGAAGGGAGCAAGCACCGTCCAGATGGAAGAATTGCGTGGTACAGGTGAACTATAATATGGGTATGGCCGTTGGATCGATGTTCGTGAAGAAGTATTTCGATGAAAAGAGCAAGAACGATGTGAGAACCATTTTCTTTGTCAATTGTTCAAAAATCGATAACATTGAAATTAATATTCTTCTCTTGTACAGACCTTGTCCATGACTCGCGACATACAACAATCGTTCAGAGAACTTCTCAATCAAACCTCTTGGATAGACGACGAAACAAAAGAATTGGCGACCGAGAAGGTGGCCGCCATGCTGTTAAAAATCGGATATCCTGATTCAATTTTACAATCTGACCTATTGAACGAGCGTTACAAGGATGTAAGACTGAACCTTGACTCTTTGTCCCGCGGTGATTAGAGAATTGCGATAAATGCGTTCATTGTGTAACTAAATCTAATTCTTGACGCAACTCTAGGTCGTGATCCATCCAGACAAGTACTTCGAGAATACGTTGAATATCTTGCAGCATCTGACGAGGGTGCAGCAGGATCGTCTTGGCAGCCCTGTTAACAAAACTCTTTGGGACACTGCGCCGGCAGTCGTTAATGCTTATTACAGTCGCAGCAAGAATCGGATAAGTCAGTTTACTCTTCCCTAAAGAAGCGAAAAGAAAAGAAAAATTAATACAAGGGTTGAACAAAGAGTTTTTCAATCACTTGAGAAAATTAACTTTACAACTCAATGTTTTCATCGTTCGATTTTAAATTTCTACTGTCGGTTCGCGACGAGAAGGGAGTAATCCTTCGAGTGAGCTCTTTGTTAAACTCTTCTATCAACGACTGACGAGTTTCTTGAAACCACCATGAACTTCAAATTCATTGATATTATTTCATATTCGTTTGTCCATGTAACCAGTTTTATTTATTCATACTGCGTTTGGTATAAAAGTAACGAGTCGTTCTCGAGTATGTTTAGGAAGACAGGAATGGGACGATTTTATAGAATTATACTAGTTAATTTTGTATCGGACCTTGTACATTCTTATTTAAAACGAAGTTATCGAGAAAAATTGAGTAATGAATTGTTTTCTATCCTCAGTGTTCCCGGCTGGCATTCTGCAACCACCCTTTTATCACAGACATTTTCCACGGAGCCTGAATTTCGGGGGTATCGGTGTTGTAATCGGACACGAAATCACTCACGGTTTCGACAATAAAGGTCGGCTATTCGATAAGGATGGTAATTTACATAGATGGTGGAAATACGAAGCCATTTACGGCTTTCACGAACGTGCTCAGTGTCTTATCGGTAATGGAAGCGCTTTAAGTACCATGGTGTATTGCAAACTTTCGTTTGCAAGTTCGAAAACTGTTTAATCTTTCAGACCAATATAGTCGTTACACCGTGAGCGAAGTAGGGATGCAAATAGATGGGATTAACACACAGGGAGAGAACATTGCGGACAACGGTGGTATTAAGCAGGCTTTTCGAGTGAGCATTCTTCGCGCAGTCCGCTCTTTGCCTTTTTATAATTGAAATATTTAACGTATCTTGTAAAGCGGTTTAACCTTTAACAGTCGTACGTATGTATATCGCGGTTTCTGACGACAAAATGTGGTTCCAATCGCTCGCAGTTTTCCTCGGTGACTTTCAACCAATTGTATATTTGTTATTGTATTAATCATCTTCAATTGAAAAGTTTTTACTTTTATTTTTAATCTAAAATGTATAAATCAATGTAACGGGTGCATATAATACATTGGTGTTTTTACAACACTTTAAAGGCATTTTTTTTTAAATTTGACATATCTAATCAAAATAATAGCTTTGTTGTTTCGGTTCGAGAATAATTAAAAGCAATTGAAGTTAATTTAAGCACGATTTGGTCAAGTTGTTGTAAAATAAGAAATGTCAAACGCACAAATCAGGCATCTGAAACTTGTTCCCCTTCAGTATGGTTATCTTACCGCAAAATTGAAACTTCCGGAAATTTCAACATCGGTCGACTGTTTGTCCAATGTTCGTGGATCACATAATGCAACACAAAAAGATTACTTATTATAGAATATTTCATTATTGAAACAAAAATTAAAAAATTTCTTTCGTTCATTGTTCTCGTCTCTGAATTCCTCAGCTGCAAACCGTTACGTTCTTCTTAACGTTGTCGCTTCGATGAACTTCTGACTGCAAAGGGTTAATTGAATTTCAAAAATAATGATTACCGGTTTGTTGTACCGATAATATTGTACTTTAGTAATAATCATTTTTTAAATTGCCTACTTTCCCAAAATTCAATCATATTTCACAGGCGTACGAAAAATGGTTGCGCTTAAACGGAGACGCTGATGAGACTCTGCCCGGTTTGAACGCGACAGGAAAGCAGTTATTTTTCCTGAACTTCGCCCAAGTGTGGTGTGGCTCGATGAGACCGGAGGCGACTAGAAACAAATTGAAAACTGCGGTACACTCTCCCGGCAAGTTCCGTGTGATCGGCACCTTATCGAATTCGAAGGACTTCGCGGAAATATTCAACTGCCCACTCAATGCGCCCATGAATCCACTAAAAAAATGCTCAGTTTGGTGACGAACCAAACGTGCTCGTTACTCTGCCAAAGCTCATCGATCATGGATCGAGTGAATCTTCGCTTCGTTGAAACAGGACAACGTGATCAAGAGAGATCGGTATTGCGCTACCCCCGATGACCAAAGCGCTCGGAAATGGAAGTGTTAATTGTTGAAATTAATCTATACGTTTCTGAAATATTCTGATACTCGTTTCAAAAGTGAAATTATAATCCTTACTTACGCTTTTTAATGATAGTTAATTCTATAGAGCAATCGCCTCGTGTTGATCTTCGTTACAAACGAAACGTTACTTCTCGCTAATTAGAAAGCAACACACAGAGGAATTGATAAACCGATGCGAATAATAAATGTTGAGCTCCAAAGTGTTGTTCAATGAATAACGGGTATGTAACGTAATCTATTAGGGGAACAACTCTCGTACTAACAAAATATGTTGTATAGCGATAAACATTGCCGTGCGATACCTCGGTTTGTCGGTCCGAGTACCATCGCACAGCGTAAAATACTGAATATAGTAGATGTTGAGAAACAGCTGCGCTGTTCGATTGTCAGTGAAAATTGTAAGATAGAGCCAAAGACAATAATAATTTCAGACAGTCATAAAAATCTTTACAATCTATTTCCCTGTATATCCACACACTACTACATATATTGAAATTCTTTCATCGTTCTATAACTTATGCATCGTATGTCACCCGATCTCGCGGATCGTTCGTCAAACTGTGTCCTTACTGTGTCGGCATTTACCGATCGGCAAGGCCGTTTGACAACGCCGAGTAGTGTGGATGTGAATTGATGTTTCGACTCGGGCAGTGAAAATGCAATATTAGAAATACCGATCGGTTAAATTGTTCTGCAATATCTATCCGTATGGTTCGGCAAATGTCGACACACTGAGGATACAGCTTTACGCCCAACGTACATCATACATACTATAGATAGAAACGTTCACGTTGCATTCGTAGAAACTCGAAAGAAAACCGTCAATATTCGACCTGGTGTACAACATCTCGCGATTCGTCCGCGAAACTCTCACGTGAAGAAGTCTCGTTTATCATTGACTTAAATGAATGCCAAGTCATTCTTTTTTTTTTTGCCTTTCTTTCTTTTTACAAAATCTTTTGTCTCGCATATATAATAAATAGAGTAATAACGTCGTTGAACTTCGCAAACAGGGTATCGACGACACCGTGTCGTGGTTTAATAATAATAAAAAAAAAAAAAAAAAAATGTTTGAAAAAGTCTCTCGCAAGGGTAGAAAATACGGAAAACAAACTATTGGTTGTAAATGCGATATCGATTGACTATCTTGTCGCCTTGTACTATGGTACTCTAGAATGACAATAAAATACTTCAGTCGAGCAGTTCGAACAGGTCCGATCATTATTGACTTGTCGAGGTTCCGATCGGTTTCTGTGAGGAAGAGACTCGTGCTCGCCTCACGGTACACAACTCACAGTCGTTCACATAAACTCGCACACAGAACCGGAGAAGAAAGTTCCACCAATTTTACAATCCTATTTTTACAATTTATTTACGTATTGCCTTTCATATTGAGTGATTGAATGGATGAGTAGTAAAAATAAAATCGTACATGTATCGTACATTCAATTATTTAGTATAAAGCAAAGTAAACGAATTAGACGACAACTGAATCAACGGGAAAATTATAAAATCATCGAATAAGACTTTTTGCGAAAATTATTCTTTAAATAAAAAAGTTTTATACGATACTCTTATCCCTTTCGATGCAAAGGTTCGAACCCTTGGCAGATGTGCGAGGAAATCTTGTAATTGTATTTGTTAAACATATTTACCGATGTTGAACATCCACAGACTGAATGCTATATCAGCGAGTCCAGCAACTAAAGAGTTACGTGTTAAGGCATAAATAATATTTTTTACGATCATATAGTATGCTTTATACTAATTAATTTCCGTAGCGTGGGTTGACAATTGGTTACAAAAGGCGCATTTATTTGTAGTCGCAAGTTGTACTGATAAATCAGGAATTTTGTGGATACCCTTTCGTATTACTCACTTTTTTCTCGTTTACCTTACAATATACGCTAGATCGTAGTTTCGATTTCATATCTCGTAGACCTGACGTTCTTATACTCATATTTTTTATACGGTGTAATTAATAATATAATTCAATTCTGTGGAATATTCCTTTTTGGAAATAAAAGGCTCACGACTTATCTAGGAACACACGACGAATGATACAAAGGTTCGTCGCTATCCTTTAAAACTAAAAACAATATCGCTGAATATGTGTGTACGACGCGCTGATGAATAAAACAATACATGTATCGAGTAATGAAGAGTTTTTTTCAATCTGCATGCACCCTGCATTAAAGGGTCGTTTTTCAAAATTCTTCAATTTATGCAGATTGTGGATATAGACATTCTCGTAGTGATACTGAATACCACATGAAATTCGATGGCCTTAACCCTATTATGTATAGCCATTACAAATTATACGAGAGTTTAGATTCTTTACCTTCTATGACATTTTATCAAAATTGGCCTATTAAATATATAAATATATGTTTCGCGTGTGCTACTTCCGTCCACCTAATTAAAGTCAAGTGGAAATGTACCTTAACTTCCCCTTCAACTCCTATTACCACTGTTACGTATACGTATTGTGTTAACAAATATTCTTCACTTATGCAGAAACTGGTACTCCAAAATGTCTTCTTCGTCTGAAAAAAAGAAATAGTGTCTTATGTTTTGATTAGAAGCATGGCATCTGCTTAGCTGCACTAAAAGGACATACTATGTCTAGGAGTGTCCCAGTGCAGTATAATGAAACTGCCAAGGTAACAGAGATTTGCATGTACAGGTACAAAACTACATGTTTGCCTTGTATATAATTTATGCAAGAGCATTACAAACTATTTAAAATACATACGAATCGAGTGTTCTACTACTAAGTTATGTAGACACATTCGCATTTGTACAGATACGGATGCTCGTATGATGCTGTATTTGTTTAAACAAGCAATTAGAGTGCAAAAATGTCAAAACAGGTTTGAAGATGCATTTCAGTGTGTTAGTCAGCTTTATCTTAGAGCGTGGACAATTCTAAGACGAATGAATGGTTTCTTTGATTGTACCTAACATAAGGGAAAACTTATACTTGTAACAACAAAATAAGAAGTTAATGGTCATTTAAGTAAATAATACTCTCATAGTAATCGATCTATGTTGATATGAGATATTAGATACAGATTACTCTCTAATGTTTTAAGTTAAAAGAAAGATACAGAAAGAAAGAACGAGTGGCGGAATCACTCCTTGTGACAAAATAAAATACACTCACAGATATTGTCTCTGCTATTGTTGTCCAAATCGCTAGTCTGTGTATGAGTTTCCTCGTGCATACGCCGTTCTGCATCAACCGTCAGCGCAGCACAAGGCACAAAAATGACTCGATTACGTCTTTGACATGGTGTAATCCACATGCGCACAACGTGAGTTGCAAAGGAAATTGAGTCGGTTTGTATGTTAGACAGTAAAGCAGCAGGTCCTTTTAGAGCGGCACAATAAATAGAAAATAAAATAAACCAAATTCTTAATATGCCTGTGAATCACAAAATTTGCATTTCTTTTTGTTTCCTTTTTTAACGTCTTTAACAAGTAAAATCCAGTCGTTTTGCAAACACAGATTTTGTGTTTCTCAGACATACTGTACAACCTGTCTGCAACATAAAATATGTATATATTTTACAGAATAATATATAATGGTTGGTATCATAATGATATTGATAAATCAGTTTGCGTAACTACTTTCTTAAATATCAAATTACATAATAATTTTATCAAAACGAAAACATTCGTCGAAATTAATAATTAAATGCCAGTGCGCAATTTTCCAATGAAACTTCTTTGAATGTACATCTATATGCATCGAGTACCTAACAAACTGCAGAAGAAAAATCGTTTTGCGATACATATAAATATCGTTATATTACTCTCTACCGTGATAATATGACAACTTCTTATTCATTGTTACTTATAAGATGCCGAAGAAAAGAAAATGGAAAATTCAGTTTTTGCTTTGGAAAATTGCACAGAATGAAATTTTCAAACATGGCTGCATGTTATATAAAAAGACATTGATAATATCCACTAGATTATATATTTTATAAACATTAAGAAAGTAATGGAAATCATCGTTCGTGTCAATACAAAAACTAGAGAAATTGTTACAAAAGGCAATGTCAAATTTTTTAGAAGTATGAAATGTTTGAAACAAACATTACACCATATTTGAAGTAATCTTATACTTTTATGACGCCGATGCATTATATGCATCGAATGCAAATATTTTCTAGCGGCATTTTATAAAAAGAACGTTATTTAGATATAACAAGATATGCTAAATAAAAATTTATATAATAACGCAACGGCAAGACGCAATTAAACGTGACAAAGTCTGTTGAAATTAAATAAGCTTATGTGAGATGCAGAAGATATTCGTATGTAGATAAGATGACATCAGTTAATATAAACAATAAGAAATGCATACACCTGGAAAGCATGTATATAAATTATATGTCGCAGTTTTTTCAGTACTTCTAACACTGATAAGATGGCACATTTAATATGAGCATAATTTGTTCTATTTACATATTGTCGAACCTGTGATGCAGTACCACATAACATAATTGTAAACAATTTCTTTTATCCAAATAATAACTTGAATTAGTAGGAATACAATAAAAATGTCCTTCGCGCACGGACCATGTAGCTTAAATGATTCACCAATAATTGCCCAATATACAATAACGCTTTTATTGCATATTTTCTTTGTACATATATATTTTGTTTCCATTGCGAATTGCCATTAAAAATGCATTTGCAAAAGCAATAATTAGTGAATCGTTTAACATTTTGAAACAATATCCTCTCGATTTTAAAGAAATAGCTGCCCCATTGTCGTAGACAATCCTAGAACGCAAGCAATGGAAAAATATTAATAAAAATACGTACCTTTTTTTTTATAAAATAAGTATAATTTACATGCATTATTTATCAAATTATTGCAATGTTCATTACTTAAATTCTTTGACATAATCTGTGTTATTTACATGACCATGCTTGTGCTCTACTTCTTGTGCGATCGTGCTTTACATTAACAATTACACCACAATAATATTTATAATAAAGCGTGCAGTATAGTGTATATATAATATTGAATTATCGAAATTAAATACTGAGTTCTTCGTTCATAGTAATTATACTAGTTTCACTATTACTGTATGTATACTAGACTTCAGCACAACAATTGCATATCTCATGCGAGAAATTGCAGATTTACTTATTCACAGCAAGGTGCAATTACACGATTCTGCTTTTAATTCGTTTATATATACGGACTTATATAAAGATTCAGTTATAGATGTGAATTTCATTATGAAATATTACTCCAAAAATAAGTATACAATTAAGAATAGCCCTTTTGAATTTATACAGATCAAATAATAGGAAAGTAAAAACAATAGATGAATCAGGATCAACTGCTACAAGAATAAAAGTTTAAAAAAGGAGTCGAAATCTAAACGACATTATCATTATTACGACATAAAAAATACCTGTTTTACTCTTTGTTGAATTTAAATATTACATTTTGATGCAATCTCTTTAAATTGTATTAGTATATACATTTACATTTTACATGCAAATACTGTAACGAATATTAAAATATTCTCAATAAGGACAAACTTTAAAAATATGATTACTGTGAAGTACATAGTACAAGATGGAATGCAAAGTTGAGACGACATGTATAAACAAACTGTTAAAACTTCATGTATGAATTACATAAACCTGAAAAATAAATCGCATAGGGCAGCGAATAAATACTTTGAAATATCATGTACAAGTGATAGAAATCATGCATTAACTAGACATATAACTTTTGTTTGGTATTGGTGTTATTGGAAGGGAGATAATGAAAATAGTATTAAAAAGAGTATAAAGACTGTGTTTAATATTCACACGAACTTGTAAAATCTTATTTTTCATGAAACCGATGAATAAAATGTTTCAAAGTATTCATTCAAAACGTTCAATTGTATATCTTTCTTCAAATTTATAACTCATCTATTTACAACACCGGCATCTACATAACATCAACAAAGAATTCACAAGGATTTCCCATCGCAATGCGAAATGACTGTCTACTACCAGATAAGTCTTGTTGGTTCTGTTGATTCCCTGAACCAGTTCCTGTCTGCACAGACTGTTCAGAACCACTGGAACGACTGCGACTACCATTAGACCTCTTTCCATTAGAACCATTTCCATTACCAGAATTCTTATTCGGCATAGTTGGCACTGAAGGAATATGCAATTCGGTTTCAGACGCCGAAGAACAGGATTTTAAATCATGGATAGGTTCTTTGCAAATGTGCTCACTACCTGCGCTACTACCTCCTGTTAAAATATATTATTTTTAAATATTGAACTTTTACAGTATTAACCCTTTGCGGATGCGTGTCAGGATACTCCCAATAATGTACTGTTATAGTTTTGAGAGTACTTTGCGTCAGGAAATTCTCGTTACACAGAAATTGATTTTTTAAACATTTATGTAATAAATCATTAAATTAAAGTGAAATGAATAAACACATAATATTCCTGCTATCTTCTTCGAAACAGTCTCGTCCTGTCTAACGTTCTTACTCCGAATTGTCCACCCGCAAAGAGTTAATCATAAATAGTAACATAACAAACATAACTCTCACCTGAACCACTATGAACACTTTCTTCTCGATGGTAACCATAAACAGTTGGTTCGTTAGTGAAATTAAATGGCATTGGACTATATCCAGTTGCAGAATGAGGTGCGTATGTTCCTGAATAAGGCATGTCCCAGGCATTTGGTGGAGGTAATGGCCCAACTGTATCGCAATCTAGTTTCATGCTACTCATGGCTGAACACAAATCGCCAAATATATAATAACATTGCTCAGAAAATGTTATTTTATTTACTGTGTGCCTAATAAAACCAGCTTTCAGCATGAGGGATGCATATTTTCTTGCATCACGACGATCAATAAATCCTTCTACATGAGTATTCAGCCAATCCACCACATCTGCACCAATAAATGCATTTGGTATTGTTATTTTAAGCCACATACGATCACGAATCTCCAAGCCCGAATCTGGCCGAGCCATTGCTCGTACTATTGTTGGCATATCAGTATTCACTGTAAGGTGAAGTTCTTCTAATGGTCCTAGTAGAAATGCATTATTCACCCATTATTGTTTTTAATAAAATTTTTGAAACTTATATTGATTTATTTTTAATACAGAGGAATAATTACTTTCTGTATCTGGTAATGTGCTTGCAAGACTACTTGACGTTGATGTTAAAGTTGTGGCACTTGGTGGGCGTGGAGGAAAACCTTCACCCCTTATAGCAGCTGTATGTGCCACCCAAGCACCAGGATCTATAGGTCGTACAGGTTCTGTACGTGGTATTGTGAAATAACCTTTTGGATTAGGATCCCAGCATTTTGCAACTACTAATTTAATTGGTCTGAAAGATGTATATTTATCCATCATAACAAGACAATGCTATAATCTCTATTTATGAGTTCAAATCTCAAAATCATTATTTATCAAAATATCATCATTTTTAAACATACCCTGGTTTCTGAACCACTTCACGCAGTACTCTAACTGCTTCATCGTTAGACATATTCTCAAAGTTAATATCATTTACTTGAAGAATCATGTCACCAGGTTCTATTCGACCATCTAAAGCAACAGCTCCCCTGTTAATATTAAAATTTGCTTAATAAAATCACTACACTTGTAAGAGTAATAAAACTATATTTGCTCTGTACTCTGCAGTAATTATTCATTATACAGTGCCATTTATACAGTACAAATACCATTGCATTAAAATAAAACACATACCCTTTCATTATTGAACCAACATAGATTCCCCCATCTCCACCCTTATTACTTTGACCAACAATACTAATTCCAAGGAAGTTAACAGTATCCATGTTTAATGAAACTGTTATAATATTTAAGGACATTGTACTGTCTGTGATACTGCTAAAGGATGATGTTCTAGACATTGGTGGTAATCTGTGACGTCGTCTTCTTTGTGGTCTACGTCGATCTAATATGTAAAGATAAAAATTCATTTCTCCATTTACGTACATCCTTTTTGTAATAAAATATATTTCTCAGATAAACATATTTAAATAATTATGCGATATTGATTTACCTAAGGTAGCTCTGTCAACTGTACTACTCATATTGGTATGTCTGCCTGTTGTTGACGTTATACGGCTACTTGCATCGTCATCTGACTCTAAAAATGTTGTTGTTTCTAAATCTGAACTTAAAATAGAAGCAGTCTCATAACCGTGGCCTGATCTGTGCTTTGAATGACCGTTTATACGAAGTCCTGAGTCAATAAACAAATGAGAATAGTGTTTATATAGTAAAAATTTTGTATCAATATATCATTTCTAATAAAAAAATTATAAATAAAATTATAAAAATAATTATACAAATTCAAACAATTAGAGACAAGTTAATAGAATCGACAACATACCATTATACTTATTATATTTTTCATATTTGTCTGAATGATGTCTTGAACTTTTATGCAAATGATGCCCTTGTCGACTACTTATAATACTTTCAGTTTCAGTTAAAGTATCATCGTGTGAAAGTGGCGGTGGACCACGATTTGTATGACCAGGTGTTACATGATCAACACGATCATGTTTTGCCTCGCTGTGTGCCACAGAATCTGTGCATTGTGATGCACCATCTGACACATTACTGCCTTCAGCCGACACCAACTATTGGTAAATAAATTTATTTCTATATGAGATACTTCTTTTATTTCTAATTTAAACTTTCTAAATTTTCTATGTGTACCTAATTAAATGTATTTTTTTGATTCATTAATAGAGATTTAAGAAAAACTTTAAATTATACTAAAACTATCCTAAAATAAATTCAGTAATTAATCTTTCAAATTATATTTTAATTTTCTTACTTATACAGTGCACTAAATTGTTTACCATATACATGCTTTAAAATTAAAATTAAAATTGTTCTCTTTTAAGTTTTGTGGATACATAGATAATCACAAAACTTATATTAACCATCTTAATTATTTATAATTCTTGATATTAGTATCATGGAAGTTCATTCCGTTACAATATTTCTGTTCTGCATATTCATGCTTGACATAACTTTGCCAAAAAATGAGAGTAAAAAATGTATTGATATTTATTTTCAATAATATATTTAATAATCTTACCCAAGAGACAACACGTCCATTGAAACAGGGCAGATGGGCATCATCATCTACAATTTCTTCTTTCACCACACTGTTAAGAAGACCAAAAAGATTGTAATATAATAATTGTTTAAATTGAATAAAGTAAATATTGTAGCTAATTCGATTGTAAACATATATAGAAAAACTAAAAGACAAATAATACAAAGATTTTAACTGCAAGTAATAAATTTTATGCATAAACATAAAACAAAAATAATGACTTATGTAAATATTTAGAGATTAAAATGAAAACATTTTATTTTAATTTAGTTTTATAATGAAAGTCAAATATTTTATTTCTTATTTTTAAATATCTGAAATATTTTATGATGGGCATAACGATGCCCAAATTATGGGACAATGTAAATGAAGATAAAATAAAAATTTTGTTGAAAGAGAATTTTGAACACCAATTTGAAAAATTAATTTTGTTTAAAAACCCATTTTGGACTTACAGGAATATGCTACAAATAACAAAACTGTTTTTGCACTTTAGCGAATTACACAAATGTAAGTGAGAATCATTTGATTAAATGTATCCACAAATTTAGACCGTTTTTAAACACAAATATATTATTTTTCTTTGTATTTTTGCAATTTTTATTACTACAGTGCAAATATTTCATATAGTTTAACATTCAAAATAAAGCGTTTTATATTCTGAGTTTATATATTCTATTTGAAATATTATTTTATTCGTAACGAATTTGGCGTCTACTATTTAAAATATAATTTCGTACACCTCTATTTGTAATAATAGCCATGTATGGACGCACTGCATCTCCGCGTAAAAATACGATACAACGATCGTATTAGCGTTTAAAGCTCCCGATAGATGGACGCAAATCGACTGACAGAAATACACGCAGCCGAAAGGATAATTGTCAAAATGTGACTCTATCACGAAAGCGGATACTGTTTTAAATCGTAGGCCATTGACTTGCCTCGGAAGATGAAAGATAAAGTCTTACAATGATATCAATCGACATCATATTCTCATGAAATATATGCAACACAACATAGACTAGACATGCGTATCGGTGTGACACTCACCCAAAATCATCGTCCATTGATTTGAAGAAATACTTATAATTCGGCCGATTCAAGACATTCTTGAAGTCGGCAAGAGTGACCCTTTCCGGTGATATGGTGAGCTTCACCAGGTAAGGGGTCTCCTCATCGTCGATGTGATAAATGATCTTAGTCTCTTCCATCGTCCGAAACTCTGTTATTCTACGTACATTTGCGATAAAAACTGAATCACCCAAAGCCCACTAACTATGAACAATTCTCTTGAACCAATATGGCGCGTCACAGTTCGAGCCAAAGCCCTCGCGCGTACGGGGATTGTTCGCTCATGAAGCCCACGGAGCTTACGTGAATTCTGTCGCGCGTAACATTATCACGACTGCATGCAGTAAGTTACGAGAAAGCTGTTGACATTATTCACGACATTCGCGCGGCACGTACTCGTTGCTCCCGACGAGCTGAATTAAACGTCAACATTCTTGTCGACATTACACACACTCGCGACGGTCGGCCCGACACTCGACAGTACCTTCGAAAATTAGAAACGAACGAAGATAGAAAGACAATCTCGAGACCGATTTTTACACCCTTTCAACCATTCACTGCATCCCTCGTCAGATGGCATTGCTGCACCATTGTTAACGATAGCGAAGGGTTCCGAAATCCATTGAGTATTGCGTTCACTGTTTTGAATCTTATTGCACGTAGCTAGAGGGCCGATAGTCAGAAGGGCACAAAAGTTGTTCTGAGTTGTGATTGGAGTCCATCGGACGCTTACAACAGTCATATTTTGTGTTCCAAAGTACGCTCTTAGGAAGTTTGCATCCCTTGGACTTGTGATCTTTAAAAAGAACAGATAAGATAGAACGAAGATTCAAATATTTTCTCTCTTCATGACATCTTTCGAAACTCGGCAATCATTTATCTAACATTCAATACTTAAGAAATACATTTATCGGGCAGCATATATTTTTTAGGTTTAAGGAAAATATAGCATAGACGTGGTGTAAAATAGATTTTATAGAAGATGTGTCGCATATTCTGAAATACCGACCACGTAATATATCAGTGTTTTGAGCGACCTCTTCGTTTCAGAACGGTGATTCTGGGGACTCAACTGGACCACTGTAGTCGATAAAAGAAGTAAACATAGAAAACTCGCTTTTGTACATCGTTTGTGGTTCCGTTAACCTATCAGTGTCAGAAAGTACTTTAACAAAAAGTTCTATGCATTTTCGCAACTTTATGTGACAACGGATGCAATTTGAAGTATTTTAGCATCACGAAACTAAGAGTATTTTCATAGTTACGTCTATTCTAATAGCTTTTTAAAATTTGCCCAAGTATTAAGGAAGATCTAACAACATTTGGGATTTTAATATCTCTTTAGAAAATTTAAAAAATACTATACTTTTACTATAGATAAAAGGAAGACAACGAAGAAAGAAACAAAGAAAGCTGTTCATGATACTAGGAAGTACACGATAAAACCATAAACGATGTAAGTATAGGGACAAGTTTTCTATTTACTACTTTTGCCGTCTTTGGTAGTTCAGGTGAATATAGTTCCAAGAATTACCGTTCTCAAACGAAGAGGCCGCACCAAAACCACTGATATTTTACGAGGTTAGTATTTCAGATCATGTGACACCGATTCCCGTAACACAAAACGTCTATTCTAACGTATCGATAATTCTGATTGCTATCGAAATAATTTACATTTGTCATGTACAGTTTTAATTTCTATACTTAATCGCTCTAAAATTGTATTATAATCCGAATCGATAATGTTGAAAGTAACTCGAAAATGATAAAGGAGGTCATATATCAATATCTTATAAAACATAAATTCGTACGCGTGCGTACGTGACAGATAGTTTAATCACTAAAGTAATATATATATATATATATATATATTTCCTCTATGAGATTTACTCGAAATAACTTTAATTTTTCTTTCCCTTATTTAATTCTATAACAAGTTATGAAACATTTATGAAACACTAGACGCAAACGATCAAGTTACACTTATGAAATACTATTTGCAAACGATCACACCCAATTTGTTAATATTAATTACTATATAATTAATTATTGTATTATTACTAGCTGTTACTGGTCATAAAATTACTAATTACACATTGAGCAATATCGATTGTTCAAATCTCACTACACACTATATAGAAGTTGCCGCGTATGGAGAGCCGCCCTAATCACATCCTACGCATCCTCCTTTTCTATAGAACTTCAATATACCGTTTGTTTAGATTTTGCTAACAAGTGTTTGCAAAACGATCAAAATAAAGAACAGGTACACTGTGTAGAAAAATATAATTATATAGAAAAATGTATACAAATGCAATTACGACATTTCATAAGGACAAAGTTGTAGAACAGGAATAGTCAATTCAGTATCTCCTATTCAAATTTTCTACCAGTATTTAACAACACCATTTTAAACTGTCGAAGATACACTCGTTTCAAATCGATGTCGAAAAAAGTTCAATTAAATCACTTGTTTAATTTTAATATCTACCATTTTTAAAATTATGCTTGCGATCAACGATAAACTTAAAAAAGGACAGAAACATATAAATCTGTATATAAATATGTGTCATTTGTTCTAATAAATTAGATTTGATCGATAATTCATTTGAAATTTGTTCGAGTTGATTGCCATGAGTTACAGCGTCGATTCCACGGCGGCGCACTCTTTGCAATGGAATTGCAAATAAGATACTGTAACAGAAATAAAATACGTATTTTAAGCAAATGAATTAAAGTAAATGTATTTGCATTATAATCAAGCAACAACTGAACCCGAAATATATTGCAAAATAGACAAAGTAACAATTAACCCCGGGTAGAGATCGGAGAAAAGACGCGAAATCGGTCCAACGTTTCTCACAATGTCGATTGAATTTATAATAAAAAATATATTAAAATTAGACGAAGATACCGATACAGAGTGAACGAAAGTAGTAATAGCGATTAAAAGCGATCAGATTGCAATAAGTGAAGATTACACTTCATTAGTCGTGAAACCTATGGCATGTCTTATCACGCTAATTTCCACGGAACAAATGATGACACCCCACGCCGAAGCGTTAGTTGGCAAATTAAGTCAAGGTGAGCGGGGTCTCGTTGGAATATATATTTCTAAAGAAAAATTCAGATAAAAAATTTCAAGTAGAATCTCTGGTTGTAATAGGGAGAAATAAAGATACCAAATAAGGTAACGTTTAATTCGCCAATGATTTAGCAATATTACACTTTTTGACGTATCATCTCTTCTATGCGTCAATCTTTCGTACAATCGTACAATGTGTACGTAATTTTTGATTAAAATGTTCATTATTATAACAGCAGATAATAAGACTCTTTACCGTGCTAACATTACCGACTTTGATAATTGCATTGAATATGATTTTTGGAGACACGCATTAACGATTTGGACTAGAATAAAATTCAACGCTATTACATGCAACAATGAAAACTAAACACGACGAGAATTAATTATTTTGGTGGTAATCATAATCATAGATGAGATATATCATTGACCCTGAAAAGTACAAATATCGTTTTCCACATGTATCGACTTTGTGGGTTCAGTTGAATATAGTTTAGTGAATCACCGTTCTGAAACGAAGAAATCGTTTCAAAGCTACCGATATTTTACGAGGTTAGTATTTCAGTATGCGTGACAACAAATTCCGTAAAATGAAATATCTATTCCATATCTCGTCCATAACACCAATTTCTGTAAGATGAAATGGCTATTTTACATGTACAGAATATTTTCTGTAGCTGCTAGTTGTTATTCTTTACGGTTACAGCGTTGAATCCTTTTTCTTATCTGAATTGATAAAGTTGAATGAAATACGAAAATGAACACGAGCTACTGTACCGTGTAGCATTATTAATAGGAGGTCTATTTCATATGTAATTTGTGTACTCAGATAAAGATCCTGCATATAGTCAAGTTAGTAGGTATTAAAACGTTAAAAATTTATATTCGATATTACTCACTTAATAGAGACAAATATCCGGTGATTATAAAATGACTTTTTGTACACAAAATAGAACACACTGTATATAACGTTAGATATTTCTGATAACGTTTCGTGATAATTGGTCGTTCCTTTTTTTTTGATCGACAAGTCGGTTACACTGTGCTGCAGTTAACGCTTGTATCGACGGTACTGTCAAAGATACCGAATACTGCAAATTGACGCATATCTATTTTCATTCTGTGTGAATCGATCTGCTCTGTTACCTGCCGTGATATTATTTGCGACGATAGTCTATTAAGTATGTACTTGATAAGTGTGTAAATTTAAGTTACACCATTGTGCTGTTGATAATGAAAGCAACGATCGTATATATCTACCTATGTACCTTTATCGTCCGTATAATACCGGATATTAGATATAAATTGGACGTTTCTACTTCTGAAATGAAAAATTCATTTAAAATTGATATTTCACATTGTATGAAATTGTTTAAAATTTTTTAATTGTTCGTTTACATAATACGGAGAATAATTTCAATATTTCGCAATTAAAAGTAATAATCCAATTACGGGATATTTATTTCTCTAGCTATTCGGAATTGAATTGTAATTTCACGCAATACCAATTTCTAGCACATTGCAAATAGATACATACTTATATGTAGAAATAAACTCGACAGTAAACGATGTATAGTGTTATTTTTTTGTGATTTTGTATTCGATAAACTTGTTAAATTATTTTTTCGTTTAATATCCGTTTTACAGGTATCCAAATCGATATTGGCTATTTATTGTAAAATTTACATTAACATTAAGTATGTAAATCAAGGTTAGACCAAAATAACACGATAACAGATATTCGTTTTAAAATCAGACTTTATCGGTATATGACGATTGTTGCAAAATAACGCGCAAAATTTATTGGCCACGATGGAGGAGAAAGAAATTGTCCTTGAGTGGGAAATTTTTAGATAGTATGCGAAAAGAATATTCCAGTGATTTCTACTCGTGCTATTTTTTCCTGTTATTTATTGTAATTTCCAAAGTGGTCCTCAGGGTCGAATCAAAACTTTGCTAAGGACGTTTCGAAACTGAAGCGCGATTTATACGTATAAACGAAACGTTGATCTTCGGCAATAATTTTCTTATTCCTTTCGCTATTTAGGCAATACTGAACGCGTGTTCGAAAGAGCTATAAAAAGTCATCCAACTCTTATGTAATTTATCTACTTGATGATATATTGTCACCTTTGCGGGAATTCAGGGTAATGTGAACACTATTAGTTTAATGTTTCGTGTATCGTGGTGGATAATTTTTTCGTTTCTTGTATCTGTGTCCGTCATTAGTTACTACTTACGGTGTTATAACAACGGGTAAACGTTACGTTATTTTCTTTGTTACTACCTTGGCGTTGAGCATACGTCCAAGATACGAGACTGTTAGTTTCTTTACTCCCAAAGGTAGAATAAATTATTTTTACCGAGTTATTACATACTCGCAACGATGGTGCCTTAAGAATAACAAAATCACCAAGCGGATCATGTACAAGGCACTCTATAAAAACTCTATAAAAACATTGTTTCTAAAAAATCTAGTTCATGTTAATATAGGCACCAATATTTTAAGTCGGTGACAAGCGAGCGTATACTGTATTTCTGTTTTCAAGCATAACAATACTATGTTTCTCTTTACGTACATTAATTTATGGCGTACAAATATTAGTCCAATAAAGTCTAGTCATTTACGTCGCAAAGAAGTATTGGACACATTTTTATCTAGACAACGAACAACGAATTAGAACAAAGAATAATATTTTACGTGCAAATCATGAATAAATATTTATCCGGATAAAAATTTATCTGGATAGATGATTATTCGGATAATAGTTTATTAGAATAGCGTAGATGGGCGAATAAATATATATTCGTTATGTAAACGCAAAAACCATCTACATACGTATACATAGGCAGATAATAAATAAATAATGACGATAAAGTTTATTTCGCATTATGCTTCGAACGAAATACCCAAACTGCTCCATTGTGCAGGGAATACGAGCAGTATATAGTCAAAAAGTCGTCCGTCAAAAAGTAACATTTTTATTTTAGCGAATTAACTCAACTTTGCCCATATTTACCCCTTGCTCTCCCTAATATTACTCGCAGGATTCGTCGTCTCTCTTTTTCCGAGGAACAAACATCATCTCTTTCGTATGAAGGAGTACCGTTTGATACGTACACGTAATTCTTTTCGCAATGTTACGACGAGCAACGATACGTCTTTAAGAGTGTAGTACAGCACGTATTATACGAGGGCGAGGGTGATCAACAATGGCGGCACGACCTCAGGAGGCTCTTGCGTTCTCCGTTCTCTGTTTCCGACGCCATTTTACGTTGATTACGATGCGGTTAGCTCCTTCCAGTTTCCCACCATCCTACTTGCGTCTCGCCCAGAATTCACCCCCTCGAGTGCTATCCCTTCTCAGCACTTGCTCGTTCTCTACCACAACGTTTTGTCTTTATCTGTTTTACTGCTTGTTTGTCCCCCCTCCCGTTCCCCTTCTACCTCTCCATCACCCTCTCCCTCTCTTTGGTTCTTTTTTGTAGCCACCGCCTATCATCCTACCGACCGAACGTTTAAACACGGTGCATATCGAAACCCGGCGCGTAATCGCTTCTTCTCTTTTTGCGCGTCTCTGACACGCGTTACGTCGCGAGAAAAAAAGAAAAAAAAAAAAAGAAACGGAAAAGAAACTCAAGAGAACCAAGAACAAATCGACGCGAGTATGAACGAACGAAGGAACGAATGAATAAAAATCCAGTACCACGCGATCGGTCGCGGACCAAACGGACGGATACCTAAGCTAAAGTGGACGAGCTGAAGTGAGCGGCGAAGAGAAATGTGGACATAACGTGGCGGACGTCGCCTAAAAGCTCGTCCGATAGGTCGCATCGCGGTGCGCTCAGAACGTCGTCCTTGGAGTTGATTGTCGTAGATCTTATTATCCCCTCTTGTTCCAAGGAGGAGCCGAGTTACAGCCCGGGGAGTGTGTACGCGTACATACTCTCTGTCCGTGTTCATTCGTGCACGTGTTTGCGCGCGCGTGTATACCTAGAGGTTAGCCCGACGAAGGGTGAAGTCCCCCTTGTAGCCCCGGGCCAACCTTGTTAGCGCTAATGATGGAATTCACCGTGAGATGCGCAGGCGAGACAAGTCAGACCTCGTACTTCCGGATCTTGCTTCCGCGATCGTCGTTCAACGGCCACGATTATTCCGCGATCGTTTTATCGCGGCCGTTTACGGCGACGCGCGCGATAACATTTTTCGAAAACGGATTCTCGTTTCGGCGTTACGTAATCAAGGTAGGCCCATTTGCGAGAACGATCGCCGAACCATTGGAAACGCGATCGTACAGCACGAACAAATTGACAAGTAGTATCAAAGAGTTAAAGTGTCCCAACGAGTATATCTACGATGGTGTAGGGACGAGATCACGGAACAATGCAGAGACGGACGAGGGACGACAAGGAAAGGGAAGAAAAGATAAATAAAAATAGGGGTGAGTGTTTCGGAGCAACCTCAGACTCCGTTAGCCTTGGAAAGCCATTAGACCGGAAAACGAGGTAGAATCGCGGAACGCAATGGCGTCTAGAAACAAACGACGGCCGATAGGAGCGAACAAGCAGTGAATCACCTAAGCACTTGTTTACCAAGAGAATCAAGAATTCAGGGATGCCGTTCCGAGTCTCGGAATCCGGCCCCATCGGTTTTCTAACCCCACCACCGGCTTGTACACCACTACCAAGAGTCCTCGCCTCTTTCTCTCTCGCTCTCTCGTTCTCTCTCCTTCTTCATCCGTGCTTTCTCGTTCGCGAGTTCTCGTAGTAGGAGAACACTATCCGTCGCGCTACAGGCACGCGTCCCGCGTAGGAAAAGGACAGAACGTCGAATCGAAGGTTGGGAGTCGGTTAGTCGGGAGTGAAAAGCCCGCGAGGGGCGGCGGCGACGACGGGGACGGCGACGGCGACGGCGACGGAGACGGCGACGGCGACGGCGACGGCGGTGGCGGTGGCGGTGGCGACGGCGGCCAGTGGTAGACTTGGGGAAGGAGAGCCGGGAAAGCGGCACTAGAATCGCTAAATGTAATTCGGTTAAAAGGGTTTTAGCAATACAATGCATATAAACATGAGTGCCCCTCCTCCGCGTTCGTCTGCACGCTCCACTCTTGCGCCCGCACTCAACAGTCAACCCTGCTAAACACTCGCGACCACCGTGTTCTCCTTCAGACTTCGAGCAAGATTTTCATCGTCGTCGTTCTCCAGCGCGATCGGATCCCGTCTGACTACGAAATCGTGTGATTACGTATACCCAACGATCCGATCGAACGTTTCTCCTAAATGTACGCCGACTCTTTGGAAAAAAAAACTCGTCCGTGCCGTGATCCTTACCAATTGGCACGTATTGCGTTCCGTAAATTGGAAATCGAGACGAGTTTCTTCAAAATCGGTATACGTATTACCGAAATGTAGAAAACAATCCGCTTAGATTTGTTTAAAAGATCGTTTCGCTATTAGTCGTATTTCGTATCGCGTAACGATCAATAGCTACCATAAAAATGAGATCTACCGACAAAAGTACCGATTTCTCTCGCATCGTGAACATCACTTTGCAGCATTCCTCGTAGCACTTCGCGTTACGATACATTTCCATAGATCGTCCATCGGAAAACCTGAAACAAAGAGTCGCTGTTCCGTTATTATAGCGTATCGCGAGATTGTTCCATTTAGTCGGGTTTTTTCTCTTTTCCTTTACATCGTGCGATTACGCGCGAGAAGAAGTTCCGTAGTGTTCGCCGAAGCAAATGTTCTCGCGAATGTTCTGGCACCAGGCCATAATTCCTATTATGCTCGTTGCTATAGTCGAACGAGCCGCCGCTCGACAACCACCGAATCTTTGTAAAGCTTTTTCGGGGAAACACGAACGTAGGAAGCCGTGTTACGCATCTCCATCGGGAATCTTTCTTACGATCGTCGCTCGCGACTCGTCTTGCTCTTTGTAAAATTTCCTACGAATCGTCGACAACTCCGTGCAACGCAAAGATCGCAGTTTTCGAACGAAAAAGCGAAATCGTACGCTCTCATCGTAAACGTTAACGCGTCCTGTCGTTAGTTAAGTACAGCGGAGCGAACAAACTTCTAGACCGATCCGTATTCAACAAATGCAATTTTTCCTTTTCTTTTCCTTTCCGTTCCTTCGCTGACGACTGGTTTTCCAAACGGGTGGCTTTCACTGGCTGCGGCTAGCAGAAGCAGTCATCCGCGAAACATCGCGGAATTTGTAACGGGGAATTAGCATATCATAAATACTGATGATCCTGCTTGCGTACGCGTACGGTAACCGGTGAGTGGGAAGCTTATGATCGTGTCTTCTTCGAATACCGAGTCAAGTTTTTCACGAGAACAAAGACTCGTTTTACGCGCGACATAAATCTATACGATTAAACGATCGGTTTCGCGAAAAGAGTGCACGGGACCGCGCGAAAGTCCATCCGAGCGCAAATCGGAAAGATTTTTAGGCGGCTCGCCGTTACTTCGTCTTCTACTCGCGTCGTATGGGCATAGACGAAATTGCAAACGAAAGGAAGGAAAATGGAGTAAAATGTTTCTTTCTCCGATATCCATAATTTATTTTAGGAACTTGTTGCGACATAGTATGACGGTATCTTCGTATCGCACTCTCTACCTTGTTAGACGTACACGAATAATATTTACAGTTACATCGTTTATCATAAATAGGTACGTGTCTCCGGTTTAAGTAGATCTAGAGTAACGTTCGAGTAAAGTTACAATCGTGAAGATAGCATCTTTGACGCGCTCGATTCTCGCATTTCGTTCGCTTTTATACAATTTTTGCAATTCGTTACAAACGACACACGTGTGCACGCACACGCGCAAACACACAGACTCATGTACACGCGCACACACGCCCATAAGCACACGCACAAGTCTATACGTGGCCTAGTTTATTTTTTTACCTTCGGTAAGTGTACTGTTGCAACCCGGAGTAGAAATTGTGCGCGGGTTTGGATGCGCACTCGTCCACAGCAGTGGTCTACTTGTAAACATTTTGGAACATTTTTCGAGGCAGCACCGACCGGGATCTGATAATTAATTTCTCGGGATACGGTCGTCGGTATTTTGTTTTGTTCCCTATATTTACATACAAGTTTCGCAACGTTACAACCGGTATACATATAGTAAGTATGTACATGCACGCGATTCTTATTTCGATTTGTCTTCAGTCTAATCGATCGTCGTGACGTTGAATCCCCTTTACGTATTGTATATTTTATCCTTTATACGGGCTAAAGACCACGTGTTCTCATTAAACCTTCGTTCGGGACCGATCGGGTCTAACAATAAGTGTACCACCAAATATCATATGCGGCAAGTCGATGGAGAGGAGTAACGAACGATAACAGCTTACGTTACCGTTCGTTCATATTCAGCAGGGTCTTACGTTAGCTATTTTGGTCAGACTTTTATACCACGTAGGGCCGATAAAGTGGTTCCTGGAGTTCGGTCGTGCTCCTCTGTGTTTCTTGCAACGTTCCTTTAGCATCTTCCTGCGGACTCGGTGAGTTCGTACTTGGATCACCTCCGGTCTCCCTCTCGGTACTTCTTCCGTTTCCAGTGTCTTCGCCTTTGTTATTTGTACGTGCCTCTTGTTGCGCCTTCTTACTCCTTTTCCACTTCATCCGTCGATTTTGAAACCAGATTTTCACCTGAATTCAAACACATCGATCATCCGTCAATTCGTTCGACGAGGATACATTCAATGTGACAATTAGCGATAGGACTAATGCCGTACCGATACCATCGATACCACATAATGAAATACGATATTATATCGAACCATTTTGATTCTTATACCAAATCGGTCGATAAGTATCAATTGTAACAGCACGCATATATTTGGTATCCATTTTTTAAATCGATACCTTAGCAACGAGTAACGATCGACATCAATATCAATCTACACAAAACGAGCAGCTGTAAACAGACATAACTTTACTCAATTATTTCTATTGATTATTTCATTAATAATTACCTGCGAATAAAGCTTCAAATATTTAATTATACTTTGAACGATGAGATATTTTAAATCTTACTTTAAAATCGGATTTTTTCAAATCCCAAGACCAAAAATTACGATCAATTCCCCAAGACGACTACTTAAACCGTTTTTCGTGATTATCGCTAAAATCTTTGCGAACACATTATCGCATATAAGGAAGAAATGCTGAACCTTATCGAAGAAGTCGCCAAAATGTGAAACGAAACAACAATCTCTAGGAAAACGGAGTTTTTCAAATATTGAAAAGTTACATTATTAGCTTTACTTGTTAATTGGAATCGGATCGATTCCATTGAAAATTCAACAAATTCAATTACCGTAATTATTAATATTAATAGCAAACAGATACTGCCGCAAGTAATTAGATAACCTAGTCAATAAGAGTATATTACTTATTACAGTATTTCCTTTCAACTGCTTATTGCATACCGATTAGACATGGTTTCTCATTTTCCATACATTTACCACAGTATTGACGCCTATTCGTTTTGTTACGGTATCGATATCGAGCACGAACGAGCTATTGCAATTGGTATATCGATACTTTTGTGTAGGGTTCGATACGGTTTGATATTTATTTATTTATTTATTTATTAGTCTAACAGGGAAGGTTCCGTTTGGTACGAAAACGAAGGGAAAAGAATGGAAAGAAAATAAATAAAAAGATACTTTGGATATAGTACATGTGGAAGTATAAACAATTGATAAAAACAAATTAATCTAAAAAGAAAAGAACAAAAATAAACAAGGTTAGCCATGATTTAGCAGGTTCACGTACACGTTGAAACAGGATAGGGAAGAGTAAAAAGATTCGAGTTGTTTCCAAAAATACATAAATAACATTGTGCGGTTCGAACAATCGTTACGACCGCACTCTGTACAGAGTGCGATGAAATTCGTCGTAAAAAATTGCAGACCTTTTCAAAAATCTAGGTAGAACTACAACTAGACGGTATTTCGGAGTAAGGGATGAAACCATTTATGCAATCGCACAAAAATAAAAGATCGAAGAGAACTCGGCGTTTTTTAAGCGATGGTAAACCAAGATTACGTTGCATGATAGTGTAATCGTGACCGGAGATACACGAATTGGAACAAAGAGATCGTATGCAGGACATTGTGCCGAATTTGTTCGATCACGTTGCACTGATATTTGTAAAAGAAAATTGTGATCAATATCTCAAACTAACTAAATCGATTTAACCAATGAACGATAAAGTAATTTGAAAATCTTGGTATTTCTAAAATATCTGAAAATTCTACGAACAAGATCCAACGGTTTACGAGCAATGGAAGTCATCTCTTTAACGTATGGTGGTAAAAAAAAGAGATTCGAGATGAATAACATACCACAGTCGTATCATAAATCACTACAAGACGATATTACTAAATTACTTAACAAAACGATACTTTATAAATCCGGTACCGATAGTATCGACGCGGTATTATATTTAGCTTCATCGCTACATGGAAGTGAACGAAAGGAAAAGACCGAAATCGCGAGGGTGAACGAAACAAGGACGGATTAAAACATCGAACTGGAAAGAACGCGACAACATTTTGTTTCGGTGTAATCAAATAGAATCTGTTCAATCGTTTCAAGAATTCGAGCATTATAGCCACTCATGCGAACCGTATCGCGAGATCCTTCGAATCGTTGCGAACGAATATAGAGACTCGATGTTTCCTCCTCCAATCCCGTAAGAAAACGATGTAAATCTTTCGGGCAACATATCATGCGCTCGAACCGACCCGCTTCAGCCCCGTCCCGATTACATCTTCACCCTTCGGGGGAAACGCGCGTGCCTTCTTCTCGCGACCGAAGATACGTATGTACCTATACTTATGAGAATACCGCGATACGGAAATACCGAAATATCGAGGCGCAAATGGAATCGAACGAATATCGAGAAAGCTGTCTTTTTCCTCCACTTCTCGAGATCGATCCTCCACGTATCGAAATATCGATTAAAAATCACGCCAACGTTTCAGATTTCTGAAACGTCGGTTCGATTCTCTCTTTCTCGACCATCGTTCGTCACCGACGCTGCAAAGAAAAGAAGAAGAAGAAACAAAGTGACGCGAGGCAGAGGCGACGGTGCTTCGATGTTCGAAAGGTACAAGCTCGAGATAGAATCGGTTAAATATCGAAACAAATCAGGGACTGAGCTCGCCATAACTCAGACTTTCGTCGCTATTTGCCAAGCGATCCATCAGAACACGTAAGCTTCGGAGTTATGTTTAAGTTGTTGAACTACGCGAGAGATTCGCTCGTTCGCGCATTCGAACCGGCGAAAGAGAAAGATCCTGGATTATTTCACGGATTTTTCTCGAGGCTCTTTTTCCTTTTTCTATCCCTTTTTTACTTTGTTCTCGACTCGATTCCGTTTCCATTCTGTCGTTTTCGATTACGCGACTTCCCGAGCTCGCGGCAACGCGTTTCCCGACACCCTATTCAATGTCTCTCTGTCTTACGAAAATTCGGACACGTTTCCATCGAACAGGATTTTGTAACACGGGAATTTTACCTGCGTCTCCGTAAGCATCAGCGAGGTGGCCACTTCGAACCTCTTCGGTCTGCTAAGGTACTTGTTCTGTCTAAATTGTTTCTCCAACTCGAGAAGCTGTTGCGAGGTGAAAGCAGTTCTTGGTCTTCTAGTTTTGCCGAGGAGAGCGTGCTGGGCGGCGCAACCTTCGAGCAGACAAGTAGCACACGATTAACCAGACTCTTTCGTACATACGTGGTGAAAAAACATCGGAAAGGAAATAATAGGGGGGGGGGGGGAATCGTTATCGTTACGCGCTATCGATAATCTCGTCTCGTATAAATACCAATCGGGGAACCAATAAAAATCATCGAATGCTAATGCAATTATCGCGAGTGTAAATCCCTATGGGTCGCGATGGTATGATTTGGGGTTGGAAACGGGGGGTAGAGGACTAGGGTGGCCGCCCTAACGATTAGCCCTACGAACGACTCTTGGTCGCATTCGAATCTCTCCCCTTATGGTTCCACGGGCGTAAATCGAGGCGAGGTTTAACCTCTTTCGTAATGAGAGACGCCGATGCTTTCACCGATCTCAAGAACGTTCTCGAGGTCGGTGTCTTTTCGATTCTTCGAAAAGAAGAATCTTGCACCGGGTCGCGTGCAAAATACGATATAATAACAACGATCTTATGCTTATCGAGTGATCACTTTTGTCGATTATTATCCATTTTGTAGCGAAAATCGTTTCCTCCGGGTACTCGGACCCAACCAATTGTTTCCAATTCAAGAAAACTGGTCCGATCGAAACGCGCGCAACGTTGAACAATGAATATCGGACAATTTACCAAATTTTCTCCTACTGTTGGTTCCAGCACACGACGCGCACCTCCCCCAACTTAACTAGCAAGTATGTGACCGGCTGTCAATGTTTGTACACATGGCTGTGTTTAGTCGCGCGTACACTCAGATTAATCCGGAACGCGCGATACCCTTATGTCGCTCTTAATCAGCCGCTTAATCAAACGTTCGACACCGGGGACGCGCTTAATTCTTTTACACGGGGGTTGCTGGTGCGCAGAACCGGGAATGTTCTCGTCGTGGTCTTCGTTCGGTCGAACGATCGACGATCTTTTTCGCGATCGAACGATCTTGGTTACGTTCCGCGGGAGGTTCGTTCCGCGTTCGAGATTCGAATCGTCATGCAACGTGTAACATTCCTCGATGCGAACGGTCGACAGCTTCGCTTTCTCTATTTACGTTATACATACATAGAGATATTAATCGTCTCCCCAAAGGGTGGCTTGCCACCCGCTGGGCACATATGGTCCGTATTCGGTGATTTTCTCCCTGTCGTTTCGTCACAATTACTATTTGGACGATTGCCTCTATTTCCCTTTATGATTTACCACCGTATCCTTTCCTCGAATTTGACGCACGGTTGCCGACGAGTTTATTCGAAGATACATCGCGAAACCCATTCCAATCAGTATCGTTCCGTACAAATCTACACGGTCTCGTTCGCGACACTTTCACGGGTAGATTTTTACCGATCTATTCGAATCGAGGAATGAGAACCGTTCGAATCGAGAAGAACAACGGGGAAGCTACCGAAGCTCCAGGAAAGCAAAGGTGCCGGGGAGAAATGGCACAAGTTATGACAGATGTCGGTAAACAAGAAGGGCGGCACCATCGAGTGGACAATCACCATTTTCGTACTCCTCTATGCGGCGTAAAGCAGTGGGGTGCCGTTAAGGTTAACGTCGTTCTCGTCCCGCCACACTTTTATCATGATAATTTAATTTATTTGGGGTCCTATTAGCCGCTTCACGCCAGGCCACCCTTAAATCATGCTGATCACCGTGCCGGTAAACACCAACCATTATCTGTACTTAACGCGACTCTCTATTCCCCGCTCTTCCCTCTCTACCCTACTACTCTTTCGCTCCACTTTCCCCTATACCGTTCTCTCCCGTTCTATCTCTCCGCTTTATTCATTATCGCCTCGATAAGACGACCGATGTTCGTCGCGTATACGAGTTCGTGTCGTATACCGGGTACCCTGCCAACCAAGCGTTTAATTTACAACTTGTATAGATTTCGATTACGGGTAGCGTAGGATTCGATCTCGACCAATCGACGAATTCGAAGCAGCAATTAATATTTATTCGTTTCGGTAATTAACGACTCGATAATCAATTTCGCGCGAAATATATTACAGCCGGTATAAATTTAACGAGATACAACGAAAAAGTAGACGCGAGATTGTGCAATACAATCGAGTGATTTTAATATCAAAATGCAATACCCTGTATGACGCACTCTCGATGCATTGCGCACGAGACAAAGAAATTCAAATTAATCGCACAATTATAAAAATTGAATTTTTTGAAAAGCGTTTCGTCTGCCTATTAACGAACATATATTGTTATCGTACGATCCACCAATGTTGCGTTAAGCGTATTTAATATTGGAGTATAATTGACCAAAATAGGCATATTGTTATCCATAATGTACTGCCGTAACGCATTTCCTTTCGACATACGTAAGTCCCTAAATTATACGTCGTTTAATCTCAGGTATCAGGATGTCCGGACAACACACTTTTATCATTTTAAACACGTGTCGGGAAATTAGCAGACTCGTCGCCACGAACGAACAAAAAGTAATTCTTTTCAAATGTATAACGTAACGATTCGTCGAATTAAAATAAAACGTATACATTGGATAAAATAATTATTCGATAGACGATAATTTACTATCGTTTGCTCCGTAATTGTCTCGCCGTTCCGCCGTCCCGCGTCGTGCTCCAAAATGTCCGCCCGCAAAGGGTTAAATGCGATACCAAACTTGTTACCTCGCTACACTCTTCCCAACGTTTTCACCGAGTCTCGTTTAACGCGGTTCCTCTATATTTAATTTTACCATTATCGTCGACGTCTATTGCTCCATTTTCCGAATAAATCCGACGTTAAGTTTCGATTACCACGTACTGACCGCACCTAACCCATTTCGTGTTCAACTTATCGTTACATTCGTGTATTCATACCTCGACTCTCGCGTAACATAGACGTTGAAAAAAATAAATAAATTTTCGAGTATCCACGCCGGATACGTATATACACCTAGGTACAGCGATGGTTACGGAACGAACAAGACACGACGCCCTAATCGTCCTCGTTAACCTAATCCGGTTCGGAGGTTTATTCGATCAAGGTTAATTGCTCGATGTACCTGTCCACGAGGGCTCTTCCGTGCACGGTATTTTCGACGACAAAATAAATTCTCTGACGATCACGAGCGATCGCGATATACGCGAGAAAATGGCAGCGATCCCAAAAATGCGCGACCATTGTGCGATCGAGAATTTTCGCTACACGAACGCGACTCTACCGGTAGATTCGATCGCGAGTGGTTATCTCGTCCGGTGGACAGCAATTATTCTGCACCGAATTGCAAATAGAAATTACCGAACCAAATGGACGCGCGTATGCGCATATACCTGTAGTAGAGCGAAGCGTGTCTCTAGCATCGTCCGATTTTCACGGCACAGTCGTCACGGTGAACGTTTGGTACGCTCGGATTCCTTTCTTTCTTTCTTTCTTTCTTTTTTTCTTTCTTTCTTTCTTTCTTTCTTTCTTCCTTCCTTCCTTCCTTCCTTCCTTCCTTCCTTCCTTCCTTCCTTCCTTCCTTCCTTCCTTCCTTCCTTCCTTCCTTCCTTCCTTCCTTCCTTCCTTCCTTCCTTCCTTCCTTCCTTCCTTCCTTCCTTCCTTCCTTCCTTCCTTCCTTCCTTCCTTCCTTCCTTCCTTCCTTCCTTCCTTCCTTCCTTCCTTCCTTCCTTCCTTCCTTCCTTCCTTCCTTCCTTCCTTCCTTCCTTCCTTCCTTCCTTCCTTCCTTCCTTCCTTCCTTCCTTCCTTCCTTCCTTCCTTCCTTCCTTCCTTCCTTCCTTCCTTCCTTCCTTCCTTCCTTCCTTCCTTCCTTCCTTCCTTCCTTCCTTCCTTCCTTCCTTCCTTCCTTCCTTCCTTCCTTCCTTCCTTCCTTCCTTCCTTCCTTCCTTCCTTCCTTCCTTCCTTCCTTCCTTCCTTCCTTCCTTCCTTCCTTCCTTCCTTCCTTCCTTCCTTCCTTCCTTCCTTCCTTCCTTCCTTCCTTCCTTCCTTCCTTCCTTCCTTCCTTCCTTCCTTCCTTCCTTCCTTCCTTCCTTCCTTCCTTCCTTCCTTCCTTCCTTCCTTCCTTCCTTCCTTCCTTCCTTTCTTTCTTTCTTTCTTTCTTTCTTTCTTCTTTCTTTCTTTCTTCTTTTTTTCTTTCTTTCTTCCTCCCTTCCTTCCTTTCTTTCTTTCTTTCTTTCTTTCTTCCTTGTTATTTCTGCTCTCGTTCCATTACAATCTCCTCCCACTCTTTCCTTTGCGCGCGCTCGGCCGCTCTCTCAAGCGTCTTTCCGTGCCTGGGTTTCGTGGTTCGATGTTTCTCTCTCGCGCGTCCACCGTTCTTGTTCTCGTTCTCGACTTCCGTCGATGGGTGTGAGCCGTGGTGCGCGCGCGCACTCGCGAGATCGTTCTCCCTCTCCTTGTTTCGCATAGCGGCGGAAGCTCCGCCTGTAGCCCCGAGTCCTCGATACGACCCGCCTCCGAATTCTCAACCCCTCGCGTATAGGAGGTGAACGAAGACGAGCGAGAGGGTAACGTTGGCGGTATCCTACCATCTCTCTACACCCTCGATCGTGAGACGTCATCGAGACTCCTCTTTCCCTGCGCCACGGTTACAGGATCCATGGTAGCGAGGGGGTAGAAAGAGCGCGACGACCTGCCCAGCCCGCCGCGGAGGAAAAAGTTAGCCAACTTTCGGTCTGAGATGATTATTTTCTCTGTCCGAAATGGTTGGATTTAATTTCAAACTCGCTTCGCGAACTCGCCACAAATCACGTCATAAACATCCAGAACGTTAACGTTTACTTTTACCCATCGGACCGCTAACCGAGAATCGCTCCACGTTTGCGTTTCTTCACCGACGCGTTATCTCCCGAATGCGACACCGTCGTTGACACTCTGTTCTCTCCCCTTTTTCGACGCGCGATCGGTGGTACCCTTGCATTTTAACCGCAAACCAATGCGACCGAGAAACGATTCATTTGTAAGCGTCCTTTAAGCGTCAGATGCGCGCGACCGTGATCTTCTTTTGCTACATCAACGCTTTTTCACCTCTGTTCTTACGGCAACGCAGCGAACACGTTCGACGTTTGTAAATTTTACCACTAGGTTCGAAAAGATTCTACCAATTCGAACTTGCCCCATCGTCGAATCAAGCTTCCGCTCGATTTTATCTTGCTTGTACATTTTTAAAACGTATAGAGTGTTATCTCTATTACCTTGCTCGGGCTAATATCCTGGTACCCTTATTTTTTGTTCACGAACCGATACGAACGAAGAGCACTTCGCCGTTAGACTCGAGAAGATTTTAACAATTCAAACTCGCTGGATCTACGCGACCGGGTGGTTTCTTTTGCTTGTACTATACAGAGATCGTAAGTTGCCAAGTCCCTGCATACCGAACGACAAAGGGCAAGGAGATTGGGCCTTTGCTTCTATTACGTAAAATATATCGGGATTATTTTACGAAAGATACGAGTAATTGTTTCGTTTCGCTGATAGTTAATATTCCGAGTCTATGTTTACGCCAATGCGTTTCGATCGTCGCTCGTTTTCGCTTCGTCCACTCTGTTTCGATATCTCTTCTTCGCGACATTCATCGCGCTAGATTTGCATACGCGATCGCCTTAGCCAATAACGAAATTGCGTGTAATTGCAAACAGGACGACCGATCCGATGCGTTAACGATTTACGATCTCTGCATAGTACGGTAGAAAGAACAGGAGTTAACATTTTTAAACGTCCTAACACCTTTATTTTTTGTCCGCGGACCAAAAGATTTCAACAAGATTTTAACAATTCGGACTCGCCGAATCGATGCGGCCAAGTTTTACTCGATTTTCTCCTGTTTGTACACTCGCCTTTGTAAGTCGATCGCGTATGCAAGTCTAGCGCGATGAATATCGCGAAGAAGAGACATCGAAACAGAGTGGACGAAGCGAAAACGAGCGACGATCGAAACGCATTGGCGTAAACATAGACTCGGAATATTAACTATCAGCGAAACGAAACAATTGCTCGTATCTTTCTTAAAATTATCCCGATATATTTCGACCAATAAACGCGGTTTTACGCCACATAGCCGAATATGGAGGAGCAAGTCTTATTCGTGGACCAACTACAACGGAGAACAACAATATCAGTGCGTGCACACGTGGATGGAACATCGCCGTATCAGTGAGTGCACGCGTCCAGAGCTACCGTTGCGATCAAACCAGATCATAGAGATATAGGACGGTGCGTTTGGCCGAACGTGGAACGTTACACATCGGGTAACCAAGATCTGTTTGCTTGCGGGCGGCCAAACTAGCTGGCAGCTAATTCAGAAACACCATTACCGCCTATATGCCTATAGATAGGTAGACTGATGCGACCGCTACAGCTACCGCCACCGTCACCGCCACCGCCGCCGCCGCCACTCCGGTCGTTTTCAATGTTTCCATCCATCCACCTACGTTTCCCAACACCTTCCTCCCCCAACGTGTATACGTTTCCGATGTCTAGATTCACGCGCGATGCACGTGCCTTCTCGATTAAACGCACCACCATCTTTACGCGCGAAATGTATAATTAACGAAAATAGTCCATTAACTCTTCCACTGAGCGATATCGCGCGCAAAGATGAATAGTTTGCACGTGCTCGCGCAATGTCATGCGCGATTATGTCTACGCGATCGCTGGTACTTTCACGTGGTTGCCCGATAACAACGTCGCGCCCGATCTTCCTCGTGATTTCGAATCGAATTCCACGAAATCGCGCTCCGAAACTCTGGGAACAGAAACACGTTCAACGTTCGCGCGATCGGAACTGATTTTAGAACGGTGATCAGCGACGAAGGTGTTCGCGTTAACGAGAAATCGACCATCGTCTACGAAAACGGATCTCCGATGAGCGAAGGTAGAATTTTTCACGAGCATCGAACGTTCGTTGCGTCAATTCGAGGAAAACAGAGGCAGAAACACGTCGTAATCGGTCGTAATCGAAGAACAAGACATTGTTGCAAATGCGCGCGCCTCGACGCTTACGGAAAATCTTATTTTTAAGGAGCTTTCTACGAGTGAAGAAGTACAACAAGCGATGAAAATTATCTTCCCTAAAGATTCACCTTTTTCGCGTGCTACTTTATGTACTGTTACTTGCGTATTCTGATTCCAAACACATTTTTTTTTTAACTTATCTTCTCAGTTTCTTCGACCGTTTTATGTTCACGCGTTAACTTGGAGGTTTAAGAGCAGCCTCTGCGATACGATCGGTCGTACCTCGCAATTGAAAAATGTATTCTTTATATAACGGTATCTATTCTATTTATGCGCATGATGAAAGCGTTTAATAATAATAATAATAAGTGGAATAGCGTAGAGGTCACGATTGACTAAACGATCAGGATCGAAGAGTACCTTTTTCATCGAAATTGGAAAATACTTGATCGGCGAGGAGAGATCAAACCGATTTGCGTTCTTGGATCGCTCCAAAGATGAGCGAAATTAGCCGTTGAAGCTGTCCGTAAGTCCGTGGAGTTTCCATGGCAACTCTAGAACGTCGGTACCGGCGGTACGCTATCTGCCGAGGGAAGGGCGAAGGGGATGAATAGACGGATGAATGACGCACAATTAACTAATTAAATCATCCACCAACCCTTCGCGTGCTTCATCTCTCGGGTATCATCCCCTTTTGTTGGCAGATCTCCTTCCATCTCGTCGACATCTTTGGCCATTGTTTTTTCTCCGTGCTTCGCAAAACGAGTCGTTCTGGTAAACGAGAGGAGAAAGTCGAGAGACGAAGCCAGCCGGTAGAAGGAGGGAGGATAAATGAAAAACAACGAAGAAGGGACGAGAATTCGAACGAACGAACAAAAGATACGAACGTCTATCGAGTATCGGAGTTTTCACCGGAAACGACGTCGATTCGACGACCGACGAGCGGGTCGTTCGGATAACTCTTAAAGACGATCGTCGCGGTGCGAACAACGGTGTCGATATCGCGCGAGTGGAATTAATTGAAATGTCGTGTCTTTTCGGTCGATTTCGATTAATCCGAAAACAAACTGGTGTCGCGTGGATAGTGAAACGCGCGGATACGAGAACAGTTTTTCGTATACACGAGACAGAGATATCGGTATTCGGGGATACATCGAGAACCGGAAGGTCGCGGAAATACGAGCGCGGCCGCGCTACCTGTACTAGTTAAATTTCGATACGACGAAGCTTGGCTCCAAAATAGATGAAACATGGTGTTGTCGCAACGTTGCCGCGGGCATAACGCGCGACAAATATTCCGCAAATAAAAGCTCGCATCTCCTGCTTTCCACCCTGTTCCCCCCTGTCAGCTCACGGTGCCGAGCCGATGAGTCGCGCACTCACCATTATTTACACAGCGTCGAGAGCGTACGAGGATGCGAGGGAATACGGTAGAAATAGGAAGAGAGAGGGAGAGGGAGAGTAGGAAGGACCGAACGGGACGTTACTCCCATCCAGCAATTTTTTAACAAGTCGAGTCCGTGTTCCCTGCCGACGCGATAACGGCCGCTTCAGGTGGGGCTGGATGCAATCGTTTTATTTTATTCCGCGAGACCGCTTTTTTTGTCCTCGTTGTTCGTTTTACGCTATCGGGTTTTCGCCTTTTTCGTCGACGTTGGATTGCTCGGCAACTACCAATCAGGATCATCTGACAGAAAGTACCCCGCACTCCGCCCCGAGCACCACTCTCTTTTTCTCTTTCTCTCTTCTCTACATCTCCTCCATCCCCCTCACTCTCTGCATCCACCCTCTCCTATATACACAGGCGCATTTACTCTTCCCTCTTTCCGCCCCGCTCTCTCGTTCTCTCTCTCTCTCTCTCTCTCTCTCTCTCTCTCTCTCTCTCTCTCTCTCTCTCTCTCTCTCTCGTTCTCTCTCTCTCTCACCTCCGTTCCCCTTTATTCGGATTCGGTCCATCTCGGCAACCTGGTCTGCTACGTTCACCGACCAATTTGTTCGATAAAAGCTCTCGACTGATTGGCTGGACAACGCGGCCACGGCTCTTTTTTCCAAGCGTGAAATTTACCGTGGTAACCGACTCGTCCTTTTCTACCATGGTTGCGTCTATTCGTTGCCTAGAGTCGGTACTTTCAATTCTTCCTTCGACGCGCCCGTTCCACTTCTACCGCATGTTTTTCTGCGCCATTTCTATCCTACGATTTGCTTCCCGAGTTTTCGGCGCGTTCGTACGAGGCATCGAAATACGATCGTCTCGAGCGCGAGAAGCTCCCGAAATGGCTCGAGACGGTTTCTTTCGGGAGACGCGAACGCGCGAAATATCCAACGCGGAAATGTTCGATCTGATGATTTTCCATGAGGATTGTACGACCGAACGGAACGACACGCGCGCGATACACGTTTCCACGCCGCGATGCGAAATTTCCCTTCGATATTATCGTTTGACAACCGATCTGAAAACTTGAGTAGCCGGTCAATATAGCGCGGTAGAGCGTTACATTAGGCATGTAAACACTCGTTATCTGCCCATCGTACGAGCAATCTGTCGATCCATTTCACGACGTTGCTACAGCCTCGCATTAGCGACAAATATTACGCGATACGTACGCGTATCAAACTAATTTTAACAAGTCAAATTGACTTCCTAAAGAAAATCACTGTCTTCGTCGTTTCCGTCTTCGAATCCACCCAAGAGAACGATAAATGCTCAGTTACTAAGAGCTGGCTATAAAGAATACCCCCAAGTCACCGAACGACGTTCATGATACGAGAGAAATTCGTTTTTTCGCGCGTCGATCAAGTTTTCCTTGTAACGACGCTATCGAGCGTTCGTACGAAATAGTTTGTAAAAACTTAAAAGCTTAAAACAATAGTTTTGCATTGATCTGGGAAGATTCCGTAGATGCATCGCGCAAGTCCACGAGCGTGTTTTCGAATGTGGTCGGATCGTAGCAACTTCCCTGTCAAAGAGGATCGTTATCGGATCGAGCGACGACGGTTATCGCGCGTGCTCGATTACCTCGCGAATCGTCCTCGAATTTTGAATTTGTCCGAAAACCAGTGACGTGGATACCGAACGATCACAGGGAAAAAGTATGCGTAAAGGAGGGACGAATGGGAAGAGACAAGGATTCGAAGGACGAGATCTTTTATCGTTTCCACGAAAATGAATTCGCGGGTTTGAATCGCCTCTTCGAATCATACGCAACGCGAAGGAAGTTCGGCAAATCGAGGACGAAGGAACGAAGCTACAAGGAGTGTATACTCGTTTAGAAAGCCTTTGGAGGCGGTTATTATACGACGGAAACTTACCGGCCAAATCGGCGGGTAATCTGGGATACAACATTCCGGTCCTGGCCAACCACTCGAGCTGAAGTGGATGAATATGATGCTGCTGAGGATGTGGTCCGGCGGGCTGCGAGTGTCCGACGGGTTGACCTTCCTTGTGTATCGAGTGAAACGCGCTGCCACCCGCGGGATGATAGTATAGTCCACCGGGGTGAATAAGGGGCCCGCTCGGATGCAAGAGGAGGGCTTGATTCTGTCGAGTTATCCCGGCACCGCCGAGTGCACCGTAATGACCGGTCGGTAAACTCGGATTGCCGTGAACACCGTTCCCGGTCGGTTCCTCTGATCCCGGTGAAATTGGGGGACTCGAGACCGGGCTGCGACTCGCGTTGCTTCCGGAACTGGCGCTTCCCGTTCGTGTGGGATCTACCTCGATCGACGCATCGTCCTCGGCGTTCTCCAGTCGATCGACGCGGAATCCTCCATTCCCGGTGGTAGCCGTGTTCTCGGCTCTGAAAATCGCTTTGCCGCGTTGGATCGAGACCGCCGTCGCATCCACGGATTCCGCGCGTACGTCGGACAAACGTAGGTCGTGTCGTTCGCCGGCATCGCGGACAAGTTCCAAGCTCGGTGAATCGGGTCCGTGTTGAATCGGTCGATCGAACGGACTCAAGAGGTTCCCCAGAGAGGCGTTTCGTTGCTCCTCCGTTCCACCGACGGCTGTCGTCGACGAAGCCACGGCCCTGGTACCGGTGGTCGCGATACTTGCCGCTACCCCAAGAGCACAGGGCGATTCTCGTTCGTGTCCGTGCGCGGAGGTGTTCCCCAAACACGGGCTACCGTCCACGGTGGTGTTCCTCGCGGCGAAGAGGAATCTTTGACCACGGTCCGAGGATCGATCATGATCGAGGTTCTCCTGTTTCCCGGTAGCTCGTCCGAGGAGCGCATCGATACAGAAAGACGTTTTGCCAAGGGTGGTGTTCCGTCTGTCGGTCGAATGAACCGTGTAACCTTGCGGCGAGATTCTACCTGGCGAACCGTCCGCACCTCGATAATGACTCGCCACCGCGGACACCATTTCCTCGGTAAAGCACTTCACACTCGTATTCTCCGTGTCGCGGAAGAATCCCGACGACTCGTGCTCCTGCTTCGCGTAGGAGGACCGTTTCGCGTCGTGTTCCTCGCGGTACCTCGACATTCGCGATCCGTCTTCGAGCTCCAACGGCGAACCGTTCGCTACGAAACGTACCTCTTCCGGCGTTCCGAGCGTGTCGCTTCTGGCCTCGACGGCGGTCGGCGATCTCGTTCCCTCCGATCTCGGCGAACAACTCCGACCGCGGCCACTTTGCGCGTAAACGGTACGCTGTTGACCCGTTTGCTGCTGCCGTTGGTGATGGTGGTCTTGTTGTCGCTGCCGCAAGTAGGAACTCTCCGAGACACCTTGCGCGTCGTAATGCATGCCTGACGCGCGATTACGCGAGAAACGCGTCGATACCGATGTCGTTAGCGCATGCTTCGCCGCGAGATACTCTTTCGCGAAACTTTTCCGTTTACGGCACTTGGAATAGTCCGACGACTCTTCGATACGATTTATCCACGGATGTTCGTGTATCTAGCGCCGATCGATGAATATCCGTACGGTGTATCGTACGGAGTGAAATCTTCGGATCGATCGATCGATCGTCCACGACCGATCGACCGATCGGATCGAACGAACCGAACGCGCACGACTCTTTTCGAAAGCACAGATTCGATTGTGAAAATTCGCGCGTCTTTCTCTCTCTCTCTCTCTCTCTCTCTCTCTCTCTCTCTATTTATCTATCTATCTATCTATCTATCTATCTATCTATCTATCTATCTTTCTATCTATCTATCTATCTATCTATCTATCTATCTATCTATCTATCTATCTATCTATATATATATCTATCTATCTATCTATCTATCTATCTATCTATCTATCTATCTATCTATCTATCTATCTATCTATCTATCTATCTATCTCTATCTATTTCTTTATCTCTCTTCCCCTCTGCCTCCCTCGCGTGTTTCGCGCGCGCGCGGATTTTTTTTCTGCTTTTTTTTCGAACCGAAACGTATCCCGGAGCGACGCGACGCGTTTCCAGTGACGAACGATCGAGCGTCAGTTTCGATTTCGCGGCGGATACGAGCGATTAACCCGACGCCGCGCCGCAAAGTGACGTCGCGAGGAACCGCGTGTCCGTAACGGGAAAACGCTCCCCTCCGCTGCTGCGTTTCCGCGGTCAGTCGATTCTGCCACGCCTATCGCGGCAAACCTCGCGATTCTGCCACGCCTACGGCATCCCCCTTTGTTCCCCTCTTTCACCGTAGCCCGTGTGTCGTCGGTTTCGAGTTCCGATTCCCGATTCCCGAGCGTCGAGAGCCGTCGAGCCCCGAACCCCAAACCCCGAACCCGGAGCATCGAGCACCAAGCTCCAAGCCCCGGGCGACGGATTTGTGCAGTATGAAATTAGGATCCGGTTGCACGCTGTTCCCGTACACAAGAGAGAGGACTCGGCGCGCTCGACCTACCCCTCTTTCGGTGCTGCGGTGAAACGAAGAGAGGAGAGAGACAGAGAGGAAGAACGATCGAGAAAAGAAACGAGCGAGAAAAGAAGAATCGAGGATGCAGGGTCGCCTCCAACGACGACAACGACGACGACGACGACGACGACGACGACGACAACGACAACGTGGGATGTCTAACCGGAGAGGGACAGAAAGACCTCCCCCGTCGGGCAATCGGGAAACCGTCCAATCCGGAGACGAATACGGAACGCGCGCTAAGGAGAACGGATATGCAGTCGGTGCCACGTGACGTTTCTAGAAAAATGAGGGGTGGAGGAATGCGCGCAACTTTTCCTTGCGACGTTCGGATAACGAGAGGGTAGTCGAGCACCGTCCACGAACAACGAGGATAAGCGACGTCTACTCGCGATACTTTTGCGGCTTTGCTCGTCTTTTTCTTTTTTCGTTTTGTTCTTTTTTTCTTCCCGTTCGTTCGCGATTTCACCGAATGCGACAAGAACAACCACGAGTATGAATAACGACGATCTTCGCAGTTCTCCGTACGAGCTCCAACTCCCCTCGAATCGGAGCGATTTCGACGTTCGATCCGCTCCATCGTCCGTTCGTTTTTTCCGTGCTTTCTACGCGAAATTTCCATCGTCAAGAATCGATTCGCGACGCGTCGTCGTCATCGCGTCGTCGAGCGGGCGGCATTATTTTTTATTCCTGCCGGTTAGTCGCTGCAATTCGTTCAACGTAAAACTTTTCGACGAAATATCGGGCGTTATCTGAACGTTTTATCGAGCGGCTAATAGCCGCGTAATAGGCATCACGCCCAGTTTTCGAGTAATCGGCCTGTTATCGGTTGTCGCGTACGATATTTTATATCGGACCTACGACGCATTTGCTTATCCCGCTGATAAAGTCTCTTCACTTTTTAAAGCATCTAGTCGGAGCGTTCCGAGTTTTCTCAAATATCGTTTTGTATCGGAAAGCTGGTTTCGTTCCCCCCTATAGGTGAAAAAGAGGGATCGGAAACGAATACGCGCGGAAAGAAATAAGAGACGGACGGAGTATCGTACTTGCCTGTTAACGCTTCGCGAAATGGAGAATCGCGCGATAACGACCGACGATTACATCGATATTTATCCGTAACAGTTTTCTACACGTTGGAAACTTATTGCTCGAAAATTTTTATAAGCACGTTCCATCGACGACCGAACGGATAAACCACTCGTTCGTACGACAACGATCGATCATCGTAGTCACTGCACTCTTTGCGCTTGTTACGATACCTGTCCGTGGTCTTCGCAATCTCTGTGTGTCCCTATAATGCCTCGAATGTGGTGCGACGGGTACGAGTTGAAGGTAAACGGTACAAGTTCGCCGGTCACCGCTTTTTAACCAAATAACGCAGAGGGAAGGATATTTACTTAAGGATCGAAGCACGTTCAACGTATCCACGGAACAAAAATTTTAAACGACCGTCGTAATACATCTTCCCACGTTCAATAACACGGATCCGTATGCGTGAGCCTACATGGCGTACGCGTACGTGCGAGTTTGCGCGCAATGGTTCGTTAATTATATTATTTCCCCTCGAGTTCAAAAGTTTCGTTTCGAAAATTTTAAGAATCCTCTGAATTCGAGCGTCGACGACACACAGGTATTTACACATACGCGCGCACGTCGATCGAGAAAGTCGATGATATCGAATTAGATATCCTTCGAATACTCGGAAACGCGTACTGTATGATGAAACCGTCTATCTTACCGGGCTATGGGTAGTACATATATGGGTAGATATACGTGTGTACTCGCAGGTAGCACCTTTCATCCTTGACGTCCGAGTAAACACAAAAGATTTTCAATCGGTGATTATGCCGCGTCACGATAAGCCAAGCTTATTTTCTCTCCGCCCTTGTGTCGGTTTCGCTTTCGAACGCTTCGAACTCACCAAGGTGTTCCGGGTGTACATATTGGCTCGGAAACGTATAACGATTTTACGGTTAAATCGTGTTCGCGAGTTACTCTTCGATCTATCATTGATTACTTTCGGCCAAGTATCCGAATATTTATCAGCTATAAAAGTCGAACAAGGAGAAGCAAAATGATCGTTAAATTCGATTACTCGTCTATTTACATGCGCGTGTAACTTACTTACGTAAAATGTCCAAATTGCGCCGAAATTGCATAGTCGTCGATCGCAATTAGTGTGCCGAGTCCTTGTACTTTCGTGATTTCGACGATCGAAATTTAGGACAAATCGTGTAAAAAGTCTTGTTATCCGTACTCGAAAGTAATTAACGATTTGATGGTTAATTTATCCGCTCTTATCTCGTGGATAAGATTGTTCGATCAACATCTCGATTTGGTATCGCTGACCATAGATAAATCGTAATTGGTGTCACGGATCGATTTGGCACCGCCTCGTGTATATGTAAATATCGTTAATCATATTTTATCGATGCCGTCTCCGTTCGAATCGATTCGAGTTAATTGAACAGTCCAAAGTATTGGAGAACGCGCGAAAGACGAAAGGTGATAATCGTCCGATAATGTGGCGTATCAGTGATATAACGAATGGGTCTATAGATTCGTGCGAATGGTACTCTAAATTGTGAAAACTTGCACGTTGAACTAAAAAAACGATCGAAATTCGATTAGGTGTTACTTTCGTTTTGTAATTTCAAACTACGTTAGAAAGTCGTAGACTTTGCAAGATCTATATTGGTAGCGATATTTACCGCGTGTGCGTAGATACGTTTGTTTCGGACGATCTAAAGTTAAAATAAACCGTAACGGCAACTATCTCGCGTAATCGTAGTATGTCTTTTGAAGAATCGTACGAATACCAAGGACAATGTTTCCTTCTCGAAGCGTATTATTTTCATCGATTTCATTACAGAACGCTACATTTGCTTTTACCATTCTCATCCGCTGTACTTACAATATTGCTGCACACGACGATACTTATCCTCACCGTTCACCGTTCACCGTTCACCGTTCACCGTTCACCGTTCACCGATGTCTCTTTTTCTTCCTTTCTACTTTGTCTTCTCTCTAAACTCGTCTATTCGACTTTTGGACTCTCTTGCTCTTCGGTTCTCGGTTCGAGTTCTATGCCGTAATTAGAATCTCCCGGCCCCTATGTGGCCGCACTGCCGAGTTCGGCCCTCATCGACCATTACTTTTAATGGCGTTGTTAATGAAACTAGGTGTCGCCAAATTAACCTCTCGTTTCAGCAACGCTCAACCGAAATTGTAAAGGGTGGAACTCCGACGAAGGAAGTCGGTCCGCGATTCCGGATGTACGGTACCGCTTGCGTACGAATTATAAATACGCGCGTATTGCGTTCGTTTCGTACGCGCGATCGCTAACTTTTATCGTTCGTTGATCGCAGAAAAATATAGTAATCGTTTCGCTTTCTCGTTCGACCTTGCCGATCACGTGAAACGTATCTGCGAACCTGTATCTTCGATGAAATTGAATCGAAACGAAGCAAAGATTGTAGCGTCGTTCGCGGCGTAACGATTCGAACCTCTACAACGAAACAAAGTTAACGAAACCGTTCGTTGATAATCGAAGAAAGACCTACGGAACGTAATAAAAAGAAGGAGAGCGCGGGAAGCGACCTCAAAAGGGAGAAACAGCGTGCAGCGAGAGTACGCCCGGTTTGAAAACCACTGGCACTGGCTGATTACCGCGGTAACCACCCCCCGAGCGCCAATTAATCTTAACTTTTACGGGGCAAACACTTTTCATTAAGCCCGGTCCTGCCTCCAACCGGAGTCGAGTTATCCCCACTCTGTTGCAACTTTAGCCACCCTTGCCTACTCGCCTTTTTTCCACCCCTTCTCCGCGGGAGCACGGCTGGCTCTTCGCACTCATCCTCTTCCGTGGACGGCGAGGAACGGCAAGGAAAATGGTTCCCCAGACAAGCGTTTAATCTGGCTCTAATTAGCAACTTACCCTCCGCCTCCGTTTCAACGTTTCACCTAGTCCCTCCCTTCTCGCTTCCCGCAGTTTCTCCTCCGCTTGGTCGGTATCTCCCTTCCTCTTTATCTAGCCGCTGCCAAGCCTTTGCCGAGATCAAGAGTGGGGCTCTGCCCCTCCACCCTCCACCATCCACCCTCCACCCTCCACCCTCCACCCTCCAACCTCCAACCTCCACCCTCCACCATTCCCCTTCCGCTCTGGCCCTCGCAGACACTGGATGTCCACTGCCCCAGCCTGCTATCCAACCATTTAACCGTTCATCTAGCCGCAGTGCAACCAACTTGTCTTTTCGGTTGTCATCGTTGGTTACCATCAACCATCTTACCAATTCGTGTTCCGTTACACGACACACCGGTTTCTACGTTCTAAACGACGGTCCAATCAGTCAATTACCATCGAACACGAAAATGAACAGTGAGATACGTCTAAACGGCAGCGATCACACGATTCAGATACCTATTGATCGTTTCATTTGATTTAAATATATTCGCCTCCTACGCGTTTTCGATCTTCGCGTCGAATCTCCATTTTTTCGCGTAATGTCTGCATTTTTAACGAACGACGGCTAATTCGTCGTTACACGCTTGTACCGACAAATAGACACTTCGGGAAAAATATTATTTTCCTTTTCGCTCATACCCCGAGTAGGTCAGATACGATTCGCCATCTATCGTTCCCTTTCCTACCGACGGAAATTTACTTTTCTAACAAATCACTCGGATCGATGTTTTTCCTTCGATGTTTTATTTTTCAAACGCATTCTACGAGATTACTCTCGACATATCGATTGCCGTTAATGTCGGAAACTTTCGTTGGTTAAGTAGATACCTCGAACGTAATAGGAATCTACCGAATCGACAAGTTCAAGTACTGTCGAAACTAGATGCTTTTCGAAAACGTTTTTCAATTATTTCAAATTCACGTTCGAAACCGTAAAATTATCGAGTCTCGACGCAACGAACCAAAATTAAGGAGGAAACAAACTTTCTGCGATGAACACGCGTAATCGAATACGTAAATGAACAAATTCGTAGTTTCAACGAGAACCGAAATCGTGTCCCATTTACTCGACGTTAAGATTTCTCAAAAATTACTTACATACGTACGTCGACTAAATTAGTATTATTATTATTATTACTATTATTATCATTATTACCTGCTTTATTGTTCTTATATTACATGTAGCTGACGATTCGAAAATTCGAACATGCAAATTCTCTCAAAACTATGTATTAAGTGCATACGATTTACAATGTCGTATAACAAATCAGTCGTAGCAAACTTTGGTAGTTACGCATACTGTTTTGTATGATCGTTCACGTCAACGTTGCATTGGCATTGTGTCCTCTTTATTCGTTTTTTTTTTCCCGTTTTTTCGTCACGAATCTGCGTTTAACTCATCACCTTGTCGATCCAGGGTACAAATTTCTGTATATTAGTGTACACGCCGGGCAAATGTTCACGACCACATCCTATACCCCAGGACACGAGACCGATCAGTACGTGTCTTCCTTCAACGGCCATGGTTAACGGTCCACCGGAGTCTCCCTGTTACAAAACGAATTTGCGAATAAACATATTGCCATCGTTCGATACGAGTGTTAGTTTCGACGATGGTTAGAGAGTTTCGTGTAGGTCCGATACGATTCGAAAGCACTCGATTTACCTGACAGGAATCTCGTCCACCCTCTTTGTAACCGGCGCATAGGAAAACGTCGTGAATGGTCTCTCGCCTCCCGGCAGCTCTGAACCACCTTTGGCATCTTTCGTTAGGGATCACCTGAAAATTCTCTTGTTCAACGATCCATTCTCGCTTTCGCTCGCGTACTACTTAGCGAAAGCCTCGTGCGATCCGAATACGAAAGAGTAGAGAGATAAAGGAAACCGAAAGGAACACGTGTCGCTCGTATTTGTACGCACTTCGACGTCCACTTCTTGAAGAACCGTCGGTGCGGAACTTTGTCCGTGCCTAGTTCTGCCCCAACCAGCAACCGTTGCCGTGCGACCCGAAAGTTTGAGATTTTTTGCTGGTAAACAAACGGGAACGATGTGTTGCTTAAACGCCACTGTCCTCGACAGTTTCACCAGTGCCACGTCGTTTCGAAAATCGGTCGCTGAATATTGCGGATGTACCTGCAAATTTAAATTCGACGATATAATTGTTCGCTACTGAACACATTCGAGATGTCTTTATAAAAAATACTATAAATCAAAATCAAAAATGTAATTTTTCAAAGGGGAAAAAAAACAAAATCTAATTTATTTTGATCGCTACATGTGACTAAGACTGCAACAACTCAATTATAAGTATGTAAAAATAGGCATAGGCAGTAGTTGAAAAACAATAATAATTAAGAATTTAAAGTCGAGTCGAGCGATGTCGTAGATCTAGATACTTTCTAACGAAGTAAATCTGATGCTTTTTTGTAATTTCTCAATCGGGTTTTTCAATGATAATATTGTTACAGTCATGAGAACGAAATTAATAATAGAAAAAGTAGAACAATTGTGTTTTCTACATTCCAATTCGAAATAAAACAACTTTTACAATTTCTATCGCGAGCTGTTTGTCTTCCTCGTGAACATTTACGTTTGATTATATTATAGAATATTATAACCTGACCGAATTTGAAAGTTTAAGTCGTAAACCCGATTGAAAAAAACTCTTTCGTAGAAAATACGTTGTATTCGCAAGTATTATCGAATAGAAGTATTTTACTCTTTCCATCCTCGTATTTAAATGTTTTAAACGTTACCGTGCACGGAAAATTGATTCAATGATGCGCGAATTTAATGGAGAGGAGCTAATCGTGACTATTTTGCATTCCAAATTATATAATTCGTTCTACGAGCACAGAAATTGAAAGGAGTAACGCGTGTTCAAAGCGCAAAAGTCGTGTCAAGATCAACGACACTTTGTTATCCAATCATTAAATTCGTCGTTTTATGTTCCACGAACTCTATCGAATACAATGTACTTCGTACGAAACAGATTTGTCTAAAATTAATTAAAAAGTTATCAACATCCGACGCGTTAACGAATTCTTCTTTTCCAAATCTCGTATACAAAATGTCTACCACTTGCCTCTTTCCTCTCAATGTTAAATTCTTCGTGTAACAATCGTTCGGCCGCGTCTCTCACGTCCCATTCGCCGAGTCGTACTTTCAAGTTGTTGTTCGGTGTCCTACACGAAACAAACATTAATCGTCGCGTTAATTCCTTGATTTTCGTGCGCGATCGTTCTATCCCAAAATACTAACGTTGCAACGCAATGAGCTGCGGTTACCACCCATCTGTTGTTCAGCAAAGCACCGCCGCACGACAATTTCTTCGAAAGGAATCCTGACTTGATAATGGCGGCCTGAAAATCCGGGATAAATCGTACATGAAAGCTCGATCGAGGGAAACTTGAACTTTCGCTCGCTCACCTGCCATGGATGACTGCCAAAACTGGAACTATGACCACCCACGATTCTGTTACTTCTCGTATAAAGTTCGCCACAACCTGTAAAACATTGCGCAAAGAGGTAAAAGATCGTTTATAGAATAGTCTTCCATTGTCGCCGTCGCTTTCGTTTTTGCGGACTACGGTACACTATAGCTTACGGTGAACCGCGCAGGGGGCCGCTTCGTGCAGGTATGCAGGTTGTTCACCGCACAAGGGTGGTTAATCAACGTGATGCCGTTCGGATCGATCGGTTAAAAATGAAAATTTTCTTTGCGATATTCAAATTTTTTCGCTCGAGAAGTTTCACGAAGCTCGAAACAGCAAAAAATCGTTTACGATCCATCGTGTCGTGGGAACACTTAATAAATTTATCTACGTACCGTGCAAAGAACGTGTATAAAAGTTTTTTTTATAAATGATAAACGATTGCAAATTAAATTTCGTTACTATATAAGCATTTGCTCGTGAAATGTTTTCGTAGTGCTGCATAAATTATTTTGCCGTGCGTTATCTTTCTTTCAGTTTGTCATAATAAGTTGCAGTCGTACCGCGCGATTAATACGATAAATGTAACACGATTATCGAAATTTTTACTTCCGTTTAACCGCTTTCTAATACGAGGCGATCCGACGAAAGTTCGCATAGGCTCGTGTATCCACGCGGCGACCACGGTGCGACCCTGACCGTGCGTACAATCGGAGGAAGCGAAACACAAGCAGTAATTTCGTTAACAAATACATCGACCGCGTTGCGGTGTCGAGAGAATACGATCGATGTGTTTGACCTAAAGCGATCGAGTAGCACGATACTCGGTGACGTTACGGAGCACCCATTTCTCCGAAGTTGACATTGTTCGGTGGATTAGTGTTCTCGTTATTGCTCGGATTTATGGATATCCGAGTCCAAGTATCCAAGCGTATCCGAGTACTCGGATAGTCAAAGATTCGGATATCCACGTATCCGGATATTCGAACTTGGATCCGAGTATTCGGATATCCGAACCCGGATCTATTTCTCTCGATGATATCTCGCATACAAAGTGCTTTTTATCCGGATGTTACGATAGATGTTTCTCCTTGTCAGTGTTCATCTTTCCCATTTCTTCGGTTTCTTTTCTGTCCTGTCGCGTTCGTTTGTCTCTTTCTTCATCTCCTCTCGAACCTTCACCGTTCGTACTATCACGGCGGTATAGCCTCGGCCGGAAGCGTGCAAAGTGCCAAATACAGAAAAGAGGGAGATGTCATGCGTGACGCGCGCGTTGCTTTCCTTCACCGTCGATCCTCGTGCAACGGTTTAAGGAAACTGTTTGTTCGACCGTTGGATCGTCTTTCCGTGTTTTGACAGTCGCTGACAGTTTTTTTAAGGGATAATTAGGAATAGCCGGTGGCTATGGAGATTGAAATGGTGCTACTATTTGGTGCAAAATTTCTCTCTGTGCGACTTCATGCGGATTACCACGATATTTGGAATAATCCACGGAGTTCGAGGAATCCTCGATCGGCATGTGAATCCCCGTCGCGTCGGGATAATCGGCCTCGTACTCGTCCTGAGGATAATCGACTTGGAGCGGATGGTAAAATGGCGGACGCGTCGTGTACGAGGGCCGATCGTAATTCCATGTCGGTGATGATTCGTAAACGGTCGTCGGCTTGTTCGCGACGTCCGCGTACAGGTAGCTCGGTCTGTGCTCGTTCTGATCGCCGTACATCGGTTTGCTCGGTCTTGCCGCGTTCTCGTAGATTTGAACATCGTCGTCCAGGTACGGATGTTGATTTCCCAAGTTTAGCGAAAGTGCTACACGTTGAAACAACCTCGATTTTACCTTTTCCGCTGTTCCTAATTACAATTAACTCCGCGTACGCGCACGCGCGTGCAACACGTGTACGGTTAATCGTTCTCGTTACGACGCGTCCCGCTATCGTGTCCATTCAACTCGTGTCGTCCTCTCGTATTCAAGAACGGAACGCAGCTTATCGTTTTCATTTTACGCGTCGCGTTACGCCTTCTTCCCTTTTCCGATATCGAGTTCTCGATCGTATCCCGAGGCTATTTACATCGTACACCAACCGTGAAAAAAAAAAAAAAGAAAATCTCTACGCCCGAGATTTACAGACTGTATTAACACCAGAACCACCGACGGTGAACGTATTCACATTTCGACCGCGTTCGTGTCTTTGAAATCGCGGAAGGGGAAAAAGAAATGTATTTGCGATAATTGTCATCGATTTCAGCGAAAGCATCGTTAACGATCGAACGATTTTAAAAAGAAGTTTAATCGCTTCGATGGTTCTGGTGTTAAAATTAAATTATTTTTAAATTACCTACTTCGAAAGAGCGATTCGTTCACTCCAGAAACGTACGGAATGATTTACGGAAAGTTTCTGGTCTACCGTATTCGCTTCGTTCTCTCGAATCAAGATTTAGAATTAAAATTTTAATTTTATCGATGATCGATCGCAAGAAGAGTTTGAAAAACTCGGTTGTACACGATCGTCGAACGATGCGAACGAAAAAGGGACGATTAAACGTGTATTAGCCGATCGAACACCGAGTAAAACCGACTCGACGGATGAAAGAAAAAGAGAAATAAATCTGACGAAAACTCACTGGCGTTCTGTAGTAATCCAACGGTCGGTCGTGGTATTTTTTCGGGGATGTCGTCGTCGTCGACGCAACAACTCCAAATTAATCCTCCGGAACAAAGGTCGACTGGACGGCCACCACCGAGAACACAACTGATACTAAGACCACAATCAAATGTCGCTCCTTTGTACGTACATGTCTGCGGTATCACTGAAACATAACGATCATCGATGTAGGCATATCGTTCCACGATTTCTCTGAAAGAGTCAGCAGGAAAAAGTCAGAAACGTATATAAGTGCTGCGTATACGTGCTGCGTTCGTACAAACGTACGTGTACATACAGGCACGTGTTCGTAAATTACATACAATCGCGGTAACGAGCTTTTAATGATTCCACGCTTAAAAATGATTAATCGTTCGCATTCCGTACTTTCGCATTCTTTGAGCATTATTCGATGCGTATACCGCACCACCGTAGTGTATCGTGTCGTATCGCATCGCGCGGTGTTGTGTCCTCTCGTATTTTAGTCGTGTCGTGTCGTCACGCAGCACCGCGTTGCTCTCTTTCGGTCTGTTTGTCGAGATAAATGCTCGAGTGCTTTCGTTTCGAACGCTGATTTCGTAAGTGAAATCGCCAACTCGACACATAACGAAGAGATCGAGCAGGAAAGTCATACGTACTCGAAGCACCGAGCGTTCTCAAATTACCCGCGGATGTCTTACAATCGGAGCAACGAATTTTTGTCGAGTACCGTTGTATCGTCCACCGTTCGTCGTTATCTATTACCATCGTTAGGTTCGCTATTTCTCGCGGAACAAATGTTTCTCGATCTTATCGTTCTCCCTCGAAAGTCGAAATTACCATGAAGTGCGCATGGATCGTTTCCCAAAGACAGTATCGGTTCTTTATTCTAATTGTTTTCAACGCGGAACCTACTTTTACCCGACACGTCCATTATACCGTTCTAAGGATCGTTTCTCAAAGACTGTATCCATCTTTTACTTTAATCTTTTCAACACGTAGACGTACTTCTACCCAACATGTCCATTATGCTGTTCTGAAGGTTGTTGTTGTGCCCCCGATGATCCCCGGTGTAATTCCGTTTTTTCCTCAGAGCCTCGACGAGCAGGGTGCCCTGTTCTTGACTGTTGAATTTTCGTTTCCTTCCTTGTCTGTAATCGGTCGTTACCACTTTCTCGAGTTCACCCGTGACCAGACGTTTCTTCAACCGATCCAGAAAGTCTTTCACATCGCTTTCTTCGCGAACGTCGTCCGAATACTCGTTGTCGTGGTTTCGTTCGTCGACCGCTCGCGTTTGAAGCGCGTTCGTCAGACCGGATATCGAATCGCGACCCCCGTTACCTCCAACGTATTCGTCTACGGATTCCCCGTCGATACGTCTCTTTCGACTTTGCTTCTCTGCAATCGTGACGTCCCCCGACGTGCTTTTTCCACTTAGGTAGCTCGACGCGTCTCGCGTCCGATTTCTATTTCCAAGGAACACTATTCGCGAGACGGAGTTTCGCGACTTTTCGTCGTTCCTGGGATTTTCGTTCCGCGATTCTCTCCTCTTGCCATCGATCTCGCGCACGGAGATACCGAACTGCGTCCTCCCCTCGAAACCTTCGCTTAACGCTCGATTATTGTCCAATCTTTTCGCTTCTCGGGGCGTCCTTCGTTCTTCGTTCCGGGCTCGCGACATCGTAGAAACTTCATCTTTGAATCGGCCGAATCGAACGTCGCCGGGCAACAATGGCAATTGCTCTGTTCTTTCGTCGCTCGAAGGCTCTTGTAACGCGGTGAACCAACCGTGGAACAACGATACGGACGAAGATGAAAACGGACGATCGTGGTTCACCGGATCGTAGTGATCGTAACTGAACGCGTCGATGGTCGTGATTAAAAACACGTACGCGACGACGATGAGGTACATGGTCTGATCTCTGTAATTTATCGATCGGCCGAACTAGACTGAGACGAACGTTAACACTTCATATCGTAGCTACGCGCGCGTTGCTTTTCGTCGCTGGTGATCTTCGACTTCATCGGGGACCAAATTCTTTCCTTGTCGTTGAGTACGGCGATGAATTCGCGATGATCCCCGGGACATTTTATCTTCGCTCGATCGACCGATTCGATCGAACAACGTACCACCCAATCGTTTCGGTATCGAGGACGACGATTCGATCGACACTGTCGCGCGACGATGTCGACAAAATCGACGATCGTTTCTGGCGACGATTCGATCGAAGCGAGCAAATCCTCCACGGTACACTCGCTGGTTGCGCGCGGCAAGCACCTAGCCGTCCTCGTCGCGATCGTCTTCGAAACGGTCTTCCACGTGGACTAACACGAATTGTCGTGTTTCACCGACCGACGAGGCTCGACCGGCATCTAAAGAGGTGCTGCTCTCGCGGCTTTCACCGACATCAGCAGCTTTCCCATCGCAACGACGCCGTCGCGTCTTCCCTTAGATTGGCTCCCCACCTGTTCTTTTCTTCACTCTCCGCTGCTTTCTTCCATTTTCTCCTTTCTCTTCCCGTACAGATCTTAAAAAATCGGGATTCTCTTTCGGTTCGCGTTGCTTCGTACCCGATACGGTTCGTTCTGAACAAAATCGAGTACGATTCCACGGTAGGCTCCATCGCGATACCGCGAACGTACTGAAGATAATTCGCGAATCGTAAACCGCGATAACGACCCGACCAACTACCGAAACATCGAAACGTTCGATCGTCGAGCAACGAGATCGAGTAAATTTCGAATTCGCGTCGTCAGATGAATCGATCGCGTTTCGAGGTTGGTATCGTCCAAACCTCGCAAGACTCTTTACCGTTTTCCGCGATCTCGAATAGACGAGCGGATGAACGAACAGCGAAGCGCACTAGCGAACGAATGGATGGACGGTAGACTAGAATATCTTCTTCTTCGGGCTAAGTTCGGTTGTGATGTAGATATCGCGTTGCAAAACTATATATATATATATATAGGATAACTATATATATATATACACACACACGTGTAATATTCGCATTTTCGTCGCGATGTTATCCTACGAAACTTACGGCCGAGTTCGTCGAAGAATCTCATCTGCTTGTCCGAATCGATAACGTTTTCCATCGTGGTTTCCTTGTCCGTTAAATCTAAAATCGAATCACAAAATTTGCATTAGTAGATACATATATACGCAAAGGGACGAATTCTTTCGATTCTTGCGTTTTCGAGGAACTCGGAAAGCTCGACGAATATCAGCGTCGTATCTTTCGATCGATGAACTTACCGAAATTCCCTAAATACCGATCGTTTTTCCTTTCGGCGGCGCGACAATACAGGCCGATAAAGAGCAAGCTGAAAAACGAGCGCGCGAACGAGCTCATTTCTTTTCCCTCTTGGTGATCTACGACGATCAACGATGATTCGACTGCTCGTCGATGTCGTTGCTGTTGTCGCCATTCACCAACGTCGAAAGAACGCGCCAAACTTTCATCGAGCGTCGTTTCCAGTTTCCGTTCGGTGTACTTCCTCTCGACTACTCGGTCACGTCTTCCGGTCTTCCGGGGAAGTTTACCTACCGATATCGACCGAGGAGTTCTCGCGATTCGCGTACAGCACCGTCGGCGATTTGCACGAACAGAAAACCCACGGTAGAAAGTCCGATCGGCAACGCATCGTCGTCGAAGTGATTCGTGTTTCTTTTTTCCTCGGTAAATCGAAACCAAAGGCTCCTTATGTAATTTCGATCGATCGCATCTCTCCGCGTTCGTTTCTCGTCGAAGATAACGCGTACTCGTCGAGGCTCGAAGAAGCGCGGTACGCTTTGATCGCGAGCGGAGTCGTGCGATCGTTCGAAGACCGAGAAACGAAGGATAACGCGATGTCCCGATCGAGTTCACTCTCTTGTCCTTTGAACAGCCCTGTGTCCAAAAACACGGAGAGAATTTTCTCTACGATTTTGTTTACGGACTTCCTCCCCTGCGACGCGTTGTACCGTAAGAGCTCGCAAAGCGTAGCGATGGCATCCACAAGTATCGTGGTCTGGTAGAAAAGTGGGTCGTGAAACCAGGTCACCGAGACAAGTGGCACGTTGTCTCTCCGTGTGGTTGCCTCGTAACACGTTCCCGGTTCCCTTCGTCCAGTGTGCGCGCGGTCCGATCTACGCGCGGAACCGTAGCATTACACCTTTGGTTATTAGTGAAAGTTAGCCGGTAACTTTCGACTTTGGCAATGACGACTCGACTCGACTCGCAATCGAATCGAGCTCTGGTAATAAATGCTGTACCGCGTGTACACGCGTAGCCGCTGCAATTTTAAACTCGAGGAACGTTCAATGACGAGTACGAGCACACCGTGGAACGCTCGTTTCGCACTCGTTTCGCGCTGATCGAAACTGCGAACAAAATGATCAATTAAAGGATAAGAAACAAATCAAGGATAAAGCAAAAGGAGAAACGATCGATCTCCGACTTGCGATCAGTGTTCGTACCTACGATAAATACGTGATTGGATAATGTCTTCGCGTTTTTAAAATCCACGCACGCGCACCGATCTGCCCGAATCGTCCCGCGAATTTCACAATCGCGACGATCAAAATTTATCACGACGTTCCTCTTCCGTCGGTCACTGATCGACACCGCGAGCAAACGAAGAGAACATCGCGACACGCGGTTGGTTGACTACTGATGAGAAACGGAAATACATACAGCATCCGAAGACCACTCTCTCTTCTCGCTATGTGTATATACAGAATCCGTGGTGCTTTCTTTCTCCTCCCCTCCTCTTCCTCCTCTGTCATCCCTCTCTTCCATCTTTTCCCCACTCACAGTTTTTTTTTCTACGATTTGTTCGTTCGCTAACGAGATATTCTCTATTAACAAACCGGCAAATGCGAGTTGTTCCGTTTCTAATCGACGAAATAGACGCGAGAAACGAAGCTTCCATTTTCATCTTACTTTTATTCTCAGTTGCTGTCCGAGTTTTACGAAAGAAGATTCAACTTTTGGAAAGTTTATAATCGAATCATCGACTAAATAGTATCGGTAGACAATGTATTCGCATAGACGAGTATCAAACGACAAGCAACGATCTGTAATAGGGTACCTATTGTGTATCAAATGGCAAAGATTAGCAAAGAATGGCAAACGACGCAACCGTATTTTACTAAAATTAGTGAAAGGACCTGCAAGAAACCGGAAGATTTTTACCTGAAACCGCTGAAACGTAATACATAACATCTTTCTCCCAAAATACTAAACCTTCTAACGCATCGGTTAGGATATTCCCAGTCTGTACCGGAGCAAAACATTTCATCTCGTAATAAGAAATTCTTCGAGACTTAAGCATGGAAAACTTTGCAATGTCATGAATCAACAGTACATGGTTCGTCTTTATGTTAACGTTCGCAATTATCTAACTCATATCTGATATTTTTTTAATAGAACGTTACGTTAACTACTAATGATAAGACTGACTCCGATAAACGGACAAAATGTTGTTTCATAATTGTTTCGTGTAAGGTATGAAATGTATCAAACGGTTGAAATAAATCTTTAATAGAAAATAATAATATATAGTCAACGTTAAAAATTCAAATAACAAGTCACACGTGAAAAACAAGGTATAGAAAGTATAGGATAATGTGGTATCGTAAGCGCGATATATATATATATATGAGATGTTTCACCCACACTTGGTGTCGCATGATCTGAAATACCGACCTCACAAACTATATCAGTGGTTTGAAGCGACCTCTTCGTTTAAGAGCAAGAATTCTGGGAATTATATATTCGGTTGAATCACCAAAGTCGATATACGTAGTAAATGTAGAAAACTCTGCCATTGCATATCGTTTGTGATTCTATCAAACGTAACTCAAAGTTTTTGTGTTATCAAAATTCACGAAACAATGTAAAAAGTAAGAGACTTTAAGAGGTAATAGACAAGTATTAGACATTATACAAAATATCGTATTAACGATACATACTATAAATACAATATTTTTTTTTATGTCAATATACCTAGCTAAGGTATCATAAAAAATCAAAGAATAGTGTGAAATGAAGAAAAATAGCCAATTCAACAAAATGTATTGTAAATTCTCTTCGCTCGATGTAATACCTATCTAAGGAGTTGTAGAAATTTAAAGGTCAATGAATAAATATTAAAATTAATTGCCTAAAATTAATAGGCAATTAAATGAAATATATTGTTATAAATTCTCTTTGTTCGATGTAATACCTAGCTAAGGAGTAAGAGAAACATTCACAACAAAGACATAAAATTATTCAATGGTAGCTGTTATGCGTGGTCAAACACGCATGGTCATGTAGTATAATAATATTTGACAAATCTTTATTTAAAACGCAGTATTAATACGTTGTTGGCACTTGTATATTAAAAAATTTTGATTTTTCTATACAAATAATTTTCATTAACAACTTCCATAAGTTGTTAATGAAAATTACCGACTCAAATTCATAGCCCTCTAGCGGTATAGTTTGTCAAGGAGTACCTCTACTTAATTTGGATATTTCTTAAATACTATTCGATTACGCACCGTCACCTACAACGACCAAAAGAGATGTTAAATTGTACATCGAATCAACGCGAAAGTCAATACCAAAATTTAAACGACTTTACAGAAAAGGTCCATCAAGATATTATGGACATTACTTCTGCCCTAGGTTGGACAATAGAAAGTATAGAAACTGATGTAAGTTGACAACTCACAAATTTACAAATAGAATCTAAATGTATACATATTTATTTAGAATGATAATTGTCTGGTATGTCCGTACAATTCGTCTCATCGAATTGGGAAAGAAATACTAGACCGACATTTGGAGCTTTGCCAGTGGAAAGAAGAGGGTTACAATGAATTCGATATACCATTATCCGAGCCATCGTTACCATTACATTCTCCTTTTTCCATAAAATTAGGTAAACATTGTGCGGATTTAAGCTTAAATCTTTGTTTAAACTTGTACTTGATAATTTAATATTTGATATTATATGTACTCTATAGATCTTTCCAATTACAGATGCATCGTTACTAAATACTGTTTTACAAGAAGCAAAAGAAAAGGATTCAAACACGAAAGTTGGTTAGTACAGTAAAACAAAATCTAAAAGAATATCTTTACATGTTTTAAATTGCATAATTTTTTCCAGAAAGTTATGAATGTCGTACTTGGCACAAGCTCTGTATATCCTTTTTCATGTCCTTTGCTGAATACTTAAATAATGTAGAATGCCCGCTTTATGTTTTCTAATTTAACCTGTATTTATAATATATATCTTCTTTCAAAACACAATTTCTTAACACTGATGATAGGTTTGGGTGAGCGATTAATTCCACGAACGTCTGATAGAATCTTCGCAGATTTCACTTGCGATGAGAGGAAAGTATTATATGACTATGTTGTTTCTAATACAGTTAAAACAGACATTGGACATGATATTACCGATGATCGCAATTCGTAAGTTTACATAAGTAATGTTTATTTAATTTGGTTCTGTACACAAAATTTCACAAAATGCTTCTTGTATTTTATTTCAGAAAATGTCAAGATAAAGAGGATAAGAAGTTATCTTTCTTGGAGCTTCTTGTACAAGAACGTAATTTAAAAAGACGTAGAGCTAAACATAGAGGTGTTCATACAAATAAAAAATCACATACAGAAATTCTTAGAGAGGTCATAAATCAACAAATGGAAATATATGGTCATCAGATAACAGAAATGCGCTCGATTTGTCACGATGCAAAAGCTGTAGATATTGTAAAAACTCCAAGTTCGAATAGACATTCCAACGATGCAACACAAAATTCACCTTTATCATTTAATGGATCTTCGTCGAGACATCGTAATAATCTCTTTCAAGATTCCCAAGATTATCGTGGAAGCTCTAATTCTCGAAATGATCATATGTACGAATATTCTGAAACAATACATGCTTCTTGGTCCAAAGATCGAGAAAAACATTCAAGAACCACAACGGAATCATGGAAAGTGCAAAAAGAGCGTAAACGTAGAAGATCCCATTCAAGGGAACGTAATTATGATAGAAAAAATAAACATTGGCGTACGCGACAAGATTATAACAGAGACAATATGAAATCTCGTGAAGCCGAGAAATCATTTGATGGTACTAGTTACTTTAAACGAAGTGTTAATCGTTGAAAGAATCGAATAGATGCATGCATGTTAAAGAATTATTAGGTAATTATTAATTCTACGTAAATCCTTGTACAAATAAGAATATTGTCTTGTATTCTCATGTGGATATTTTTTTCTCCCTACATACAAAACCAACAAATAATATGATACGACAATCCGATCGCATTTATTTAAACAAAATATCATTTGCAACTTGTAGTTGTTCGTTGATGTTGTTCATCAACAAGTAATACGTAATAAGTAATACTTATGTAAATGTATAGATATACATTCATAATTTATTTCACTTATAGTGTAAGCGAACATTTAAATCTTCGACGTTTGGTTATGATCTGTTACTAAGTCATTTTAAAAAGTTTTATACTATATCAAACATAGTGTCGGCCATAGTTGAAATTCCATATACGATATTATAGCCTACGTCCATATACATATGTATACCGTAATATTTAAATAGAGCACACCTTATACCTGTATTAGGCAAAATATAATTATAATTTAAATGATTAATTATTATCTTCAATCGACAATTGATTTTCTTAATTATGAAAATCTTGTAGAAATTATAATTATCTGTTAAAATCTCAATTAATAATTAAAGAATTAAAACTGATCATAATGTATTACGTTCGTCGTTTGATTTTTGTGTCTACATATAGAATAATATATACAGTGTAAAGTGTCTGTTTTGTGGAGTATCTATAATTTTTGTGTGTGATATGTTTTTTTACTAAATATTCAATTTTTATGTAAAATAACAATTAATAATTATTTACTTAAACCACTTAATTTAATTAATAATCTACTGGTTAAAGGGAAAAAATTGGTTAACATCGTTATTTTCACATATTTTTATTTATGAATACACTTAAATGTGTTTGACCATGTATATGTATTTTGCGTAATTGAGTTGAATAAATAACTAGCGCTTGTTTCTACTTCGTGTATTCATGGCTAAGAAAGAATTAATTGTCCACGAAATTGAAAATCAACAATTAATTTTTTAATCGTACTTGAATTCTGACTTTTCTATTGCGGTTGAAGTTAATTACAATTAATTGTTTAATTGATTGATCAATTAATTAAAAATGGAACTGATTAAAATGCTCCACACTGCCTCATATACAGTGAGGGGACTTTAGAAATTTACTATACAGGGTGTATCTAGAGAAAACCTAAGAAGATTTTCCTTCCTCATTTTTTATATATTATATTTAGAATCAGATAGTAACATTGCATCTGCGATATTTTCAAACGTGTATGCTAGATACTTGTCAATGATATTAGCAAAAATTCTGTTTTTTATATTCAATTTATTTTATGTGCATGCGAAAATGCACGACACTTGTACGAATACAGCAACAAGCGTCACGCACGCTTGAACGTGTTTTAAATGTCAAAATCAATTGCAGTTGCCTGCGTTTTTGAAAATGCATTCCGGTTGAAAAGATTCGCACAAGTTACGTTCCTTTCACAGCGTGCTTCGTTAAGATATCAGCGTATCATGGCCAACCCGTGTTATAAATTAAGGACTTCGCTTTTCGAACACACATCCGATGTGTGGGCTGTGGCAACATTGATGAATGGAATTATTATATAAAATAATTATAATAATAATAATTATTATAATTATTATATAAATTATATAAATAATTTTGTTACGATAAAATACTTGTGTAGTATCGAATTTTCCGAGTCCGCTTGGGCCTGTTTCGACCGCGGGCCTAAACAAGGCAGCACGTGCGGACAGACCCGGGTCAAGGTAAACATTTGGTGCCGATCTGTCCGCCAGCTTTTATGATAGGCCCGAGGATCCCTTTACAGGGGGTCCTGCACGACGACCAGGTGTAAGAATGCATGGGGATGAAAGAGAGTACCTGTGGCTCGGAGAAAGTGAGGTATGCTTGGAAAAGACGAGCGATTAGGATGCCCGAACGGGACCGAATGTCTGAAGTGAGAGAGACTGAGGAATAGAATGAAAAAGAATGAATGAGTATGACTATATAAAGCACGAATGGAATGTTTGAGGACAGTATGTCACAGACGGTACAACACAGTGTGTCCAGAAGTTAGGACAGGACAAGTGTGTCCTGAGTGTAAGAGTACGACGCCGAGGGTATGTCCGGAGAGTGTGTTGCGGACAGTATGAGTAAGAAGACAATAAGACGAGACAATTAAAAGACGCACTAAGATGAAAGACCGGTATAAGACTTAAGCAACAAAGACGATCAAGACGCGTGCCGAGGGCACAAAGACGGTTAGCTTAGTTTAATACGCGGTCGATCTACTTTAGTGGAAAGCGAAACCAATCACCAACACTACGTTTAATACTAATATCACTGTAAAATATAATATCCTTAAATATACTTCAATATACCGCACGAGTGCAACAGTTATTTGGGGGCTCGTACGGGGATTAAGAACTTCAAGATTCCTTCTCCAGTGATCCAAGGAGAAGGAAGAGAACAACACTTGTGTATGGAAATCGTCATTTAACCGGTTAATATGTTTATTATTAAGATACAGTTGATGTATACGAAGAAGTGGAATAATAAAATTTTTGATTAAATATATAAAATTTCAAAAGTTACATGACTTTGAAGTTTAATGAAAAAGAAAAGCGTATTTTTCATTATGTAAATTAATCTAGTATAAATGATTTTGTTTTACATTTTTTCCAAATGAAGTATTTGTCTCTTATGATATTACATATTCGAAAGTAAAAATTATTTAAATTTTTATAAAAATGGTAGGGACTACATACATGCTGCAACACTGAAGGGACACTAATTTTGTTAGCTCAGTATGCATTATAAATCCATTGGAAAAAATTGAACTGGTTTCATTATAACTAGTAGCAATGACAAAATTGTATGCATTTATGTATCAAATCAAATAGAACTTGTGGACATAATAAAAGCTCATCAAGACACAGTATGCAAATTAAAAACAGGTTAAAAAGAAGATTCCTTCCAAGTTCATGGGATTTCAGTGCAAAACTATGAGTCATTAATGATTTAAGTAAACCGCAGCTGAATATGATAGGTTAAACAGCTGCTGGTAGGTATATCGTCGTATAAAAACAAATACGACTCAACAGGAAGAATTTGTAAGGTCATTAGTGGATAATTTACCATCATCTTGGTAAAACCAGATCAGACTGTATAAAATCGGATAAAACTCAATAAAACGGGTTAAAAGCGGATAAAATTGGGTAGAATCGGATAAAACTGCATAATACTGGATACAACCGGATCATGTCTTAACTTATTTAATATAAATTATGAACTTAATTTGGCTACTATAGTGAGGTATATCAGCTTCATTGCATCCTCCGCGGAATCATTAATTTTAAGTTTGTGACAGCTGTTTTTTGTATAAGCAAGTGACCGGTCGTGAACGGCGGTTCCAACAGTCCACCTACTACTTTCAAATGCAACAGGAATTGTCCGGATTCGTAAATCTGTTTGCGCGTTTTGCGAATTTGAAATGTTCGGTCACGTTTAAGATGCCCCAAACTTGTCTCAAATTTGATGTTTTGAAACGAGAAACTGATGCGGCCGTTAGGAAAACAGCGATGAATAATCCTTTCTTAGAAATGTAGTTGGAGATATGTATAATGTTTAACATATATGGAGAAACCGAAATTAATGTCAACATAAATGCCATTCTGACACTCTTGGGTTTTAAGTTTGCAATTTTTTTACGGGAAATATTCTCGATCCCCGTGACTAAATATACCGACAATGTTATTCAACGTAGAGGGTCAATGAACATTAGTATCTTCCATTCGAAGGCCAACAGTAACTCAATGACTTACAGAGGTAGGTCATCATTCAGTTCTTGGCAGTGGATAGGATAAGACTTGTCGAGAGACGGTGAGTGCGGAAGTACGTGAGCACTGCTCGCTAATATTTAATCGTGCCTAATCGTTCCTAATACTTTCGTTACTAACTATCGGTGTTTCGTCTAATATGAATACACTTTTAATTATAAATTCAATTAATACAAAATATTTCGATGTTACTTATTGCTTAATTATAATACAACAATATTCATTTCGATAATTGTGTTTGAAATTTGTAGTTTCTTTTGTCACAGATTACTAATTGTAGCGATTATTGGTAAAATCTTCCAAGTAGTAAAAATAACAGATGATATTTTTCTTTAAATCATTGTATATTTGTAACATGTATATGTTAATTGTCTGTGTTTATGCCTCGCGCCGACTTTTGTAATGGTCGGTCGAGACATTGAGTTATAGTTACACAATTTGAGGATTAAGTAATTTAATAATTATAATCAAGATGATGGATATGTATATAAGAAAGTAAAGGTTAAATGTATTGATGTGATCGTGATCGGTTGAGTCGGGAGTTCGCCCGCGTTCTGCTCAGTCGACTTCGCCCGTCGGCGTTGAATCTAAGAGTAACGTTGTTAGTTGAATCGGGAGTTCGCCCGTGTTCTCCTTATTTAACCTGTCCCTTAACGTCGATTGTAAAAGACTGTCCGTTGTTTCTGGCCGCATCTTAGAGGCAAAGGAGTCGTCCTCCCCCTCCATGGGTGTGTGACGAATTCCTCGATATCTAATTTCTACGAATGGCTTTGTCACCTCGGACCACCCGGAACAGTGGATCCCAATTCCCAAGCTCGAATTCGACGAGCGCCTTCCGATAAGACTTACTCGACTTCAGTAAGTCGAAGTAGTTTTATACGAAAACTAACCGTGTGAAACTTTTCAGCCCGTACTATTCTTTAAGATAACAACATGTATATAAACCCACCAAGCTCTCGAATAAAGCAGTCTACATTTCGAGTGCGACTCGAATCCTTCACTAAAAAGTTACAGTTTGGAATTTGTCCCGTCACACGTGCTTGGTGTCGCTGCAAACCTCATCGGCCAGTCCACGTGGATTGCAGCTGCGTTGCGTCGCCTGCATGGAAATAGCCGTTGTCCGTCCGAATTCCTGGAAGGTTATCGCGATAGCTCTTAACCGTCATGCCGCATTGTTTAGACAACGAGATCCCATGGCGAGATGTTCTGGCAATCGTTCCCTTGTTCATAATTTTCTTCCTGTGTTATAAACCATGACGATCCTCTTGAAACGGGACACCTCTCGCAGCGCTATTTTCTAACGGACTGACCGCCCGATAAGTGATCTTCAAAGTATTCCCCGGTGGTCTGATGGCTGCAACGTCCGCTGTCCTTGGTCGCACAAAAGAATCCGCAAAGTCCCAACATACCGCCCGCTTTGAAAGAGTACCTTTCAATACAGAAAAATAAGGAATGAATCTTAATCATGTAATGCAGTAATTAATATAATATTAGTATAATTGGTACTACAGCTACTTTAGTCCTGGTGCTCCAATTAAGTGGCAGAGGTCGGTCCTGTCTGCAGCTCTTCTTCAACCTTGTCAGCATTTTCCTCGATCGGAAAAACGCATATTTTGGATAGAGGCCTTTTGACTTCGCTTCGTGCAGTTCGTAGCGTAACTACTTGTGTGATTCCGTCCTTTCCTGGATGTAATTCGGTAATACGTCCCAAAGGCTACCGCAGGGGGGGGGGCGTTGTCCTTCTGGATGAGCATCATCATTCCTGGCCTGACGGCATTTTTACCCTTGGTCCATTTTTGCCGTCTTTGAAATTGGGGCAAGTATTCCCGCTGCCATCGTGCCCAAAAGTGCTGTAGCATTTGCTGGAAATGTTGGTATCGGTTGTGTTGCGGTACGGCCGTCAATGAGCTCCCAATAAGGAAGTGGGTAGGTGTCAAGGGAGTCAGTTCATTCGGGTCGTTTGAGAGAGGGGACAGGGGCCGGGAATTTAAGCAAGCTTCAATCTGTACTAGCACTGTGTATAGTTCCTCGTACGTAAGCCGCGTTTCCCCGACCACCCTTTTCAAGTGGCCGTTTGCTAATTTTACAGCACTCTCATAAACTGCCGAAATGCGGCACCCGTGGCGGTATTAAATGCTATCTTATTTGGCTTCTTACTAAAAAGTCCGTGGTCTGGGTTTGGACTTGTTTGTCCTGGAAAATGGTCTGTAGCTCAACCAATTCATTTTTGGTTCCTACGAAGTTCTTGCCATTGTCTGAGTACATGTTTTGGCATAGACCGTGTGACGAATTCCTCAACATCTAATTTCTACGAATGGCTTCGTCACCTCGGACCACCCGGAACAGTGCATCCCGATCCCCAAGCTCGAATTCGACGAACGTCCTCCCGATAAGAGTTACCTCGAAAACCAACCGTGTGAAACTTTTCCACCTGTACTATTCTTTAAGATAACAACTGTATATAAACCCACCAAGCTCTCGAATAAAGCAGTCTACGTCAATCGGTCGCCACGTCGTTACGCTGTCCGCTTCAACCCATTATTTCTCCAGTCCGAATAATTTTCAAGTAAAGTTCTCAGTTTGGATTAAGTGATCCTCGCGACTCTCACCAATTCTGACTAAATTTAACTTTGACGAATCAGGATTCGAGTCACACTTCACTAAAAAGTGACAGTTTGGAATTTGTCCCGTCACATTTTTGGCGATCTCTGCCAGGATCCATAAGGGTACTGCATCATACTCAGCCAAGGAAATTCTGTGGATTTCCAACCTGAGCGACTGCGTGTGCCGCATCCATCGATCAACAACCACGGATCAAAGAACCACAGGTAAGGGAGATTTTCTCAGTTATAGAAATCCCTTCCCTTCGAACGAAAAAACGGAAATATTTCGAAAAATGAGTCGACCATCTGGAACCAACCTGGACATTTCGCCTCTTCCTCTGGACATTTTGACAAAAATCGATATGATGTTACAAGAAATGATCCTACAGAAACAACAAATGAATGAACTAACAACAAATATGAATAAATTGAGCAACGAGAACAGCAAGAGGACCGAAGACTTGAAGACCCTTGCCAAAACAATAAACATTTAAGCCATCACAGAGGATGAGTCATTGCAGGGACCGAGACGTCACCGACAAGGGAGAACGAAATCGATATCTTCGGAAGACGAAAAGGAGACCGACTTAGCCGACAAGGACCCACAGCTAAGCACCGAAGGACGGTCAAACACCCCAGTAAACGCGAAGGCAAGTGACGTAATCCGAATCATTGAAACACTACGCGGTAAAAACGACATGGGAGTAGAGGAATTTATTCGGTCCGTTAAGATAGCCAGAACTAATTGCCGGGAACCGCAATTATTGCTCCGAATGATAATAGCGGAAAAAATAACTGAGCATGCTAAAAGAAGTATCCCATACTGCGATATAAATAACTACAAGGATCTTTACAATGCCTTTTGTAACCAAGTTTCCATACCAGTGACTGTAAGCGGTTGTTGTAATCAATTACAAAACATAAAACAGGGGTTTAACGAAAACGTCCAAATCTAAATTTCGCCAACAATTAAGTGAATTACATTACGCTATTCAAGCAAAACACCGGACCCCGATGGCCAGGAGAATCGCGCTTTAGGAGGAAGACGAAGAAGCAATCAGAACTTATACGCTTAATCTATGCAGAGACATTGCGCAGCTAGTCATTCCTTCAGATCCTCGGAGCCTAATTGAAGTCCAAGAAAAGGCCATTGACCGAGAAATGTGGATCAGGGATGCGCAAAGAACGGTAAACGACCGTCCATGTAACGCATCACCAGCACGAGGCTACACTCGGGCTCATTGTTACTCACTTCAGCCGAAAAATTTTCCCTTGCGCCAAACAGAAAAATTGCCACCGCGCGTAAACAAAACCACTACCAGCCAAAGAGAAATCTATCCGACAGAGGAAACCCAACCAGAGTTAACTACAGCCCAGGAGAACTGCAACATATCCACTGCCGACTACCAGGAATGCGAAGACCAGGCCGACTATTAATGGACACCGGAGCAGGAGTGAATTTAATAAAAGAGGACTTGGTGGTTAACTTTAAATTAGATAAAGGACATAGTACACTATTCGGCAACGATAAACATAAAACTAACAAATCCACTACCTTACGATCCGTAGACCAAAAAGATCACGAATTCCTAGTTGTTCCTAACGATTTCAGGCAAAAGGAAATGGAGGGTTGTCATAGATTTCAGAAAACTGACCGAACATACTGACCAGGACGCGTACCCTCTCCCGAACGCAGACGAAATTATCCAGCACCTAGGCAATGCGAAATTCTTTTCCACTTTAGACTAATCTTCCGGATTCCACCAAATTTCTATGAAATTCGAAGACAGAAAATACACCGCCTTCTCCACTCCCGACGGACATTACCAATATCGGCGAATACCATTTGGACTAAAAAACGCTCCAGCTACTACCCAACGTATTGTTATACCATACCGTAATCATGCTACGATACCTACTGCATTGCGTTCTTAAGATTAATAATTGTTCCCATGCGAGTCGATTCATAGAAGACAGATAACGTAAGGCAGCCAAAACACTTCTTGGACCAGCCTACGTGACTCCCCGTGTGAACCTCATGCTGCGATCGAACTCTTCTTTGTCACCGAACGATATAAAGACCCGTCAAAGACCCCGAGAGCCACTTCTCTAAGTCATGTCTAAGTGCTAAGTACGTCCGTGAAATTCGTGTCAGTCGGTCTATTGCAATAAAACCTCAGTAAAGTGCCAAGAGATCGTTGAATTCTACACCGAGTGCTCTGTGGCGGCGCTACCCACGCTTGTGTAACCCTGCCAAAAACTGATAATATTCCTTTTCGCACACGTTCCCATAACAACGTATGAGACTCTTTCCGCTCCCATAACAACGCATGACACTCCATACGACACACCACTGATAACCGAAACTCCTTTCGCATACGTTCACATAACAATTCATGAAACTCTTTCCGTTCCCATATTGAACCGATAGACGAATCCGAGAAATTCCTGTTGCGTCTGAAAGTTGAAACTCGCCCGATTACAACGGTATGAGTTTCTCCCCTAGGCCATTCTAGTTATTCTTTTCGAGTATCTGGAATGCGAAAAATTTGTTGCTCTCTCAACCATTTCTTCGTTCGAAAATCGCATATCTCGCCAACCGATTGACGAATCCGAGAAATTCCTATTGCGTCTGAAAGTAGAAACTCGCCCGAATACGACGGGATGTCTTTTTTCCACTAGGCAATTCTAGTTATTCCTTTCGAGCATCAGATATGCGAAAAATTTGATGTTTTCTCGATCATTGGTTCGCATCAAATTCGTATATCTCGCGAACCGATGGACGAATCCGAAAAATTCCTGTTGCGTCTGAAAGTAGAAACTCGCCCGAATACGGCGGTATGTCTCTTTTTCCACTAGGCAAATCAAGTTTTTCGTTTCGAGCATCAGAAGTGCGAAAAATTTGATGGTTTCCCATCCATTTCTTAACTCCAAACTCCCATATCTCGCGAACGGATTGACGAATCCGCAAAATTTCTGTTGCATCCGAAAGTAGAAGCTCGCCCGATTACAACGGTATGTGTACTTTTCCCTTAGGCCATTCTAGTTATTCGTTTCGAGCATGAGAACTGCGAAAATTTTGATAGTTCCTCAACCGTTTCTTACATTCAATCTGCCATATCTCGCGATCGGATTGACGAATCCGCAAAATTTCTGTTGCATCCGAAAGTAGAAGCTCGCCCGATTACAACGGTATGTGTTCTTTTCCCTTAGGCCATTCTAGTTATTCGTTTCGAGCATGAGAACTGCGAAAATTTTGATAGTTTCTCAACCGTTTCTTAGCTCCAGACTGCCATATGTCCCGAACGGATTGACGAATCCGCAAAATTTCTGTTGCATCTGAAAGTGGAAACTCGCCCGATTACAAGAGTATGTGTACTTTTCCCCTAGGCCATTCTAGTTATTCGTTTCGAGCATCAGAACTGCGAAAATTTTGATAGTTACTCAACCATTTCTTTACTCCAAACTCCCATATGTGGCGAACGGGTTGACGAATGCGAAAAATTTCTGTTGCATCTGAAAGTAGAAACTCGCCCAATTACAACGGTATGTGTACTTTTCCCCTAGGCCATTCTAGTTATTCGTTTCGAGCATGAGAACTGCGAAAATTTTGATAGTTTCTCAACCATTTCTTATCTCCAAACTGCCATATCTCGAGAACGGATTGTCGAATCCGAAAAATTTCTGTCGCATCTGAAAGTAGAAACTCGCCCGATTACAACGGTATGTGTACTTTTCCCCTAGGCCATTCTAGTTATTCGTTTGGAGCATCAGAACTGCGAAAATTTTGATAGTTTCTCAACCATTTCTTAACTCCAGACTCCCATATCTGGCGAACGGATTGACGAATCCGGAAAATTTCTGTTGCATCTGAAAGTAGAAGCTCGATCGTTTACAACGGTATGTGTACTTTTCCCCTAGGCCATTCTAGTTATTCGTTTCGTGCATGACAACTGAGAAAATTTTGATAGTTTCTCAACCGTTTCTTAGCACCAAACTGCCATATCTCGCGAACGGATTGATGAATCCGCAAAACTTCTGTTGCATCCGAAATCAGAAACTGGCCCCATTACGACGGTATGTGTACTTTTCCCCTAGGCCATTCTAGTTATTCGTTTCGCGCATGGGAACTGCGAAAATTTTGATAGTTTCTCACCGTTCCTTACCTCCAAACTGCCATATCTCGCGATCGGATTGACGAATACGCAAAATTTCTGTTGCATCCGAAAGTAGAAACTCACCCGATAACAACGGTATGTGTACTTTTCCCCTAGGCCATTCTAGTTATTCGTTTCGAGCTTGAGAACTGCGAAAATTTTGATTGTTTGTCAACCGTTTCTTACATCCAAACTGCCATATCTGGCGATCGGATTGACGAATCCGCAACATTTCTGTTGCATCCGAAAGTAGAAACTCGCCCGATTACCACGGTATGTGTACTTTTCCCCTAGGCCATTCTAGTTATTCGTTTCGAGCATGAGAACTGCGAAAATTTTGATAGTCTCTCAACCGTTCCTTAGCTCTAAGCTCCCATATCTGACGAACGGAATATTTTCGCAGTTCTCAAGCTCGAAACGAATAACTAGAATGGCCTAGGGGAAAAGTACACATACCGTTGTAATCGGGCTAGTTTCTACTTTCAGATGCAACAGAAATTTTGCGGATTCGTCAATCCGTTCGCCAGATATGGGAATTTGGAGTTAAGAAATGGTTGAGGAACTATCAAAATTTTTGCAGTTCTGATGCTCGAAACGAATAACTAGAATGGCCTAGGGGAAAAGTACACATACCGTTGTAATCGGGCGAGTTCCTACTTTCAGATGCAACAGAAATTTTTCGGATTCGTCAATCCATTCGCCAGATATGGCAGTTTGGAGGTAAGAAACGCTTGAGAAACTCAAAATTTTTGCAGTTCTGATGCTCGAAACGAATAACTAGAATGGCCTAGGTGAAAAGTACACATACCGTTGTAATCGGGCGAGTTTCTAAAATCAGATGCAACAGAAATTTTTCGGATTCGCCAAACCGTTCGCGAGATATGGCAGTTTGAAGTTAACAAACGCTTGAGAAACTCAAAATTTTCGCAGTTCTGATGCTCGAAACGAATAACTAGAATGGCCTAGGGGAAAAGTACACATACCGTTGTAATGGGGCGAGATTCTGCATTCAGATGCAATAGAAATTTTTCGGATGCGTCAATCCGTTCGCGAGATATGGCCGTTTGTAGCTAAGAAACGGTTGAGAAACTCAAAATAATCACAGTTCTGATGCTCGAAACGAATAACTAGAATGGCCTAGGGGAAAAGTACACATACCGTTGTTATCGGGCGAGTTTCTACTTTCAGATGCAACAGCAATGTTGCCACTTCGTCAATCCGTTCGCGAGATATGGCAGTTTGGAGTTAAGAAACGGTTGAGAAACTCAAAATTTTCGCAGTTCTGATGCTCGAAACGAATATCTAGAATGGCTTAGGGGAAAAGTACACATACCGTTGTAATCAGGCGAGTTTCTACTTTCAGTGGCAACAGCAATTTTGCCACTTCGTCAATCCGTTCGCGAGATATGGCAGTTTGGAGTTAAGAAACGGTTGAGAAACTCAAAATTTTCGCAGTTCTGATGCTCGAAACGAATAACTAGAATGGCCTAGGGGAATAGTACACACACCGTTGTAATCGGGCGAGTTTCTACATTCTGATGCAACAGAAATTTTTCGGATTCGTCAATCCGTTCGATAGATATGGCAGCTTGGAGCTAAGAAACGGTTGAGAAACTCAAAATTTTCGCAGTGCTGATGCTCGAACGAATAACTAGAATGGCCTAGGGGAAAGGTACACACAGCTTTGTAATCTGGCGAATTTCTACATTCAGATGCAACAGAAATTTTTCGGATTCGTCTTTCCGTTCGCGAGATATAGCAGTTTGGAGCTAAGGCACGGTTGAGGAACTCAAAATTATCACAGTTCTGATGCTCGAAACGAATAACTAGAATGGCCTAGGGGAAAAGTACACATACCGTTGTAATCGGGCGAGTTTCTACATTCAGATGCAACAGAAATTTTTCGGATTCGTCTTTCCGTTCGCGAGATATGGCAGTTTGGAGCTAAGAAACGGTTGAGAAACTCAAAATTATCACAGTTCTGATGCTCGAAACGAATAACTAGAATGGCCTAGGGGAATAGTACACATACCGTTGTAATCGGGCGAGTTTCTACTTTCAGATTCAACAGAAATTTTTCAGATTCGTCAATCCGTTCACGAGTTACGCCAGTTTGGACGTAAGAAACGCTTGAGAAAATCAAAATTTTCGCAGTCCTGATGCTCGAAACGAATAACTAGAAGGGCCTAGGGGAAATGTACGCATACCGTTGTAATGGTGTGAGTTTCTACTTTCAGATGCAACAGAAATTTTGCCGATTCTTCAATCCATTCGCGAGATATGGCAGTTTGGAGGTAAGAAACGGTTGAGAAACTCAAAATTTTCGCAGTTCTGATGCTCGAAACGAATAACTAGAATGGCCTAGGGGAAAAGTACACATACCGTTGTAATGGGGCGAGATTCTGCATTCAGATGCAATAGAAATTTTTCGGATTCGTCAATCCGTTCGCCAGATATGGCAGTTTGGAGGTAAGAAACGCTTGAGAAACTCAAAATTTTCGCAGTTCTGATGCTCGAAACGAATAACTAGAATGGCCTAGCGGAAAAGTACACATACCGTTGTAATGGGGCGAGTTTCTACTTTCAGATGCAACAGAAATTTTGCCGATTCTTCAATCCATTCGCGAGATATGGCAGTTTGGATGTAAGAAACGCTTGAGAAACTCAAAATTATCTCAGTTCTGATGCTCGAAACGAATAACTAGAATGGCCTAGGGGAAAAGTACACATACCGTTGTAATCGTGCGAGTTTCTACTTTCAGATGCAAGAGATGTTTTTCGGATTCGTCAATTCGTTCGCGAGATATGGCAGTTTGGAGGTAAGAAACGCTTGAGAAATTCAGCATTTTCGCAGTTCTGATGCACGAAACGAATAACTAGAACGGCCTAGGGGAAAAGTACACATACCGTTGTAATCGGCCGAGTTTCTACTTTCAGATGCAACAGCAATTTTGCCACTTCGTCAATCCGTTCGCAAGATATTGCAGTTTGGAGTTATGAAACGGTTGAGAAACTCAAAATTTTCGCAGTTCTGATGCTCGAAACGAATAACTATAATAGCTTAGGGGGAAAGTACACATACCGTTGTAATGGGCGAGTTTCTTCATTCAGAAGCAACAGAAATTTATCGGATTCGTCAATTCGTTCGCGAGATATGGCCGTTTGTAGCTAAGAAACGGTTGAGAAACTTAAAATAATCACAGTTCTGATGCTCGAAACGAATAACTAGAATGGCCTAGGGGAAAAGTACACATACCGTTGTAATCGGGCGAGTTTCTACTTTCAGATGCAACAGCAATTTTGCCACTTCGTCAATCCGTTCGCGAGATATTGCAGTTTGGAGTTATGAAACGGTTGAGAAACTGAAAATTTTCGCAGTTCTGATGCTCGAAACGAATATCTAGAATGGCTTAGGGGAAAAGTACACATACCGTTGTAATCGGGCGAGTTTCTACTTTCAGATGCAACAGCAATTTTGCCACTTCGTCAATCCGTTCGCGAGATATGGCAGTTTGGAGTTAAGAAACGGTTGAGAAACTCAAAATTTTCGCAGTTCTGACGCTCGAAACGAATAACTAGAATGGCCTAGGGGAATAGTACACACACCGTTGTAATCGGGCGAGTTTCTACATTCAGATGCAACAGAAATTTTGCCACTTCGTCAATCCGTTCGCGAGATATTGCAGTTTGGAGCTAAGAAACGGTTGAGAAACTCAAAATTTTCGCAGTGCTGTTGCTCGAACGAATAACTAATATGGCCTAGGGGAAAGGTACACACACCTTTGTAATCGGGCGAATTTCTACATTCAGATGCAACAGAAATTTTTCGGATTCGTCTTTCCGTTCGCGAGATATAGCATTTTGGAGCTAAGGAACGGTTGAGAAACTCAAAATTATCACAGTTCTGATGCTCGAAACGAATAACTAGAATGGCCTAGGGGAAAAGTACACATACCGTTGTAATCGGGCGAGTTTCTACATTCAGATGCAACAGAAATTTTTCGGATTCGTCTTTCCGTTCGCGAGATATGGCAGTTTGGAGCTAAGAAACGGTTGAGAAACTCAAAATTATCACAGTTCTGATGCTCGAAACGAATAACTAGAATGGCCTAGGGGAAAAGTACACATACCGTTGTAATCGGGCGAGTTTCTACATTCAGATGCAACAGAAATTTTTCGGATTCGTCAATCTGTTCGCGAGATATGGCAGTTTGGAGTTAAGAAACGGTTGAGAAACTCAAAATTTTCGTTGTTCTGATGCTCGAAACGAATAACTAGAATGTCCTAGGGGAATAGTACACATGCCGTTGTAATCGGGCGAGTTTCTACATTCAGATGCAACAGAAAGTTTTCGGATTCGTCAATCCGTTCGCGAGATATGGCAGTTTGGAGGTAAGAAACGCTTGAGAAACTCAAAATTTTCGCAGTTCTGATGCTCGAAATGAATGACTAGAATGGCCTAGGGGAAAAGTACACATACCGTTGTAATAGGGCGAGTTTCCACTTTCAAATGCAACAGAAATTTTGCCGATTCGACAATCCGTTCGCGAGATATGGCAGTTTGGAGTTAAGAAACGGTTGAGAAACTCAAAATTTTCGTTGTTCTGATGCTCGAAACGAATAACTAGAATGTCCTAGGGGAATAGTACACATACCGTTGTAATCGGGCGAGTTTCTACATTCAGATGCAAAAGAAATTTTTCGGATTCGTCAATCTGTTCCCAGATATGGCAGCTTGAAGCGAAGAAACGGTTGAGAAACTCAAAATTTTCGCAGTTCTGATGCTTGAAACGAATAACTAGAATGGCCTAGGGGAAAAGTACACATACCGTTGTAATGGGGCGAGCTTCTACTTTCAGATGCAACAGAAATTTTTCGGATTCTTCAATCCGTTCGCGAGATATGGCAGTTTGGAGGTAACAAACGCCTGAGATACTCAAAATTTTCGCAGTTCTGATGCTCGAAACGAATAACTAGAATGGCGTAGGGGAAAAGTACACATACCGTTGTAATAGGGCGAGTTTCTACTTTCAGATGCAACAGAAATTTTTCGGATTCGTCAATCCGTTCGCGAAATATGGCAGTTTGGAGGTAACACATGCTTGAGAAACTCGAAATTTTAGCAGTTCTGATGCTCGAAACGAATAACTAGAATGGCCTAGGGGAAAAGTACACATACCGTTGGAATAGGGCGAGTTTCCACTTGCAGATGGAACAGAAATTTTGCCGATTCGTCAATCCGTTCGCGAGGTATGGCAGTTTGGAGGTAAGAAACGCTTGAGAAAATCAAAATTTTCGCAGTTCTGATGCTCGAAACGAATAACTAGAAGGGCCTAGGGGAAATGTACGCATACCGTTGTAATGGTGTGAGTTTCTACTTTCAGATGCAACAGAAATTTTGCCGATTCTTCAATCCATTCGCGAGATATGGCAGTTTGGAGGTAAGAAACGGTTGAGAAACTCAAAATTTTCGCAGTTCTGATGCTCGAAACGAATAACTAGAATGGCCTAGGGGAAAAGTACACATACCGTTGTAATCGGGCGAGTTTCTAGTTTCAGATGCCACAGAAATTTTTCGGATTCGTCAATCCGTTCGCCAGATATGGCAGTTTGTAGCTAAGAAACGGTTGAGAAACTATCAAAGTTTTCGCAGTTCTCATGCTCGAAACGAATAACTGGAATGGCCTGGGGAAAAGTACACATACCGTTGTAATCGGGCGAGTTTCTACTTTCAGATGCAACAGAAATTTTTCGGATTCGCCAAACCGTTCGAGAGATATGGCAGTTTGAAGTTAACAAACGCTTGAGAAACTCAAAATTTTCGCAGTTCTGATGCTCGAAACGAATAACTAGAATGGTCTAGGGGAAAAGTACACATACCGTTGTAATGGGGCGAGATTCTGCATTCAGATGCAATAGAAATTTTTCGGATTCGTCAATCCGTTCGCCAGATATGGCAGTTTGGAGGTAAGAAACGCTTGAGAAACTCAAAATTTTCGCTGTTCTGATGCTCGAAACGAATAACTAGAATGGCCTAGCGGAAAAGTGCACATACAGTTGTAATGGGGCGAGTTTCTACTTTCAGATGCAACAGAAATTTTGCCGATTCTTCAATCCATTCGCGAGATATGGAAGTTTGGATGTAAGAAACACTTGAGAAACTCAAAATTATCTCAGTTCTGATGCTCGAAACGAATAACTAGAATGGCCTAGGGGAAAAGTACACATACCGTTGAAATCCGGCGAGTTTCTACTTTCAGATGCAACAGAAATTTTGCGGATTCGTCAATCCGTTCGCGAGATATGGCCGTTTGGAGGTAAGAAACGATAGAGAAACTCAAAATTATCACAGTTCTGATGCTCGAAACGAATAACTATAATAGCTTAGGGGGAAAGTACACATACCGTTGTAATGGGCGAGTTTCTACATTCAGAAGCAACAGAAATTTATCGGATTCGTCAATCCGTTCGCGAGATATGGCCGTTTGTAGCTAAGAAACGGTTGAGAAACTCAAAATAATCACAGTTCTGATGCTCGAAACGAATAACTAGAATGGCCTAGGGGAAAAGTACACATACCGTTGTAATCGGGCGAGTTTCTACTTTCAGATGCAACAGCAATTTTGCCACTTCGTCAATCCGTTCGCGAGATATGGCAGCTTGGAGCTAAGAAACGGTTAAGAAACTCAAAATTTTCGCAGTGCTGATGCTCGAACGAATAACTAGAATGGCCTAGGGGAAAGGTACACACACCTTTGTAATCGGGCGAATTTCTACATTCAGATGCAACAGAAATTTTTCGGATTCGTCTTTCTGTTCGCGAGATATAGCAGTTTGGAGCTAAGGAACGGTTGAGAAACTCAAAATTTTCGCAGTTCTGATGCTCGAAACGATTAACTAGAATGGCCTAGGGGAATAGTACACACACCGTTGTAATCGGGCGAGTTTCTACATTCAGATGCAACAGAAATTTTTCGGATTCGTCAATCCGTTCGATAGATATGGCAGCTTGGAGCTAAGAAACGGTTAAGAAACTCAAAATTTTCGCAGTGCTGATGCTCGAACGAATAACTAGAATGGCCTAGGGGAAAGGTACACACACCTTTGTAATCGGGCGAATTTCTACATTCAGATGCAACAGAAATTTTTCGGATTCGTCTTTCTGTTCGCGAGATATAGCAGTTTGGAGCTAAGGAACGGTTGAGAAACTCAAAATTGTCACAGTTCTGATGCTCGAAACGAATAACTAGAATGGCCTAGGGGAAAAGTACACATACCGTTGTAATCGGGCGAGTTTCTACTTTCAGACTCAACAGAAATTTTTCAGATTCGTCAATCCGTTCACGAGTTACGCCAGTTTGGACGTAAGAAACGCTTGAGAAACTCAAAATTTTCGTAGTTCTGATGCTCGAAACGAATGACTAGAAAGGCCTAGGGGAAGGGTATACATACCGTTGTAATCGGGCGAGTTTCTACATTCAGATGCAACAGAAATTTTTCGGATTCGTCAATCTGTTCGCGAGATATGGCAGTTTGGAAGAAAGAAACGGTTGAGAAACTCAAAATTTTCGCAGTTCTAATGCTCGAAACGAATAACTAGAATGGCCTAGGGGAAAAGTACACATACCGTTGTAACAGGGCGAGTTTCCACTTTCAAATGCAACAGAAATTTTGCCGATTCGACAATCCGTTCGCGAGATATGGCAGTTTGGAGTTTAGAAACGGTTGAGAAACTCAAAATTTTCGTTGTTCTGATGCTCGAAACGAATAACTAGAATGGCCTAGGGGAAACGTAAACATACTGTTGTAATAGGGCGAGTTTCTACATTCAGATGCAACAGAAACGTTTCGGATTCGTCTTTCCGTTCGCGAGATATAGCAGTTTGGAGCTAGGAAACGGTTGAGAAACTCAAAATTACTACAGTTCTGATGCTCGAAACGAATAACTAGAATGGCCTAGGGGAAAAGTACACATACCGTTGTAATCGGGCGAGTTTCTACTTTCAGATGCAACAGAAATTTTTCGGACTCGTCAATTCGTTCGCGAGATATAGCAGTTTCGTGGTAAGGATCGGTTGAGAAATTCAAAATTTTCGCAGTTCTGATGCTCGAAACGAATAACTAGAATGGCCTAGGGGAAAGGTGCACATACCGTTGTAATCGAGCGAGTTTCTACATTCAGAAGCAACAGAAATTTATCGGATTCGTCAATCCGTTCGCGAGATATGGCCGTTTGTAGCTAAGAAACGGTTGAGAATCTCAAAATAATCACAGTTCTGATGCTCGAAACGAATAACTAGAATGGCCTAGGGGAAAAGTACACATACCGTTGTAATCGGGCGAGTTTCTACATTCAGATGCAACAGAAATTTTTCGGATTCGTCACTCCGTTCGCTAGATATGGAAGTTTGGATCTAAGAAACGGTTGAAAAACTCAAAATCTTCGCAGTTCTGATGCTCGAAACGAATATCTAGACTGGCTTAGGGGAAAAGTACACATACTGTTGTAATCGGGCGAGTTTCATCTTTCAGATACAACAGAAATTTTGCGGATTCGTCAATCCGTTCGCGAGATATGGCAGTTTGGAGGTAAGAAACGCTTGAGAAACTCAAAATTTTCGCAGTTCTGATGCTCGAAACGAATAACTAGAATGGCCTAGTGGAAAAGTACACATACCTTTGTAATCGGGCTAGTTTCTACATTCAGGTGCAACAGAAATTTTTCAGATTCGTCAATCCGTTCGTGAGATATGGCAGTTTGGAGCTGAGAAGCGGTTGAGAAACTCAAAATTTTCGCAGTTCTGATGCTCGAAACGAATAACTAGAATGGCCTAGGGGAAAAGTACACATACCGTTGTAATCGGGCGAGTTTCTACATTCAGATGCAACAGAAATTTTTCGGATTCGTCAATCCGTTCGCTAGATATGGAAGTTTGGATCTAAGAAACGTTTGAAAAACTCAAAATCTTCGCAGTGCTGATGCTCGAAACGAATAACTAGAATGGCCTAGGGGAAAAGTACACATACCGTTGTAATCGGGCGAGTTTCTACTTTCAGATGCAACAGAAATTTTTCGGATTCGTCAATTCGTTCGCGAGATATAGCAGTTTCGTGGTAAGAAACGGTTGAGAAACTCAAAATTTTCGCAGTTCTGATGCTCGAAACGAATAACTAGAATGGCCTAGGGGAAAGGTGCACATACCGTTGTAATCGAGCGAGTTTCTACATTCAGAAGCAACAGAAATTTATCGGATTCGTCAATCCGTTCGCGAGATATGGCCGTTTGTAGCTAAGAAACGTTTGAGAATCTCAAAATAATCACAGTTCTGATGCTCGAAACGAATAACTAGAATGGCCTAGGGGAAAAGTACACATACCGTTGTAATCGGGCGAGTTGCTACATTCAGATGCAACAGAAATTTTTCGGATTCGTCAATCCGTTCGCTAGATATGGAAGTTTGGATCTAAGAAACGGTTGAAAAACTCAAAATCTTCGCAGTGCTGATGCTCGAAACGAATAACTAGAATGGCCTAGGGGAATAGTACACATACCGTTGTAATCGGGCGAGTTTCTACATTCAGATGCAAAAGAAATTTTTCGGATTCGTCAATCTGTTCGCTAGGTATGGCAGCTTGGAGCGAAGAAACGGTTGAGAAACTCAAAATTTTCGCAGTTTTGATGCTTGAAACGAATAAGTAGAATGGCCTAGGGGAAACGTACACATACTGTTGTAATAGGGCGAGTTTCTACTTTCAGATGCAACAGAAATTTTTCGGATTCGTCAATCCGGTCGCGAGATATGGCAGTTTGGAGCTAAGAAACGGTTGAGAAACTCAAAATTTTAGCAGTTCTAATGCTCGACACGAATAACTAGAATGGCCAAGGGGAAAAGTACAAACACCGTTGTAATCGGGCGAGTTTCTGCATTCAGAAGCAACAGAAATTTATCGGATTCGTCAATCCGTTCGCGAGATATGGCAGTTTGGAAGTAAGAAACGCTTGAGATACTCATCATTTTCGCAGTTCTGATGCTAGAAACGAATAACTAGAATGGCCTAGGGGAAAAGTACACATACCGTTGTAATCGGGCGAGTTTCTACTTTCAGATGCAACAGAAATTTTTCGAATTCGTCAGTCCGTTCGCGAGATATGGCAGTTTGGATGTAAGAAACGCTTGAGAAACTCAAAATTTTCGCAGTTCTGATGCTCCAAACGAATAACTAGAATGGCCTAGGGGAAAAGTACACATACCGTTGTAATCGGGCGAGTTTCTACATCCAGATGCAACAGAAATTTTTCGGATTGGTCAATCCGTTCGCGAGATATGGCAGTTTGGAGGTAAGAAACGCTTGAGAAACTCAAAATTTTCGCAGTTCTGATGCTCGAAACGAATAACTAGATTGGCCTAGGGGAAAAGTACACATACCGCTGTAATCGGGCGAGTTTCTACTTTCAGATGCAACAGAAATTTTTCGGATTTGTCAATCCGTTCGCGAGATATGGCAGCTTGGAGCTAAGAAACGGTTGAGAAACTCAAAATTATCACAGTTCTGATGCTCGAAACGAATAACTGGAATGGCCTAGGGGAAATGTACATATACCTTTGTTATCGGGCGAGACTCTACTTTCAGATGTAACAGAAATTTTTCGGATTCGTCAATCCGTTCGCGAGATATGGAAGTTTGGAGCTAAGAAACGGTTGAGAAACTCAAAATTTTCGCAGTTTTGATGCTCGAAACGAATAACTAGAATGGTCTAGGGGAAGAGTACACATACCGTTGTAATCGCGCGAGTTTCTACTTCGAGATGCAACAGAAATTTTTCGGATTCGTCAATCCGTTCGCGAGATATGGCAGTTTGGAAGTAAGAAACTCTTGAGATACTCATCATTTTCGCAGTTCTGATGCTCGAAACGAATAACTAGAATGGCCTAGGGGAAAAGTACACATACCGTTGTAATCGGGCGAGTTTCTACTTTCAGATGCAACAGAAACTTTTCGGATTCGTTAATCCGTTCGCGAGATATGGCAGTTTGGAGCTAAAAAACGGCTGAGAAACTCAAAATTTTCGCAGTTCTGATGCTCGAAACGAATAACTAGAATGGCCTAGGCGAAAAGTACACATACCGTTGTAATCGGGCGAGTTTCTACTTTCAGATGCAACAGAAATTTTTCGAATTCGTCAGTCCGTTCGCGAGATATGGCAGTTTGGATGTAAGAAACGCTTGAGAAACTAAAAATTTTCGCAGTGCTGACGCTCGAAACGAATAACTAGAATGGCCTGGGGGAAAAGTTCACATACCGTTGTAATCGGGCGAGTTTCTACTTTCAGATGAAACAGAAATTTTTCGGATTCGTCAATCCGTTCGCGAGATATGGCAGTTTGGAGCTAAGAAACGGTTTAGAAACTCAAAATTTTCGCAGTTTTGATGCTCGAAACGAATAACTAGAATGGCCTAGGGGAAAAGTACACATACCGTTGAAGTCGGGCGAGTTTCTACTTTCAGATGCAACAGAAACCTTTCGGATTCGTTAATCCGTTCGCGAGATATGGCAGTTTGGAGCTAAAAAACGGCTGAGAAACTCAAAATTTTCGCAGTTCTGATGCTCGAAACGAATAACTAGAATGGCCTAGGCGAAAAGTACACATACCGTTGTAATCGGGCGTGTTTCTACTTTCAGATGCAACAGAAATTTTTCGAATTCGTCAGTCCGTTCGCGAGATAAGGCAGTTTGGATGTAAGAAACGCTTGAGAAACTAAAAATTTTCGCAGTGCTGACGCTCGAAACGAATAACTGGAATGGCCTGGGGGAAAAGTACACATACCGTTGTAATCGGGCGAGTTTCGACATCCAGATGCAACAGAAATTTTTCGGATTCGTCAATCCGTTCGCGAGGTATGGCAGTTTGGAGCTAAGAAACGGTTGAGAAACTAAAAATTTTCGCAGTTCTGATGCTCGAAACGAATAACTAGAATGGCCTAGGGGAAAAGTACACATACCGTTGTAATCGGGCGAGTTTCTACTTTCAGATGCAACAGAAATTTTTCGGATTCGTCAATCCGTTCGCGAGATATGGCAGTTTGGAGGTAAGAAACGCTTGAGAAACTCAACATTTTCGCAGTTCTGATGCTCGAAACGAATAACTAGAACGGCATAGGGGAAAAGTACACAAACCTTTGTAATCGGGCGAGTTTCTACTTTCAGATGCAACAGAAATTTCGCGGATTCATCAATCTGTTCGCGAGATATGGCAGTTTGGAAGTCACAAACGATTGAGAAACTCAAAATTTTCGCAGTTCTGATGCTCGAAACGAAAAACTAGAATGGCCTAGGGGAAAAGTACAAACACCGTTGTAATGGGGCGAGTTTCTACTTTCAGATGCAACAGAAATGTTTCGGATTCGTCAATCCGCTCGCGAGATATGGCAGTTTGGAGGTAAGAAACGCTTGAGAAACTAAAAACTTTCGCAGTTCTGATGCTCGAAACGAATAACTAGAATGGCCTAGGGGCAAACTACACATACCGTTGTAATCGGGCGAGTTTCTACATCCAGATGCAACGGAAATTTTTCGGATTCGTCAATCCGTTCGCGAGATATGGCGGTTTGCGGGTAACAAACGCCTGAGAAACTCAAAATATGCGCTGTTCTGATGCTCGAAACGAATAACCAGAATGACCTAGGGGAAAAGTACACATACAGTTGTAATGGGGCGAGTGCCTACTTTCCGATGCAACTGAAATTTTGCCGATTCTTCAATCCGTTTGCGAGATATGGTAGTTTGGAGGTAAGAAACGCTTGAGAAACTTAAAATTTTCGCACTTCTGATGCTCGGAACGAATAACTAGAATGGCCTAGGGGAAAAGTACACATACCGTTGTAATCGTGCGAGTATCTACTTTTTGATGCAACAGAAATTTTTCGGATTTGTCAATCCGTTCGCGAGATATGGCAGTTTGGAGGTAGGAAACGCTTGAGAAACTCAAAATTTTCGCAGTTCTGATGCTCGGAACGAATACCTAGAATGGCCTAGGGGAAAAGTACACATACCGTTGTAATCGGGCGAGTTTCTACTTTCAGATGCAACAGAAATTTTTCGGATTCGTCAATCTGTTCGCGAGATATGGCAGTTTGGAAGAAAGAAACGGTTGAGAAACTCAAAATTTTCGCAGTTCTGATGCTCGAAACGAATAACTAGAATGGCCTAGGGGAAGAGTACACATACCGTTGTAATCGGGCGAGTTTCTACTTTCAGCTGCAATAGAAATTTTGCGGATTTGTCAATCCGTTCGCTAGATATGGCAGTTTGGAGGTAAGAAACGCTTGAGAAACTCCAAATTTTCGCAGTTCTGATGCTCGAAACGAATAACTAGAATGGCCTACGGGAAAAGTACACATACCGTTGTAATCGGGCGACTTTTTACATTCAGATGCAACAGAATTTTTTCGGATAAGTCAATCCGCTCGCGAGATATGGCAGTTTGGAGGTAAGAAACGGTTGAGAAACTCAAAATTTTCACAGTTCTGATGCTGGAAACGAATAACTAGAATGGCGTAGGGAAAAAGTACACATACCGCTGTAATCGGGCGAGTTTCTACTTTCAGATGCAACAGAAATTTTTCGGATTCGTCAATCCGCCCGCGAGATATGGCAGTTTGGAGGTAAGAAACGCTTGAGAAACTAAAAATTTTCGCAGTTCTGATGCTCGAAACGAATAACTAGAATGGCCCAGGGGAAAGGTACACATACCGTTGTATTCGGGCGAGTATCTACTTTCAGATGCAACAGAAATTTTGCCGATTCGTCAATCCGATCGCGAGATATGGCAGTTGGGAGGTAAGAAACGATTGAGAAAGTCAAAATTTTCGCAGTTCTGATGCTCGAAACGAATAACTAGAATGGCCTAGGGGAAAAGTACACATACCGTTGTAATCGGGCGAGTTTCTACTTTCAGATGCAACAGAAATTTTGCGGATCCGTCAATCCGTTCGCGAGATATGGCAGTTTGGAGGTAAGAAACGCTTGAGAAACTAAAAATTTTCGCAGTTCTGATGCTCGAAACGAATAACTAGAATGGCCTAGGGGCAAACTACACATACCGTTGTAATCGGGCGAGTTTCTACATCCAGATGCAACGGAAATTTTTCGGATTCTTCAATCCGTTCGCGAGATATGGCGGATTGCGGGTAAGAAACGCCTGAGAAACTCAAAATATTCGCAGTTCTGATGCTCGAAACGAATAAGCAGAATGACCTAGGGGAAAAGCACACATACCGTTGTAATCGTGCGAGTATCTACTTTTTGATGCAACAGAAATTTTTCGGATTTGTCAATCCGTTCGCGAGATATGGCAGTTTGGATGTAGGAAACGCTTTAGAAACTCAAAATTTTCGCAGTTCTGATACTCGAAACGAATAACTAGAGTGGCCTAGGGGAAATGTACACATACCGTTGTAATGGGGCGAGTTCCTACTTTCCGATGCAACTGAAATTTTGCCGATTCTTCAATCCGATCGCGAGATATGGCAGTTGGGAGGTAAGAAACGATTGAGAAAGTCAAAATTTTCGCAGTTCTGATGCTCGAAACGAATAACTAGAATGGCCTAGGGGAAAAGTACACATACCGTTGTAATCGGGCGAGTTTCTACTTTCAGATGCAACAGAAATGTTTCGGATTCGTCAATCCGTTCGCGAGATATGGCTGTTTGGTGGTAAGAAAGGCTTGAGAAACTCAAAATTTTCGCATTTCTGATGCTCGAAACGAATAACTAGATTGTCTTAGGGGAAATGTACACATACCGTTGTAATCGGGCGAGATTCTACGTTCAGATGCAACAGAAATTTTTAAGATTCGTCAATCCGTTTGCGAGATATGGTAGTTTGGAGGTAAGAAACGCTTGAGAAACTTAAAATTGTCGCAGTTCTGATGCTCGAAACGAATAACTAGAATGGCCTAGGGGAAAAGCACACATACCGTTGTAATCGTGCGAGTATCTACTTTTTGATGCAACAGAAATTTTTCGGATTTGTCAATCCGTTCGCGAGATATGGCAGTTTGGAGGTAGGAAACGCTTTAGAAACTCAAAATTTTCGCAGTTCTGATACTCGAAACGAATAACTAGCGTGGCCTAGGGGAAAAGTACACATACCGTTGTAATGGGGCGTGTTTCTACTTTCAGATGCAACAGAAATTTTGCCGATCCTTCAATCCGTTCGCGAGATATGGCAGGTTGGAGGTAAGAAACGCTTGAGAAACTCAAAATTTTCGCAGTTTGATGCTCGAAACTAATAAGTAGAATGGCCTAGGGGCAAACTACACATACCGTTGTAATCGGGCGAGTTTCTACATCCAGATGCAACGGAAATTTTTCGGATTCGTCAATCCGTTCGCGAGATATGGCGGTTTGGAGGTAAGAAACGCTTGAGAAACTCAAAATTTTCGCTGTTCTGATGCTCGAAACGAATTACTAGAATGGCCTAGTGGAAAAGTACACATACCGTTGTATTCGGGCGAGTATCTACTTTCAGATGCAACAGAAATTTTGCCGATTCGTCGATCTGATCGCGAGATATGGCAGTTGGGAGGAAAGAAACGATTGAGAAAGTCAAAATTTTCGCAGTTCTGATGCTCGAAACGAATAACTAGAATGGCCTAGGGGAAAAGTACACATACCGTTGTAATCGGGCGAGTTTCTACTTTCAGATGCAACAGAAATTTTTCGGATTCGTCAATCCGTTCGCGAGATATGGCAGTTCGGAGGTAAGAAACGCTTGAGAAACTCAAAATTATAACAGTTCTGATGCTCGAAACGAATAACTAGAATGGCCCAGGGGAAAAGTACACATACCGTTGTATTCGGGCGAGTTTCTACTTTCAGATTCAACAGAAATTTTGCCGATTCGTCAATCCGTTCGCGAGATATGGCAGTTTGGAGGTAAGAAACGCTTGAGAAACTCAAAATTTTCGCAGTTCCGTTGCTCGAAACGAATAACTAGAATGGCCTAGGGGAAAAGCACACATACCCTTGTAATCTGGCGAGTTTCTACTTTCAGATGCAACAGAAATTTAGCGGATTTGTCAATCCGTTCGCGAGATGTGGCAGCTTAGAGGTAAGAAACGCTTGAGAAACTCAAAATTTTCGCTGTTCTGATGCTCGAAACGAATAACTAGAATGGCCTAGGGGAAGAGTACTCATACCGTTGTAATCGCGCGAGTCTCTACTTTCAGATGCAACAGAAATTTTTCGGAGTCGTCAATCCGTTCGCGAGATATGGCAGTTTGGAAGTAAGAAACTCATCATTTTCGCAGTTCTGATACTCGAAACGAATAACTAGAAGGGCCTAGGGGAAAAGTACGCATACCGTTGTAATCGGGTGAGTTTCTTCTTCCAGATGCAACAGAAATTTTTCGGATTCGTCAATCCGTTCGCGAAATATGGCAGTTTGGAGGTAAGAAACGCTTGAGAAACTCAAAATTTTCGCAGTTCTGATGCTCGAAACGAATTACTAGAATGGCCTAGGGGAAAAGTACACATACGGTTGTAATCGGGCCAGTTTCTACTTTCAGATGCAACAGAAATTTTTCGGATTCGTCAATCCGTTCCGGAAATATGGCAGTTTGGAGGTAAGAAACGCTTGAGAAACTCAAAATTTTCGCAGTTCTGATGCTCGAAACGAATAACTAGATTGTCTTAGGGAAAATGTACACATACCGTTGTAATCGGGCGAGATTCTACGTTCAGATGCAACAGAAATTTTTAAGATTCGTCAATCCGTTTGCGAGATATGGTAGTTTAGATGTAAGAAACGCTTGAGAAACTTAAAATTTTCGCAGTTCTGATGCTCGAAACGAATAACTAGAATGGCCTAGGGGAAAAGCACACATACCGTTGTAATCGTGCGAGTATCTACTTTTTGATGCAACAGAAATTTTTCGGATTTGTCAATCCGTTCGCGAAATATGGCAGTTTGGAGGTAGGAAACACTTTAGAAACTCAAAATTTTCGCAGTTCTGATACTCGAAACGAATAACTAGAATGGCCTAGGGGAAAAGTACACATACCCTTGTAATCGGGCGAGTTTCTACTTTCAGATGCAACAGAAATTTAGCGGATTTGTCAATCCGTTCGCGAGATGTGGCAGCTTAGAGGTAAGAAACGCTTGAGAAACTCAAAATGTTCGCAGTTCTGATGCTCGAAACGAATAACTAGAATGGCCTAGGGGAAGAGTGCACATACCGTTGTAATCGCGCGAGTCTCTACTTTCAGATGCAACAGAAATTTTTCGGATTCGTCAATCCGTTCGCGAGATATGGCAGTTTGGAAGTAAGAAACTCATCATTTTCGTAGTTCTGATGCTCGAAACGAATAACTAGAAGGGCCTAGGGGAAAAGTACGCATACCGTTGTAATCGGGCGAGTTTCTACTTTCAGATGCAACAGAAATTTTTCGGATTCGTCAATCCGTTCGCGAAATATGGCAGTTTGGAGGTAAGAAACGCTTGAGAAACTCAAAATTTTCGCAGTTCTGATGCTCGAAACGAATTACTAGAATGGCCTAGGGGAAAAGTACACATACGGTTGTAATCGGGCCAGTTTCTACTTTCAGATGCAACAGAAATTTTTCGGATTCGTCAATCCGTTCGCGAAATATGGCAGTTTGGAGGTAAGAAACGATTGAGAAACTCAAAATTTTCGCAGTTCTGATGCTCGAAACGAATAACTAGATTGTCTTAGGGGAAATGTACACATACCGTTGTAATCGGGCGAGATTCTACGTTCAGATGCAACAGAAATTTTTAAGATTCGTCAATCCGTTTGCGAGATATGGTAGTTTGGAGGTAAGAAACGCTTGAGAAACTTAAAGTTTTCGCAGTTCTGATGCTCGAAACGAATAACTAGAATGGCCTAGGGGAAAAGCACACACACCGTTGTAATCGTGCGAGTATCTACTTTTTGATACAACAGAAATTTTTCGGATTTGTCAATCCGTTCGCGAGATATGGCAGTTTGGAGGTAGGAAACGCTTTAGAAACTCAAAATTTTCGCAGTTCTGATACTCGAAACGAATAACTAGAGTGGCCTAGGGGAAAAGTACACATACCGTTGTAATGGGGCGTGTTTCAACTTTCAGATGCAACAGAAATTTTGCCGATCCTTCAATCCGTTCGCGAGATATGGCAGTTTGGAGGTAAGAAACGCTTGAGAAACTCAAAATTTTCGCAGTTCTGATGCTCGGAACGAATAACTAGAATGGCCTAGGGGAAAAGTACACATACCGTTGTTATCGGGCGAGTTTCTACTTTCAGATGCAACAGAAATTTTCCGGACTCGTCAATCCGTTCGCGAGATATAGCAGTTTCGAGGTAAGAAAAGCTTGAGAAACTCAAAATTTTCGTAGTTCTGATGCTCAAAACGAAAAACTAGAATGGCCCAGGGGAAAAGTACACATACGGTTGTAATCGGGCGAGTTTCTACTTTCAGATGCAACAGAAATTTTTCGGATTCGTCAATCCGTTTGCGAAATATGGCAGTTTGGAGGTAAGAAACGCTTGAGAAACTCAAAATTTTCGCAGTTCTGATGCTCGAAACGAATAACTAGAATGGCCTAGGGGAAAAGTGCACATACCGTTGTAATCGGACGAGTTTCTACTTTCAGATGCAACAGAAATTTTTCGGATTCGTCAATCCGTTCGCGAGATATGGCAGTTCGGAGCTAAGAAACGGTTGAGAAACTCAAAATTTTCGCTGTTCTGATGCTCGAAACGAATAACTAGAATGGCCTAGGGGAAAAGTACACATACCGTTGTAATCGCGCGTGTTTCTACTTTCAGGTGCAACCGAAATTTAGCGGATTTGTCAAACCGTTCGCGAGATATGGCAGGTTGGAGGTAAGGAACGCTTGAGAAACTCAAAATTTTCGCAGTTCTGATGCTCGAAACGAATAACTAGAATGGCCTAGGGGCAAACTACACATACCGTTGTAATCGGGCGAGTTTCTACATCCAGATGCAACGGAAATTTTTCGGATTCGTCAATCCGTTCGCGAGATATGGCGGTTTTGCGGGTAAGAAACGCCTGAGAAACTCAAAATATTCGCAGTTCTGGTGCTCGAAACGAATAACTAGAATGGCCTAGGGGAAAAGTACACATACCGTTGTAATCGGGCGAGTTTCTACATTCAGATGCAACAGAAATTTTTCGGATTCGTCAATCCGTTCGCGAGATATGGCAGTTTGGAGCTAAGAAACGGTTGAGAAACTCAACATTTTCGCAGTTCTAATGCTCGAAACGAATAACTAGAATGGCCTAGGAGAAAAGTACACATACCGTTGTAATCGCGCGAGTTTCTACTTTCAGATGCAACCGAAATTTAGCGGATTTGTCAACCCGTTCGCGAGATATGGCAGGTTGGAGGTAAGAAACGCTTGAGAAACTCAAAATTTTCGCAGTTCTGGTGCTCGAAACGAATAACTAGAATGGCCTAGGGGAAAGGAACACATACCATTGTAATGGGGCGAGTTTCTACATTCAGATGCAACAGAAATTTTTCGGATTCGTCAATCCGTTCGCGAGATATGGCAGTTTGGAGCTAAGAAACGGTTAAGAAACTCAACATTTTCGCAGTTTTAATGCTCGAAACGAATAACTAGAATGGCCTAGGGGAAAAGAACACATACCGTTGTAATCGGGCGAGTTTCTACATTCAGATGCAACAGAAATTTTTCGGATTCGTCAATCCGTTCGCGAGATATGGCAGTTTGGAGCTAAGGAACGGTTGAGAAACTCAAAATTTTCGCTGTTCTGATGCTCGAAACGAATTACTAGAATGGCCTAGTGGAAAAGTACACATACGGTTGTAATCGGGCCAGTTTCTACTTTCAGATGCAACAGAAATTTTTCGGATTCGTCAATCCGTTCCGGAAATATGGCAGTTTGGAGGTAAGAAACGCTTGAGAAACTCAAAATTTTCGCAGTTCTGATGCTCGAAACGAATAACTAGAATGGCCTAGGGGAAAAGCACACATACCGTTGTAATCGTGCGAGTATCTACTTTTTGATGCAACAGAAATTTTTCGGATTTGTCAATCCGTTCGCGAGATATGGCAGTTTGGAGGTAGGAAACGCTTTAGAAACTCAAAATTTTCGCAGTTCTGATACTCGAAACGAATAACTAGCGTGGCCTAGGGGAAAAGTACACATACCGTTGTAATGGGGCGTGTTTCTACTTTCAGATGCAACAGAAATTTTGCCGATCCTTCAATCCGTTCGCGAGATATGGCAGGTTGGAGGTAAGAAACGCTTGAGAAACTCAAAATTTTCGCAGTTTGATGCTCGAAACTAATAAGTAGAATGGCCTAGGGGCAAACTACACATACCGTTGTAATCGGGCGAGTTTCTACATCCAGATGCAACGGAAATTTTTCGGATTCGTCAATCCGTTCGCGAGATATGGCGGTTTGGAGGTAAGAAACGCTTGAGAAACTCAAAATTTTCGCTGTTCTGATGCTCGAAACGAATTACTAGAATGGCCTAGTGGAAAAGTACACATACCGTTGTATTCGGGCGAGTATCTACTTTCAGATGCAACAGAAATTTTGCCGATTCGTCGATCTGATCGCGAGATATGGCAGTTGGGAGGAAAGAAACGATTGAGAAAGTCAAAATTTTCGCAGTTCTGATGCTCGAAACGAATAACTAGAATGGCCTAGGGGAAAAGTACACATACCGTTGTAATCGGGCGAGTTTCTACTTTCAGATGCAACAGAAATTTTTCGGATTCGTCAATCCGTTCGCGAGATATGGCAGTTCGGAGGTAAGAAACGCTTGAGAAACTCAAAATTATAACAGTTCTGATGCTCGAAACGAATAACTAGAATGGCCCAGGGGAAAAGTACACATACCGTTGTATTCGGGCGAGTTTCTACTTTCAGATTCAACAGAAATTTTGCCGATTCGTCAATCCGTTCGCGAGATATGGCAGTTTGGAGGTAAGAAACGCTTGAGAAACTCAAAATTTTCGCAGTTCCGTTGCTCGAAACGAATAACTAGAATGGCCTAGGGGAAAAGCACACATACCCTTGTAATCTGGCGAGTTTCTACTTTCAGATGCAACAGAAATTTAGCGGATTTGTCAATCCGTTCGCGAGATGTGGCAGCTTAGAGGTAAGAAACGCTTGAGAAACTCAAAATTTTCGCTGTTCTGATGCTCGAAACGAATAACTAGAATGGCCTAGGGGAAGAGTACTCATACCGTTGTAATCGCGCGAGTCTCTACTTTCAGATGCAACAGAAATTTTTCGGAGTCGTCAATCCGTTCGCGAGATATGGCAGTTTGGAAGTAAGAAACTCATCATTTTCGCAGTTCTGATACTCGAAACGAATAACTAGAAGGGCCTAGGGGAAAAGTACGCATACCGTTGTAATCGGGTGAGTTTCTTCTTCCAGATGCAACAGAAATTTTTCGGATTCGTCAATCCGTTCGCGAAATATGGCAGTTTGGAGGTAAGAAACGCTTGAGAAACTCAAAATTTTCGCAGTTCTGATGCTCGAAACGAATTACTAGAATGGCCTAGGGGAAAAGTACACATACGGTTGTAATCGGGCCAGTTTCTACTTTCAGATGCAACAGAAATTTTTCGGATTCGTCAATCCGTTCCGGAAATATGGCAGTTTGGAGGTAAGAAACGCTTGAGAAACTCAAAATTTTCGCAGTTCTGATGCTCGAAACGAATAACTAGATTGTCTTAGGGAAAATGTACACATACCGTTGTAATCGGGCGAGATTCTACGTTCAGATGCAACAGAAATTTTTAAGATTCGTCAATCCGTTTGCGAGATATGGTAGTTTAGATGTAAGAAACGCTTGAGAAACTTAAAATTTTCGCAGTTCTGATGCTCGAAACGAATAACTAGAATGGCCTAGGGGAAAAGCACACATACCGTTGTAATCGTGCGAGTATCTACTTTTTGATGCAACAGAAATTTTTCGGATTTGTCAATCCGTTCGCGAAATATGGCAGTTTGGAGGTAGGAAACACTTTAGAAACTCAAAATTTTCGCAGTTCTGATACTCGAAACGAATAACTAGAATGGCCTAGGGGAAAAGTACACATACCCTTGTAATCGGGCGAGTTTCTACTTTCAGATGCAACAGAAATTTAGCGGATTTGTCAATCCGTTCGCGAGATGTGGCAGCTTAGAGGTAAGAAACGCTTGAGAAACTCAAAATGTTCGCAGTTCTGATGCTCGAAACGAATAACTAGAATGGCCTAGGGGAAGAGTGCACATACCGTTGTAATCGCGCGAGTCTCTACTTTCAGATGCAACAGAAATTTTTCGGATTCGTCAATCCGTTCGCGAGATATGGCAGTTTGGAAGTAAGAAACTCATCATTTTCGTAGTTCTGATGCTCGAAACGAATAACTAGAAGGGCCTAGGGGAAAAGTACGCATACCGTTGTAATCGGGCGAGTTTCTACTTTCAGATGCAACAGAAATTTTTCGGATTCGTCAATCCGTTCGCGAAATATGGCAGTTTGGAGGTAAGAAACGCTTGAGAAACTCAAAATTTTCGCAGTTCTGATGCTCGAAACGAATTACTAGAATGGCCTAGGGGAAAAGTACACATACGGTTGTAATCGGGCCAGTTTCTACTTTCAGATGCAACAGAAATTTTTCGGATTCGTCAATCCGTTCGCGAAATATGGCAGTTTGGAGGTAAGAAACGATTGAGAAACTCAAAATTTTCGCAGTTCTGATGCTCGAAACGAATAACTAGATTGTCTTAGGGGAAATGTACACATACCGTTGTAATCGGGCGAGATTCTACGTTCAGATGCAACAGAAATTTTTAAGATTCGTCAATCCGTTTGCGAGATATGGTAGTTTGGAGGTAAGAAACGCTTGAGAAACTTAAAGTTTTCGCAGTTCTGATGCTCGAAACGAATAACTAGAATGGCCTAGGGGAAAAGCACACACACCGTTGTAATCGTGCGAGTATCTACTTTTTGATACAACAGAAATTTTTCGGATTTGTCAATCCGTTCGCGAGATATGGCAGTTTGGAGGTAGGAAACGCTTTAGAAACTCAAAATTTTCGCAGTTCTGATACTCGAAACGAATAACTAGAGTGGCCTAGGGGAAAAGTACACATACCGTTGTAATGGGGCGTGTTTCAACTTTCAGATGCAACAGAAATTTTGCCGATCCTTCAATCCGTTCGCGAGATATGGCAGTTTGGAGGTAAGAAACGCTTGAGAAACTCAAAATTTTCGCAGTTCTGATGCTCGGAACGAATAACTAGAATGGCCTAGGGGAAAAGTACACATACCGTTGTTATCGGGCGAGTTTCTACTTTCAGATGCAACAGAAATTTTCCGGACTCGTCAATCCGTTCGCGAGATATAGCAGTTTCGAGGTAAGAAAAGCTTGAGAAACTCAAAATTTTCGTAGTTCTGATGCTCAAAACGAAAAACTAGAATGGCCCAGGGGAAAAGTACACATACGGTTGTAATCGGGCGAGTTTCTACTTTCAGATGCAACAGAAATTTTTCGGATTCGTCAATCCGTTTGCGAAATATGGCAGTTTGGAGGTAAGAAACGCTTGAGAAACTCAAAATTTTCGCAGTTCTGATGCTCGAAACGAATAACTAGAATGGCCTAGGGGAAAAGTGCACATACCGTTGTAATCGGACGAGTTTCTACTTTCAGATGCAACAGAAATTTTTCGGATTCGTCAATCCGTTCGCGAGATATGGCAGTTCGGAGCTAAGAAACGGTTGAGAAACTCAAAATTTTCGCTGTTCTGATGCTCGAAACGAATAACTAGAATGGCCTAGGGGAAAAGTACACATACCGTTGTAATCGCGCGTGTTTCTACTTTCAGGTGCAACCGAAATTTAGCGGATTTGTCAAACCGTTCGCGAGATATGGCAGGTTGGAGGTAAGGAACGCTTGAGAAACTCAAAATTTTCGCAGTTCTGATGCTCGAAACGAATAACTAGAATGGCCTAGGGGCAAACTACACATACCGTTGTAATCGGGCGAGTTTCTACATCCAGATGCAACGGAAATTTTTCGGATTCGTCAATCCGTTCGCGAGATATGGCGGTTTTGCGGGTAAGAAACGCCTGAGAAACTCAAAATATTCGCAGTTCTGGTGCTCGAAACGAATAACTAGAATGGCCTAGGGGAAAAGTACACATACCGTTGTAATCGGGCGAGTTTCTACATTCAGATGCAACAGAAATTTTTCGGATTCGTCAATCCGTTCGCGAGATATGGCAGTTTGGAGCTAAGAAACGGTTGAGAAACTCAACATTTTCGCAGTTCTAATGCTCGAAACGAATAACTAGAATGGCCTAGGAGAAAAGTACACATACCGTTGTAATCGCGCGAGTTTCTACTTTCAGATGCAACCGAAATTTAGCGGATTTGTCAACCCGTTCGCGAGATATGGCAGGTTGGAGGTAAGAAACGCTTGAGAAACTCAAAATTTTCGCAGTTCTGGTGCTCGAAACGAATAACTAGAATGGCCTAGGGGAAAGGAACACATACCATTGTAATGGGGCGAGTTTCTACATTCAGATGCAACAGAAATTTTTCGGATTCGTCAATCCGTTCGCGAGATATGGCAGTTTGGAGCTAAGAAACGGTTAAGAAACTCAACATTTTCGCAGTTTTAATGCTCGAAACGAATAACTAGAATGGCCTAGGGGAAAAGAACACATACCGTTGTAATCGGGCGAGTTTCTACATTCAGATGCAACAGAAATTTTTCGGATTCGTCAATCCGTTCGCGAGATATGGCAGTTTGGAGCTAAGGAACGGTTGAGAAACTCAACATTTTCGCAGTTCTAATGCTCGAAACGAATAACTAGAATGGCCTAGGGGAAAAGTACACATACCGTTGTAATCGCGCGAGTTTCTACTTTCAGATGCAACCGAAATTTAGCGGATTTATCAACCCGTTCGCGAGATATGGCAGGTTGGAGGTAAGAAACGCTTGAGAAACTCAAAATTTTCGCAGTTCTGATGCTCGAAACGAATAACTAGAATGGCCTTGGGGAAAAGCACACATACCGTTGTAATCGTGCGAGTATCTACTTTTTGATGCAACAGAAATTTTTCGGATTTGTCAATCCGTTCGCGAGATATGGCAGTTTGGAAGTAAGAAACGCTTTAGAAACTCAAAATTTTCGCAGTTCTGATACTCGAAACGAATAACTAGAGTGGCCTAGGGGAAAAGTACACATACCGTTGTAATGGGGCGTGTTTCTACTTTCAGATGCAACAGAAATTTTGCCGATCCTTCAATCCGTTCGCGAGATATGGCGGTTTTGCGGGTAAGAAACGCTTGAGAAACTCAACATTTTCGCAGTTCTCATGCTCGAAACGAATAACTAGAATGGCCTAGGGGAAAAGCACACATACCGTTGTAATCGGGCGAGTTTCTACTTTCAGATGCAACAGAAATTTTCCGGACTCGTCAATCCGTTCGCGAGATATGGCAGTTTGGAGGTAAGAAACGATTGAGAATCTCAAAATTCTCGCAGTTCTGATTCTCGAAACGAATAACTAGAATGGCCTAGGGGAAGAGTACACATACCGTTGTAATCGGGCGAGTTTCTACATTCAGATGCAACAGAAATTTTTCGGATTCGTCAATCCGTTCGCGAGATATGGCAGTTTGGAGCTAAGAAACGGTTGAGAAACTCAACATCTTCGCAGTTCTAATGCTCGAAACGAATAATTAGAATGGCCTAGGGGAATAGAACACATACCGTTGTAATCGGGCGAGTTTCTACTTTCAGACGCAACAGAAATTTTTCGGATTTGTCAATCCGTTCGCGAGATATGGCTGTTTGGAGGTAAGAAACGATTTAGAAACTCAAAATTTTCGCAGTTCTGATGCTCGAAACGAATAACTAGAATGCCCTTGGGGATAAGTACACATACCGTTGTAATCGAGCGAGTTTCTACATTCAGATGCAACAGAAATTTTTCGGATTAGTCAATCCGTTCGCGAGATATGGCAGTTTGGAGCCAAGAAACGGTCGAGAAACTGAACATTTTGGCAGTTCTGATGTTCGAAACGAATAAATAGAATGGCCTACGGGAAAAGTACACATACCGTTGTAATCGGGCGAGTTTCTACTTTCAGATGCAACAGAAATTTTGCGGATTCGTCAATCCGTTCGCGATGTATGGCAGTTTGGAGCTAAGAGACGGTCGAGAAACTCAAAATTTTCGCAGTTCTGATGCTCGAAACGAATAACTAGAATGGCCTAGGGGAAAAGTACACACACCGTTGTAATCGGCCGAGTTTCTACTTTCAGATGTGTTGCGCCTTGGACGACGGGAGTTGTCGATGATTGTAGATTCTCGTCGTCCGCGCTTCTCGAGAGCTCGTTAGAGGTCTCGAGATGGATGGTGATTAAAAATGCACTATTGTCGATGTGGTTCAACAATAATATATTTGTACAATGATGGTGAAGAATGTTGTTCGAACTTGCTGGCACAGTTGTATTTCAAGTTTCGACTTGTGTAAGCGAAGTGTAAGAGTGTTTCAAGTTTGACTTCTGGCAAGTATGCAAGTCAGTGACTCCGTGTGTAAGTTGTAAGTGATAGACTTGTGGCAAACTTGTAAGTCTTGCAAGTGATGGTGACTCGTGGCAAACTTGTAAGAGTCTTGTCACTTGTAACAGTGTGACGTATAGTGACGTAGTGTAATGACTAGTGTTTAATGACGTGATCTAAAGACTAGTGTAATGGCGATCTAAAGACATTTTTCGCGTCTCTACCCTCCGCTATATACACTCGGCTCAGGATTTGATTGGTCGAGGAAATTTGGAGGTGGACAGCGGAGTTGCAGGAGAGGGATCCCAGGAGTGGGAATGTTAGTTTAAACCGTGGGTTCTTGGAAGTCAAAGTTACTAAAAAACATAAAACGGCGAAAGTCGCCTTAATTACTTGCAGCTGCTTAGCAGCCTTCCAAGAACCCAGGCAGGGTAGTTAGTTGACGGAGGGTAGCACGTGCGCCGATGACATGCTCGGCACTCGTACTAATCCCGCCATAAAACGTAGGGCTCGACGGACTGCGCCGATTTTTGCGTGCCGCAACATACCGCCCCCCTTGAGCGGTTACGGTCAACAGATCCGGAGGTGTACAGGTGTAGAGGTTTGATTTCTTCGTCCTATGACTATATACATTTCTTAGACTACCGGGCGCGGAGCTTACACATTACATAATAATACATATGTACATATAACCTTAATCTAAGGGCACCGGAGATAGTCTCTGGACGCTGCGTTTGTATTCGTTGAGAGTATTTGCGGTGATAACGCGTGTAACGCTATCATCCCCTGGATGAAGAGCGACGATCCTGCCCAGGGCCCAGTGAAGCGGGGGGACGTTGTCTTCGTTGGTCGATGATCAGCGTGCCCTCCTGGACTTCCTGTGGTTCTTGGGTGTGCCGCGTTCTACGAACTGTCAGTTCGTGCATGCAGTCCTTGTGCCGTCGTCAGCCTGTTGGCTGGAACTTCGGCTCCGCTAGACTCATGGACACTTGTGATCAAGTCCGATCCGAGATGGCCACGTGCAAGGGCCGTGAGGTGGTTAGGGTCGGAGGACAAGGGAGCGAGTGGACGGGAGTTTAAAATGGCTTCGACTTCGGCAAGATACGTTATCATGGCTGTAACTTGTTAATAACGTCCTGCCGTAAGCGTGAATTAAATGTCGTGTTAACGCCGTGACGACCGCCCCCCATAATCCCCCGAAGTTAGCTGCGCGCTTGGAAGACAGACTGATGTCTTCAGCGTATTCTGACGACTGTGACTCTTGGTAAACTTGTAAGATGTGTTGGCGGGCGAGACGTACTTCGTCTACGCTTGGTTGTTCTTTAGGCTGCGACAGAATCTGAGACAGTGGGCAACAGCGCGCTCTAGTCGCGAAAGCGATAAAAACTTGTGAATAAACGAGGTGGGCGCGAGTGGCGTGGTAAGCGATACCACGGCTCGTCGTTCCGGCACCTCGGCAGGTAGAAGCGCGCTGCATGGCCATCCGTCCTCGGACTGCCGCAGCCATTGAGGACCGCAACTATGAGTTAATGGGGTTGAATCCGCGAGGTTCTACCCCCCGTGATAGGCAGTCGGCTGGGTTGTTTAGGGTTGGCACGTGGCGTCATTGTGCTTCGTGCACTGACCTTACGTCGCTTACTTGGTTCGCGACGAAAGCCTTCAACGCGTGCGGCGGAGTCCTCATCCAATGCAGGACGATCATTGCGTCGTTTCCGAATATCTTTCGCGCCGGCGGCGATTTGATTGACTTTATTTTGGCGTTGAAGGGTTTGATTAGCAGAACTGCCGCGCACGGTTCTGTTTTGACTGGCGCTTTCGCCGACCACGAGCCACCCTAACAAGGTTTTCCTGAGCATGACGGTGGGCTCAGCTAGCCTGATTTGCCCTACGCTCAAAAGGTTCCAGAAAAGTTGTGCCCCTAATAAACCGTCGATTTCCGACGGCTTGTGGAATTCCGGGTCGGCCAACGGTATATTTTTGGGCAGCTCTAATTTGTCACGATCAATTTGGACGTCTGGAAGAGGCGCGGCGATTTCCTCGGCTATTAAAAACGTCACCTCGGTGGCGAAGCTGGTGACGCGCGACTGTATGCGAGCCTTTGCGTAATGCGTAATCTCTGATTTCATCCGGTTCATTCCGGTTACCGGAATTTGCGTTTCGTTGAGTTGTAAATTCAAACGTTTCGCGAACCGATGGGTGAGAAAGTGTGATTGAGCGCACGAGTCCACCATTATTCAGCACGGTCGCGATTCCCCATTCTTATTAACGACATTGATGATCGCGGTGGACAGTATGGCTCGGCTGTCCGTGTTGCCGCTCAAGCAAGTAACGTGCACGCGACTGCCTGAGGGGCGTAAGTCCTCCGGCGCGTCCGTGTGCAACAACGTGTGATGCTTTTCGTTGCACACCTGGCAATTGCGCACAGTGCACGCGGTTGCAACGTGTCCTCGCTTTAAGCAGTTCAGGCACAGTCGCGCCTCCGCCACCACCTTCGCGCGTTGAGCTACGGTAGCTTTCTTAAATTCGTCGCACGCGTAAATGGAATGGGGTGCCCGGCACATGGGGCAGGAAATCTGTACCGTTGTATGGACTCGCGTCTCATGAGCCCTGAGTTGCATGGGTCGCGCGGGTCGCGGCGTGGGAAGAATATGCGGAGCGCGGTTGTGAACATCTGCGCGGTGCGCGGCGGATGCGGTGTTCGACGGCTCCAAATCGTGACAGCGATCGCGAAGAAATTTGCACAATTCGTCCAAGCTCGGGAACGTGTTTTCGCGAGTGTGCTCCCGCCACTTTAAGTTTGTCTCCTGGTCGAGTCGCGAAAGGCATAAAAAGATCAGAAGCGTATCAGCTGATGGCTGTTGAATTGTTTTCAAGGCGCGATAATGGGATTCTAGCGTCGTCAAAAACGGTCGCAGGTTGCTGTGCGTAACCTTGGCCATACTTGGCAGCTCGAACAGGGCGCGCACGTGGTTGTTCACGATTACCGCAGGCCTATTGTAATGTTCCTCTAAGAGATTCCACGCCGTAATGTAATTCGCGGCCGAAATCTCCAACGATTCGATCAAACTGGACGCTTCACCGCGCAAACACGATCGCAGATACATCAGCTTGCGGCAATCGCTCAAACGCACGCTGTCGTGAACCGCGGACCTGAATTGGTCGGCGAAACCTGGCCATTCCTCGTACCGTCCGCTGAATTGCGGCAGGTTGAGCTTAGGCAGATTTATATCGCCTTCAAGGACCTCTGCGCTGGTGGGTGTCGTATTCGCGAAGCGTTCGCGTTGCGGTTGTTGCGCGGTAACGGTTTGCACGGATTTTAGTAGCCTGCGCGCGACGGCAAGGCACGAGAAATACGAACTTTTAATGTCGATTCGCTCCCTACGTGAGTCTCCCGTTTCGTCTGTTGAGTCGAGATCGGTTTCGGACTTCCCGAATGACGCGAATTCGTTTGTCAAATCGCCCAAGCGCATTTCAATTTCGTCTTCTTGGACGGTGGGGTCGCAGCCGTCAAGAAATTGGCTAAAGGTGGCTACCTCATCTTTGAAGGCAGCACGTTGTGAGTTTAAGACACGAAGACGCGATTCTACGGACGGAGCCATAATAACGTATTTACGTCGAAAAAGAGGAAAACGGAGGAGGACGGAAAGAAACTTGATCGAAGTGCCTGAGTGTACGTTACCGTTCCGCCGTCTTCGATGTTGCCCTCTGGACTCCTGCAACTTCTGGGTCGTTGCTTATCCAGTGAGCTGCTTGGTACCCTGTTGTCGCAGCTCAGCTCCTTCAGCACAGCTCCTTGGTTTCGAAGTTACTGGACTCGATGGCTGTCGGTGTGACAACGTCGAGTGACAGGAATGACGACTCTCGTCCGTTGCTCCGTGGTGTAGGTTGGATTCAGGATGGAATGTTTTTCCAACGCTGATATCCGGCTCGAAGGACCAAAATGTTCCGGGGTGTAGTTTGGATTCAGGATGGAATGTTTTCCAACGCTGGATCCGGCTCGAAGGACCAAAATGTTCCGTGGTGGACGACGTGATCTAAAGACTAGTGTAATGGCGATCTAAAGACATTTTTCGCGTCTCTACCCTCCGCTATATACACTCGGCTCAGGATCTGATTGGTCGAGCAAATTTGGAGGTGGACAGCGGAGTTGCAGGAGAGGGATCCCAGGAGTGGGAATGTTAGTTTAAACCGTGGGTTCTTGGAAGTCAAAGTTACTAAAAAACATAAAACGGCGAAAGTCGCCTTAATTACTTGCAGCTGCTTAGCAGCCTTCCAAGAACCCAGGCAGGGTAGTTAGTTGACGGGGGGTAGCACGTGCGCCGATGACATGCTCGGCACTCGTACTAATTCCGCCATAAAACGTAGGGCTCGACGGACTGCGCCGATTTTTGCGTGCCGCAACAAGATGCAATAGACATTTTGCGGATTCGTCAATCCGTTCGCGAGATATTGCAGTTTGGAGGTAAGAAACGCTTGAGAAACTCAAAATTTTCGCAGTTCTGATGCTCGAAACGAATAACTAGAATGGCCTAGGGGAAAAGTACACATAACGTTGTAATCGGGCGAGTTTCTACATTCAGATGCAACAGAAATTTTTCGGATTCGTCAATCCGTTCGCGAGATATGGCAGTTTGGATCTAAGAAACGGTTGAGAAACTCAAAATTGTCGCAGTTCTGATGCTCGAAACGAATAACTAGAATGGCCTAGGGGAAAAGTACACATACCGTTGTAATCGGCCGAGTTTCTACTTTCAGATGCAACAGACATTTTTCGGATTCGTCAATCCGTTCGCGAGATATGGCAGTTTGGAGCAAAGAAACGGTTGAGACACTCAAAATTTTCGCAGTTCTAATTCTCGAAACGAGTAACTAGAATGGCCTAGGGGACAGGTACACATACCGTTGTAATTGGGCGAGTTTCTACTTTCAGATGCAACAGAAATTTTGCGGATTCGTCAATCCGTTCGCCAGATATGGCAGTTTGGAGAGAAGAAACGCTTGAGAAACTCAAAATTTTCGCAGTTCTGATTCTCGAAACGAATAACTAGAATGGCCTAGGGGTAAAGTAAACATACCGTTGTAATCGGGCGAGTTTCTACTTTCAGATGCAACAGAAATTTTGCCAATTCGTCAATCCGTTCGCGCGATATGGCAGTTTGGAGGTAAGAACCGCCTGAGAAATTCAAAATTTTCGCAGTTCTGATGCTCGAAACGAATAACTAGAATGGCCTAGGGGGAAAGTACACATACCGTTGTAATCGGGCGAATTTCTACTTTCAGATGCAACAGAAATTTTGCCGATTCGTCAATCCGATCGCGAGATATGGCAGTTGGGAGGTAAGAATCGCTTGAGAAACTCAAAATTTTCGCAGTTCTGATGCTCGAAACGAATAACTAGAATGGCCTACGGGAAGAGTACACATACCGTTGTAATCGGGCGAGTTTCTACATTCAGATGCAACAGAAATTTTTCGGATTAGTCAATCCATTCGCGAGATATGGCAGTTTGGAGCTAAGAAACGGTTGAGAAACTGAAAATTTTCGCAGTTCTGATGCTCGAAACTAATAAACAGAATGGTCTACGGGAAAAGTACACATACCGTTGTAATCGGGCGAGTTTCTACTTTCAGATGCAGCTGAAATTTTACGGATTCGTCAATCCGTTCGCGAGATATGGCAGTTTGGAGGTAAGAAACGTTTGAGAAACTCAAAATTTTCGCAGTTCTGATGCTCGAAACGAATAACTAGAATAGCCTAGGGGAAAAGTACACATACCGTTGTAATCGGGCGAGTTTCTACTTTCAGATGCAACAGAAATTTTGCGGATTCGTCAATCCGTTCGCGAGATATGACAGTTTGGAGGTAAGAAACGCTTGAAAAACTCAAAATTTTCGTAGTTCTCATTCTCGAAACGAATAACTAGAATGGCCTAGGGGAGAAGAACACATACCGTTGTAATCGGGCGAGTTTCTACTTTCAGATGCAACAGAAATTTTTCGGATTCGTCAATCCGTTCGCGAGATATGGCTGCTTGGAGGTAAGAAACGGTTGAGCAACTCAAAATTATCACAGTTCTGATGCTCAAAACGAATAACTAGATTGGCCTAGGGGAATAGTACACATACCGTTGTAATCGGGCGAGTTTCTACTTTCAGATGCAGCTGAAATTTTACGGATTCGTCAATCCGTTCGCGAGATATGGCAGTTTGGAGGTAAGAAACGTTTGAGAAACTCAAAATTTTCGCAGTTCTGATGCTCGAAACGAATAACTAGAATAGCCTAGGGGAAAAGTACACATACCGTTGTAATCGGGCGAGTTTCTACTTTCAGATGCAACAGAAATTTTGCGGATTCGTCAATCCGTTCGCGAGATATGACAGTTTGGAGGTAAGAAACGCTTGAAAAACTCAAAATTTTCGCAGTTCTGATTCTCGAAACGAATAACTAGAATGGCCTAGGGGAGAAGAACACATACCGTTGTAATCGGGCGAGTTTCTACTTTCAGATGCAACAGAAATTTTTCGGATTCGTCAATCCGTTCGCGAGATATGGCTGCTTGGACGTAAGAAACGGTTGAGCAACTCAAAATTATCACAGTTCTGATGCTCAAAACGAATAACTAGATTGGCCTAGGGGAATAGTACACATACCGTTGTAATCGGGCGAGTTTCTACTTTCAGATGCAACAGAAATTTTTCGGTTTCGTCAATCCGTTCGCGAGATATGGCAGTTTGGAACTAAGAAACGGTAGAGAAACTCAACATTATAACAGTTCTGATGCTCGAAACGAATAACTAGAATGGCCCAGGGGAAAACTACACATACCGTTGTATTCGGGCGAGCATCTACTTTCAGATGCAACAGAAATTTTGCCGATTCGTCAATCCGATCGCGAGATATGGCAGTTGGGAGGTAAGAAACGCTTGAGGAACTCAAAATTTTCGCAGTTCTAATTCTCGAAACGAGTAACTAGAATGGCCTAGGGGACAGGTACACATACCGTTGTAATTGGGCGAGTTTCTACTTTCAGATGCAACAGAAATTTTGCGGATTCGTCAATCCGTTCGCCAGATATGGCAGTTTGGAGAGAAGAAACGCTTGAGAAACTCAAAATTTTCGCAGTTCTGATTCTCGAAACGAATAACTAGAATGGCGTAGGGGTAAAGTAAACATACCGTTGTAATCGGGCGAGTTTCTACTTTCAGATGCAACAGAAATTTTGCGGATTCGTCAATCCGTTCGCGAGATATGACAGTTTGGAGGTAAGAAACGCTTGAAAAACTCAAAATTTTCGTAGTTCTGATTCTCGAAACGAATAACTAGAATGGCCTAGGGGAGAAGAACACATACCGTTGTAATCGGGCGAGTTTCTACTTTCAGATGCAACAGAAATTTTTCGGATTCGTCAATCCGTTCGCGAGATATGGCTGCTTGGAGGTAAGAAACGGTTGAGCAACTCAAAATTATCACAGTTCTGATGCTCAAAACGAATAACTAGATTGGCCTAGGGGAATAGTACACATACCGTTGTAATCGGGCGAGTTTCTACTTTCAGATGCAGCTGAAATTTTACGGATTCGTCAATCCGTTCGCGAGATATGGCAGTTTGGAGGTAAGAAACGTTTGAGAAACTCAAAATTTTCGCAGTTCTGATGCTCGAAACGAATAACTAGAATAGCCTAGGGGAAAAGTACACATACCGTTGTAATCGGGCGAGTTTCTACTTTCAGATGCAACAGAAATTTTGCGGATTCGTCAATCCGTTCGCGAGATATGACAGTTTGGAGGTAAGAAACGCTTGAAAAACTCAAAATTTTCGTAGTTCTGATTCTCGAAACGAATAACTAGAATGGCCTAGGGGAGAAGAACACATACCGTTGTAATCGGGCGAGTTTCTACTTTCAGATGCAACAGAAATTTTTCGGATTCGTCAATCCGTTCGCGAGATATGGCTGCTTGGAGGTAAGAAACGGTTGAGCAACTCAAAATTATCACAGTTCTGATGCTCAAAACGAATAACTAGATTGGCCTAGGGGAATAGTACACATACCGTTGTAATCGGGCGAGTTTCTACTTTCAGATGCAGCTGAAATTTTACGGATTCGTCAATCCGTTCGCGAGATATGGCAGTTTGGAGGTAAGAAACGTTTGAGAAACTCAAAATTTTCGCAGTTCTGATGCTCGAAACGAATAACTAGAATAGCCTAGGGGAAAAGTACACATACCGTTGTAATCGGGCGAGTTTCTACTTTCAGATGCAACAGAAATTTTGCGGATTCGTCAATCCGTTCGCGAGATATGACAGTTTGGAGGTAAGAAACGCTTGAAAAACTCAAAATTTTCGCAGTTCTGATTCTCGAAACGAATAACTAGAATGGCCTAGGGGAGAAGAACACATACCGTTGTAATCGGGCGAGTTTCTACTTTCAGATGCAACAGAAATTTTTCGGATTCGTCAATCCGTTCGCGAGATATGGCAGTTTGGAGCTAAGAAACGGTTGAGAAACTCAACATCTTCGCAGTTCTAATGCTCGAAACGAGTAACTAGAATGGCCTAGGGGAAAAGAACACATACCGTTGTAATCGGGCGAGTTTCTACTTTCAGATGCAGCTGAAATTTTACGGATTCGTCAATCCGTTCGCGAGATATGGCAGTTTGGAGGTAAGAAACGTTTGAGAAACTCAAAATTTTCGCAGTTCTGATGCTCGAAACGAATAACTAGAATAGCCTAGGGGAAAAGTACACATACCGTTGTAATCGGGCGAGTTTCTACTTTCAGATGCAACAGAAATTTTGCGGATTCGTCAATCCGTTCGCGAGATATGACAGTTTGGAGGTAAGAAACGCTTGAAAAACTCAAAATTTTCGTAGTTCTGATTCTCGAAACGAATAACTAGAATGGCCTAGGGGAGAAGAACACATACCGTTGTAATCGGGCGAGTTTCTACTTTCAGATGCAACAGAAATTTTTCGGATTCGTCAATCCGTTCGCGAGATATGGCTGCTTGGAGGTAAGAAACGGTTGAGCAACTCAAAATTATCACAGTTCTGATGCTCAAAACGAATAACTAGATTGGCCTAGGGGAATAGTACACATACCGTTGTAATCGGGCGAGTTTCTACTTTCAGATGCAGCTGAAATTTTACGGATTCGTCAATCCGTTCGCGAGATATGGCAGTTTGGAGGTAAGAAACGTTTGAGAAACTCAAAATTTTCGCAGTTCTGATGCTCGAAACGAATAACTAGAATAGCCTAGGGGAAAAGTACACATACCGTTGTAATCGGGCGAGTTTCTACTTTCAGATGCAACAGAAATTTTGCGGATTCGTCAATCCGTTCGCGAGATATGACAGTTTGGAGGTAAGAAACGCTTGAAAAACTCAAAATTTTCGCAGTTCTGATTCTCGAAACGAATAACTAGAATGGCCTAGGGGAGAAGAACACATACCGTTGTAATCGGGCGAGTTTCTACTTTCAGATGCAACAGAAATTTTTCGGATTCGTCAATCCGTTCGCGAGATATGGCAGTTTGGAGCTAAGAAACGGTTGAGAAACTCAACATCTTCGCAGTTCTAATGCTCGAAACGAGTAACTAGAATGGCCTAGGGGAAAAGAACACATACCGTTGTAATCGGGCGAGTTTCTACTTTCAGATGCAACAGAAATTTTGCGGATTCGTCAATCCGTTCACGAGATATGACAGTTTGGAGGTAAGAAAAGCTTGAAAAACTCAAAATTTTCGCAGTTCTGATTCTCGAAACGAATAACTAGAATGGCCTAGGGGAAGAGTGCACATACCGTTGTAATCGGGCGAGTTTCTACTTTCAGATGCAGCTGGAATTCTACGGATTCGTCAATCCGTACGCGAGATATGGCAGTTTGGCGGTAAGAAACGCTTGAGAAACTCTAAATTTTCGCAGTTCTGAGGGTCGAAACGAATAACTAGGATAGCCTAGGGGAAAAGTACACATACCGCTGAAATCGGGCGAGTTTCTACTTTCAGTTGCAACAGAAGTTTTGCGGATCCATCAATCCGTTCGCGAGATATGGCAGTTTGGAGGTAAGAAACGCTTGAAAAACTCAAAATTTTCGCAGTTCTGATGCTCGAAACGAATAAACAGAATGGCCTACGGGAAAAGTACACATACCGTTGTAATCGGGCGAGTTTCTACTTTCAGATGCAGCTGAAATTTTGCCGATTCGTCAATCCGATCGCGAGATATGGCAGTTTGGAGCTAAGAAACGCTTGAGAAACTGAAAATTTTCGCAGTTCTGATGCTCGAAACGAATAAATAGAATGGCCTACGGGAAAAGTACACATACCGTTGTAATCGGGCGAGTTTCTACTTTCAGATGCAGCTGAAATTCTACGGATTCATCAATCCGTTCGCGAGATATGGCAGTTTGGCGGTAAGAATCGCTTGAGAAACTCTAAATTTTCGCAGTTCTGAGGCTCGAAACGAATAACTAGGATAGCCTAGGGGAAAAGTACACATACCGCTGAAATCGGGCGAGTTTCTACTTTCAGTTGCAACAGAAGTTTTGCGGATCCATCAAACCGTTCGCGAGATATGGCAGTTTGGAGGTAAGAAACGCTTGAAAAACTCAAAATTTTCGCAGTTCTGATTCTCGAAACGAATAACTAGAATGGCCAAAGGGAAAAGTACACATAACGTTGTAATCGGGCGTGTTTCTACTTTCAGATGCAACAGATATTTTGCCGATTCGTCAATCCGTTCGCGAGATATGGCAGTTTGGAGGTAAGAAACGCGTGAGAAACTCAAAATTTTCGCAGTTCCGTTGCTCGAAACGAATAACTAGAATGGCCTAGGGGAAAAGTACACATACCGTTGTAATCGGGCGAGTTTCTACTTTCGGATGCAACAGAAATTTTTCGGATTAGTCAATCCGTTCGCGAGATATGGCAGTTTGGAGCTAAGAAACGCTTGAGAAACTCTAAATTTTCGCAGTTCTGAGGCTCGAAACGAATAACTAGGATAGCCTAGGGGAAAAGTACACATACCGCTGAAATCGGGCGAGTTTCTACTTTCAGTTGCAACAGAAGTTTTGCGGATCCATCAATCCGTTCGCGAGATATGGCAGTTTGGAGGTAAGAAACGCTTGAAAAACTCAAAATTTTCGCAGTTCTGATGCTCGAAACGAATAAACAGAATGGCCTACGGGAAAAGTACACATACCGTTGTAATCGGGCGAGTTTCTACTTTCAGATGCAGCTGAAATTTTGCCGATTCGTCAATCCGATCGCGAGATATGGCAGTTTGGAGCTAAGAAACGCTTGAGAAACTGAAAATTTTCGCAGTTCTGATGCTCGAAACGAATAAATAGAATGGCCTACGGGAAAAGTACACATACCGTTGTAATCGGGCGAGTTTCTACTTTCAGATGCAGCTGAAATTCTACGGATTCGTCAATCCGTTCGCGAGATATGGCAGTTTGGCGGTAAGAATCGCTTGAGAAACTCTAAATTTTCGCAGTTCTGAGGCTCGAAACGAATAACTAGGATAGCCTAGGGGAAAAGTACACATACCGCTGAAATCGGGCGAGTTTCTACTTTTAGTTGCAACAGAAGTTTTGCTGATCCATCAATCCGTTCGCGAGATATGGCAGTTTGGAGGTAAGAAACGCTTGAAAAACTCAAAATTTTCGCAGTTCTGATTCTCGAAACGAATAACTAGAATGGCCTAAGGGAAAAGTACACATAACGTTGTAATCGGGCGTGTTTCTACTTTCAGATGCAACAGATATTTTTCCGATTCGTCAATCCGTTCGCGAGATATGGCAGTTTGGAGGTAAGAAACGCGTGAGAAACTCAAAATTTTCGCAGTTCCGTTGCTCGAAACGAATAACTAGAATGGCCTAGGGGAAAAGTACACATACCGTTGTAATCGGGCGAGTTTCTACTTTCGGATGCAACAGAAATTTTTCGGATTAGTCAATCCGTTCGCGAGATATGGCAGTTTGGAGCTAAGAAACGCTTGAGAAACTGAAAATTTTCGCAGTTCTGATGCTCGAAACGAATAAATACAATGGCCTACGGGAAAAGTACACATACCGTTGTAATCGGGCGAGTTTCTACTTTCAGATGCAGCTGAAATTCTACGGATTCGTCAATCCGTTCGCGAGATATGGCAGTTTGGAGGTAAGAAACGCTTGAGAAACTCAAAATTTTCGCAGTTCTGAGGCTCGAAACAAATAACTAGAATAACCTAGGGGAAAAGTACACATACCGCTGTAATCGGGCGAGTTTCTACTTTCAGTTCCAACAGAAATTTTGCGGATCCATCAATCCGTTCGCGAGATATGGCAGTTTGGAGGTAAGAAACGCTTGAAAAACTCAAAATTTTCACAGTTCTGATTCTCGAAACGAATAACTAGAATGGCCTAGGGGAAAAGTACACATACCGTTGTAATCGGGCGTGTTTCTACTTTCAGATGCAACAGAAATTTTGCCGATTCGTCAATCCGTTCGCGAGATATGGCAGTTTGGAGGTAAGAAACGCGTGAGAAACTCAAAATTTTCGCAGTTCCGTTGCTCGAAACGAATAACTAGAATTGCCTAGGGGAAAAGTACACCTACCGTTGTAATCGGGCGAGTTTCTACTTTCAGATGCAACAGAAATTTTCCGGATTCGTCAATCCGTTCGCGAGATATGGCAGTTTGGATGTAAGAAACGCTTGAAAAACTCAAAATTTTCGCAGTTCTGATACTCGAAACGAATAACTAGAATGGCCTAGGGGAAAAGTACACATACCGTTGTAATCGGGCGAGTTTCTACTTTCAGATGCAACAGAAATTCTGCGGATTCGTCAATCCGTTCGCGAGATATGGCTGTTTGGAGGTAAGAAACGGTTGAGAAACTCAAAATTTTCGCAGTTCTGATGCTCGAAACGAATAAACAGAATGGCCTACGGGAAAAGTACACATACCGTTGTAATCGGGCGAGTTTCTACTTTCAGATGCAGCTGAAATTTTACGGATTCGTCAATCCGATCGCGAGTTATGGCAGTTGGGAGGTAAGAAACGCTTGAGAAACTCAAAATTTTCGCAGTTCTGATGCTCGAAACGAATAACTAGAATGGCCTAGGGGAGAAGAACACATACCGTTGTAATCGGGCGAGTTTCTACTTTCAGACGCAACAGAAATTTTTCGGATTCGTCAATCCGTTCGCGAGATATGGCCGTTTGGAGGTAAGAAACGGTTTAGAAACTCAAAATTTTCGCAGTTCTGATGCTCGAAACGAATAACTAGATTGCCCTCGGGGAAAAGTACACATACCGTTGTAATCGGGCGAGTTTCTTCATTCAGATGCAACAGAAATTTTTCGGATTAGTCAATCCGTTCGCTAGATATGGCAGTTTGGAGCTAAGAAACGGTCGAGAAACTCAACATTTTCGCAGTTCTGATGTTCGAAACGAATAAATAGAATGGCCCACGGGAAAAGTACGCATACTGTTGTAATCGGGCGAGTTTCTACTTTCAGATGCAACAGAAATTTTCCGGATTCGTCAATCCGTTCGCGATATATGGCAGTTTGGAGCTAAGAAACGGTTGAGAAACTCAAAATTTTCGCAGTTCTGATGCTCGAAACGAATAACTAGAATGGCCTAGGGGAAAAGTACACACACCGTTGTAATCGGGCGTGTTTCTACTTTCAGATGCAACAGAAATTCTGCGGATTCGTCAATCCGTTCGCGAGATATGGCTGTTTGGAGGTAAGAAACGGTTGAGAAACTCAAAATTTTCGCAGTTCTGATGCTCGAAACGAATAACTAGAATGGCCTAGGGGAAAAGTACACACACCGTTGTAATCGGGCGAGTTTCTACTTTCAGATACAATAGACGTTTTGCGGATTCGTCACTCCGTTCGCGAGATATTGCAGTTTGGAGGTAAGAAACGCTTGAGAAACTCAAAATTTTCGCAGTTCTGATGCTCGAAACGAATAACTAGAATGGCCTAGGGGAAAAGTACACACACCGTTGTAATCGGGCGAGTTTCTACTTTCAGATACAATAGACGTTTTGCGGATTCGTCACTCCGTTCGCGAGATATTGCAGTTTGGAGGTAAGAAACGCTTGAGAAACTCAAAATTTTCGCAGTTCTGATGCTCGAAACGAATAACTAGAATGGCCTAGGGGAAAAGTACACACACCGTTGTACTCGGCCGAGTTTCTACTTTCAGATACAATAGACGTTTTGCGGGTTCGTCAATCCGTTCGCGAGATATTGCAGTTTGGAGGTAAGAAACGCTTGAGAAACTCAAAATTTTCGCAGTTCTGATGCTCGAAACGAATAACTAGAATGGCCTAGGGGAAAAGTACACATAACGTTGTAATCGGGCGAGTTTCTACATTCAGATGCAACAGAAATTTTTCGGATTCGTCAATCCGTTCGCGAGATATGGCAGTTTGGAGCTAAGAAACGGTTGAGAAACTCAAAATTGTCGCAGTTCTGATGCTCGAAACGAATAACTAGAATGGCCTAGGGGAAAAGTACACATACCGTTGTAATCGGCCGAGTTTCTACTTTCAGATGCAACAGACATTTTTCGGATTCGTCAATCCGTTCGCGAGATATGGCAGTTTGGAACTAAGAAACGGTTGAGAAACTCAAAATTATAACTGTTCTGATGCTCGAAACGAATAACTAGAATGACCCAGGGGAAAAGTACACATACCGTTGTATTAGGGCGAGTATCTGCTTTCAGATGCAACAGAAATTTTGCCGATTCGTCAATCCGATCGCGAGATATGGCAGTTGGGCTGCAAGAAACGCTTGAGAAACTCAAAATTTTCGCAGTTCTGATGCTCGAAACGAATAACTAGAATGGCCTAGGGGAAAAGTACACATACCGTTGTAATCGGGCGAGTTTCTACTTTCAGATGCAGCTGAAATTCTACGGATTCGTCAATCCGTTCGCGAGATATGGCAGTTTGGAGGTAAGAAACGCTTGAAAAACTCAAAATTTTCGCAGTTCTGATTCTCGAAACGAATAACTAGAATGGCCTAGGGGAAAAGTACACATACCGTTGTAATCGAGCGAGTTTCCACTTTCAGATGCAACAAAAATTTTGCCGATTCGTCAATCCGTTCGCGAGATATGGCAGTTTGGAGGTAAGAAACGCTTGAGAAACTCAAAATTTTCGCAATTCTGATGCTCGAAACGAATAACTAAAATGGCCTAGGGGAAAAGTACACATACCGTTGTAATCGGGCGAGTTTCCACTTTCAGATGCAACAAAAATTTTGCCGATTCGTCAATCCGTTCGCGAGATATGGCAGTTTGGAGGTAAGAAACGCTTGAGAAACTCAAAATTTTCGCAATTCTGATGCTCGAAACGAATAACTAAAATGGCCTAGGGGAAAAGTACGCATAGCGCTGTAATCGGGCGTGTTTGTACCTTCAGATGCAACAGAAATTTTGCGGATTGGTCAATCCGTTCGCGAGATATGGCAGTTTGAAGGTAAGAAACGCTTGAGAAACTCAAAATTTTCGCAGTTCTGATGCTCGAAACGAATAACTAGAACGGCCTAGGGGAAAAGTACGCATACCGTTGTAATCGGGCGAGTTTCTACTTTCAGATGCAACCGAAATTTTGCGGATTGGGCAATCCGTTCGCAAGATATGGCAGTTTGAAGATAAGAAACGCATGAGAAACTCAAAATTTTCGCAGTTCTGATGCTCGAAACGAATAACTAGAAGGGCCTAGGGGAAAAGTACGCATACGGTTGTAATCGGGCGAATTTCTACTTTCAGATGCAACAGAAATTTTGCGGATTGGTCAATCCGTTCGCGAGATATGGCAGTTTGGAGGTAAGACACGCTTGAGAAACTCAAAATTTTCGCAGTTCTGATGCTCGAAACGAATAACTAGAACGGCCTAGGGGAAAGTACACATACCGTTGTAATCGGACGAGTTTCTACTTTCAGATGCAACAGAAATCTTGCGGATTGGTCAATCCGTTCGCGAGATATGGCAGTTTGGAAGTAATAAACGCTTGAGAAACTCAAAATTTTCATAGTTCTGATGCTCGGAACGAATAACTGGAACGGCCTAGGGGGAAAGTACGTATAACGTTGTAATCGGACGAGTTTCTACTTTCAGGTGCAACAGAAATTTTGAGGATTGGTCAATCCGTTCGCGAGATATGGCAGTTTGAAGGTAAGAAACGCTTGAGAAACTCAAAATTTTCGCAGTTCTGATGCTCGAAACGAATAACTAGAACGGCCTAGGGGAAAAGTACGCATACCGTTGTAATCGGGCGAGTTTCTACTTTCAGATGCAACCGAAATTTTGCGGATTGGGCAATCCGTTCGCAAGGTATGGCAGTTTGAAGATAAGAAACGCATGAGAAACTCAAAATTTTCGCAGTTCTGATGCTCGAAACGAATAACTAGAAGGGCCTAGGGGAAAAGTACGCATACGGTTGTAATCGGGCGAATTTCTACTTTCAGATGCAACAGAAATTTTGCGGATTGGTCAATCCGTTCGCGAGATATGGCAGTTTGGAGGTAAGAAACGCTTGAGAAACTCAAAATTTTCGCAGTTCTGATGCTCGAAACGAATAACTAGAACGGCCTAGGGGAAAAGTACGCATACCGTTGTAATCGGGCGAGTTTCTACTTTCAGGTGCAACAGAAATTTTGAGGATTGGTCAATCCGTTCGCGAGATATGGCAGTTTGGAGGTAAGACACGCTTGAGAAACTCAAAATTTTCGCAGTTCTGATGCTCGAAACGAATAACTAGAACGGCCTAGGGGAAAGTACACATACCGTTGTAATCGGACGAGTTTCTACTTTCAGATGCAACAGAAATCTTGCGGATTGGTCAATCCGTTCGCGAGATATGGCAGTTTGAAGGTAAGAAACGCTTGAGAAACTCAAAATTTTCGCAGTTCTGATGCTCGAAACGAATAACTAGAACGGCCTAGGGGAAAAGTACGCATACCGTTGTAATCGGGCGAGTTTCTACTTTCAGATGCAACCGAAATTTTGCGGATTGGGCAATCCGTTCGCAAGGTATGGCAGTTTGAAGATAAGAAACGCATGAGAAACTCAAAATTTTCGCAGTTCTGATGCTCGAAACGAATAACTAGAAGGGCCTAGGGGAAAAGTACGCATACGGTTGTAATCGGGCGAATTTCTACTTTCAGATGCAACAGAAATTTTGCGGATTGGTCAATCCGTTCGCGAGATATGGCAGTTTGGAGGTAAGAAACGCTTGAGAAACTCAAAATTTTCGCAGTTCTGATGCTCGAAACGAATAACTAGAACGGCCTAGGGGAAAAGTACGCATACCGTTGTAATCGGGCGAGTTTCTACTTTCAGATGCAACCGAAATTTTGCGGATTGGGCAATCCGTTCGCAAGGTATGGCAGTTTGAAGATAAGAAACGCATGAGAAACTCAAAATTTTCGCAGTTCTGATGCTCGAAACGAATAACTAGAAGGGCCTAGGGGAAAAGTACGCATACGGTTGTAATCGGGCGAATTTCTACTTTCAGATGCAACAGAAATTTTGCGGATTGGTCAATCCGTTCGCGAGATATGGCAGTTTGGAGGTAAGAAACGCTTGAGAAACTCAAAATTTTCGCAGTTCTGATGCTCGAAACGAATAACTAGAACGGCCTAGGGGAAAGTACACATACCGTTGTAATCGGACGAGTTTCTACTTTCAGATGCAACAGAAATCTTGCGGATTGGTCAATCCGTTCGCGAGATATGGCAGTTTGGAAGTAATAAACGCTTGAGAAACTCAAAATTTTCATAGTTCTGATGCTCGGAACGAATAACTGGAACGGCCTAGGGGGAAAGTACGTATAACGTTGTAATCGGACGAGTTTCTACTTTCAGGTGCAACAGAAATTTTGAGGATTGGTCAATCCGTTCGCGAGATATGGCAGTTTGAAGGTAAGAAACGCTTGAGAAACTCAAAATTTTCGCAGTTCTGATGCTCGAAACGAATAACTAGAACGGCCTAGGGGAAAAGTACGCATACCGTTGTAATCGGGCGAGTTTCTACTTTCAGATGCAACCGAAATTTTGCGGATTGGGCAATCCGTTCGCAAGGTATGGCAGTTTGAAGATAAGAAACGCATGAGAAACTCAAAATTTTCGCAGTTCTGATGCTCGAAACGAATAACTAGAAGGGCCTAGGGGAAAAGTACGCATACGGTTGTAATCGGGCGAATTTCTACTTTCAGATGCAACAGAAATTTTGCGGATTGGTCAATCCGTTCGCGAGATATGGCAGTTTGGAGGTAAGAAACGCTTGAGAAACTCAAAATTTTCGCAGTTCTGATGCTCGAAACGAATAACTAGAACGGCCTAGGGGAAAAGTACGCATACCGTTGTAATCGGGCGAGTTTCTACTTTCAGGTGCAACAGAAATTTTGAGGATTGGTCAATCCGTTCGCGAGATATGGCAGTTTGGAGGTAAGACACGCTTGAGAAACTCAAAATTTTCGCAGTTCTGATGCTCGAAACGAATAACTAGAACGGCCTAGGGGAAAGTACACATACCGTTGTAATCGGACGAGTTTCTACTTTCAGATGCAACAGAAATCTTGCGGATTGGTCAATCCGTTCGCGAGATATGGCAGTTTGGAAGTAATAAACGCTTGAGAAACTCACAATTTTCATAGTTCTGATGCTCGGAACGAATAACTAGAACGGCCTAGGGGGAAAGTACGTATAACGTTGTAATCGGACGAGTTTCTACTTTCAGGTGCAACAGAAATTTTGAGGATTGGTCAATCCGTTCGCGAGATATGGCAGTTTGAAGGTAAGAAACGCTTGAGAAACTCAAAATTTTCACAGTTCTGATGCTCGAAACGAATAAATAGAATGGCCCACGGGAAAAGTACACATACCGTTGTAATCGGGCGAGTTTCTACTTTCAGATGCAACAGAAATTTTGCGGATTCGTCAATCCGTTCGCGATATATGGCAGTTTGGAGCTAAGAAACGGTTGAGAAACTTAAAATTGTCGCAGTTCTGATGCTCGAAACGAATAACTAGAATGGCCTAGGGGAAAAGTACACATACCGTTGTAATCGGCCGAGTTTCTACTTTCAGATGCAACAGACATTTTTCGGATTCGTCAATCCGTTCGCGAGATATGGCAGTTTGGAGGTAAGAAACGCTTGAAAAACTCAAAATTTTCGCAGTTCTGATTCTCGAAACAAATAACTAGAATGACCTAGGGGAAAAGTACACATACCGTTGTAATCGGGCGAGTTTCCACTTTCAGATGCAACAAAAATTTTGCCGATTCGTCACTCCGTTCGCGAGATATGGCAGTTTGGAGGTAAGAAACGCTTGAGAAACTCAAAATTTTCGCAATTCTGATGCTCGAAACGAATAACTAAAATGGCCTAGGGGAAAAGTACGCATACCGTTGTAATCGGGCGAGTTTCTACCTTCAGATGCAACAGAAATTTTGCGGATTGGTCAATCCGTTCGCGAGAAATGACAGTTTGGAGGTAAGAAACGCTTGAGAAACTCAAAATTTTCGTAGTTCTGATGCTCGGAACGAATAACTAGAACGGCCTAGGGGGAAAGTACGTATAACGTTGTAATCGGACGAGTTTCTACTTTCAGGTGCAACAGAAATTTTGAGGATTGGTCAATCCGTTCGCGAGATATGGCAGTTTGAAGGTAAGAAACGCTTGAGAAACTCAAAATTTTCGCAGTTCTGATGCTCGAAACGAATAACTAGAACGGCCTAGGGGAAAAGTACGCATACCGTTGTAATCGGGCGAGTTTCAACTTTCAGATGCAACCGAAATTTTGCGGATTGGGCAATCCGTTCGCAAGATATGGCAGTTTGAAGATAAGAAACGCATGAGAAACTCAAAATTTTCGCAGTTCTGATGCTCGAAACGAATAACTAGAAGGGCCTAGGGGAAATGTACGCATACGGTTGTAATCGGGCGAATTTCTACTTTCAGATGCAACAGAAATTTTGCGGATTGGTCAATCCGTTCGCGAGATATGGCAGTTTGGAGGTAAGAAACGCTTGAGAAACTCAAAATTTTCGCAGTTCTGATGCTCGAAACGAATAACTAGAACGGCCTAGGGGAAAAGTACGCATACCGTTGTAATCGGGCGAGTTTCTACTTTCAGATGCAACAGAAATTTTGCGGATTGGTCAATCCATTCGCGAGATATGGCAGTTTGGATGTAAGAAACGCTTGAGAAACTCAAAATTTTCGCAGTTCTGATGCTCCAAACGAGTAACTAAAATGGCCTAGGGGAAAAGTACACATACCGTTGTAATCGGCCGAGTTTCTACTTTTAGATGCAACAGACATTTTTCGGATTCGTCAATCCGTACGCCAGATATGGCAGTTTGGAACTAAGAAACGGTTGAGAAACTCAAAATTATAACTGTTCTGATGCTCGAAACGAATAACTAGAATGACCCAGGGGAAAAGTACACATACCGTTGTATTCGGGCGAGTGTCTACTTTCAGATGCAACAGACATTTTTCGGATTCGTCAATCCGTTCGCGAGATATGGCAGTTTGGAACTAAGAAACGGTTGAGAAACTCAAAATTTTCGCAGTTCTGATGCTCGAAACGAATAACTAGAATGGCCTAGGGGAAAAGTACGTATACCGTTGTAATCGGGCGAGTTTGTACTTTCAGCTGCAACAGAAATTTTGCGGATTGGTCAATCCGTTCGCTAGATATGGCAGTTTGGAGGTAAGATCCGCTTGAGAAACTCAAAATTTTCGCAGTTCTGATGCTCGAAACAAATAACTACAATGGACTAGGGGAAAGGTACGCATACCGTTATAGTCGGGCGAGTTTCTACTCTCAGATGCAACAGAAATTTTGCGGATTGGTCAATCCGTTCGCGAGATATGGCAGTTTGGAGGTAAGATACGCTTGAGAAACTCAAAATTTTCGCAGTTTTGATGCTCGAAACGAATAACTAGAACGGCCTAGGCGAAAAGTACGCATACCGTTGTAATCGAGCGAGTTTCTACTTTCAGATGCAACAGAAATTTTGCGGATTGGTCAATCCGTTCGCGAGATATGGCAGTTTGGAGGTAAGAAGCGCTTGAGAAACTCAAAATTTTCGCTGTTCTGATGCTCGAAACGAATAACTAGAACGGCCTAGGGGAAAAGTACGTATACCGTTGAAATCGGGGGAGTTTCTACTTTCAGATGCAATGCAAATTTTGCGGATTGGTCAATCCGTTCGCGAGATATGGCAGTTTGGAGGTAAGAGACGCTTGAGAAACTCAAAATTTTCGCAGTTCTGATGCTCGAAACGAATAACTAGAATGGCCTAGGCGAAATGTACGCATACCCTTGTAATCGGGCGAGTTTCTACTTTCAGAAGCAACAGAAATTTTGGGGATTGGTCAATCCGTTCGCGAGATATGGCAGTTTGGAGGTAAGAAACGCTTGAGAAACTCAAAATTTTCGCAGTTCTGATGCTCGAAACGAATAACTAGATCGACCTAGGGGAAAAGTACGCATTCCGTTGTAATCGGGCGAGTTTCTACTTTCAGATGCAACAGAAATTTTGGGGATTGGTCAATCCGTTCGCGAGATATGGCTGTTTGGAGGTAAGAAGCGCTTGAGAAACTCAAAATTTTCGCAGTTCTGATGCTCGAAACGAATAACTAGAACGTCCTAGGGGAAAAGTACGTATACCGTTGTAATCGGGCGAGTTTGTGCTTTCAGCTGCAACAGAAATTTTGCGGATTGGTCAATCCGTTCGCTAGATATGGCAGTTTGGAGGTAAGATCCGCTTGAGAAACTCAAAATTTTCGCAGTTCTGATGCTCGAAACGAATAACTAGAACGGCCTAGGGGAAAAGTACGTATATCGTTGTAATCGGACTAGTCTCTACTTTCAGACGCAACAGAAATTTTGCGGATTGGTCAATCCGTTCGCTAGATATGGCAGTTTGGAGGTAAGATACGCTTGAGAAACTCAAAATTTTCGCAGTTCTGATGCTCGAAACGAATAACCAGAACAGCCTAGGGGAAAAGTACGCATACCGTTGTAATCGAGCGAGTTTCTACTTTCAGATGCAACAGAAATTTTGCGGATTGGTCAATCCGTTCGCGAGAAATGACAGTTTGGAGGTAAGAAACGCTTGAGAAACTCAAAATTTTCGTAGTTCTGATGCTCGGAACGAATAACTAGAACGGCCTAGGGGGAAAGTACGTATAACGTTGTAATCGGACGAGTTTCTACTTTCAGGTGCAACAGAAATTTTGAGGATTGGTCAATCCGTTCGCGAGATATGGCAGTTTGAAGGTAAGAAACGCTTGAGAAACTCAAAATTTTCGCAGTTCTGATGCTCGAAACGAATAACTAGAACGGCCTAGGGGAAAAGTACGCATACCGTTGTAATCGGGCGAGTTTCTACTTTCAGATGCAACAGAAATTTTGCGGATTGGTCAATCCGTTCGCGAGATATGGCAGTTTGGAGGTAAGAAACGCTTGAGAAACTCAAAATTTTCGCAGTTCTGATGCTCGTAACGAATAACTGGAAGGGCCTAGGGGAAAAGTACGCATACCGTTGTAATCGGGCGAGTTTCTACTTTCAGATGCAACAGAAATTTTGCGGATTGGTCAATCCGTTCGCTAGATATGGCAGTTTGGAGGTAAGAAACGTTTGAGAAACTCAAAATATTCGCAGTTCTGATGCTCGAAACGAATAACTAGAACGGCCTAGGGGAAAAATACGCATACCTTTGTAATCGGGCGAGTTTCTACTTTCAGATGCAACAGAAATTTTGCGGATTGGTCAATCCGATCGCGAGATATGGCAGTTTGGAGGTAAGAAACGCTTGAGAAACTCAAAATTTTCGTAGTTCTGATGCTCGAAACGAATAACTAGAACGGCCTAGGGGAAAAGTACGTATACCGTTGTAATCGGACTAGTTTCTACTTTCAGACGCAACAGAAATTTTGCGGATTGGTCAATCCGTTTGGGAGATATGGCAGTTTGAAGGTAAGAAACGCTTGAGAAACTCAAAGTTTTCGCAGTTCTGATGCTCGGAACGAATAACTAGAACGGCCTAGGGCAAAAGTACGCATACCGTTGTAATCGGGCGAGTTTCTACTTTCTGATGCAACAGAAATTTTGTGGATTGGTCAATCAGTTCGCGAGATATGGCAGTTTGGAGGTAAGAAACGCTTGAGAAACTCAAAATTTTCGCAGTTCTGATGCTCGAAACGAATAACCAGAACAGCCTAGGGGAAAAGTACGCATACCGTTGTAATCGAGCGAGTTTCTACTTTCAGATGCAACAGAAATTTTGCGGATTGGTCAATCCGTTCGCGAGAAATGACAGTTTGGAGGTAAGAAACGCTTGAGAAACTCAAAATTTTCGTAGTTCTGATGCTCGGAACGAATAACTAGAACGGCCTAGGGGGAAAGTACGTATAACGTTGTAATCGGACGAGTTTCTACTTTCAGGTGCAACAGAAATTTTGAGGATTGGTCAATCCGTTCGCGAGATATGGCAGTTTGAAGGTAAGAAACGCTTGAGAAACTCAAAATTTTCGCAGTTCTGATGCTCGAAACGAATAACTAGAACGGCCTAGGGGAAAAGTACGCATACCGTTGTAATCGGGCGAGTTTCTACTTTCAGATGCAACAGAAATTTTGCGGATTGGTCAATCCGTTCGCGAGATATGGCAGTTTGGAGGTAAGAAACGCTTGAGAAACTCAAAATTTTCGCAGTTCTGATGCTCGTAACGAATAACTGGAAGGGCCTAGGGGAAAAGTACGCATACCGTTGTAATCGGGCGAGTTTCTACTTTCAGATGCAACAGAAATTTTGCGGATTGGTCAATCCGTTCGCTAGATATGGCAGTTTGGAGGTAAGAAACGTTTGAGAAACTCAAAATATTCGCAGTTCTGATGCTCGAAACGAATAACTAGAACGGCCTAGGGGAAAAATACGCATACCTTTGTAATCGGGCGAGTTTCTACTTTCAGATGCAACAGAAATTTTGCGGATTGGTCAATCCGATCGCGAGATATGGCAGTTTGGAGGTAAGAAACGCTTGAGAAACTCAAAATTTTCGTAGTTCTGATGCTCGAAACGAATAACTAGAACGGCCTAGGGGAAAAGTACGTATACCGTTGTAATCGGACTAGTTTCTACTTTCAGACGCAACAGAAATTTTGCGGATTGGTCAATCCGTTTGGGAGATATGGCAGTTTGAAGGTAAGAAACGCTTGAGAAACTCAAAGTTTTCGCAGTTCTGATGCTCGGAACGAATAACTAGAACGGCCTAGGGCAAAAGTACGCATACCGTTGTAATCGGGCGAGTTTCTACTTTCTGATGCAACAGAAATTTTGTGGATTGGTCAATCAGTTCGCGAGATATGGCAGTTTGGAGGTAAGAAACGCTTGAGAAACTCAAAATTTTCGCAGTTCTGATGCTCGAAACGAATAACTGGAAGGGCCTAGTGGAAAAGTACGCATACCGTTGTAATCGGGCGAGTTTCTACTTTCAGATGCAACAGAAATTTTGCGGATTGGTCAATCCGTTCGCTAGATATGGCAGTTTGGAGGTAAGATCCGCTTGAGAAACTCAAAATTTTCGCAGTTCTGATGCTCGAAACGAATAACCAGAACAGCCTAGGGGAAAAGTACGCATACCGTTGTAATCGAGCGAGTTTCTACTTTCAGATGCAACAGAAATTTTGCGGATTGGTCAATCCGATCGCGAGATATGGTAGTTTGGAGGTAAGAAACGCTTGAGAAACTCAAAATTTTCGCAGTTCTGATGCTCGGAACGAATAACTAGAACGGCCTAGGGCAAAAGTACGCATACCGTTGTAATCGGGCGAGTTTCTACTTGCAGATGCAACAGAAATTTTGGGGATTTGTCAATCCGTTCGCGAGATATGGCAGTTTGGATGTAAGAAACGCTTGAGAAACTCAAAATTTTCGCAGTTCTGATGCTCGAAACGAATAACTAGAACGGCCTAGGGGAAAAGTACGCATACCGTTGTAATCGAGCGAGTTTCTACTTTCAGATGCAACAGAAATTTTGCGGATTGGTCAATCCGATCGCGAGTTATGGTAGTTTGGAGGTAAGAAACGTTTGAGAAACTCAAAATATTCGCAGTTCTGATGCTCGAAACGAATAACTAGAACGGCCTAGGGGAAAAATACGCATACCTTTGTAATCGGGCGAGTTTCTACTTTCAGATGCAACAGAAATTTTGCGGATTGGTCAATCCGTTCGCTAGATATGGCAGTTTGGAGGTAAGATCCGCTTGACAAACTCAAAATTTTCGCAGTTCTGACGCTCGAAACGAATAACTAGAACGGCCTAGGGGAAAAGTACGTATACCGTTTTAATCGGGCGAGTTTCTACTTTCAGATGCAACAGAAATTTTGCGGATTGGTCAATCCGTTCGCGAGATGTGGCAGTTTGGAGATAAGAAACGCTTGAGAAACTCAAAATTTTTCGCAGTTCTGATGCTCGAAACGAATAACTAGGACGGCCTATGGGAAAAGTACGTATTCCGTTGTAATCGGGCGAGTTTCTACTTGCAGATGAAACACAAATTTTGGGGATTGGTCAATCCGTTCGCGAGATATGGCAGTTTGGAGGTAAGAAACGCTTGAGAAACTCAAAATTTTCGCAGTTCTGATGCTCGAGACGAACAACTAGAACGGCCTAGGGGAAAAGTACGCACACCGTTGTAGTCGAGCGTGTTTCTACTTTCAGATGCAACGGAAATTTTGCGGATTGGTCAATCCGATCGCGAGATATGGCAGTTTGGAGGTAAGAAACGCTTGAGAAACTCAAAATTTTCGTAGTTCTGATGCTCGAAACGAATAACTAGAACTGCCTAGGGGAAAAGTACGCATACCGTTGTAATAGGGCGAGTTTCTACTTTCAGATGCAACAGAAATTTTGCGGATTGGTCAATCCGTTCGCGACATATGGCAGTTTGAAGGTAAGAAACGCTTGAGAAACTCAAAATTTTCGCAGTTCTGATGCTCGAAACGAATAACTAGAACGGCCTAGGGGAAAAGTACGCATACCGTTGTAATCGGGCGAGTTTCTACTTTCAGATGCAACCGAACTTTTGGGGATTGGTCAATCCGTTCGCGAGATATGGCAGTTTGGAGGTAAGAAACGCTTGAGAAACTCAAAATTTTCGCAGTTCTGATGCTCGAAACGAATAACTAGAACGGCCTAGGGGAAAAGTACGCACACCGTTGTAATCGGGCGAGTTTCTACTTTCAGATGCAACAGAAATTTTGCGGATTGGTCAATCCGTTCGCGAGATATGGCAGTTTGGAGGTAAGAAACGCTTGAGAAACTCAAAATTTTCGCAGTTCTGATGCTCGAAACGAATAACTAGAAGGGCCTAGGGGAAAAGTACGCATACGGTTGTAATCGGGCGAATTTCTACTTTCAGATGCAACAGAAATTTTGCGGATTGGTCAATCCGTTCGCGAGATATGGCAGTTTGGAGGTAAGACACGCTTGAGAAACTCAAAATTTTCGCAGTTCTGATGCTCGAAACGAATAACTAGAACGGCCTAGGGGAAAGTACACATACCGTTGTAATCGGACGAGTTTCTACTTTCAGATGCAACAGAAATCTTGCGGATTGGTCAATCCGTTCGCGAGATATGGCAGTTTGGAAGTAATAAACGCTTGAGAAACTCAAAATTTTCATAGTTCTGATGCTCGGAACGAATAACTGGAACGGCCTAGGGGGAAAGTACGTATAACGTTGTAATCGGACGAGTTTCTACTTTCAGGTGCAACAGAAATTTTGAGGATTGGTCAATCCGTTCGCGAGATATGGCAGTTTGAAGGTAAGAAACGCTTGAGAAACTCAAAATTTTCGCAGTTCTGATGCTCGAAACGAATAACTAGAACGGCCTAGGGGAAAAGTACGCATACCGTTGTAATCGGGCGAGTTTCTACTTTCAGATGCAACCGAAATTTTGCGGATTGGGCAATCCGTTCGCAAGATATGGCAGTTTGAAGATAAGAAACGCATGAGAAACTCAAAATTTTCGCAGTTCTGATGCTCGAAACGAATAACTAGAAGGGCCTAGGGGAAAAGTACGCATACGGTTGTAATCGGGCGAATTTCTACTTTCAGATGCAACAGAAATTTTGCGGATTGGTCAATCTGTTCGCGAGATATGGCAGTTTGGAGGTAAGAAACGCTTGAGAAACTCAAAATTTTCGCAGTTCTGATGCTCGAAACGAATAACTAGAACGGCCTAGGGGAAAAGTACGCATACCGTTGTAATCGGGCGAGTTTCTACTTTCAGGTGCAACCGAAATTTTGAGGATTGGTCAATCCGTTCGCGAGATATGGCAGTTTGGAGGTAAGACACGCTTGAGAAACTCAAAATTTTCGCAGTTCTGATGCTCGAAACGAATAACTAGAACGGCCTAGGGGAAAGTACACATACCGTTGTAATCGGACGAGTTTCTACTTTCAGATGCAACAGAAATCTTGCGGATTGGTCAATCCGTTCGCGAGATATGGCAGTTTGGAAGTAATAAACGCTTGAGAAACTCACAATTTTCATAGTTCTGATGCTCGGAACGAATAACTAGAACGGCCTAGGGGGAAAGTACGTATAACGTTGTAATCGGACGAGTTTCTACTTTCAGGTGCAACAGAAATTTTGAGGATTGGTCAATCCGTTCGCGAGATATGGCAGTTTGAAGGTAAGAAACGCTTGAGAAACTCAAAATTTTCACAGTTCTGATGCTCGAAACGAATAAATAGAATGGCCCACGGGAAAAGTACACATACCGTTGTAATCGGGCGAGTTTCTACTTTCAGATGCAACAGAAATTTTGCGGATTCGTCAATCCGTTCGCGATATATGGCACTTTGGAGCTAAGAAACGGTTGAGAAACTCAAAATTTTCGCAGTTCTGATGCTCGAAACGAATAACTAGAATGGCCTAGGGGAAAAGTACACACACCGTTGTAATCGGCCGAGTTTCTACTTTCAGATGCAATAGACGTTTTGCGGATTCGTCAATCCGTTCGCGAGATATTGCAGTTTGGATGTAAGAAACGCTTGAGAAACTCAAAATTTTCGCAGTTCTGATGCTCGAAACGAATAACTAGAATGGCCTAGGGGAAAAGTACACATAACGTTGTAATCGGGCGAGTTTCTACATTCAGATGCAACAGAAATTTTTCGGATTCGTCAATCCGTTCGCGAGATATGGCAGTTTGGAGCTAAGAAACGGTTGAGAAACTTAAAATTGTCGCAGTTCTGATGCTCGAAACGAATAACTAGAATGGCCTAGGGGAAAAGTACACATACCGTTGTAATCGGCCGAGTTTCTACTTTCAGATGCAACAGACATTTTTCGGATTCGTCAATCCGTTCGCGAGATATGGCAGTTTGGAACTAAGAAACGGTTGAGAAACTCAAAATTATAACTGTTCTGATGCTCGAAACGAATAACTAGAATGACCCAGGGGAAAAGTACACATACCGTTGTATTCGGGCGAGTATCTACTTTCAGATGGAACAGAAATTTTGCCGATTCGTCAATCCGATCGCGAGATATGGCAGTTGGGCTGTAAGAAACGCTTGAGAAACTCAAAATTTTCGCAGTTCTGATGCTCGAAACGAATAACTAGAATGGCCTAGGGGAAAAGTACACATACCGTTGTAATCGGGCGAGTTTCTACTTTCAGATGCAGCTGAAATTCTACGGATTCGTCAATCCGTTCGCGAGATATGGCAGTTTGAAGACAAGAAACGCATGAGGAACTCAAATTTTTCGTAGTTCTGATGCTCGGAACGAATAACTAGAACGGCCTAGGGGGAAAGTACGTATAACGTTGTAATCGGACGAGTTTCTACTTTCAGGTGCAACAGAAATTTTGAGGATTGGTCAATCCGTTCGCGAGATATGGCAGTTTGAAGGTAAGAAACGCTTGAGAAACTCAAAATTTTCGCAGTTCTGCTGCTCGAAACGAATAACTAGAACGGCCTAGGGGAAAAGTACGCATACCGTTGTAATCGGGCGAGTTTCTACTTTCAGATGCAACCGAAATTTTGCGGATTGGGCAATCCGTTCGCAAGATATGGCAGTTTGAAGACAAGAAACGCATGAGAAACTCAAAATTTTCGCAGTTCTGATGCTCGAAACGAATAACTAGAAGGGCCTAGGGGAAATGTACGCATACGGTTGTAATCGGGCGAATTTCTACTTTCAGATGCAACAGAAATTTTGCGGATTGGTCAATCCGTTCGCGAGATATGGCAGTTTGGAGGTAAGAAACGCTTGAGAAACTCAAAATTTTCGCAGTTCTGATGCTCGAAACGAATAACTAGAACGGCCTAGGGGAAAAGTACGCATACCGTTGTAATCGGGCGAGTTTCTACTTTCAGATGCAACAGAAATTTTGCGGATTGGTCAATCCATTCGCGAGATATGGCAGTTTGGATGTAAGAAACGCTTGAGAAACTCAAAATTTTCGCAGTTCTGATGCTCCAAACGAGTAACTAAAATGGCCTAGGGGAAAAGTACACATACCGTTGTAATCGGCCGAGTTTCTACTTTTAGATGCAACAGACATTTTTCGGATTCGTCAATCCGTACGCCAGATATGGCAGTTTGGAACTAAGAAACGGTTGAGAAACTCAAAATTATAACTGTTCTGATGCTCGAAACGAATAACTAGAATGACCCAGGGGAAAAGTACACATACCGTTGTATTCGGGCGAGTGTCTACTTTCAGATGCAACAGACATTTTTCGGATTCGTCAATCCGTTCGCGAGATATGGCAGTTTGGAACTAAGAAACGGTTGAGAAACTCAAAATTTTCGCAGTTCTGATGCTCGAAACGAATAACTAGAATGGCCTAGGGGAAAAGTACGTATACCGTTGTAATCGGGCGAGTTTGTACTTTCAGCTGCAACAGAAATTTTGCGGATTGGTCAATCCGTTCGCTAGATATGGCAGTTTGGAGGTAAGATCCGCTTGAGAAACTCAAAATTTTCGCAGTTCTGATGCTCGAAACAAATAACTACAATGGACTAGGGGAAAGGTACGCATACCGTTATAGTCGGGCGAGTTTCTACTCTCAGATGCAACAGAAATTTTGCGGATTGGTCAATCCGTTCGCGAGATATGGCAGTTTGGAGGTAAGATACGCTTGAGAAACTCAAAATTTTCGCAGTTTTGATGCTCGAAACGAATAACTAGAACGGCCTAGGCGAAAAGTACGCATACCGTTGTAATCGAGCGAGTTTCTACTTTCAGATGCAACAGAAATTTTGCGGATTGGTCAATCCGTTCGCGAGATATGGCAGTTTGGAGGTAAGAAGCGCTTGAGAAACTCAAAATTTTCGCAGTTCTGATGCTCGAAACGAATAACTAGATCGACCTAGGGGAAAAGTACGCATTCCGTTGTAATCGGGCGAGTTTCTACTTTCAGATGCAACAGAAATTTTGGGGATTGGTCAATCCGTTCGCGAGATATGGCTGTTTGGAGGTAAGAAGCGCTTGAGAAACTCAAAATTTTCGCAGTTCTGATGCTCGAAACGAATAACCAGAACAGCCTAGGGGAAAAGTACGCATACCGTTGTAATCGAGCGAGTTTCTACTTTCAGATGCAACAGAAATTTTGGGGATTGGTCAATCCGTTCGCGAGATATGGCAGTTTGGAGGTAAGAAACGCTTGAGAAACTCAAAATTTTCGCAGTTCTGATGCTCGAAACGAATAACTAGATCGACCTAGGGGAAAAGTACGCATTCCGTTGTAATCGGGCGAGTTTCTACTTTCAGATGCAACAGAAATTTTGGGGATTGGTCAATCCGTTCGCGAGATATGGCTGTTTGGAGGTAAGAAGCGCTTGAGAAACTCAAAATTTTCGCAGTTCTGATGCTCGAAACGAATAACTAGAACGTCCTAGGGGAAAAGTACGCATTCCGTTGTAATCGGGCGAGTTTCTACTTTCAGATGCAACAGAAATTTTGGGGATTGGTCAATCCGTTCGCGAGATATGGCTGTTTGGAGGTAAGAAGCGCTTGAGAAACTCAAAATTTTCGCAGTTCTGATGCTCGAAACGAATAACTAGAACGTCCTAGGGGAAAAGTACGTATACCGTTGTAATCGGGCGAGTTTGTACTTTCAGCTGCAACAGAAATTTTGCGGATTGGTCAATCCGTTCGCTAGATATGGCAGTTTGGAGGTAAGATCCGCTTGAGAAACTCAAAATTTTCGCAGTTCTGATGCTCGAAACGAATAACTAGAACGGCCTAGGGGAAAAGTACGTATATCGTTGTAATCGGACTAGTCTCTACTTTCAGACGCAACAGAAATTTTGCGGATTGGTCAATCCGTTCGCTAGATATGGCAGTTTGGAGGTAAGATACGCTTGAGAAACTCAAAATTTTCGCAGTTCTGATGCTCGAAACGAATAACCAGAACAGCCTAGGGGAAAAGTACGCATACCGTTGTAATCGAGCGAGTTTCTACTTTCAGATGCAACAGAAATTTTGCGGATTGGTCAATCCGTTCGCGAGATATGGCAGTTTGGAGGTAAGAAACGCTTGAGAAACTCAAAATTTTCGCAGTTCTGATGCTCGAAACGAATAACTAGAACGGCCTAGGGGAAAAGTACGCATACCGTTGTAATCGAGCGAGTTTCTACTTTCAGATGCAACAGAAATTTTGCGGATTGGTCAATCCGATCGCGAGTTATGGTAGTTTGGAGGTAAGAAACGTTTGAGAAACTCAAAATATTCCCAGTTCTGATGCTCGAAACGAATAACTAGAACGGCCTAGGGGAAAAATACGCATACCTTTGTAATCGGGCGAGTTTCTACTTTCAGATGCAACAGAAATTTTGCGGATTGGTCAATCCGTTCGCTAGATATGGCAGTTTGGAGGTAAGATCCGCTTGACAAACTCACAATTTTCGCAGTTCTGATGCTCGAAACGAATAACTAGAAGGGCCTAGGGGAAAAGTACGCATACCGTTGTAATCGGGCGGGTTTCTACTTTCAGATGCAACAGAAATTTTGCGGATTGGTCAATCCGTTCGCGAGATATGGCAGTTTGGAGGTAAGAAACGCTTGAGAAACTCAAAATTTTCGCAGTTCTGATGCTCGTAACGAATAACTGGAAGGGCCTAGGGGAAAAGTACGCATACCGTTGTAATCGGGCGAGTTTCTACTTTCAGACGCAACAGAAATTTTGCGGATTGGTCAATCCGTTTGGGAGATATGGCAGTTTGAAGGTAAGAAACGCTTGAGAAACTCAAAGTTTTCGCAGTTCTGATGCTCGGAACGAATAACTAGAACGGCCTAGGGCAAAAGTACGCATACCGTTGTAATCGGGCGAGTTTCTACTTTCTGATGCAACAGAAATTTTGTGGATTGGTCAATCAGTTCGCGAGATATGGCAGTTTGGAGGTAAGAAACGCTTGAGAAACTCAAAATTTTCGCAGTTCTGATGCTCGAAACGAATAACTGGAAGGGCCTAGTGGAAAAGTACGCATACCGTTGTAATCGGGCGAGTTTCTACTTTCAGATGCAACAGAAATTTTGCGGATTGGTCAATCCGTTCGCTAGATATGGCAGTTTGGAGGTAAGATCCGCTTGAGAAACTCAAAATTTTCGCAGTTCTGATGCTCGAAACGAATAACTAGAACGGCCTAGGGGAAAAATACGCATACCTTTGTAATCGGGCGAGTTTCTACTTTCAGATGCAACAGAAATTTTGCGGATTGGTCAATCCGATCGCGAGATATGGCAGTTTGGAGGTAAGAAACGCTTGAGAAACTCAAAATTTTCGTAGTTCTGATGCTCGAAACGAATAACTAGAACGGCCTAGGGGAAAAGTACGTATACCGTTGTAATCGGACTAGTTTCTACTTTCAGACGCAACAGAAATTTTGCGGATTGGTCAATCCGTTTGGGAGATATGGCAGTTTGAAGGTAAGAAACGCTTGAGAAACTCAAAGTTTTCGCAGTTCTGATGCTCGGAACGAATAACTAGAACGGCCTAGGGCAAAAGTACGCATACCGTTGTAATCGGGCGAGTTTCTACTTTCTGATGCAACAGAAATTTTGTGGATTGGTCAATCAGTTCGCGAGATATGGCAGTTTGGAGGTAAGAAACGCTTGAGAAACTCAAAATTTTCGCAGTTCTGATGCTCGAAACGAATAACTGGAAGGGCCTAGTGGAAAAGTACGCATACCGTTGTAATCGGGCGAGTTTCTACTTTCAGATGCAACAGAAATTTTGCGGATTGGTCAATCCGTTCGCTAGATATGGCAGTTTGGAGGTAAGATCCGCTTGAGAAACTCAAAATTTTCGCAGTTCTGATGCTCGAAACGAATAACCAGAACAGCCTAGGGGAAAAGTACGCATACCGTTGTAATCGAGCGAGTTTCTACTTTCAGATGCAACAGAAATTTTGCGGATTGGTCAATCCGATCGCGAGATATGGTAGTTTGGAGGTAAGAAACGCTTGAGAAACTCAAAATTTTCGCAGTTCTGATGCTCGGAACGAATAACTAGAACGGCCTAGGGCAAAAGTACGCATACCGTTGTAATCGGGCGAGTTTCTACTTGCAGATGCAACAGAAATTTTGGGGATTTGTCAATCCGTTCGCGAGATATGGCAGTTTGGATGTAAGAAACGCTTGAGAAACTCAAAATTTTCGCAGTTCTGATGCTCGAAACGAATAACTAGAACGGCCTAGGGGAAAAGTACGCATACCGTTGTAATCGAGCGAGTTTCTACTTTCAGATGCAACAGAAATTTTGCGGATTGGTCAATCCGATCGCGAGTTATGGTAGTTTGGAGGTAAGAAACGTTTGAGAAACTCAAAATATTCGCAGTTCTGATGCTCGAAACGAATAACTAGAACGGCCTAGGGGAAAAATACGCATACCTTTGTAATCGGGCGAGTTTCTACTTTCAGATGCAACAGAAATTTTGCGGATTGGTCAATCCGTTCGCTAGATATGGCAGTTTGGAGGTAAGATCCGCTTGACAAACTCAAAATTTTCGCAGTTCTGACGCTCGAAACGAATAACTAGAACGGCCTAGGGGAAAAGTACGTATACCGTTTTAATCGGGCGAGTTTCTACTTTCAGATGCAACAGAAATTTTGCGGATTGGTCAATCCGTTCGCGAGATATGGCAGTTTGGAGATAAGAAACGCTTGAGAAACTCAAAATTTTTCGCAGTTCTGATGCTCGAAACGAATAACTAGAACGGCCTAGGGGAAAAGTACGCATACCGTTGTAATAGGGCGAGTTTCTACTTTCAGATGCAACAGAAATTTTGCGGATTGGTCAATCCGTTCGCGAGATATGGCAGTTTGGAGGTAAGAAACGCTTGAGAAACTCAAAATTTTCGCAGTTCTGATGCTCGAGACGAACAACTAGAACGGCCTAGGGGAAAAGTACTCACACCGTTGTAGTCGAGCGTGTTTCTACTTTCAGATGCAACGGAAATTTTGCGGATTGGTCAATCCGATCGCGAGATATGGCAGTTTGGAGGTAAGAAACGCTTGAGAAACTCAAAATTTTCGCAGTTCTGATGCTCGAAACGAATAACTAGGACGGCCTATGGGAAAAGTACGTATTCCGTTGTAATCGGGCGAGTTTCTACTTGCAGATGAAACACAAATTTTGGGGATTGGTCAATCCGTTCGCGAGATATGGCAGTTTGGAGGTAAGAAACGCTTGAGAAACTCAAAATTTTCGCAGTTCTGATGCTCGAGACGAACAACTAGAACGGCCTAGGGGAAAAGTACGCACACCGTTGTAGTCGAGCGTGTTTCTACTTTCAGATGCAACGGAAATTTTGCGGATTGGTCAATCCGATCGCGAGATATGGCAGTTTGGAGGTAAGAAACGCTTGAGAAACTCAAAATTTTCGTAGTTCTGATGCTCGAAACGAATAACTAGAACTGCCTAGGGGAAAAGTACGCATACCGTTGTAATAGGGCGAGTTTCTACTTTCAGATGCAACAGAAATTTTGCGGATTGGTCAATCCGTTCGCGACATATGGCAGTTTGAAGGTAAGAAACGCTTGAGAAACTCAAAATTTTCGCAGTTCTGATGCTCGAAACGAATAACTAGAACGGCCTAGGGGAAAAGTACGCATACCGTTGTAATCGGGCGAGTTTCTACTTTCAGATGCAACCGAACTTTTGGGGATTGGTCAATCCGTTCGCGAGATATGGCAGTTTGGAGGTAAGAAACGCTTGAGAAACTCAAAATTTTCGCAGTTCTGATGCTCGAAACGAATAACTAGAACGGCCTAGGGGAAAAGTACGCACACCGTTGTAATCGGGCGAGTTTCTACTTTCAGATGCAACAGAAATTTTGCGGATTGGTCAATCCGTTCGCGAGATATGGCAGTTTGGAGGTAAGAAACGCTTGAGAAACTCAAAATTTTCGCAGTTCTGATGCTCGAAACGAATAACTAGAACGGCCTAGGGGAAAAGTACGCATACCGTTGTAATAGGGCGAGTTTCTACTTTCAGATGCAACAGAAATTTTGCGGATTGGTCAATCCGTTCGCGAGATATGGCAGTTTGGGGGTAAGATCCGCTTGAGAAACTCAAAATTTTCGTAGTTCTGATGCTCGAAACGAATAACTAGGACGGCCTATGGGAAAAGTACGTATTCCGCTGTAATCGGGCGAGTTTCTACTTGCAGATGCAACACAAATTTTGGGGATTGGTCAATCCGTTCGCGAGATATGGCAGTTTGGAGGTAAGAAACGCTTGAGAAACTCAACATTTTCGCAGTTCTGATGCTCGAGACGAATAACTAGAACGGCCTAGGGGAAAAGTACGCATACCGTTGTAATCGGGCGAGTTGCTACTCTCAGATGCAACAGAAATTTTGCGGATTGGTCAATCCGTTCGCGAGATATGGCAGATTGGAGGTAAGAAACGCTTGAGGAACTCAAAATTCTCGCAATTCTGATGCTCGAAACGAATAACTAGAACGGCCTAGGGGAAAAGTACGTATACCGTTGTAATCGGGCGAGTTTCTACTTTCAGATGCAACAGATATTTTGCGGATTGGTCAATCCGTTCGCAAGATGTGGCAGTTTGGAGGTAAGAAACGCTTGAGAAACTCAAAATTTTCGCAGTTCTGATGCTCGAAACGTATAACTGGAACGGCCTAGGGGAAAAGTACGCATACCGTTGTAATCGGGCGAGTTTCTACTTTCAGATGCAACAGAAATTTTGAGGATTGGTCAATCCGTTCGCGAGGTATGGCTGTTTGGAGGTAAGAAACGCTTGAGAAACTCAAAATTTTCGCAGTACTGATGTTCGAAACGAATAACTAGAAGGGCCTAGAGGAAAAGTACGCATACCGTCGTAATCGGGCGAGTTTTTACTCTCAGATGCAACAGAAATTTTGCGGATTGGTCAATCTGTTCGCGAGATATGGCAGTTTGGAGGTAAGATGCGCTTGAGAAACTCAAAATTTTCGCAGTTCTGATGCTCGAAACGAATAACTAGAACGGCCTAGGGGAAACGTACACATACCGTTGTAATCGGACGAGTTCCTACTTTCAGATGCAACAGAAATTTTGGGGATTGGTCAATCCGTTCGCGAGATATGGCAGTTTGGAGGTAAGAAACGCTTGAGAAACTCAAAATTTTCGCAGTTCTGATGCTCGAAACGAATAACTAGAAGGGTCTAGGGGAAAAGTACGCATACCGTTGTAATCGAGCGAGTTTCTACTTTCAGATGCAACAGAAATTTTGCGGATTGGACCATCCGATCGCGAGATATGGCCGTTTGGAGGTAAGAAACGCTTGAGAAACTCAAAATTTTCGTAGTTCTGACGCTCGAAACGAATAACTAGAACGGCCTAGGGGAAAAGTACGTATACCGTTGTAATCGGGCGAGTTTCTACTTTCAGATGCAACAGAAATTTTGCGGATTGGTCAATCCGTTCGCAAGATATGGCAGTTTGGAGGTAAGAAACGCTTGAGAAACTCAAAATTTTCGCAGTTCTGATGCTCGAAACGAATAACTAGAACGGCCTAGGGGAAAAGTACGCATACCGTTGTAATCGGGCGAGTTTCTACTTTCAGATGCAACAGAACTTTTGGGGATTGGTCAATCCGTTCGCGAGATATGGCAGTTTGGAGGTAAGAAACGCTTGAGGAACTCAAAATTCTCGCAGTTCTGATGCTCGAAACGAATAACTAGAACGGCCTATGGGAAAAGTACGCATACCGTTGTAATCGGGCGAGTTGCTACTCTCAGATGCAACAGAAATTTTGCAGATTGGTCAATCCGTTCGCGAGATATGGCAGATTGGAGGTAAGAAACGCTTGAGGAACTCAAAATTCTCGCAATTCTGATGCTCGAAACGAATAACTAGAACGGCCTATGGGAGAAGTACGCATACCGTTGTAATCGGGCGAGTTTCGACTTTCAGATGCAACAGAAATTTTGCGGATTGTTCAATCCTTTCCCGAGATATGGCAGTTTGGAGGGAAGAAACGCTTGAGAAACTCAAAATTTTCGCAGTTCTGATGCTCGAAACGAATAACTGGAACGGCCTAGGGGAAAAGTACGCATACCGTTGTAATCGGGCGAGTTTCTTCTTTCAGATGCAACAGAAATTTTGCGGATTGGTCAGTCAGTTCGCGAGATATGGCAGTTTGGAGGTAAGAAACGCTTGAGAAACTCAAAATTTTCGCAGTTCTGATGCTCGAAACGAATAACTAGAACGGCCTAGGGGAAAAGTACGCATACCGTTGTAATCGGGCGAGTTTCTACTTTCAGATGCAACAGAAATTTTGCGGATTGGTCAATCCGTTCGCGAGATATGGCAGTTTGGAGGTAAGAAACGCTTGTGAAACTCAAAATTTTCGCAGTTCTGATGCTCGAAACGAATAACTAGAACGGCCTAGGGGGAAAGTACGCATACCGTTGTAATCGGGCGAGATGCTTCTTTCAGACGCAACAGAAATTTTGCGGATTGGTCAATCCGTTCGCGAGATATGGCAGTTTGGAGGTAAGAAACGCTTGAAAACTCAAAATTTTCGCAGTTCCGATGCTCGAAACGAATAACTAGAACGGCCTAGGGGAAAAGTACTCATACCGTTGTAATCGGGCGAGTTTCCACTTTCAGATGCAACAGAAATTTTGCGGATTGGTCAATCCGTTCGCGAGATATGGCAGTTTGGAGGTAAGAAACGCTTGAGAAACTCAAAATTTTCGCAGTTCTGATGCTCGAAACGAATAACTAGAACGGCCTAGGGGAAAAGTACGCACACCGTTGTAATCGGGCGAGTTTCTACTTTGAGATGCAACAGAAATTTTGCGGATTGGTCAATCCGTTCGCGAGATATGGCAGTTTGGAGGTAAGAAACGCTTCAGAAACTCAAAATTTTCGCAGTTCTGATGGTCCAAACGAATAACTAGAACGGCCTAGGAGAAAACTACGCATACCGTTGTAATCGGGCGAGTTTCTACTTTCAGATGCAACAGAAATTTTGCGGATTGGTCAATCCGTTCGCGAGATATGGCAGTTTGGAGGTAAGAAACGCTTGAGAAACTCAAAATTTTTGCAGTTCTGATGCTCGAAACCAATAACTAGAACGGCCTAGGGGAAAAGTACGCATTCCGATGTAATCGGGCGAGTTTCTACTTTCAGATGCAACAGAAATTTTGCGGATTGGTCAATCCGTTCGCGAGATATGGCAGTTTGGAGGTAAAAAACGCTTGAGAAATTCAAAATTTTCGTAGTTCTGATGCTCGAAACGAATAACTAGAACGGCCTAGGAGAAAACTACGCATACCGCTGTAATCGAGCGTGTTTCTACTTTCAGATGCAACAGAAATTTTGTGGATTGGTCGATCCGTTCGCGAGATATGGCAGTTTGGAGGTAAGAAACGCTTGAGAAACTCAAAATTTTCGCAGTTCTGATGCTCGAAACGAATAACTAGAACGGCCTAGGGGAAAAGTACGCATACCGTTGTAATCGGGCGAGTTTCTACTTTCAGATGCAACAGAAATTTTGCGGATTGGCCGATCCGTTCGCGAGATATGGCAGTTTGGATGTAGGAAACGCTCGAGAAACTCTAAATTTTCGCAGTTCTGATGCTCGAAACGAATAACTAGAACGGCCTAGGAGAAAACTACGCATACCGTTGTAATCGGGCGAGTTTCTACTTTCAGGTGCAACAGAAATTTTGCGGATTGGTCGATCCGTTCGCGAGATATGGCAGTTTGGAGGTAAGAAACGCTTGAGAAACTCAAAATTTTCGCAGTTCTGATGCTCGAAACGAATAACTAGAACGGCCTAGGAGAAAACTACGCATACCGTTGTAATCGGGCGAGTTTCTACTTTGAGATGCAACAGAAATTTTGCGGATTGGTCAATCCGTTCGCGAGATATGGCAGTTTGGAGCTAAGAAACGCTTGAGAAACTCAAAATTTTCGCAGTTCTGATGCTGGAAACGAATAACTAGAACGGCCTAGGGGAAAAGTACGCATACCGTTGTAATCGGGCGAGTTTCTACTTTCAGATGCAACAGAAATTTTGCGGATTGGTCAATCCGTTCGCGAGATATGGCAGTTTGGAGGTAAGAAACGCTTGCGAAACTAAAAATTTTCGCAGTTCTGATGCTCGAAACGAATAACTAGAACGGCCTAGGGGAAAAGTACGCATACCGTTGTAATCGGGCGAGTTTCTACTTTCAGATGCAACAGAAACATTGCGGATTGGTCAATCCGTTCGCGAGATATGGTAGTTTGGAGGTAAGAAACGCTTGAGGAACTCAAAATTCTCGCAGTTCTGATGCTCGAAACGAGTAACTAGGACGGCCTATGGGAAAAGTACGCATACCGTTGTAATCGGGCGAGTTGCTACTCTCAGGTGCAACAGAAATTTTGCGGATTGGTCATTCCGTTCGCGAGATATGGCAGTTTGGAGGTAAGAAACGCTTGAGAAATTCAAAATTTTCGTAGTTCTGATTCTCGAAACGAATAACTAGAACGGCCTAGGAGAAAACTACGCATACCGCTGTAATCGGGCGAGTTTCTACTTTCAGATGCAACAGAAATTTTGCGGATTGGTCAATCCGTTCGCGAGATATGGCAGTTTGGAGGTAAGAAACGCTTGAGAAACTCAAAATTTTCGCAGTTCTGATGCTCGAAACGAATAACTAGAACGGCCTAGGAGAAAACTACGCATACCGTTGTAATCGGGCGAGTTTCTACTTTGAGATGCAACAGAAATTTTGCGGATTGGTCAATCCGTTCGCGAGATATGGCAGTTTGGAGGTAAGAAACGCTTGAGAAACTCAAAATTTTCGCAGTTCTGATGCTGGAAACGAATAACTAGAACGGCCTAGGGGAAAAGTACGCATACCGTTGTAATCGGGCGAGTTTCTACTTTCAGATGCAACAGAAATTTTGCGGATTGGTCAATCCGTTCGCGAGATATGGCAGTTTGGAGGTAAGAAACGCTTGCGAAACTAAAAATTTTCGCAGTTCTGATGCTCGAAACGAATAACTAGAACGGCCTAGGGGAAAAGTACGCATACCGTTGTAATCGGGCGAGTTTCTACTTTCAGATGCAACAGAAACTTTGCGGATTGGTCAATCCGTTCGCGAGATATGGTAGTTTGGAGGTAAGAAACGCTTGAGGAACTCAAAATTCTCGCAGTTCTGATGCTCGAAACGAGTAACTAGGACGGCCTATGGGAAAAGTACGCATACCGTTGTAATCGGGCGAGTTGCTACTCTCAGGTGCAACAGAAATTTTGCGGATTGGTCATTCCGTTCGCGAGATATGGCAGTTTGGAGGTAAGAAACGCTTGAGAAATTCAAAATTTTCGTAGTTCTGATTCTCGAAACGAATAACTAGAACGGCCTAGGAGAAAACTACGCATACCGCTGTAATCGGGCGAGTTTCTACTTTCAGATGCAACAGAAATTTTGCGGATTGGTCAATCCGTTCGCGAGATATGGCAGTTTGGAGGTACGAAACGCTTGAGAAACTCAAAATTTTCGCAGTTCTGATGCTCGAAACGAATAACTAGAACGGCCTAGGAGAAAACTACGCATACCGTTGTAATCGGGCGAGTTTCTACTTTGAGATGCAACAGAAATTTTGCGGATTGGTCAATCCGTTCGCGAGATATGGCAGTTTGGAGGTAAGAAACGCTTGAGAAACTCAAAATTTTCGCAGTTCTGATGCTGGAAACGAATAACTAGAACGGCCTAGGGGAAAAGTACGCATACCGTTGTAATCGGGCGAGTTTCTACTTTCAGATGCAACAGAAAGTTTGCGGATTGGTCAATCCGTTCGCGAGATATGGTAGTTTGGAGGTAAGAAACGCTTGAGGAACTCAAAATTCTCGCAGTTCTGCTGCTCGAAACGAGTAACTAGGACGGCCTATGGGAAAAGTACGCATACCGCTGTAATCGGGCGAGTTTCTACTTTCAGATGCAACAGAAATTTTGCGGATTGGTCGATCCGTTCGCGAGATATGGCAGTTTGGATGTAAGAAACGCTTGAGAAACTCAAAATTTTCGCAGTTCTGATGCTCGAAACGAATAACTAGAACGGCCTATGGGAAAAGTACGCATACCGTTGTAATCGGGCGAGTTGCTACTCTCAGATGCAACAGAAATTTTGCGGATTGGTCATTCCGTTCGCGAGATATGGCAGTTTGGAGGTAAGAAACGCTTGAGAAATTCAAAATTTTCGTAGTTCTGATTCTCGAAACGAATAACTAGAACGGCCTAGGAGAAAACTACGCATACCGCTGTAATCGGGCGAGTTTCTACTTTCAGATGCAACAGAAATTTTGCGGATTGGTCAATCCGTTCGCGAGATATGGCAGTTTGGAGGTACGAAACGCTTGAGAAACTCAAAATTTTCGCAGTTCTGATGCTCGAAACGAATAACTAGAACGGCCTAGGAGAAAACTACGCATACCGTTGTAATCGGGCGAGTTTCTACTTTGAGATGCAACAGAAATTTTGCGGATTGGTCAATCCGTTCGCGAGATATGGCAGTTTGGAGGTAAGAAACGCTTGAGAAACTCAAAATTTTCGCAGTTCTGATGCTGGAAACGAATAACTAGAACGGCCTAGGGGAAAAGTACGCATACCGTTGTAATCGGGCGAGTTTCTACTTTCAGATGCAACAGAAAGTTTGCGGATTGGTCAATCCGTTCGCGAGATATGGTAGTTTGGAGGTAAGAAACGCTTGAGGAACTCAAAATTCTCGCAGTTCTGCTGCTCGAAACGAGTAACTAGGACGGCCTATGGGAAAAGTACGCATACCGCTGTAATCGGGCGAGTTTCTACTTTCAGATGCAACAGAAATTTTGCGGATTGGTCGATCCGTTCGCGAGATATGGCAGTTTGGATGTAAGAAACGCTTGAGAAACTCAAAATTTTCGCAGTTCTGATGCTCGAAACGAATAACTAGAACGGCCTATGGGAAAAGTACGCATACCGTTGTAATCGGGCGAGTTGCTACTCTCAGATGCAACAGAAATTTTGCGGATTGGTCATTCCGTTCGCGAGATATGGCAGTTTGGAGGTAAGAAACGCTTGAGAAATTCAAAATTTTCGTAGTTCTGATTCTCGAAACGAATAACTAGAACGGCCTAGGAGAAAACTACGCATACCGCTGTAATCGGGCGAGTTTCTACTTTGAGATGCAACAGAAATTTTGCGGATTGGTCAATCCGTTCGCGAGATATGGCAGTTTGGAGGTAAGAAACGCTTGAGAAACTCAAAATTTTCGCAGTTCTGATGCTGGAAACGAATAACTAGAACGGCCTAGGGGAAAAGTACGCATACCGTTGTAATCGGGCGAGTTTCTACTTTCAGATGCAACAGAAATTTTGCGGATTGGTCAATCCGTTCGCGAGATGTGGCAGTTTGGAGGTAAGAAACGCTTGCGAAACTAAAAATTTTCGCAGTTCGGATGCTCGAAACGAATAACTAGAACGGCCTAGGGGAAAAGTACGCATACCGTTGTAATCGGGCGAGTTTCTACTTTCAGATGCAACAGAAACTTTGCGGATTGGTCAATCCGTTCGCGAGATATGGTAGTTTGGAGGTAAGAAACGCTTGAGGAACTCAAAATTCTCGCAGTTCTGATGCTCGAAACGAGTAACTAGGACGGCCTATGGGAAAAGTCCGCATACCGTTGTAATCGGGCGAGTTGCTACTCTCAGATGCAACAGAAATTTTGCGGATTGGTCATTCCGTTCGCGAGATATGGCAGTTTGGAGGTAAGAAACGCTTGAGAAACTCAAAATTTTCGCAGTTCTGATGCTCGAAACGAATAACTAGAACGGCCTAGGAGAAAACTACGCATACCGTTGTAATCGGGCGAGTTTCTACTTTGAGATGCAACAGAAATTTTGCGGATTGGTCAATCCGTTCGCGAGATATGGCAGTTTGGAGGTAAGAAACGCTTGAGAAACTCAAAATTTTCGCCGTTCTGATGCTGGAAACGAATAACTAGAACGGCCTAGGGGAAAAGTACGCATACCGTTGTAATCGGGCGAGTTTCTACTTTCAGATGCAACAGAAATTTTGCGGATTGGTCAATCCGTTCGCGAGATATGGCAGTTTGGAGGTAAGAAACGCTTGCGAAACTAAAAATTTTCGCAGTTCTGATGCTCGAAACGAATAACTAGAACGGCCTAGGGGAAAAGTACGCATACCGTTGTAATCGGGCGAGTTTCTACTTTCAGATGCAATAGAAACTTTGCGGATTGGTCAATCCGTTCGCGAGATATGGTAGTTTGGAGGTAAGAAACGCTTGAGGAACTCAAAATTCTCGCAGTTCTGATGCTCGAAACGAGTAACTAGGACGGCCTATGGGAAAAGTACGCATACCGTTGTAATCGGGCGAGTTGCTACTCTCAGATGCAACAGAAATTTTGCGGATTGGTCATTCCGTTCGCGAGATATGGCAGTTTGGAGGTAAGAAACGCTTGAGAAATTCAAAATTTTCGTAGTTCTGATTCTCGAAACGAATAACTAGAACGGCCTAGGAGAAAACTACGCATACCGCTGTAATCGGGCGAGTTTCTACTTTCAGATGCAACAGAAATTTTGCGGATTGGTCAATCCGTTCGCGAGATATGGCAGTTTGGAGGTAAGAAACGCTTGAGAAACTCAAAATTTTCGCAGTTCTGATGCTCGAAACGAATAACTAGAATGGCCTAGGAGAAAACTACGCATACCGTTGTAATCGGGCGAGTTTCTACTTTGAGATGCAACAGAAATTTTGCGGATTGGTCAATCCGTTCGCGAGATATGGCAGTTTGGAGGTAAGAAACGCTTGAGAAACTCAAAATTTTCGCAGTTCTGATGCTGGAAACGAATAACTAGAACGGCCTAGGGGAAAAGTACGCATACCGTTGTAATCGGGCGAGTTTCTACTTTCAGATGCAACAGAAGTTTTGCGGATTGGTCAATCCGTTCGCGAGATATGGCAGTTTGGAGGTAAGAAACGCTTGCGAAACTAAAAATTTTCGCAGTTCGGATGCTCGAAACGAATAACTAGAACGGCCTAGGGGAAAAGTACGCATACCGTTGTAATCGGGCGAGTTTCTACTTTCAGATGCAACAGAAACTTTGCGGATTGGTCAATCCGTTCGCGAGATATGGTAGTTTGGAGGTAAGAAACGCTTGAGGAACTCAAAATTCTCGCAGTTCTGATGCTCGAAACGAGTAACTAGGACGGCCTATGGGAAAAGTACGCATACCGTTGTAATCGGGCGAGTTGCTACTCTCAGATGCAACAGAAATTTTGCGGATTGGTCATTCCGTTCGCGAGATATGGCAGTTTGGAGGTAAGAAACGCTTGAGAAATTCAAAATTTTCGTAGTTCTGATTCTCGAAACGAATAACTAGAACGGCCTAGGAGAAAACTACGCATACCGCTGTAATCGGGCGAGTTTCTACTTTCAGATGCAACAGAAATTTTGCGGATTGGTCGATCCGTTCGCGAGATATGGCAGTTTGGAGGTAAGAAACGCTTGAGAAACTCAAAATTTTCGCAGTTCTGATGCTCGAAACGAATAACTAGAACGGCCTATGGGAAAAGTACGCATACCGTTGTAATCGGGCGAGTTGCTACTCTCAGATGCAACAGAAATTTTGCGGATTGGTCATTCCGTTCGCGAGATATGGCAGTTTGGAGGTAAGAAACGCTTGAGAAACTCCACATTTTCGCAGTTCTGATGCTCGAAACGAATAACTAGAACGGCCTAGGAGAAAACTACGCATACCGTTGTAATCGGGCGAGTTTCTACTTTGAGATGCAACAGAAATTTTGCGGATTGGTCAATCCGTTCGCGAGATATGGCAGTTTGGAGGTAAGAAACGCTTGAGAAACTCAAAATTTTCGCAGTTCTGATGCTGGAAACGAATAACTAGAACGGCCTAGGGGAAAAGTACGCATACCGTTGTAATCGGGCGAGTTTCTACTTTCAGATGCAACAGAAATTTTGCGGATTGGTCAATCCGTTCGCGAGATATGGCAGTTTGGAGGTAAGAAACGCTTGCGAAACTAAAAATTTTCGCAGTTCGGATGCTCGAAACGAATAACTAGAACGGCCTTGGGGAAAAGTACGCATACCGTTGTAATCGGGCGAGTTTCTACTTTCAGATGCAACAGAAACTTTGCGGATTGGTCAATCCGTTCGCGAGATATGGTAGTTTGGAGGTAAGAAACGCTTGAGGAACTCAAAATTCTCGCAGTTCTGATGCTCGAAACGAGTAACTAGGACGGCCTATGGGAAAAGTACGCATACCGTTGTAATCGGGCGAGTTGCTACTCTCAGATGCAACAGAAATTTTGCGGATTGGTCATTCCGTTCGCGAGATATGGCAGTTTGGAGGTAAGAAACGCTTGAGAAATTCAAAATTTTCGTAGTTCTGATTCTCGAAACGAATAACTAGAACGGCCTAGGAGAAAACTACGCATACCGCTGTAATCGGGCGAGTTTCTACTTTCAGATGCAACAGAAATTTTGCGGATTGGTCGATCCGTTCGCGAGATATGGCAGTTTGGAGGTAAGAAACGCTTGAGAATCTCAAAATTTTCGCAGTTCTGATGCTCGAAACGAATAACTAGAACGGCCTATGGGAAAAGTACGCATACCGTTGTAATCGGGCGAGTTGCTACTCTCAGATGCAACAGAAATTTTGCGGATTGGTCATTCCGTTCGCGAGATATGGCAGTTTGGAGGTAAGAAACGCTTGAGAAACTCAACATTTTCGCAGTTCTGATGCTCGAAACGAATAACTAGAACGGCCTAGGAGAAAACTACGCATACCGTTGTAATCGGGCGAGTTTCTACTTTGAGATGCAACAGAAATTTTGCGGATTGGTCAATCCGTTCGCGAGATATGGCAGTTTGGAGGTAAGAAACGCTTGAGAAACTCAAAATTTTCGCAGTTCTGATGCTGGAAACGAATAACTAGAACGGCCTAGGGGAAAAGTACGCATACCGTTGTAATCGGGCGAGTTTCTACTTTCAGATGCAACAGAAATTTTGCGGATTGGTCAATCCGTTCGCGAGATATGGCAGTTTGGAGGTAAGAAACGCTTGCGAAACTAAAAATTTTCGCAGTTCGGATGCTCGAAACGAATAACTAGAACGGCCTAGGGGAAAAGTACGCATACCGTTGTAATCGGGCGAGTTTCTACTTTCAGATGCAACAGAAACTTTGCGGATTGGTCAATCCGTTCGCGAGATATGGTAGTTTGGAGGTAAGAAACGCTTGAGGAACTCAAAATTCTCGCAGTTCTGATGCTCGAAACGAGTAACTAGGACGGCCTATGGGAAAAGTACGCATACCGTTGTAATCGGGCGAGTTGCTACTCTCAGATGCAACAGAAATTTTGCGGATTGGTCATTCCGTTCGCGAGATATGGCAGTTTGGAGGTAAGAAACGCTTGAGAAATTCAAAATTTTCGTAGTTCTGATTCTCGAAACGAATAACTAGAACGGCCTAGGAGAAAACTACGCATACCGCTGTAATCGGGCGAGTTTCTACTTTCAGATGCAACAGAAATTTTGCGGATTGGTCGATCCGTTCGCGAGATATGGCAGTTTGGAGGTAAGAAACGCTTGAGAAACTCAAAATTTTCGCAGTTCTGATGCTCGAAACGAATAACTAGAACGGCCTATGGGAAAAGTACGCATACCGTTGTAATCGGGCGAGTTGCTACTCTCAGATGCAACAGAAATTTTGCGGATTGGTCATTCCGTTCGCGAGATATGGCAGTTTGGAGGTAAGAAACGCTTGAGAAATTCAAAATTTTCGTAGTTCTGATTCTCGAAACGACTAACTAGAACGGCCTAGGAGAAAACTACGCATACCGCTGTAATCGGGCGAGTTTCTACTTTCAGATGCAACAGAAATTTTGCGGATTGGTCAATCCGTTCGCGAGATATGGCAGTTTGGAGGTAAGAAACGCTTGAGAAACTCAAAATTTTCGCAGTTCTGATGCTCGAAACGAATAACTGGAACGGCCTAGGAGAAAACTACGCATACCGTTGTAATCGGGCGAGTTTCTACTTTGAGATGCAACAGAAATTTTGCGGATTGGTCAATCCGTTCGCGAGATATGGCAGTTTGGAGGTAAGAAACGCTTGAGAAACTCAAAATTTTCGCAGTTCTGATGCTGGAAACGAATAACTAGAACGGCCTAGGGGAAAAGTACGCATACCGTTGTAATCGGGCGAGTTTCTACTTTCAGATGCAACAGAAATTTTGCGGATTGGTCAATCCGTTCGCGAGATATGGCAGTTTGGAGGTAAGAAACGCTTGCGAAACTAAAAATTTTCGCAGTTCGGATGCTCGAAACGAATAACTAGAACGGCCTAGGGGAAAAGTACGCATACCGTTGTAATCGGGCGCGTTTCTACTTTCAGATGCAACAGAAACTTTGCGGATTGGTCAATCCGTTCGCGAGATATGGTAGTTTGGAGGTAAGAAACGCTTGAGGAACTCAAAATTCTCGCAGTTCTGATGCTCGAAACGAGTAACTAGGACGGCCTATGGGAAAAGTACGCATACCGTTGTAATCGGGCGAGTTGCTACTCTCAGATGCAACAGAAATTTTGCGGATTGGTCATTCCGTTCGCGAGATATGGCAGTTTGGAGGTAAGAAACGCTTGAGAAATTCAAAATTTTCGTAGTTCTGATTCTCGAAACGAATAACTAGAACGGCCTAGGAGAAAACTACGCATACCGCTGTAATCGGGCGAGTTTCTACTTTCAGATGCAACAGAAATTTTGCGGATTGGTCAATCCGTTCGCGAGATATGGCAGTTTGGAGGTAAGAAACGCTTGAGAAACTCAAAATTTTCGCAGTTCTGATGCTCGAAACGAATAACTAGAACGGCCTAGGAGAAAACTACGCATACCGTTGTAATCGGGCGAGTTTCTACTTTGAGATGCAACAGAAATTTTGCGGATTGGTCAATCCGTTCGCGAGATATGGCAGTTTGGAGGTAAGAAACGCTTGAGAAACTCAAAATTTTCGCAGTTCTGATGCTGGAAACGAATAACTAGAACGGCCTAGGGGAAAAGTACGCATACCGTTGTAATCGGGCGAGTTTCTACTTTCAGATGCAACAGAAATTTTGCGGATTGGTCAATCCGTTCGCGAGATATGGCAGTTTGGAGGTAAGAAACGCTTGCGAAACTAAAAATTTTCGCAGTTCGGATGCTCGAAACGAATAACTAGAACGGCCTAGGGGAAAAGTACGCATACCGTTGTAATCGGGCGAGTTTCTACTTTCAGATGCAACAGAAACTTTGCGGATTGGTCAATCCGTTCGCGAGATATGGTAGTTTGGAGGTATGAAACGCTTGAGGAACTCAAAATTCTCGCAGTTCTGATGCTCGAAACGAGTAACTAGGACGGCCTATGGGAAAAGTACGCATACCGTTGTAATCGGGCGAGTTGCTACTCTCAGATGCAACAGAAATTTTGCGGATTGGTCATTCCGTTCGCGAGATATGGCAGTTTGGAGGTAAGAAACGCTTGAGAAATTCAAAATTTTCGTAGTTCTGATTCTCGAAACGAATAACTAGAACGGTCTAGGAGAAAACTACGCATACCGCTGTAATCGGGCGAGTTTCTACTTTCAGATGCAACAGAAATTTTGCGGATTGGTCGATCCGTTCGCGAGATATGGCAGTTTGGAGGTAAGAAACGCTTGAGAAACTCAAAATTTTCGCAGTTCTGATGCTCGAAACGAATAACTAGAACGGCCTATGGGAAAAGTACGCATACCGTTGTAATCGGGCGAGTTGCTACTCTCAGATGCAACAGAAATTTTGCGGATTGGTCATTCCGTTCGCGAGATATGGCAGTTTGGAGGTAAGAAACGCTTGAGAAATTCAAAATTTTCGTAGTTCTGATTCTCGAAACGAATAACTAGAACGGCCTAGGAGAAAACTACGCATACCGCTGTAATCGGGCGAGTTTCTACTTTCAGATGCAACAGAAATTTTGCGGATTGGTCAATCCGTTCGCGAGATATGGCAGTTTGGAGGTAAGAAACGCTTGAGAAACTCAAAATTTTCGCAGTTCTGATGCTCGAAACGAATAACTAGAACGGCCTAGGAGAAAACTACGCATACCGTTGTAATCGGGCGAGTTTCTACTTTGAGATGCAACAGAAATTTTGCGGATTGGTCAATCCGTTCGCGAGATATGGCAGTTTGGAGGTAAGAAACGCTTGAGAAACTCAAAATTTTCGCAGTTCTGATGCTGGAAACGAATAACTAGAACGGCCTAGGGGAAAAGTACGCATACCGTTGTAATCGGGCGAGTTTCTACTTTCAGATGCAACAGAAATTTTGCGGATTGGTCAATCCGTTCGCGAGATATGGCAGTTTGGAGGTAAGAAACGCTTGCGAAACTAAAAATTTTCGCAGTTCGGATGCTCGAAACGAATAACTAGAACGGCCTAGGGGAAAAGTACGCATACCGTTGTAATCGGGCGAGTTTCTACTTTCAGATGCAACAGAAACTTTGCGGATTGGTCAATCCGTTCGCGAGATATGGTAGTTTGGAGGTAAGAAACGCTTGAGGAACTCAAAATTCTCGCAGTTCTGATGCTCGAAACGAGTAACTAGGACGGCCTATGGGAAAAGTACGCATACCGTTGTAATCGGGCGAGTTGCTACTCTCAGATGCAACAGAAATTTTGCGGATTGGTCATTCCGTTCGCGAGATATGGCAGTTTGGAGGTAAGAAACGCTTGAGAAATTCAAAATTTTCGTAGTTCTGATTCTCGAAACGAATAACTAGAACGGCCTAGGAGAAAACTACGCATACCGCTGTAATCGGGCGAGTTTCTACTTTCAGATGCAACAGAAATTTTGCGGATTGGTCGATCCGTTCGCGAGATATGGCAGTTTGGAGGTAAGAAACGCTTGAGAAACTCAAAATTTTCGCAGTTCTGATGCTCGAAACGAATAACTAGAACGGCCTAGGAGAAAACTACGCATACCGTTGTAATCGGGCGAGTTTCTACTTTGAGATGCAACAGAAATTTTGCGGATTGGTCAATCCGTTCGCGAGATATGGCAGTTTGGAGGTAAGAAACGCTTGAGAAACTCAAAATTTTCGCAGTTCTGATGCTGGAAACGAATAACTAGAACGGCCTAGGGGAAAAGTACGCATACCGTCGTAATCGGGCGAGTTTCTACTTTCAGATGCAACAGAAATTTTGCGGATTGGTCAATCCGTTCGCGAGATATGGCAGTTTGGAGGTAAGAAACGCTTGCGAAACTAAAAATTTTCGCAGTTCGGATGCTCGAAACGAATAACTAGAACGGCCTAGGGGAAAAGTACGCATACCGTTGTAATCGGGCGAGTTTCTACTTTCAGATGCAACAGAAACTTTGCGGATTGGTCAATCCGTTCGCGAGATATGGTAGTTTGGAGGTAAGAAACGCTTGAGGAACTCAAAATTCTCGCAGTTCTGATGCTCGAAACGAGTAACTAGGACGGCCTATGGGAAAAGTACGCATACCGTTGTAATCGGGCGAGTTGCTACTCTCAGATGCAACAGAAATTTTGCGGATTGGTCATTCCGTTCGCGAGATATGGCAGTTTGGAGGTAAGAAACGCTTGAGAAATTCAAAATTTTCGTAGTTCTGATTCTCGAAACGAATAACTAGAACGGCCTAGGAGAAAACTACGCATACCGCTGTAATCGGGCGAGTTTCTACTTTCAGATGCAACAGAAATTTTGCGGATTGGTCAATCCGTTCGCGAGATATGGCAGTTTGGAGGTAAGAAACGCTTGAGAAACTCAAAATTTTCGCAGTTCTGATGCTCGAAACGAATAACTAGAACGGCCTAGGAGAAAACTACGCATACCGTTGTAATCGGGCGAGTTTCTACTTTGAGATGCAACAGAAATTTTGCGGATTGGTCAATCCGTTCGCGAGATATGGCAGTTTGGAGGTAAGAAACGCTTGAGAAACTCAAAATTTTCGCAGTTCTGATGCTGGAAACGAATAACTAGAACGGCCTAGGGGAAAAGTACGCATACCGTTGTAATCGGGCGAGTTTCTACTTTCAGATGCAACAGAAATTTTGCGGATTGGTCAATCCGTTCGCGAGATATGGCAGTTTGGAGGTAAGAAACGCTTGCGAAACTAAAAATTTTCGCAGTTCGGATGCTCGAAACGAATAACTAGAACGGCCTAGGGGAAAAGTACGCATACCGTTGTAATCGGGCGAGTTTCTACTTTCAGATGCAACAGAAACTTTGCGGATTGGTCAATCCGTTCGCGAGATATGGTAGTTTGGAGGTAAGAAACGCTTGAGGAACTCAAAATTCTCGCAGTTCTGATGCTCGAAACGAGTAACTAGGACGGCCTATGGGAAAAGTACGCATACCGTTGTAATCGGGCGAGTTGCTACTCTCAGATGCAACAGAAATTTTGCGGATTGGTCATTCCGTTCGCGAGATATGGCAGTTTGGAGGTAAGAAACGCTTGAGAAATTCAAAATTTTCGTAGTTCTGATTCTCGAAACGAATAACTAGAACGGCCTAGGAGAAAACTACGCATACCGCTGTAATCGGGCGAGTTTCTACTTTCAGATGCAACAGAAATTTTGCGGATTGGTCGATCCGTTCGCGAGGTATGGCAGTTTGGAGGTAAGAAACGCTTGAGAAACTCTAAATTTTCGCAGTTCTGATGCTCGAAACGAATAACTAGAACGGCCTAGGAGAAAACTACGCATACCGTTGTAATCGGGCGAGTTTCTACTTTCAGGTGCAACAGAAATTTTGCGGATTGGTCAATCCGTTCGCGAGATATGGCAGTTTGGAGGTAAGAAACGCTTGAGAAACTCAAAATTTTCGCAGTTCTGATGCTCGAAACGGATAACTAGAACGGCCTAGGGGAAAAGTACGCATACCGTTGTAATCGGGCGAGTTTCTACTTTCAGATGCAACAGAAATTTTGCGGATTGGTCAATCCGTTCGCGAGATATGGCAGTTTGGAGGTAAGAAACGCTTCAGAAACTCAAAATTTTCGCAGTTCTGATGCTCGAAACGAATAACTAGAACGGCCTAGGGGAAAAGTACGCATACCGTTGTAATCGGGCGAGATGCTTCTTTCAGACGCAACAGACATTTTGCGGATTGGTCAATCCGTTCGCGAGATATGGTAGTTTGGAGGTAAGAAACGCTTGAGGAACTCAAAATTCTCGCAGTTCTGATGCTCGAAACGAATAACTAGAACGGCCTATGGGAAAAGTACGCATACCGTTGTAATCGGGCGAGTTGCTACTCTCAGATGCAACAGAAATTTTGCGGATTGGTCAATCCGTTCGCGAGATATGGCAGATTGGAGGTAAGAAACGCTTGAGAAACTCTAAATTTTCGCAGTTCTGATGCTCGAAACGAATCACCAGAACGGCCTAGGAGAAAACTACGCATACCGTTGTAATCGGGCGAGTTTCTACTTTCAGGTGCAACAGAAATTTTGCGGATTGGTCAATCCGTTCACGAGATATGGCAGTTTGGAGGTAAGAAACGCTTGCGAAACTAAAAATTTTCGCAGTTCTGATGCTCGAAACGAATAACTAGAACGGCCTAGGGGAAAAGTACGCATACCGTTGTAATCGGGCGAGTTGCTTCTTTCAGACGCAACAGAAATTTTGCGGATTGGTCAATCCGTTCGCGAGATATGGTAGTTTGGAGGTAAGAAACGCTTGAGGAACTCAAAATTCTCGCAGTTCTGATGCTCGAAACGAATAACTAGAACGGCCTATGGGAAAAGTACGCATAGCGTTGTAATCGGGCGAGTTGCTACTCTCAGATGAAACAGAAATTTTGCGGATTGGTCAATCCGTTCGCGAGATATGGCAGTTTGGAGGTAAGAAACGCTTGAGAAACTCTAAATTTTCGCAGTTCTGATGCTCGAAACGAATAACTGGAACGGCTCAGGGGAAAAGTACGCATACCGTTGTAATCGGGCGAGTTTCTACTTTCAGATGCAACAGAAATTTTGCGGATTGGTCAATCCGTTCGCGAGGTAAGAAACGCTTGCGAAACTAAAAATTTTCGCAGTTCTGATGCTCGAAACGAATAACTAGAACGGCCTAGGGGAAAAGTACGCATACCGTTGTAATCGGGCGAGTTTCGACTTTCAGATGCAACAGAAATTTTGCGGATTGTTCAATCCTTTCCCGAGATATGGCAGTTTGGAGGGAAGAAACGCTTGAGAAACTCAAAATTTTCGCAGTTCTGATGCTCGAAACGAATAACTGGAACGGCCTAGGGGAAAAGTACGCATACCGTTGTAATCGGGCGAGTTTCTTCTTTCAGATGCAACAGAAATTTTGCGGATTGGTCAATCAGTTCGCGAGATATGGCAGTTTGGAGGTAAGAAACGCTTGAGAAACTCAAAATTTTCGCAGTTCTGATGCTCGAAACGAATAACTAGAACGGCCTAGGGGAAAAGTACGCATACCGTTGTAATCGGGCGAGTTTCTACATTCAGATGCAACAGAAATTTTGCGGATTGGTCAATCCGTTCGCGAGATATGGCAGTTTGGAGGTAAGAAACGCTTGAGAAACTCAAAATTTTCGCAGTTCTGATGCTCGAAACGAATAACTAGAACGGCCTATGGGAAAAGTACGCATACCGTTGTAATCGGGCGAGTTGCTTCTTTCAGACGCAACAGAAATTTTGCGGATTGGTCAATCCGTTCGCGAGATATGGCAGTTTGGAGGTAAGAAACGCTTGAGAAACTCAAAATATTCGCAGTTCTGATGCTCGAAACGAATAACTAGAACGGCCTAGGGGAAAAGTACGCATACCGTTGTAGTCGGGCGAGTTTCTACTTTCAGATGCAACAGAAATTTTGCGGATTAGTCAATCCGTTCGCGAGATATGGCAGTTTGGAGGTAAGAAACGCTTGAGAAACTCAAAATTTTCGCAGTTCGGATGCTCGAAACGAATAACTAGAACGGCCTAGGGGAAAAGTACGCATACCGTTGTAATCGGGCGAGATGCTTCTTTCAGACGCAACAGAAATTTTGCGGATTGGTCAATCCGTTCGCGAGATATGGCAGTTTGGAGGTAAGAAACGCTTGAAAACTCAAAATTTTCGCAGTTCCGATGCTCGAAACGAATAACTAGAACGGCCTAGGGGAAAAGTACTCATACCGTTGTAATCGGGCGAGTTTCTTCTTTCAGATGCAACGGAAATTTTGCGGATTGGTCAATCATTTCGCGAGATATGGCAGTTTGGGGGTAAGAAACGCTTGAGAAACTCAAAATTTTCGCAGTTCTGATGCTCGAAACGAATAACTAGAACGGCCTAGGGGAAAAGTACGCATACCGTTGTAATCGGGCGAGTTTCTACATTCAGATGCAACAGAAATTTTGCGGATTGGTCAATCCGTTCGCGAGATATGGCAGTTTGGAGGTAAGAAACGCTTGAGAAACTCAAAATTTTCGCAGTTCTGATGCTCGAAACGAATAACTAGAACGGCCTATGGGAAAAGTACGCATACCGTTGTAATCGGGCGAGTTGCTTCTTTCAGACGCAACAGAAATTTTGTGGATTGGTCAATCCGTTCGCGAGATATGGCAGTTTGGAGGTAAGAAACGCTTGAAAACTTAAAATTTTCGCAGTTCCGATGCTCGAAACGAATAACTAGAACGGCCTAGGGGAAAAGTACTCACACCGTTGTAATCGGGCGAGTTTCCACTTTCAGATGCAACAGAAATTTTGCGGATTGGTCAATCCGTTCGCGAGATATGGCAGTTTGGAGGTAAGAAACGCTTGAGGAACTCAAAATTCTCGCAGTTCTGATGCTCGAAACGAATAACTAGAACGGCCTATGGGAAAAGTACGCATACCGTTGTAATCGGGCGTGTTTCTACTTTCAGATGCAACAGAAATTTTGTGGATTGGTCGATCCGTTCGCGAGATATGGCAGTTTGGAGGTAAGAAACGCTTGAGAAACTCAAAATTTTCGCAGTTCTGATGCTCAAAACGAATAACTAGAACGGCCTAGGAGAAAACTACGCATACCGTTGTAATCGGGAGAGTTTCTACTTTCAGACGCAACAGAAATTTTGCGGATTGGTCAATCCGTTCGCGAGATATTGCAGTTTGGAGGTAAGAAACGCTTGCGAAACTAAAAATTTTCGCAGTTCTGATGGTCGAAACGAATAACTAGGACGGCCTAGGAGAAAACTACGCATACCGTTGTAATCGGGCGAGTTTCTACTTTCAGATGCAACAGAAATTTTGCGGATTGGTCAATCCGTTCGCGAGATATGGCAGTTTGGATGTAAGAAACGCTTGAGCAACTCAAAATTTTTGCAGTTCTGATGCTCGAAACCAATAACTAGAACGGCCTAGGGGAAAAGTACGCATTCCGATGTAATCGGGCGAGTTTCTACTTTCAGATGCAACAGAAATTTTGCGGATTGGTCGATCCGTTCGCGAGATATGGCAGTTTGGAGGTAAGAAACGCTTGAAAACTCAAAATTTTCGCAGTTCCGATGCTCGAAACGAATATCTAGAACGGCCTAGGGGAAAAGTACTCATACCGTTGTAATCGGGCGAGTTTCTTCTTTCAGATGCAACGGAAATTTTGCGGATTGGTCAATCATTTCGCGAGATATGGCAGTTTGGGGGTAAGAAACGCTTGAGAAACTCAAAATTTTCGCAGTTCTGATGCTCGAAACGAATAACTAGAACGGCCTAGGGGAAAAGTACGCATACCGTTGTAATCGGGCGAGTTTCTACATTCAGATGCAACAGAAATTTTGCGGATTGGTCAATCCGTTCCCGAGATATGGCAGTTTGGAGGTAAGAAACGCTTGAGAAACTCAAAATTTTCGCAGTTCGGATGCTCGAAACGAATAACTAGAACGGCCTATGGGAAAAGTACGCATACCGTTGTAATCGGGCGAGTTGCTTCTTTCAGACGCAACAGAAATTTTGCGGATTGGTCAATCCGTTCGCGAGATATGGCAGTTTGGAGGTAAGAAACGCTTGAAAACTTAAAATTTTCGCAGTTCCGATGCTCGAAACGAATAACTAGAACGGCCTAGGGGAAAAGTACTCACACCGTTGTAATCGGGCGAGTTTCCACTTTCAGATGCAACAGAAATTTTGCGGATTGGTCAATCCGTTCGCGAGATATGGCAGTTTGGAGGTAAGAAACGCTTGAGGAACTCAAAATTCTCGCAGTTCTGATGCTCGAAACGAATAACTAGAACGGCCTATGGGAAAAGTACGCATACCGTTGTAATCGGGCGTGTTTCTACTTTCAGATGCAACAGAAATTTTGTGGATTGGTCGATCCGTTCGCGAGATATGGCAGTTTGGGGGTAAGAAACGCTTGAGAAACTCAAAATTTTCGCAGTTCTGATGCTCGAAACGAATAACTAGAACGGCCTAGGGGAAAAGTACGCATACCGTTGTAATCGGGCGAGTTTCTACATTCAGATGCAACAGAAATTTTGCGGATTGGTCAATCCGTTCCCGAGATATGGCAGTTTGGAGGTAAGAAACGCTTGAGAAACTCAAAATTTTCGCAGTTCTGATGCTCGAAACGAATAACTAGAACGGCCTATGGGAAAAGTACGCATACCGTTGTAATCGGGCGAGTTGCTTCTTTCAGACGCAACAGAAATTTTGCGGATTGGTCAATCCGTTCGCGAGATATGGCAGTTTGGAGGTAAGAAACGCTTGAAAACTTAAAATTTTCGCAGTTCCGATGCTCGAAACGAATAACTAGAACGGCCTAGGGGAAAAGTACTCACACCGTTGTAATCGGGCGAGTTTCCACTTTCAGATGCAACAGAAATTTTGCGGATTGGTCAATCCGTTCGCGAGATATGGCAGTTTGGAGGTAAGAAACGCTTGAGGAACTCAAAATTCTCGCAGTTCTGATGCTCGAAACGAATAACTAGAACGGCCTATGGGAAAAGTACGCATACCGTTGTAATCGGGCGTGTTTCTACTTTCAGATGCAACAGAAATTTTGTGGATTGGTCGATCCGTTCGCGAGATATGGCAGTTTGGAGGTAAGAAACGCTTGAGAAACTCAAAATTTTCGCAGTTCTGATGCTCGAAACGAATAACTAGAACGGCCTAGGAGAAAACTACGCATACCGTTGTAATCGGGAGAGTTTCTACTTTCAGACGCAACAGAAATTTTGCGGATTGGTCAATCCGTTCGCGAGATATGGCAGTTTGGAGGTAAGAAACGCTTGCGAAACTAAAAATTTTCGCAGTTCTGATGGTCGAAACGAATAACTAGGACGGCCTAGGAGAAAACTACGCATACCGTTGTAATCGGGCGAGTTTCTACTTTCAGATGCAACAGAAATTTTGCGGATTGGTCAATCCGTTCGCGAGATATGGCAGTTTGGATGTAAGAAACGCTTGAGCAACTCAAAATTTTTGCAGTTCTGATGCTCGAAACCAATAACTAGAACGGCCTAGGGGAAAAGTACGCATTCCGATGTAATCGGGCGAGTTTCTACTTTCAGATGCAACAGAAATTTTGCGGATTGGTCGATCCGTTCGCGAGATATGGCAGTTTGGAGGTAAGAAACGCTTGAGAAACTAAAAATTTTCGCAGTTCTGATGCTCGAAACGAATAACTAGGACGGCCTAGGAGAAAACTACGCATACCGTTGTAATCGGGCGAGTTTCTACTTTCAGATGCAACAGAAATTTTGCGGATTGGTCAGTCATTTCGCGAGATATGGCAGTTTGGGGGTAAGAAACGCTTGAGAAACTCAAAATTTTCGCAGTTCTGATGCTCGAAACGAATAACTAGAACGGCCTAGGGGAAAAGTACGCATACCGTTGTAATCGGGCGAGTTTCTACATTCAGATGCAACAGAAATTTTGCGGATTGGTCAATCCGTTCGCGAGATATGGCAGTTTGGAGGTAAGAAACGCTTGAGGAACTCAAAATTCTCGCAGTTCTGATGCTCGAAACCAATAACTAGAACGGCCCAGGGGAAAAGTACGCATACCGTTGTAATCGGGCGGGTTTCTACTTTCAGATGCAACAGAAATTTTGTGGATTGGTCAATCCGTTCGCGAGGTAAGAAACGCTTGCGAAACTAAACATTTTCGCAGTTCTGATGCTCGAAACGAATAACTAGAACGGCCTAGGGGAAAAGTACGCATACCGTTGTAATCGGGCGAGTTTCGACTTTCAGATGCAACAGAAATTTTGCGGATTGTTCAATCCTTTCCCGAGATATGGCAGTTTGGAGGGAAGAAACGCTTGAGAAACTCAGAATTTTCGCAGTTCTGATGCTCGAAACGAATAACTGGAACGGCCTAGGGGAAAAGTACGCATACCGTTGTAATCGGGCGAGTTTCTTCTTTCAGATGCAACAGAAATTTTGCGGATTGGTCAATCAGTTCGAGAGATATGGCAGTTTGGAAGTAAGAAACGCTTGAGAAACTCAAAATTTTCGCAGTTCTGATGCTCGAAACGAATAACTAGAACGGCCTAGGGGAAAAGTACGCATACCGTTGTAATCGGGCGAGTTGCTTCTTTCAGACGCAACAGAAATTTTGCGGATTGGTCAATCCGTTCGCGAGATATGGCAGTTTGGAGGTAAGAAACGCTTGAAAACTCAAAATTTTCGCAGTTCCGATGCTCGAAACGAATAACTAGAACGGCCTAGGGGAAAAGTACTCATACCGTTGTAATCGGGCGAGTTTCCACTTTCAGATGCAACAGAAATTTTGCGGATTGGTCAATCCGTTCGCGAGATATGGCTGTTTGGAAGTAAGAAACGCTTGAGAAACTCAAAATTTTTGCAGTTCTGATGCTCGAAACCAATAACTAGAACGGCCTAGGGGAAAAGTACGCATTCCGATGTAATCGGGCGAGTTTCTACTTTCAGATGCAACAGAAATTTTGCGGATTGGTCGATCCGTTCGCGAGATATGGCAGTTTGGAGGTAAGAAACGCTTGAGAAACTAAAAATTTTCGCAGTTCTGATGCTCGAAACGAATAACTAGAACGGCCTAGGAGAAAACTACGCATACCGTTGTAATCCGGCGAGTTTCTACTTTCAGGTGCAATAGAAATTTTGCGGATGGTCAATCCGTTCACGAGATATGGCAGTTTGGAGGTAAGAAACGCTTGCGAAACTAAAAATTTTCGCAGTTCTGATGCTCGAAACGAATAACTAGAACGGCCTAGGGGAAAAGTACGCATACCGTTGTAATCGGGCGAGTTGCGTCTTTCAGACACAACAGAAATTTTGCGGATTGGTCAATCCGTTCGCGAGATATGGTAGTTTGGAGGTAAGAAACGCTTGAGGAACTCAAAATTCTCGCAGTTCTGATGCTCGAAACGAATAACTAGAACGGCCTATGGGAAAAGTACGCATACCGTTGTAATCGGGCGAGTTGCTACTCTCAGATGCAACAGAAATTTTGCGGATTGGTCAATCCGTTCGCGAGATATGGCAGTTTGGAGGTAAGAAACGCTTGAGAAACTCAAAATTTTCGCAGTTCTGATGCTCGAAACGAATAACTAGAACGGCCTAGGGGAAAAGTACGCATACCGTTGTAATCGGGCGAGTTTCTACATTCAGATGCAACAGAAATTTTGCGGATTGGTCAATCCGTTCGCGAGATATGGCAGTTTGGAGGTAAGAAACGCTTGAAAACTCAAAATTTTCGCAGTTCCGATGCTCGAAACGAATAACTAGAACGGCCTAGGGGAAAAGTACGCATACCGTTGTAATCGGGCGAGTTTCTACTTTCAGATGCAACAGAAATTTTGCGGATTGGTCAATCCGTTCGCGAGATATGGCAGTTTGGAGGTAAGAAACGCTTGAGAAACTCAAAATTTTCGCAGTTCTGATGCTCGAAACGAATAACTAGAACGGCCTATGGGAAAAGTACGCATACCGTTGTAATCGGGCGAGTTGCTTCTTTCAGACGCAACAGAAATTTTGCGGATTGGTCAATCCGTTCGCGAGATATGGCAGTTTGGAGGTAAGAAACGCTTGAAAACTCAAAATTTTCGCAGTTCCGATGCTCGAAACGAATAACTAGAACGGCCTAGGGGAAAAGTACGCATACCGTTGTAATCGGGCGAGTTTCTACTTTCAGATGCAACAGAAATTTTGCGGATTGGTCAATCCGTTCGCGAGATATGGCAGTTTGGAGGTAAGAAACGCTTGAGAAACTCAAAATTTTTGCAGTTCTGATGCTCGAAACCAATAACTAGAACGGCCTAGGGGAAAAGTACGCATACCGTTGTAATCGGGCGAGTTGCTTCTTTCAGACGCAACAGAAATTTTGCGGATTGGTCAATCCGTTCGCGAGATATGGTAGTTTGGAGGTAAGAAACGCTTGAGGAACTCAAAATTCTCGCAGTTCTGATGCTCGAAACGAATAACTAGAACGGCCTATGGGAAAAGTACGCATACCGTTGTAATCGGGCGAGTTGCTATTCTCAGATGCAACAGAAGTTTTGCGGATTGGTCAATCCGTTCGCGAGATATGGCAGTTTGGAGGTAAGAAACGCTTGAGAAACTCAAAATTTTCGCAGTTCTGATGCTCGAAACGAATAATTAGGACGGCCTAGGGGAAAAGTACGCATACCGTTGTAATCGGGCGAGTTGCTTCTTTCAGACGCAACAGAAATTTTGCGGATTGGTCAATCCGTTCGGGAGATATGGTAGTTTGGAGGTAAGAAACGCTTGAGGAACTCAAAATTCTCGCAGTTCTGATGCTCGAAACTAATAACTAGAACGGCCTATGGGAAAAGTACGCATACCGTTGTAATCGGGCGAGTTGCTACTCTCAGATGCAACAGAAATTTTGCGGATTGGTCAATCCGTTCGCGAGATATGGCAGTTTGGAGGTAAGAAACGCTTGAGAAACTAAAAATTTTCGCAGTTCTGATGCTCGAAACGAATAACTAGAACGGCCTAGGAGAAAACTACGCATACCGTTGTAATCCGGCGAGTTTCTACTTTCAGGTGCAACAGAAATTTTGCGGATGGTCAATCCGTTCACGAGATATGGCAGTTTGGAGGTAAGAAACGCTTGCGAAACTAAAAATTTTCGCAGTTCTGATGCTCGAAACGAATAACTAGAACGGCCTAGGGGAAAAGTACGCATACCGTTGTAATCGGGCGAGTTGCTTCTTTCAGACACAACAGAAATTTTGCGGATTGGTCAATCCGTTCGCGAGATATGGTAGTTTGGAGGTAAGAAACGCTTGAGGAACTCAAAATTCTCGCAGTTCTGATGCTGGAAACGAATAACTAGAACGGCCTATGGGAAAAGTACGCATACCGTTGTAATCGGGCGAGTTGCTACTCTCAGATGCAACAGAAATTTTGCGGATTGGTCAATCCGTTCGCGAGATATGGCAGTTTGGAGGTAAGAAACGCTTGAGAAACTCAAAATTTTCGCAGTTCTGATGCTCGAAACGAATAACTAGAACGGCCTAGGGGAAAAGTACGCATACCGTTGTAATCGGGCGAGTTTCTACATTCAGATGCAACAGAAATTTTGCGGATTGGTCAATCCGTTCGCGAGATATGGCAGTTTGGAGGTAAGAAACGCTTGAAAACTCAAAATTTTCGCAGTTCCGATGCTCGAAACGAATAACTAGAACGGCCTAGGGGAAAAGTATGCATACCGTTGTAATCGGGCGAGTTGCTTCTTTCAGACACAACAGAAATTTTGCGGATTGGTCAATCCGTTCGCGAGATATGGTAGTTTGGAGGTAAGAAACGCTTGAGGAACTCAAAATTCTCGCAGTTCTGATGCTCGAAACGAATAACTAGAACGGCCTATGGGAAAAGTACGCATACCGTTGTAATCGGGCGAGTTGCTACTCTCAGATGCAACAGAAATTTTGCGGATTGGTCAATCCGTTCGCGAGATATGGCAGTTTGGAGGTAAGAAACGCTTGAGAAACTCAAAATTTTCGCAGATCTGATGCTCGAAACGAATAACTAGAACGGCCTAGGGGAAAAGTACGCATACCGTTGTAATCGGGCGAGTTTCTACATTCAGATGCAACAGAAATTTTGCGGATTGGTCAATCCGTTCGCGAGATATGGCAGTTTGGAGGTAAGAAACGCTTGAAAACTCAAAATTTTCGCAGTTCCGATGCTCGAAACGAATAACTAGAACGGCCTAGGGGAAAAGTACGCATACCGTTGTAATCGGGCGAGTTTCTACTTTCAGATGCAACAGAAATTTTGCGGACTGGTCAATCCGTTCGCGAGATATGGCAGTTTGGAGGTAAGAAACGCTTGAGAAACTCAAAATTTTCGCAGTTCTGTTGCTCGAAACGAATAACTAGAACGGCCTATGGGAAAAGTACGCATACCGTTGTAATCGGGCGAGTTGCTTCTTTCAGACGCAACAGAAATTTTGCGGATTGGTCAATCCGTTCGCGAGATATGGCAGTTTGGAGGTAAGAAACGCTTGAAAACTCAAAATTTTCGCAGTTCCGATGCTCGAAACGAATAACTAGAACGGCCTAGGGGAAAAGTACGCATACCGTTGTAATCGGGCGAGTTTCTACTTTCAGATGCAACAGAAATTTTGCGGACTGGTCAATCCGTTCGCGAGATATGGCAGTTTGGAGGTAAGAAACGCTTGAGAAACTCAAAATTTTTGCAGTTCTGATGCTCGAAACCAATAACTAGAACGGCCTAGGGGAAAAGTACGCATACCGTTGTAATCGGGCGAGTTGCTTCTTTCAGACGCAACAGAAATTTTGCGGATTGGTCAATCCGTTCGCGAGATATGGTAGTTTGGAGGTAAGAAACGCTTGAGGAACTCAAAATTCTCGCAGTTCTGATGCTCGAAACGAATAACTAGAACGGCCTATGGGAAAAGTACGCATACCGTTGTAATCGGGCGAGTTGCTATTCTCAGATGCAACAGAAGTTTTGCGGATTGGTCAATCCGTTCGCGAGATATGGCAGTTTGGAGGTAAGAAACGCTTGAGAAACTCAAAATTTTCGCAGTTCTGATGCTCGAAACGAATAATTAGGACGGCCTAGGGGAAAAGTACGCATACCGTTGTAATCGGGCGAGTTGCTTCTTTCAGACGCAACAGAAATTTTGCGGATTGGTCAATCCGTTCGGGAGATATGGTAGTTTGGAGGTAAGAAACGCTTGAGGAACTCAAAATTCTCGCAGTTCTGATGCTCGAAACTAATAACTAGAACGGCCTATGGGAAAAGTACGCATACCGTTGTAATCGGGCGAGTTGCTACTCTCAGATGCAACAGAAATTTTGCGGATTGGTCAATCCGTTCGCGAGATATGGCAGTTTGGAGGTAAGAAACGCTTGAGAAACTAAAAATTTTCGCAGTTCTGATGCTCGAAACGAATAACTAGAACGGCCTAGGAGAAAACTACGCATACCGTTGTAATCCGGCGAGTTTCTACTTTCAGGTGCAACAGAAATTTTGCGGATGGTCAATCCGTTCACGAGATATGGCAGTTTGGAGGTAAGAAACGCTTGCGAAACTAAAAATTTTCGCAGTTCTGATGCTCGAAACGAATAACTAGAACGGCCTATGGGAAAAGTACGCATACCGTTGTAATCGGGCGAGTTGCTTCTTTCACACGCAACAGAAATTTTGCGGATTGGTCAATCCGTTCGCGAGATATGGCAGTTTGGAGGTAAGAAACGCTTGAAAACTCAAAATTTTCGCAGTTCCGATGCTCGAAACGAATAACTAGAACGGCCTAGGGGAAAAGTACGCATACCGTTGTAATCGGGCGAGTTTCTACTTTCAGATGCAACAGAAATTTTGCGGACTGGTCAATCCGTTCGCGAGATATGGCAGTTTGGAGGTAAGAAACGCTTGAGAAACTCAAAATTTTTGCAGTTCTGATGCTCGAAACCAATAACTAGAACGGCCTAGGGGAAAAGTACGCATACCGTTGTAATCGGGCGAGTTGCTTCTTTCAGACGCAACAGAAATTTTGCGGATTGGTCAATCCGTTCGCGAGATATGGTAGTTTGGAGGTAAGAAACGCTTGAGGAACTCAAAATTCTCGCAGTTCTGATGCTCGAAACGAATAACTAGAACGGCCTATGGGAAAAGTACGCATACCGTTGTAATCGGGCGAGTTGCTATTCTCAGATGCAACAGAAGTTTTGCGGATTGGTCAATCCGTTCGCGAGATATGGCAGTTTGGAGGTAAGAAACGCTTGAGAAACTCAAAATTTTCGCAGTTCTGATGCTCGAAACGAATAATTAGGACGGCCTAGGGGAAAAGTACGCATACCGTTGTAATCGGGCGAGTTGCTTCTTTCAGACGCAACAGAAATTTTGCGGATTGGTCAATCCGTTCGGGAGATATGGTAGTTTGGAGGTAAGAAACGCTTGAGGAACTCAAAATTCTCGCAGTTCTGATGCTCGAAACTAATAACTAGAACGGCCTATGGGAAAAGTACGCATACCGTTGTAATCGGGCGAGTTGCTACTCTCAGATGCAACAGAAATTTTGCGGATTGGTCAATCCGTTCGCGAGATATGGCAGTTTGGAGGTAAGAAACGCTTGAGAAACTAAAAATTTTCGCAGTTCTGATGCTCGAAACGAATAACTAGAACGGCCTAGGAGAAAACTACGCATACCGTTGTAATCCGGCGAGTTTCTACTTTCAGGTGCAACAGAAATTTTGCGGATGGTCAATCCGTTCACGAGATATGGCAGTTTGGAGGTAAGAAACGCTTGCGAAACTAAAAATTTTCGCAGTTCTGATGCTCGAAACGAATAACTAGAACGGCCTATGGGAAAAGTACGCATACCGTTGTAATCGGGCGAGTTGCTTCTTTCAGACGCAACAGAAATTTTGCGGATTGGTCAATCCGTTCGCGAGATATGGCAGTTTGGAGGTAAGAAACGCTTGAAAACTCAAAATTTTCGCAGTTCCGATGCTCGAAACGAATAACTAGAACGGCCTAGGGGAAAAGTACGCATACCGTTGTAATCGGGCGAGTTTCTACTTTCAGATGCAACAGAAATTTTGCGGACTGGTCAATCCGTTCGCGAGATATGGTAGTTTGGAGGTAAGAAACGCTTGAGGAACTCAAAATTCTCGCAGTTCTGATGCTCGAAACGAATAACTAGAACGGCCTATGGGAAAAGTACGCATACCGTTGTAATCGGGCGAGTTGCTATTCTCAGATGCAACAGAAGTTTTGCGGATTGGTCAATCCGTTCGCGAGATATGGCAGTTTGGAGGTAAGAAACGCTTGAGAAACTCAAAATTTTCGCAGTTCTGATGCTCGAAACGAATAATTAGGACGGCCTAGGGGAAAAGTACGCATACCGTTGTAATCGGGCGAGTTGCTTCTTTCAGACGCAACAGAAATTTTGCGGATTGGTCAATCCGTTCGGGAGATATGGTAGTTTGGAGGTAAGAAACGCTTGAGGAACTCAAAATTCTCGCAGTTCTGATGCTCGAAACTAATAACTAGAACGGCCTATGGGAAAAGTACGCATACCGTTGTAATCGGGCGAGTTGCTACTCTCAGATGCAACAGAAATTTTGCGGATTGGTCAATCCGTTCGCGAGATATGGCAGTTTGGAGGTAAGAAACGCTTGAGAAACTAAAAATTTTCGCAGTTCTGATGCTCGAAACGAATAACTAGAACGGCCTAGGAGAAAACTACGCATACCGTTGTAATCCGGCGAGTTTCTACTTTCAGGTGCAACAGAAATTTTGCGGATGGTCAATCCGTTCACGAGATATGGTAGTTTGGAGGTAAGAAACGCTTGCGAAACTAAAAATTTTCGCAGTTCTGATGCTCGAAACGAATAACTAGAACGGCCTAGGGGAAAAGTACGCATACCGTTGTAATCGGGCGAGTTGCTTCTTTCAGACACAACAGAAATTTTGCGGATTGGTCAATCCGTTCGCGAGATATGGTAGTTTGGAGGTAAGAAACGCTTGAGGAACTCAAAATTCTCGCAGTTCTGATGCTCGAAACGAATAACTAGAACGGCCTATGGGAAAAGTACGCATACCGTTGTAATCGGGCGAGTTGCTACTCTCAGATGCAACAGAAATTTTGCGGATTGGTCAATCCGTTCGCGAGATATGGCAGTTTGGAGGTAAGAAACGCTTGAGAAACTCAAAATTTTCGCAGTTCTGATGCTCGAAACGAATAACTAGAACGGCCTAGGGGAAAAGTACGCATACCGTTGTAATCGGGCGAGTTTCTACATTCAGATGCAACAGAAATTTTGCGGATTGGTCAATCCGTTCGCGAGATATGGCAGTTTGGAGGTAAGAAACGCTTGAAAACTCAAAATTTTCGCAGTTCCGATGCTCGAAACGAATAACTAGAACGGCCTAGGGGAGAAGTACGCATACCGTTGTAATCGGGCGAGTTTCTACTTTCAGATGCAACAGAAATTTTGCGGACTGGTCAATCCGTTCGCGAGATATGGCAGTTTGGAGGTAAGAAACGCTTGAGAAACTCAAAATTTTCGCAGTTCTGATGCTCGAAACGAATAACTAGAACGGCCTATAGGAAAAGTACGCATACCGTTGTAATCGGGCGAGTTGCTTCTTTCAGACGCAACAGAAATTTTGCGGATTGGTCAATCCGTTCGCGAGATATGGCAGTTTGGAGGTAAGAAACGCTTGAAAACTCAAAATTTTCGCAGTTCCGATGCTCGAAACGAATAACTAGAACGGCCTAGGGGAAAAGTACGCATACCGTTGTAATCGGGCGAGTTTCTACTTTCAGATGCAACAGAAATTTTGCGGACTGGTCAATCCGTTCGCGAGATATGGCAGTTTGGAGGTAAGAAACGCTTGAGAAACTCAAAATTTTTGCAGTTCTGATGCTCGAAACCAATAACTAGAACGGCCTAGGGGAAAAGTACGCATACCGTTGTAATCGGGCGAGTTGCTTCTTTCAGACGCAACAGAAATTTTGCGGATTGGTCAATCCGTTCGCGAGATATGGTAGTTTGGAGGTAAGAAACGCTTGAGGAACTCAAAATTCTCGCAGTTCTGATGCTCGAAACGAATAACTAGAACGGCCTATGGGAAAAGTACGCATACCGTTGTAATCGGGCGAGTTGCTATTCTCAGATGCAACAGAAGTTTTGCGGATTGGTCAATCCGTTCGCGAGATATGGCAGTTTGGAGGTAAGAAACGCTTGAGAAACTCAAAATTTTCGCAGTTCTGATGCTCGAAACGAATAATTAGGACGGCCTAGGGGAAAAGTACGCATACCGTTGTAATCGGGCGAGTTGCTTCTTTCAGACGCAACAGAAATTTTGCGGATTGGTCAATCCGTTCGGGAGATATGGTAGTTTGGAGGTAAGAAACGCTTGAGGAACTCAAAATTCTCGCAGTTCTGATGCTCGAAACTAATAACTAGAACGGCCTATGGGAAAAGTACGCATACCGTTGTAATCGGGCGAGTTGCTACTCTCAGATGCAACAGAAATTTTGCGGATTGGTCAATCCGTTCGCGAGATATGGCAGTTTGGAGGTAAGAAACGCTTGCGAAACTAAAAATTTTCGCAGTTCTGATGCTCGAAACGAATAACTGGAACGGCCCAGGGGAAAAGTACGCATACCGTTGTAATCGGGCGAGTTTCTACATTCAGATGCAACAGAAATTTTGCGGATTGGTCAATCCGTTCGCGAGATATGGCAGTTTGGAGGTAAGAAACGCTTGAGAAACTCAAAATTTTCGCAGTTCTGATGCTCGAAACGAATAACTAGAACGGCCTATGGGAAAAGTACGCATACCGTTGTAATCGGGCGAGTTGCTTCTTTCAGACGCAACAGAAATTTTGCGGATTGGTCAATCCGTTCGCGAGATATGGCAGTTTGGAGGTAAGAAACGCTTGAAAACACAAAATTTTCGCAGTTCCGATGCTCGAAACGAATAACTAGAACGGCCTAGGGGAAAAGTACGCATACCGTTGTAATCGGGCGAGTTTCTACTTTCAGATGCAACAGAAATTTTGCGGACTGGTCAATCCGTTCGCGAGATATGGCAGTTTGGAGGTAAGAAACGCTTGAGAAACTCAAAATTTTTGCAGTTCTGATGCTCGAAACCAATAACTAGAACGGCCTAGGGGAAAAGTACGCATACCGTTGTAATCGGGCGAGTTGCTTCTTTCAGACGCAACAGAAATTTTGCGGATTGGTCAATCCGTTCGCCAGATATGGTAGTTTGGAGGTAAGAAACGCTTGAGGAACTCAAAATTCTCGCAGTTCTGATGCTCGAAACGAATAACTAGAACGGCCTATGGGAAAAGTACGCATACCGTTGTAATCGGGCGAGTTGCTACTCTCAGATGCAACAGAAGTTTTGCGGATTGGTCAATCCGTTCGCGAGATATGGCAGTTTGGAGGTAAGAAACGCTTGAGAAACTCAAAATTTTCGCAGTTTTGATGCTCGAAACGAATAATTAGGACGGCCTAGGGGAAAAGTACGCATACCGTTGTAATCGGGCGAGTTGCTTTTTTCAGACGCAACAGAAATTTTGCGGATTGGTCAATCCGTTCGGGAGATATGGTAGTTTGGAGGTAAGAAACGCTTGAGGAACTCAAAATTCTCGCAGTTCTGATGCTCGAAACTAATAACTAGAACGGCCTATGGGAAAAGTACGCATACCGTTGTAATTTGGCGAGTTGCTACTCTCAGATGCAACAGAAATTTTGCGGATTGGTCAATCCGTTCGCGAGATATGGCAGTTTGGAGGTAAGAAACGCTTGAGAAACTCAAAATATTCGCAGTTCTGATGCTCGAAACGAATAACTAGAACGGCCTAGGAGAAAACTACGCATACGGTTGTAATCGGGCGAGTTTCTACTTTCAGATGCAACAGAAATTTTGCGGATTGGTCAATCCGTTCGCGAGATATGGCAGTTTGGAGGTAAGAAACGCTTGCGAAACTAAAAATTTTCGCAGTTCTGATGCTCGAAACGAATAACTAGAACGGCCTATGGGAAAAGTACGCATACCGTTGTAATCGGGCGAGTTTCTACTTTCAGATGCAACAGAAATTTTGCGGATTGGTCAATCCGTTCGCGAGATATGGCAGTTTGGAGGTAAGAAACGCTTGAGAAACTCAAAATTTTCGCAGTTCTGATGCTCGAAACGAATAACTAGAACGGCCTAGGAGAAAACTACGCATACCGTTGCAATCGGGCGAGTTTCTACTTTCAGATGCAACAGAAATTTTGCGGATTGGTCAATCCGTTCGCGAGATATGGCAGTTTGGATGTAAGAAACGCTTGAGAAACTCAAAATTTTCGCAGTTCCGATGCTGGAAACGAATAACTAGAACGGCCTAGGGGAAAAGTACGCATACCGTTGTAATCGGGCGAGTTTCTACTTTCAGATGCAACAGAAATTTTGCGGATTGGTCAATCCGTTCGCGAGATATGGCAGTTTGGAGGTAAGAAACGCTTGCGAAACTAAAAATTTTCGCAGTTCTGATGCTCGAAACGAATAACTAGAACGGCCTAGGGGAAAAGTACGCATACCGTTGTAATCGGGCGAGTTTCGACTTTCAGATGCAACAGAAATTTTGCGGATTGTTCAATCCTTTCCCGAGATATGGCAGTTTGGAGGTAAGAAACGCTTGAGAAACTCAAAATTATCGCAGTTCTGATGCTCGAAACGAATAACTGGAACGGCCTAGGGGAAAAGTACGCATACCGTTGTAATCGGGCGAGTTTCTTCTTTCAGGTGCAACAGAAATTTTGCGGATTGGTCAATCCGTTCGCGAGCTATGGCTGGTTGGAGGTAAGAAACGCTTGAGAAGCTCAAAATTTTCGCAGTTCTGATGCTCGAAACGAATAACTAGAACGGCCTAGGGGAAAAGTACGCATACCGTTGTAATCGGGCGAGTTGCTACTTTCAGATTCAACAGAAATTTTGCGGATTGGTCAATCCGTTCGCGAGATATGGCAGTTTGGAGGTAAGAAACGCTTGAGAAACTCAAAATTTTCGCAGTTCTGATGCAGGAATCGAATAACTAGAACGGCCTAGGCGAAAAGTACGCATACCGTTGTAATCGGGCGAGTTTCTACTTTCAGATGCAACAGAAATTTTGCGGATTGGTCGATCCGTTCGCGAGATATGGCAGTTTGGAGGTATGAAACGCTTGAGAAACTCTAAATTTTCGCAGTTCTGATGCTCGAAACGAATAACTAGAACGGCCTAGGAGAAAACTACGCATACCGTTTTAATCGGGCGAGTTTCTACTTTCAGGTGCAACAGAAATTTTGCGGATTGGTCAATCCGTTCGCGAGATATGGCAGTTTGTAGGTAAGAAACGCTTGAGAAATTCAAAATTTTCGCAGTTCTGATGCTCGAAACGAATAACTAGAACGGCCTAGGGGAAAGTACGCATACCGTTGTAATCGGGCGAGTTGCTTCTTTCAGACGCAACAGAAATTTTGCGGATTGGTCAATCCGTTCGCGAGATATGGTAGTTTGGAGGTAAGAAACGCTTGAGGAACTCAAAATTTTCGCAGTTCTGATGCTCGAAACGAATAACTAGAACGGCCTAGGGGAAAAGTACGCATACCGTTGTAATCGGGCGAGTTTCTACTTTCAGATGCAACAGAAATTTTGCGGATTGGTCAATCCGTTCGCGAGATATGCCAGTTTGGAGGTAAGAAACGCTTGCGAAACTAAAAATTTTGGCAGTTCTGATGCTCGAAACGAATAACTAGAACGGCCTAGGGGAAAAGTACGCATACCGTTGCAATCGGGCGAGTTTCTACTTTCAGATGCAACAGAAATTTTGCGGATTGGTCAATCCGTTCGCGAGATATGGCAGTTTGGAGGTAAGAAACGCTTGAGAAACTCAAAATTTTCGCAGTTCTGATGCTCGAAACGAATAACTAGAACGGCCTAAGGGCAAAGTACGCATACCGTTGTAATCGGGCGAGTTGCTTCTTTCAGACGCAACAAAAATTTTGCGGATTGGTCAATCCGTTCGGGAGATATGGTAGTTTGGAGGTAAGAAACGCTTGAGGAACTCAAAATTCTCGCAGTTCTGATGCTCGAAACGAATAACTAGAACGGCCTAGGGGAAAAGTACGCATACCGTTGTAATCGGGCGAGTTTCTACTTTCAGATGCAACAGAAATTTTGCGGATTGTTCAATCCTTTCCCGAGATATGGCAGTTTGGAGGTAAGAAACGCTTGAGAAACTCAAAATTTTCGCAGTTCTGATGCTCGAAACGAATAACTGGAACGGCCTAGGGGAAAAGTACGCATACCGTTGTAATCGCGCGAGTTTCTTCTTTCAGATGCAACAGAAATTTTGCGGACTGGTCAATCCGTTCGCGAGCTATGGCTGGTTGGAGGTAAGAAACGCTTGAGAAGCTCAAAATTTTCGCAGTTCTGATGCTCGAAACGAATAACTAGAACGGCCTAGGGGAAAAGTACGCATACCGTTGTAATCGGGCGAGTTTCTACTTTCAGATGCAACAGAAATTTTGCGGATTGGTCAATCCGTTCGCGAGATATGGCAGTTTGGAGGTAAGAAACGCTTGAGAAACTCAAAATTTTCGCAGTTCTGATGCTCGAAACGAATAACTAGAACGGCCTAGGGGCAAAGTACGCATACCGTTGTAATCGGGCGAGTTGCTTCTTTCAGACGCACCAGAAATTTTGCGGATTGGTCTATCCGTTCGCGAGATATGGTAGTTTGGAGGTAAGAAACGCTTGAGGAACTCAAAATTCTCGCAGTTCTGATGCTCGAAACGAATAACTAGAACGGCCTATGGGAAAAGTACGCATACCGTTGTAATCGGGCGAGTTGCTACTCTCAGATGCAACAGAAATTTTGCGGATTGGTCAATCCGTTCGCGAGATATGGCAGTTTGGAGGTAAGAAATGCTTGAGAAACTCAAAATATCCGCAGTTCTGATGCTCGAAACGAATAACTAGAACGGCCTAGGGGAAAAGTACGCATACCGTTGTAATCGGGCGAGTTTCTACTTTCAGATGCAACAGAAATTTTGCAGATTGGTCAATCCGTTCGCGAGATATGGCAGTTTGGAGGTAAGAAACGCTTGAGAAACTCAAAATTTTCGCAGTTCTGATGCTCGAAACGAATAACTAGAACGGCCTAGGGGAAAAGTACGCATACCGTTGTAATCGGGCGAGTTTCTACTTTCAGATGCAACAGAAATTTTGCGGATTGGTCAATCCGTTCGCGAGATATGGTAGTTTGGAGGTAAGAAACGCTTGAGGAACTCAAAATTCTCGCAGTTCTGATGCTCGAAACGAATAACTAGAACGGCCTATGGGAAAAGTACGCATACCGTTGTAATCGGGCGAGTTTCAACTTTCAGATGCAACAGAAATTTTGCGGACTGGTCAATCCGTTCGCGAGATATGGCAGTTTGGAGGTAAGAAACGCTTGAGAAACTCAAAATTTTCGCAGTTCTGATGCTCGAAACGAATAACTAGAACGGCCTAGGGGAAAAGTACGCATACCGTTGTAATCGGGCGAGTTTCTACTTTCAGATGCAACAGAAATTTTGCGGATTGGTCAATCCGTTCGCGAGATATGCCAGTTTGGAGGTAAGAAACGCTTGCGAAACTAAAAATTTTCGCAGTTCTGATGCTCGAAACGAATAACTAGAACGGCCTAGGGGAAAAGTACGCATACCGTTGTAATCGGGCGAGTTTCTACTTTCAGATGCAACAGAAATTTTGCGGATTGGTCAATCCGTTCGCGAGATATGGCAGTTTGGAGGTAAGAAACGCTTGAGAAACTCAAAATTTTCGCAGTTCTGATGCTCGAAACGAATAACTAGAACGGCCTAAGGGCAAAGTACGCATACCGTTGTAATCGGGCGAGTTGCTTCTTTCAGACGCAACAAAAATTTTGCGGATTGGTCAATCCGTTCGGGAGATATGGTAGTTTGGAGGTAAGAAACGCTTGAGGAACTCAAAATTCTCGCAGTTCTGATGCTCGAAACGAATAACTAGAACGGCCTAGGGGAAAAGTACGCATACCGTTGTAATCGGGCGAGTTTTTACTTTCAGATGCAACAGAAATTTTGCGGATTGTTCAATCCTTTCCCGAGATATGGCAGTTTGGAGGTAAGAAACGCTTGAGAAACTCAAAATTTTCGCAGTTCTGATGCTCGAAACGAATAACTGGAACGGCCTAGGGGAAAAGTACGCATACCGTTGTAATCGGGCGAGTTTCTTCTTTCAGATGCAACAGAAATTTTGCGGACTGGTCAATCCGTTCGCGAGCTATGGCTGGTTGGAGGTAAGAAACGCTTGAGAAGCTCAAAATTTTCGCAGTTCTGATGCTCGAAACGAATAACTAGAACGGCCTAGGGGAAAAGTACGCATACCGTTGTAATCGGGCGAGTTTCTACTTTCAGATGCAACAGAAATTTTGCGGATTGGTCAATCCGTTCGCGAGATATGGCAGTTTGGAGGTAAGAAACGCTTGAGAAACTCAAAATTTTCGCAGTTCTGATGCTCGAAACGAATAACTAGAACGGCCTAGGGGCAAAGTACGCATACCGTTGTAATCGGGCGAGTTGCTTCTTTCAGACGCACCAGAAATTTTGCGGATTGGTCTATCCGTTCGCGAGATATGGTAGTTTGGAGGTAAGAAACGCTTGAGGAACTCAAAATTCTCGCAGTTCTGATGCTCGAAACGAATAACTAGAACGGCCTATGGGAAAAGTACGCATACCGTTGTAATCGGGCGAGTTGCTACTCTCAGATGCAACAGAAATTTTGCGGATTGGTCAATCCGTTCGCGAGATATGGCAGTTTGGAGGTAAGAAACGCTTGAGAAACTCAAAATATTCGCAGTTCTGATGCTCGAAACGAATAACTAGAACGGCCTAGGAGAAAACTACGCATACGGTTGTAATCGGGCGAGTTTCTACTTTCAGATGCAACAGAAATTTTGCGGATTGGTCAATCCGTTCGCGAGATATGGCAGTTTAGAGGTAAGAAACGCTTGCGAAACTAAAAATTTTCGCAGTTCTGATGCTCGAAACGAATAACTAGAACGGCCTATGGGAAAAGTACGCATACCGTTGTAATCGGGCGAGTTTCTACTTTCAGATGCAACAGAAATTTTGCGGATTGGTCAATCCGTTCGCGAGATATGGCAGTTTGGAGGTAAGAAACGCTTGAGAAACTCAAAATTTTCGCAGTTCTGATGCTCGAAACGAATAACTAGAACGGCCTAGGAGAAAACTACGCATACCGTTGCAATCGGGCGAGTTTCTACTTTCAGATGCAACAGAAATTTTGCGGATTGGTCAATCCGTTCGCGAGATATGGCAGTTTGGATGTAAGAAACGCTTGAGAAACTCAAAATTTTCGCAGTTCCGATGCTGGAAACGAATAACTAGAACGGCCTAGGGGAAAAGTACGCATACCGTTGTAATCGGGCGAGTTTCTACTTTCAGATGCAACAGAAATTTTGCGGATTGGTCAATCCGTTCGCGAGATATGGCAGTTTGGAGGTAAGAAACGCTTGCGAAACTAAAAATTTTCGCAGTTCTGATGCTCGAAACGAATAACTAGAACGGCCTAGGGGAAAAGTACGCATACCGTTGTAATCGGGCGAGTTTCGACTTTCAGGTGCAACAGAAATTTTGCGGATTGGTCAATCCGTTCGCGAGCTATGGCTGGTTGGAGGTAAGAAACGCTTGAGAAGCTCAAAATTTTCGCAGTTCTGATGCTCGAAACGAATAACTAGAACGGCCTAGGGGAAAGTACGCATACCGTTGTAATCGGGCGAGTTGCTTCTTTCAGACGCAACAGAAATTTTGCGGATTGGTCAATCCGTTCGCGAGATATGGTAGTTTGGAGGTAAGAAACGCTTGAGGAACTCAAAATTCTCGCAGTTCTGATGCTCGAAACGAATAACTAGAACGGCCTATGGGAAAAGTACGCATACCGTTGTAATCGGGCGAGTTTCAACTTTCAGATGCAACAGAAATTTTGCGGACTGGTCAATCCGTTCGCGAGATATGGCAGTTTGGAGGTAAGAAACGCTTGAGAAACTCAAAATTTTCGCTGTTCTGATGCTCGAAACGAATAACTAGAACGTCCTAGGGGAAAAGTACGCATACCGTTGTAATCGGGCGAGTTTCTACTTTCAGATGCAACAGAAATTTTGCGGATTGGTCAATCCGTTCGCGAGATATGGTAGTTTGGAGGTAAGAAACGCTTGAGGAACTCAAAATTCTCGCAGTTCTGATGCTCGAAACGAATAACTAGAACGGCCTATGGGAAAAGTACGCATACCGTTGTAATCGGGCGAGTTTCAACTTTCAGATGCAACAGAAATTTTGCGGACTGGTCAATCCGTTCGCGAGATATGGCAGTTTGGAGGTAAGAAACGCTTGAGAAACTCAAAATTTTCGCAGTTCTGATGCTCGAAACGAATAACTAGAACGGCCTAGGGGAAAAGTACGCATACCGTTGTAATCGGGCGAGTTTCTACTTTCAGATGCAACAGAAATTTTGCGGATTGGTAAATCCGTTCGCGAGATATGCCAGTTTGGAGGTAAGAAACGCTTGCGAAACTAAAAATTTTCGCAGTTCTGATGCTCGAAACGAATAACTAGAACGGCCTGGGGGAAAAGTAGGCATACCGTTGTAATCGGGCGAGTTTCTACTTTTAGATGCAACAGAAATTTTGCGGATTGGTCAATCCGTTCGCGAGATATGGCAGTTTGGAGGTAAGAAACGCTTGAGAAACTCAAAATTTTCGCAGTTCTGATGCTCGAAACGAATAACTAGAACGGCCTAAGGGCAAAGTACGCATACCGTTGTAATCGGGCGAGTTGCTTCTTTCAGACGCAACAAAAATTTTGCGGATTGGTCAATCCGTTCGGGAGATATGGTAGTTTGGAGGTAAGAAACGCTTGAGGAACTCAAAATTCTCGCAGTTCTGATGCTCGAAACGAATAACTAGAACGGCCTAGGGGAAAAGTACGCATACCGTTGTAATCGGGCGAGTTTCTACTTTCAGATGCAACAGAAATTTTGCGGATTGTTCAATCCTTTCCCGAGATATGGCAGTTTGGAAGTAAGAAACGCTTGAGAAACTCAAAATTTTCGCAGTTCTGATGCTCGAAACGAATAACTGGAACGGCCTAGGGGAAAAGTACGCATACCGTTGTAATCGGGCGAGTTTCTTCTTTCAGATGCAACAGAAATTTTGCGGACTGGTCAATCCGTTCGCGAGCTATGGCTGGTTGGAGGTAAGAAACGCTTGAGAAGCTCAAAATTTTCGCAGTTCTGATGCTCGAAACGAATAACTAGAACGGCCTAGGGGAAAAGTACGCATACCGTTGTAATCGGGCGAGTTTCTACTTTCAGATGCAACAGAAATTTTGCGGATTGGTCAATCCGTTCGCGAGATATGGCAGTTTGGAGGTAAGAAACGCTTGAGAAACTCAAAATTTTCGCAGTTCTGATGCTCGAAACGAATAACTAGAACGGCCTAGGGGCAAAGTACGCATACCGTTGTAATCGGGCGAGTTGCTTCTTTCAGACGCACCAGAAATTTTGCGGATTGGTCTATCCGTTCGCGAGATATGGTAGTTTGGAGGTAAGAAACGCTTGAGGAACTCAAAATTCTCGCAGTTCTGATGCTCGAAACGAATAACTAGAACGGCCTATGGGAAAAGTACGCATACCGTTGTAATCGGGCGAGTTGCTACTCTCAGATGCAACAGAAATTTTGCGGATTGGTCAATCCGTTCGCGAGATATGGCAGTTTGGAGGTAAGAAACGCTTGAGAAACTCAAAATTTTCGCAGTTCTGATGCTCGAAACGAATAACTAGAACGGCCTAGGAGAAAACTACGCATACCGTTGCAATCGGGCGAGTTTCTACTTTCAGATGCAACAGAAATTTTGCGGATTGGTCAATCCGTTCGCGAGATATGGCAGTTTGGATGTAAGAAACGCTTGAGAAACTCAAAATTTTCGCAGTTCCGATGCTGGAAACGAATAACTAGAACGGCCTAGGGGAAAAGTACGCATACCGTTGTAATCGGGCGAGTTTCTACTTTCAGATGCAACAGAAATTTTGCGGATTGGTCAATCCGTTCGCGAGATATGGCAGTTTGGAGGTAAGAAACGCTTGCGAAACTAAAAATTTTCGCAGTTCTGATGCTCGAAACGAATAACTAGAACGGCCTAGGGGAAAAGTACGCATACCGTTGTAATCGGGCGAGTTTCGACTTTCAGGTGCAACAGAAATTTTGCGGATTGGTCAATCCGTTCGCGAGCTATGGCTGGTTGGAGGTAAGAAACGCTTGAGAAGCTCAAAATTTTCGCAGTTCTGATGCTCGAAACGAATAACTAGAACGGCCTAGGGGAAAAGTACGCATACCGTTGTAATCGGGCGAGTTTCTACTTTCAGATTCAACAGAAATTTTGCGGATTGGTCAATCCGTTCGCGAGATATGGCAGTTTGGAGGTAAGAAACGCTTGAGAAACTCAAAATTTTCGCAGTTCTGATGCAGGAATCGAATAACTAGAACGGCCTAGGCGAAAAGTACGCATACCGTTGTAATCGGGCGAGTTTCTACTTTCAGATGCAACAGAAATTTTGCGGATTGGTCGATCCGTTCGCGAGATATGGCAGTTTGGAGGAATGAAACGCTTGAGAAACTCTAAATTTTCGCAGTTCTGATGCTCGAAACGAATAACTAGAACGGCCTAGGAGAAAACTACGCATACCGTTTTAATCGGGCGAGTTTCTACTTTCAGGTGCAACAGAAATTTTGCGGATTGGTCAATCCGTTCGCGAGATATGGCAGTTTGGAGGTAAGAAACGCTTGAGAAATTCAAAATTTTCGCAGTTCTGATGCTCGAAACGAATAACTAGAACGGCCTAGGGGAAAGTACGCATACCGTTGTAATCGGGCGAGTTGCTTCTTTCAGACGCAACAGAAATTTTGTGGATTGGTCAATTCGTTCGCGAGATATGGTAGTTTGGAGGTAAGAAACGCTTGAGGAACTCAAAATTCTCGCAGTTCTGATGCTCGAAACGAATAACTAGAACGGCCTATGGGAAAAGTACGCATACCGTTGTAATCGGGCGAGTTTCAACTTTCAGATGCAACAGAAATTTTGCGGACTGGTCAATCCGTTCGCGAGATATGGCAGTTTGGAGGTAAGAAACGCTTGAGAAACTCAAAATTTTCGCAGTTCTGATGCTCGAAACGAATAACTAGAACGGCCTAGGGGAAAAGTACGCATACCGTTGTAATCGGGCGAGTTTCTACTTTCAGATGCAACAGAAATTTTGCGGATTGGTCAATCCGTTCGCGAGATATGGCAGTTTGGAGGTAAGAAACGCTTGAGAAACTCAAAATTTTCGCAGTTCTGATGCTCGAAACGAATAACTAGAACGGCCTAGGGGCAAAGTACGCATACCGTTGTAATCGGGCGAGTTGCTTCTTTCAGACGCACCAGAAATTTTGCGGATTGGTCTATCCGTTCGCGAGATATGGTAGTTTGGAGGTAAGAAACGCTTGAGGAACTCAAAATTCTCGCAGTTCTGATGCTCGAAACGAATAACTAGAACGGCCTATGGGAAAAGTACGCATACCGTTGTAATCGGGCGAGTTGCTACTCTCAGATGCAACAGAAATTTTGCGGATTGGTCAATCCGTTCGCGAGATATGGCAGTTTGGAGGTAAGAAATGCTTGAGAAACTCAAAATATTCGCAGTTCTGATGCTCGAAACGAATAACTAGAACGGCCTAGGGGAAAAGTACGCATACCGTTGTAATCGGGCGAGTTTCTACTTTCAGATGCGACAGAAATTTTGCAGATTGGTCAATCCGTTCGCGAGATATGGCAGTTTGGAGGTAAGAAACGCTTGAGAAACTCAAAATTTTCGCAGTTCTGATGCTCGAAACGAATAACTAGAACGGCCTAGGCGAAAAGTACGCATACCGTTGTAATCGGGCGAGTTTCTACTTTCAGATGCAACAGAAATTTTGCGGATTGGGCAATCCGTTCGCGAGATATGGTAGTTTGGAGGTAAGAAACGCTTGAGGAACTCAAAATTCTCGCAGTTCTGATGCTCGAAACGAATAACTAGAACGGCCTATGGGAAAAGTACGCATACCGTTGTAATCGGGCGAGTTGCTACTCTCAGATGCAACAGAAATTTTGCGGATTGGTCAATCCGTTCGCGAGATATGGCAGTTTGGAGGTAAGAAACGCTTGAGAAACTCAAAATATTCGCAGTTCTGATGCTCGAAACGAATAACTAGAACGGCCTAGGGGAAAAGTACGCATACCGTTGTAATCGGGCGAGTTTCAACTTTCAGATGCAACAGAAATTTTGCGGATTGGTCAATCCGTTCGCGAGATATGGCAGTTTGGAGGTAAGAAACGCTTGAGAAACTCAAAATTTTCGCAGTTCTGATGCTCGAAACGAATAACTAGAACGGCCTAGGAGAAAACTACGCATACCGTTGTAATCGGGCGAGTTTCTACTTTCAGATTCAACAGAAATTTTGCGGATTGGTCAATCCGGTCGCGAGATATGGCAGTTTGGAGGTAAGAAACGCTTGAGAAACTCAAAATTTTCGCAGTTCTGATGCAGGAAACGAATAACTAGAACGGCCTAGGCGAAAAGTACGCATACCGTTGTAATCGGGCGAGTTTCTACTTTCAGATGCAACAGAAATTTTGCGGATTGGTCGATCCGTTCGCGAGATATGGCAGTTTGGATGTAAGAAACGCTTGAGAAACTCTGAATTTTCGCAGTTCTGATGCTCGAAACGAATAACTAGAACGGCCTAGGAGAAAACTACGCATACCGTTGTAATCGGGCGAGTTTCTACTTTCAGGTGCAACAGAAATTTTGCGGATTGGTCAATCCGTTCGCGAGATATGGCAGTTTGGAGGTAAGAAACGCTTGAGAAACTCAAAATTTTCGCAGTTCTGATGCTCGAAACGAATAACTAGAACGGCCTAGGGGAAAGTACGCATACCGGTGTAATCGGGCGAGTTGCTTCTTTCAGACGCAACAGAAGTTTTGCGGATTGGTCAATCCGTTCGCGAGATATGGCAGTTTGGAGGTAAGAAACGCTTGAGAAACTCAAAATTTTCGCAGTTCTGATGCTCGAAACGAATAACTGGAACGGCCTAGGGGAAAAGTACTCATACCGTTGTAATCGGGCGAGTTTCTTCTTTCAGATGCAACAGAAATTTTGCGGACTGGACAATCCGTTCGCGAGCTATGGCTGGTTGGAGGTAAGAAACGCTTGAGAAGCTCAAAATTTTCGCAGTTCTGATGCTCGAAACGAATAACAAGAACGGCCTAGGGGAAAAGTACGCATACCGTTGTAATCGGGCGAGTTTCTACTTTCAGATGCAACAGAAATTTTGCGGATTGGTCAATCCGTTCGCGAGATATGGTAGTTTGGAGGTAAGAAACGCTTGAGGAACTCAAAATTCTCGCAGTTATGATGCTCGAAACGAATAACTAGAACGGCCTATGGGAAAAGTACGCATACCGTTGTAATCGGGCGAGTTGCTACTCTCAGATGCAACAGAAATTTTGCGGATTGGTCAATCCGTTCGCGAGATATGGCAGTTTGGATGTAAGAAACGCTTGAGAAACTCAAAATATTCGCAGTTCTGATGCTCGAAACGAATAACTAGAACGGCCTAGGGGAAAAGTACGCATACCGTTGTAATCGGGCGAGTTTCAACTTTCAGATGCAACAGAAATTTTGCGGATTGGTCAATCCGTTCGCGAGATATGGCAGTTTGGAGGTAAGAAACGCTTGAGAAACTCAAAATTTTCGCAGTTCTGATGCTCGAAACGAATAACTAGAACGGCCTAGGAGAAAACTACGCATACCGTTGTAATCGGGCGAGTTTCTACTTTCAGATTCAACAGAAATTTTGCGGATTGGTCAATCCGGTCGCGAGATATGGCAGTTTGGAGGTAAGAAACGCTTGAGAAACTCAAAATTTTCGCAGTTCTGATGCAGGAAACGAATAACTAGAACGGCCTAGGCGAAAAGTACGCATACCGTTGTAATCGGGCGAGTTTCTACTTTCAGATGCAACAGAAATTTTGCGGATTGGTCGATCCGTTCGCGAGATATGGCAGTTTGGATGTAAGAAACGCTTGAGAAACTCTGAATTTTCGCAGTTCTGATGCTCGAAACGAATAACTAGAACGGCCTAGGAGAAAACTACGCATACCGTTGTAATCGGGCGAGTTTCTACTTTCAGGTGCAACAGAAATTTTGCGGATTGGTCAATCCGTTCGCGAGATATGGCAGTTTGGAGGTAAGAAACGCTTGAGAAACTCAAAATTTTCGCAGTTCTGATGCTCGAAACGAATAACTAGAACGGCCTAGGGGAAAGTACGCATACCGGTGTAATCGGGCGAGTTGCTTCTTTCAGACGCAACAGAAGTTTTGCGGATTGGTCAATCCGTTCGCGAGATATGGCAGTTTGGAGGTAAGAAACGCTTGAGAAACTCAAAATTTTCGCAGTTCTGATGCTCGAAACGAATAACTGGAACGGCCTAGGGGAAAAGTACTCATACCGTTGTAATCGGGCGAGTTTCTTCTTTCAGATGCAACAGAAATTTTGCGGACTGGACAATCCGTTCGCGAGCTATGGCTGGTTGGAGGTAAGAAACGCTTGAGAAGCTCAAAATTTTCGCAGTTCTGATGCTCGAAACGAATAACAAGAACGGCCTAGGGGAAAAGTACGCATACCGTTGTAATCGGGCGAGTTTCTACTTTCAGATGCAACAGAAATTTTGCGGATTGGTCAATCCGTTCGCGAGATATGGTAGTTTGGAGGTAAGAAACGCTTGAGGAACTCAAAATTCTCGCAGTTATGATGCTCGAAACGAATAACTAGAACGGCCTATGGGAAAAGTACGCATACCGTTGTAATCGGGCGAGTTGCTACTCTCAGATGCAACAGAAATTTTGCGGATTGGTCAATCCGTTCGCGAGATATGGCAGTTTGGATGTAAGAAACGCTTGAGAAACTCAAAACTTTCGCAGTTCTGATGCTGGAAACGAATAACTAGAACGGCCTAGGGGAAAAGTACGCATACCGTTGTAATCGGGCGAGTTTCTACTTTCAGATGCAGCAGAAATTTTGCGGATTGGTCATTCCGTTCGCGAGATATGGTAGTTTGGAGGTAAGAAACGCTTGAGGAACTCAAAATTCTCGTAGTTCTGATGCTCGAAACGAATAACTAGAACGGCCTATGGGAAAAGTACGCATACCGTTGTAATCGGGCGAGTTTCTACTTTCAGATGCAACAGAAATTTTGCGGATTGGTCGATCCGTTCGCGAGATATGGCAGTTTGGAGGTAAGAAACGCTTGAGAAACTCTAAATTTTCGCAGTTCTGATGCTCGAAACGAATAACTAGAACGGCCTAGGGGAAGAGTACGCATACCCTTGTAATCGGGCGAGTTTCTACTTTCAGATGCAACAGAAATTTTGCGGATTGGTCAATCCGTTCGCGAGATATGGCAGTTTGGAGGTAAGAAACGCTTGAGAAACTCAAAATTTTCGCAGTTCTGATGCTCGAAACGAATAACTAGAACGGCCTAGGAGAAAACTACGCATACCGTTGTAATCGGGCGAGTTTCTACTTTCAGATTCAACAGAAATTTTGCGGATTGTTCAATCCGTTCGCGAGATATGGCAGTTTGGAGGTAAGAAACGCTTGAGAAACTCAAAATTTTCGCAGTTCTGATGCAGGAAACGAATAACTAGAACGGCCTAGGCGAAAAGTACGCATACCGTTGTAATCGGGCGAGTTTCTACTTTCAGATGCAACAGAAATTTTGCGGATTGGTCAATCCGTTCGCGAGATATGGCAGTTTGGAGGTAAGAAACGCTTGAGAAACTCAAAATATTCGCAGTTCTGATGCTCGAAACGAATAACTAGAACGGCCTAGGGGAAAAGTACGCATACCGTTGTAATCGGGCGAGTTTCAAATTTCAGATGCAAGAGAAATTTTGCGGATTGGTCAATCCGTTCGCGAGATATGGCAGTTTGGAGGTAAGAAACGCTTGAGAAACTCAAAATTTTCGCAGTTCTGATGCTCGAAACGCATAACTAGAACGGCCTAGGAGAAAACTACGCATACCGTTGTAATCGGGCGAGTTTCTACTTTCAGATGCAACAGAAATTTTGCGGATTGGTCAATCCGTTCGCGAGATATGGCAGTTTGGAGGTAAGAAACGCTTGAGAAACTCAAAATTTTCGCAGTTCTGATGCAGGAAACGAATAACTAGAACGGCCTAGGCGAAAAGTACGCATACCGTTGTAATCGGGCGAGTTGCTTCTTTCAGACGCAACAGAAATTTTGCGGATTGGTCAATCCGTTCGCGAGATATGGCAGTTTGGAGGTAAGAAACGCTTGAGAAACTCAAAATTTTCGCAGTTCTGATGCTCGAAACGAATAACTAGAACGGCCTAGGGGAAAAGTACGCATACCGTTGTAATCGGGCGAGTTTCTACTTTCAGATGCAACAGAAATTTTGCGGATTGGTCAATCCGTTCGCGAGATATGGTAGTTTGGAGGTAAGAAACGCTTGAGGAACTCAAAATTCTCGCAGTTCTGATGCTCGAAACGAATAACTAGAACGGCCTATGGGAAAAGTACGAATACCGTTGTAATCGGGCGAGTTTCTACTTTCAGATGCAACAAAAATTTTGCGGATTGGTCAATCCGTTCGCGAGATATGGCAGTTTGGATGTAAGAAACGCTTGAGAAACTCAAAATTTTCGCAGTTCTGATGCTCGAAACGAATAACTAGAACGGCCTAGGAGAAAACTACGCATACCGTTGTAATCGGGCGAGTTTCTACTTTCAGATGCAACAGAAATTTTGCGGATTCGACAATCCGTTCGCGAGATATGGCAGTTTGGAGGTAAGAAACGCTTGAGAAACTCAAAATTTTCGCAGTTCTGATGCTGGAAACGAATAACTAGAACGGCCTAGGGGAAAAGTACGCATACCGTTGTAATCGGGCGAGTTTCTACTTTCAGATGCAGCAGAAATTTTGCGGATTGGTCAATCCGTTCGCGAGATATGGTAGTTTGGAGGTAAGAAACGCTTGAGAAACTCTGAATTTTCGCAGTTCTGATGCTCGAAACGAATAATTAGAACGGCCTAGGAGAAAACTACGCATACCGTTGTAATCGGGCGAGTTTCTACTTTCAGGTGCAACAGAAATTTTGCGGATTGGTCAATCCGTTCGCGAGATATGGCAGTTTGGAGGTAAGAAACGCTTGAGAAACTCAAAATTTTCGCAGTTCTGATGCTCGAAACGAATAACTAGAACGGCCTAGGGGAAAGTACGCATACCGTTGTAATCGGGCGAGTTTCTACTTTCAGATGCAACAGAAATTTTGCGGATTGGTCAATCCGTTCGCGAGATATGGCAGTTTGGAGGTAAGAAACGCTTGAGAAACTCAAAATATTCGCAGTTCTGATGCTCGAAACGAATAACTAGAACGGCCTAGGGGAAAAGTACGCATACCGTTGTAATCGGGCGAGTTTCAACTTACAGATGCAAGAGAAATTTTGCGGATTGGTCAATCCGTTCGCGAGATATGGCAGTTTGGAGGTAAGAAACGCTTGAGAAACTCAAAATTTTCGCAGTTCTGATGCTCGAAACGCATAACTAGAACGGCCTAGGAGAAAACTACGCATACCGTTGTAATCGGGCGAGTTTCTACTTTCAGATGCAACAGAAATTTTGCGGATTGGTCAATCCGTTCGCGAGATATGGCAGTTTGGAGGTAAGAAACGCTTGAGAAACTCAAAATTTTCGCAGTTCTGATGCTCGAAACGAATAACTAGAACGGCCTAGGGGAAAAGTACGCATACCGTTGTAATCGGGCGAGTTGCTTCTTTCAGACGCAACAGAAATTTTGCGGATTGGTCAATCCGTTCGCGAGATATGGCAGTTTGGAGGTAAGAAACGCTTGAGAAACTCAAAATTTTCGCAGTTCTGATGCTCGAAACGAATAACTAGAACGGCCTAGGGGAAAAGTACGCATACCGTTGTAATCGGGCGAGTTTCTACTTTCAGATGCAACAGAAATTTTGCGGATTGGTCAATCCGTTCGCGAGATATGGTAGTTTGGAGGTAAGAAACGCTTGAGGAACTCAAAATTCTCGCAGTTCTGATGCTCGAAACGAATAACTAGAACGGCCTATGGGAAAAGTACGCATACCGTTGTAATCGGGCGAGTTTCTACTTTCAGATGCAACAAAAATTTTGCGGATTGGTCAATCCGTTCGCGAGATATGGCAGTTTGGATGTAAGAAACGCTTGAGAAACTCAAAATTTTCGCAGTTCTGATGCTCGAAACGAATAACTAGAACGGCCTAGGAGAAAACTACGCATACCGTTGTAATCGGGCGAGTTTCTACTTTCAGATGCAACAGAAATTTTGCGGATTCGACAATCCGTTCGCGAGATATGGCAGTTTGGAGGTAAGAAACGCTTGAGAAACTCAAAATTTTCGCAGTTCTGATGCTCGAAACGAATAACTAGAACGGCCTAGGGGAAAAGTACACATACCGTTGTAATCGGGCGAGTTTCTACTTTCAGATGCAACAGAAATTTTGCGGATTGGTCAATCCGTTCGCGAGATATGGTAGTTTGGAGGTAAGAAACGCTTGAGGAACTCAAAATTCTCGCAGTTCTGATGCTCGAAACGAATAACTAGAACGGCCTATGGGAAAAGTACGCATACCGTTGTAATCGGGCGAGTTGCTACTCTCAGATGCAACAGAAATTTTGCGGATTGGTCAATCCGTTCGCGAGATATGGCAGTTTGGAGGTAAGAAACGCTTGAGAAACTCAAAATATTCGCAGTTCTGATGCTCGAAACGAATAACTAGAACGGCCTAGGGGAAAAGTACGCATACCGTTGTAATCGGGCGAGTTTCAACTTTCAGATGCAACAGAAATTTTGCGGATTGGTCAATCCGTTCGCGAGATATGGCAGTTTGGAGGTAAGAAACGCTTGAGAAACTCAAAATTTTCGCAGTTCTGATGCAGGAAACGAATAACTAGAACGGCCTAGGCGAAAAGTACGCATACCGTTGCAATCGGGCGAGTTGCTTCTTTCAGACGCAACAGAAATTTTGCGGATTGGTCAATCCGTTCGCGAGATATGGCAGTTTGGAGGTAAGAAACGCTTGAGAAACTCAAAATTTTCGCAGTTCTGATGCTCGAAACGAATAACTAGAACGGCCTAGGGGAAAAGTACGCATACCGTTGTAATCGGGCGAGTTTCTACTTTCAGATGCAACAGAAATTTTGCGGATTGGTCAATCCGTTCGCGAGATATGGTAGTTTGGAGGTAAGAAACGCTTGAGGAACTCAAAATTCTCGCAGTTCTGATGCTCGAAACGAATAACTAGAACGGCCTATGGGAAAAGTACGCATACCGTTGTAATCGGGCGAGTTTCTACTTTCAGATGCAACAAAAATTTTGCGGATTGGTCAATCCGTTCGCGAGATATGGCAGTTTGGATGTAAGAAACGCTTGAGAAACTCAAAATTTTCGCAGTTCTGATGCTCGAAACGAATAACTAGAACGGCCTAGGAGAAAACTACGCATACCGTTGTAATCGGGCGAGTTTCTACTTTCAGATGCAACAGAAATTTTGCGGATTCGACAATCCGTTCGCGAGATATGGCAGTTTGGAGGTAAGAAACGCTTGAGAAACTCAAAATTTTCGCAGTTCTGATGCTCGAAACGAATAACTAGAACGGCCTAGGGGAAAAGTACACATACCGTTGTAATCGGGCGAGTTTCTACTTTCAGATGCAACAGAAATTTTGCGGATTGGTCAATCCGTTCGCGAGATATGGTAGTTTGGAGGTAAGAAACGCTTGAGGAACTCAAAATTCTCGCAGTTCTGATGCTCGAAACGAATAACTAGAACGGCCTATGGGAAAAGTACGCATACCGTTGTAATCGGGCGAGTTGCTACTCTCAGATGCAACAGAAATTTTGCGGATTGGTCAATCCGTTCGCGAGATATGGCAGTTTGGAGGTAAGAAACGCTTGAGAAACTCAAAATATTCGCAGTTCTGATGCTCGAAACGAATAACTAGAACGGCCTAGGGGAAAAGTACGCATACCGTTGTAATCGGGCGAGTTTCAACTTTCAGATGCAACAGAAATTTTGCGGATTGGTCAATCCGTTCGCGAGATATGGCAGTTTGGATGTAAGAAACGCTTGAGAAACTCAAAATTTTCGCAGTTCTGATGCTCGAAACGAATAACTAGAACGGCCTAGTAGAAAACTACGCATACCGTTGTAATCGGGCGAGTTTCTACTTTCAGATGCAACAGAAATTTTGCGGATTCGTCAATCCGTTCGCGAGATATGGCAGTTTGGAGGTAAGAAACGCTTGAGAAACTCAAAATTTTCGCAGTTCTGATGCTGGAAACGAATAACTAGAACGGCCTAGGGGAAAAGTACGCATACCGTTGTAATCGGGCGAGTTTCTACTTTCAGATGCAGCAGAAATTTTGCGGATTGGTCATTCCGTTCGCGAGATATGGTAGTTTGGAGGTAAGAAACGCTTGAGGAACTCAAAATTCTCGTAGTTCTGATGCTCGAAACGAATAACTAGAACGGCCTATGGGAAAAGTACGCATACCGTTGTAATCGGGCGAGTTTCTACTTTCAGATGCAACAGAAATTTTGCGGATTGGTCAATCCGTTCGCGAGATATGGCAGTTTGGAGGTAAGAAACGCTTGAGAAACTCAAAATTTTCGCAGTTCTGATGCAGGAAACGAATAACTAGAACGGCCTAGGCGAAAAGTACGCATACCGTTGTAATCGGGCGAGTTGCTTCTTTCAGACGCAACAGAAATTTTGCGGATTGGTCAATCCGTTCGCGAGATATGGCAGTTTGGAGGTAAGAAACGCTTGAGAAACTCAAAATTTTCGCAGTTCTGATGCTCGAAACGAATAACTAGAACGGCCTAGGAGAAAACTACGCATACCTTTGTAATCGGGCGAGTTTCTACTTTCAGATGCAACAGAAATTTTGCGGATTGGTCAATCCGTTCGCGAGATATGGTAGTTTGGAGGTAAGAAACGCTTGAGAAACTCAAAATTCTCGCAGTTCTGATGCTCGAAACGAATAACTAGAACGGCCTAGGGGAAAAGTACGCATACCGTTGTAATCGGGCGAGTTTCTACTTTCAGATGCAACAGAAATTTTGCGGATTGTTCAATCCTTTCCCGAGATATGGCAGTTTGGAGGTAAGAAACGCTTGAGAAACTCAAAATTTTCGCAGTTCTGATGCTCGAAACGAATAACTGGAACGGCCTAGGGGAAAAGTACTCATACCGTTGTAATCGGGCGAGTTTCTTCTTTCAGATGCAACAGAAATTTTGCGGACTGGTCAATCCGTTCGCGAGCTATGGCTGGTTGGAGGTAAGAAACGCTTGAGAAGCTCAAAATTTTCGCAGTTCTGATGCTCGAAACGAATAACTAGAACGGCCTAGGGGAAAAGTACGCATACCGTTGTAATCGGGCGAGTTTCTACTTTCAGATGCAATAGAAATTTTGCGGATTGGTCAATCCGTTCGCGAGATATGGTAGTTTGGAGGTAAGAAACGCTTGAGGAACTCAAAATTCTCGCAGTTCTGATGCTCGAAACGAATAACTAGAACGGCCTATGGGAAAAGTACGCATACCGTTGTAATCGGGCGAGTTGCTACTCTCAGATGCAACAGAAATTTTGCGGATTGGTCAATCCGTTCGCGAGATATGGCAGTTTGGAGGTAAGAAACGCTTGAGAAACTCAAAATATTCGCAGTTCTGATGCTCGAAACGAATAACTAGAACGGCCTAGGGGAAAAGTACGCATACCGTTGTAATCGGGCGAGTTTCAACTTTCAGATGCAACAGAAATTTTGCGGATTGGTCAATCCGTTCGCGAGATATGGCAGTTTGGATGTAAGAAACGCTTGAGAAACTCAAAATTTTCGCAGTTCTGATGCTCGAAACGAATAACTAGAACGGCCTAGTAGAAAACTACGCATACCGTTGTAATCGGGCGAGTTTCTACTTTCAGATGCAACAGAAATTTTGCGGATTCGTCAATCCGTTCGCGAGATATGGCAGTTTGGAGGTAAGAAACGCTTGAGAAACTCAAAATTTTCGCAGTTCTGATGCTGGAAACGAATAACTAGAACGGCCTAGGGGAAAAGTACGCATACCGTTGTAATCGGGCGAGTTTCTACTTTCAGATGCAGCAGAAATTTTGCGGAATGGTCATTCCGTTCGCGAGATATGGTAGTTTGGAGGTAAGAAACGCTTGAGGAACTCAAAATTCTCGTAGTTCTGATGCTCGAAACGAATAACTAGAACGGCCTATGGGAAAAGTACGCATACCGTTGTAATCGGGCGAGTTTCTACTTTCAGATGCAACAGAAATTTTGCGGATTGGTCGATCCGTTCGCGAGATATGGCAGTTTGGAGGTAAGAAACGCTTGAGAAACTCTAAATTTTCGCAGTTCTGATGCTCGAAACGAATAACTAGAACGGCCTAGGGGAAGAGTACGCATACCCTTGTAATCGGGCGAGTTTCTACTTTCAGATGCAACAGAAATTTTGCGGATTGGTCAATCCGTTCGCGAGATATGGCAGTTTGGAGGTAAGAAACGCTTGAGAAACTCAAAATTTTCGCAGTTCTGATGCTCGAAACGAATAACTAGAACGGCCTAGGAGAAAACTACGCATACCGTTGTAATCGGGCGAGTTTCTACTTTCAGATTCAACAGAAATTTTGCGGATTGTTCAATCCGTTCGCGAGATATGGCAGTTTGGAGGTAAGAAACGCTTGAGAAACTCAAAATTTTCGCAGTTCTGATGCAGGAAACGAATAACTAGAACGGCCTAGGCGAAAAGTACGCATACCGTTGTAATCGGGCGAGTTTCTACTTTCAGATGCAACAGAAATTTTGCGGATTGGTCGATCCGTTCGCGAGATATGGCAGTTTGGAGGTAAGAAACGCTTGAGAAACTCTGAATTTTCGCAGTTCTGATGCTCGAAACGAATAATTAGAACGGCCTAGGAGAAAACTACGCATACCGTTGTAATCGGGCGAGTTTCTACTTTCAGGTGCAACAGAAATTTTGCGGATTGGTCAATCCGTTCGCGAGATATGGCAGTTTGGAGATAAGATACGCTTGAGAAACTCAAAATATTCGCAGTTCTGATGCTCGAAACGAATAACTAGAACGGCCTAGGGGAAAAGTACGCATACCGTTGTAATCGGGCGAGTTTCAACTTTCAGATGCAACAGAAATTTTGCGGATTGGTCAATCCGTTCGCGAGATATGGCAGTTTGGATGTAAGAAACGCTTGAGAAACTCAAAATTTTCGCAGTTCTGATGCTCGAAACGAATAACTAGAACGGCCTAGTAGAAAACTACGCATACCGTTGTAATCGGGCGAGTTTCTACTTTCAGATGCAACAGAAATTTTGCGGATTCGTCAATCCGTTCGCGAGATATGGCAGTTTGGAGGTAAGAAACGCTTGAGAAACTCAAAATTTTCGCAGTTCTGATGCTGGAAACGAATAACTAGAACGGCCTATGGGAAAAGTACGCATACCGTTGTAATCGGGCGAGTTTCTACTTTCAGATGCAGCAGAAATTTTGCGGATTGGTCATTCCGTTCGCGAGATATGGTAGTTTGGAGGTAAGAAACGCTTGAGGAACTCAAAATTCTCGTAGTTCTGATGCTCGAAACGAATAACTAGAACGGCCTATGGGAAAAGTACGCATACCGTTGTAATCGGGCGAGTTTCTACTTTCAGATGCAACAGAAATTTTGCGGATTGGTCGATCCGTTCGCGAGATATGGCAGTTTGGAGGTAAGAAACGCTTGAGAAACTCTAAATTTTCGCAGTTCTGATGCTCGAAACGAATAACTAGAACGGCCTAGGGGAAGAGTACGCATACCGTTGTAATCGGGCGAGTTTCTACTTTCAGATTCAACAGAAATTTTGCGGATTGTTCAATCCGTTCGCGAGATATGGCAGTTTGGAGGTAAGAAACGCTTGAGAAACTCAAAATTTTCGCAGTTCTGATGCAGGAAACGAATAACTAGAACGGCCTAGGCGAAAAGTACGCATACCGTTGTAATCGGGCGAGTTGCTACTCTCAGATGCAACAGAAATTTTGCGGATTGGTCAATCCGTTCGCGAGATATGGCAGTTTGGAGATAAGATACGCTTGAGAAACTCAAAATATTCGCAGTTCTGATGCTCGAAACGAATAACTAGAACGGCCTAGGGGAAAAGTACGCATACCGTTGTAATCGGGCGAGTTTCAACTTTCAGATGCAACAGAAATTTTGCGGATTGGTCAATCCGTTCGCGAGATATGGCAGTTTGGATGTAAGAAACGCTTGAGAAACTCAAAATTTTCGCAGTTCTGATGCTCGAAACGAATAACTAGAACGGCCTAGTAGAAAACTACGCATACCGTTGTAATCGGGCGAGTTTCTACTTTCAGATGCAACAGAAATTTTGCGGATTCGTCAATCCGTTCGCGAGATATGGCAGTTTGGAGGTAAGAAACGCTTGAGAAACTCAAAATTTTCGCAGTTCTGATGCTGGAAACGAATAACTAGAACGGCCTATGGGAAAAGTACGCATACCGTTGTAATCGGGCGAGTTTCTACTTTCAGATTCAACAGAAATTTTGCGGATTGTTCAATCCGTTCGCGAGATATGGCAGTTTGGAGGTAAGAAACGCTTGAGAAACTCAAAATTTTCGCAGTTCTGATGCAGGAAACGAATAACTAGAACGGCCTAGGCGAAAAGTACGCATACCGTTGTAATCGGGCGAGTTTCTACTTTCAGATGCAACAGAAATTTTGCGGATTGGTCGATCCGTTCGCGAGATATGGCAGTTTGGAGGTAAGAAACGCTTGAGAAACTCTGAATTTTCGCAGTTCTGATGCTCGAAACGAATAATTAGAACGGCCTAGGAGAAAACTACGCATACCGTTGTAATCGGGCGAGTTTCTACTTTCAGGTGCAACAGAAATTTTGCGGATTGGTCAATCCGTTCGCGAGATATGGCAGTTTGGAGGTAAGAAACGCTTGAGAAACTCAAAATTTTCGCAGTTCTGATGCTCGAAACGAATAACTAGAACGGCCTAGGGGAAAGTACGCATACCGTTGTAATCGGGCGAGTTGCTACTCTCAGATGCAACAGAAATTTTGCGGATTGGTCAATCCGTTCGCGAGATATGGCAGTTTGGAGGTAAGAAACGCTTGAGAAACTCAAAATATTCGCAGTTCTGATGCTCGAAACGAATAACTAGAACGGCCTAGGGGAAAAGTACGCATACCGTTGTAATCGGGCGAGTTTCAACTTTCAGATGCAACAGAAATTTTGCGGATTGGTCAATCCGTTCGCGAGATATGGCAGTTTGGATGTAAGAAACGCTTGAGAAACTCAAAATTTTCGCAGTTCTGATGCTCGAAACGAATAACTAGAACGGCCTAGGAGAAAACTACGCATACCGTTGTAATCGGGCGAGTTTCTACTTTCAGATGCAACAGAAATTTTGCGGATTCGACAATCCGTTCGCGAGATATGGCAGTTTGGAGGTAAGAAACGCTTGAGAAACTCAAAATTTTCGCAGTTCTGATGCTGGAAACGAATAACTAGAACGGCCTAGGGGAAAAGTACGCATACCGTTGTAATCGGGCGAGTTTCTACTTTCAGATGCAGCAGAAATTTTGCGGATTGGTCAATCCGTTCGCGAGATATGGTAGTTTGGAGGTAAGAAACGCTTGAGGAACTCAAAATTCTCGCAGTTCTGATGCTCGAAACGAATAACTAGAACGGCCTATGGGAAAAGTACGCATACCGTTGTAATCGGGCGAGTTTCTACTTTCAGATGCAACAGAAATTTTGCGGATTGGTCGATCCGTTCGCGAGATATGGCAGTTTGGAGGTAAGAAACGCTTGAGAAACTCTAAATTTTCGCAGTTCTGATGCTCGAAACGAATAACTAGAACGGCCTAGGGGAAGAGTACGCATACCCTTGTAATCGGGCGAGTTTCTACTTTCAGATGTAACAGAAATTTTGCGGATTGGTCAATCCGTTCGCGAGATATGGCAGTTTGGAGGTAAGAAACGCTTGAGAAACTCAAAATTTTCGCAGTTCTGATGCTCGAAACGAATAACTAGAACGGCCTATGGGAAAAGTACGCATACCGTTGTAATCGGGCGAGTTTCTACTTTCAGATGCAACAGAAATTTTGCGGATTGGTCAATCCGTTCGCGAGATATGGCAGTTTGGAGGTAAGAAACGCTTGAGAAACTCAAAATTTTCGCAGTTCTGATGCAGGAAACGAATAACTAGAACGGCCTAGGCGAAAAGTACGCATACCGTTGTAATCGGGCGAGTTTCTACTTTCAGATGCAACAGAAATTTTGCGGATTGGTCGATCCGTTCGCGAGATATGGCAGTTTGGAGGTAAGAAACGCTTGAGAAACTCTAAATTTTCGCAGTTCTGATGCTCGAAACGAATAACTAGAAAGGCCTAGGAGAAAACTACGCATACCGTTGTAATCGGGCGAGTTTCTACTTTCAGGTGCAACAGAAATTTTGCGGATTGGTCAATCCGTTCGCGAGATATGGCAGTTTGGAGGTAAGAAACGCTTGAGAAACTCAAAATTTTCGCAGTTCTGATACTCGAAACGAATAACTAGAACGGCCTAGGGGAAAGTACGCATACCGTTGTAATCGGGCGAGTTGCTTCTTTCAGACGCAACAGAAATTTTGCGGATTGGTCAATCCGTTCGCGAGATATGGTAGTTTGGAGGTAAGAAACGCTTTAGGAACTCAAAATTCTCGCAGTTCAGATGCTCGAAACGAATAACTAGAACGGCCTATGGGAAAAGTACGCATACCGTTGTAATCGGGCGAGTTTCAACTTTCAGATGCAACAGAAATTTTGCGGATTGGTCAATCCGTTCGCGAGATATGGCAGTTTGGAGGTAAGAAACGCTTGAGAAACTCAAAATTTTCGCAGTTCTGATGCTCGAAACGCATAACTAGAACGGCCTAGGAGAAAACTACGCATACCGTTGTAATCGGGCGAGTTTCTACTTTCAGATGCAACAGAAATTTTGCGGATTGGTCAATCCGTTCGCGAGATATGGCAGTTTGGAGGTAAGAAACGCTTGAGAAACTCAAAATTTTCGCAGTTCTGATGCTCGAAACGAATAACTAGAACGGCCTAGGGGAAAGTACGCATACCGTTGTAATCGGGCGAGTTGCTACTCTCAGATGCAACAGAAATTTTGCGGATTGGTCAATCCGTTCGCGAGATATGGCAGTTTGGAGGTAAGAAACGCTTGAGAAACTCAAAATATTCGCAGTTCTGATGCTCGAAACGAATAACTAGAACGGCCTAGGGGAAAAGTACGCATACCGTTGTAATCGGGCGAGTTTCAACTTTCAGATGCAACAGAAATTTTGCGGATTGGTCAATCCGTTCGCGAGATATGGCAGTTTGGATGTAAGAAACGCTTGAGAAACTCAAAATTTTCGCAGTTCTGATGCTCGAAACGAATAACTAGAACGGCCTAGGAGAAAACTACGCATACCGTTGTAATCGGGCGAGTTTCTACTTTCAGATGCAACAGAAATTTTGCGGATTCGACAATCCGTTCGCGAGATATGGCAGTTTGGAGGTAAGAAACGCTTGAGAAACTCAAAATTTTCGCAGTTCTGATGCTGGAAACGAATAACTAGAACGGCCTAGGGGAAAAGTACGCATACCGTTGTAATCGGGCGAGTTTCTACTTTCAGATGCAGCAGAAATTTTGCGGATTGGTCAATCCGTTCGCGAGATATGGTAGTTTGGAGGTAAGAAACGCTTGAGGAACTCAAAATTCTCGTAGTTCTGATGCTCGAAACGAATAACTAGAACGGCCTAGTAGAAAACTACGCATACCGTTGTAATCGGGCGAGTTTCTACTTTCAGATGCAACAGAAATTTTGCGGATTCGTCAATCCGTTCGCGAGATATGGCAGTTTGGAGGTAAGAAACGCTTGAGAAACTCAAAATTTTCGCAGTTCTGATGCTGGAAACGAATAACTAGAACGGCCTAGGGGAAAAGTACGCATACCGTTGTAATCGGGCGAGTTTCTACTTTCAGATGCAGCAGAAATTTTGCGGATTGGTCATTCCGTTCGCGAGATATGGTAGTTTGGAGGTAAGAAACGCTTGAGGAACTCAAAATTCTCGTAGTTCTGATGCTCGAAACGAATAACTAGAACGGCCTATGGGAAAAGTACGCATACCGTTGTAATCGGGCGAGTTTCTACTTTCAGATGCAACAGAAATTTTGCGGATTGGTCAATCCGTTCGCGAGATATGGCAGTTTGGAGGTAAGAAACGCTTGAGAAACTCAAAATTTTCGCAGTTCTGATGCAGGAAACGAATAACTAGAACGGCCTAGGCGAAAAGTACGCATACCGTTGTAATCGGGCGAGTTGCTTCTTTCAGACGCAACAGAAATTTTGCGGATTGGTCAATCCGTTCGCGAGATATGGCAGTTTGGAGGTAAGAAACGCTTGAGAAACTCAAAATTTTCGCAGTTCTGATGCTCGAAACGAATAACTAGAACGGCCTAGGAGAAAACTACGCATACCTTTGTAATCGGGCGAGTTTCTACTTTCAGATGCAACAGAAATTTTGCGGATTGGTCAATCCGTTCGCGAGATATGGTAGTTTGGAGGTAAGAAACGCTTGAGAAACTCAAAATTCTCGCAGTTCTGATGCTCGAAACGAATAACTAGAACGGCCTAGGGGAAAAGTACGCATACCGTTGTAATCGGGCGAGTTTCTACTTTCAGATGCAACAGAAATTTTGCGGATTGTTCAATCCTTTCCCGAGATATGGCAGTTTGGAGGTAAGAAACGCTTGAGAAACTCAAAATTTTCGCAGTTCTGATGCTCGAAACGAATAACTGGAACGGCCTAGGGGAAAAGTACTCATACCGTTGTAATCGGGCGAGTTTCTTCTTTCAGATGCAACAGAAATTTTGCGGACTGGTCAATCCGTTCGCGAGCTATGGCTGGTTGGAGGTAAGAAACGCTTGAGAAGCTCAAAATTTTCGCAGTTCTGATGCTCGAAACGAATAACTAGAACGGCCTAGGGGAAAAGTACGCATACCGTTGTAATCGGGCGAGTTTCTACTTTCAGATGCAACAGAAATTTTGCGGATTGGTCAATCCGTTCGCGAGATATGGTAGTTTGGAGGTAAGAAACGCTTGAGGAACTCAAAATTCTCGCAGTTCTGATGCTCGAAACGAATAACTAGAACGGCCTATGGGAAAAGTACGCATACCGTTGTAATCGGGCGAGTTGCTACTCTCAGATGCAACAGAAATTTTGCGGATTGGTCAATCCGTTCGCGAGATATGGCAGTTTGGAGGTAAGAAACGCTTGAGAAACTCAAAATATTCGCAGTTCTGATGCTCGAAACGAATAACTAGAACGGCCTAGGGGAAAAGTACGCATACCGTTGTAATCGGGCGAGTTTCAACTTTCAGATGCAACAGAAATTTTGCGGATTGGTCAATCCGTTCGCGAGATATGGCAGTTTGGATGTAAGAAACGCTTGAGAAACTCAAAATTTTCGCAGTTCTGATGCTCGAAACGAATAACTAGAACGGCCTAGTAGAAAACTACGCATACCGTTGTAATCGGGCGAGTTTCTACTTTCAGATGCAACAGAAATTTTGCGGATTCGTCAATCCGTTCGCGAGATATGGCAGTTTGGAGGTAAGAAACGCTTGAGAAACTCAAAATTTTCGCAGTTCTGATGCTGGAAACGAATAACTAGAACGGCCTAGGGGAAAAGTACGCATACCGTTGTAATCGGGCGAGTTTCTACTTTCAGATGCAGCAGAAATTTTGCGGAATGGTCATTCCGTTCGCGAGATATGGTAGTTTGGAGGTAAGAAACGCTTGAGGAACTCAAAATTCTCGTAGTTCTGATGCTCGAAACGAATAACTAGAACGGCCTATGGGAAAAGTACGCATACCGTTGTAATCGGGCGAGTTTCTACTTTCAGATGCAACAGAAATTTTGCGGATTGGTCGATCCGTTCGCGAGATATGGCAGTTTGGAGGTAAGAAACGCTTGAGAAACTCTAAATTTTCGCAGTTCTGATGCTCGAAACGAATAACTAGAACGGCCTAGGGGAAGAGTACGCATACCCTTGTAATCGGGCGAGTTTCTACTTTCAGATGCAACAGAAATTTTGCGGATTGGTCAATCCGTTCGCGAGATATGGCAGTTTGGAGGTAAGAAACGCTTGAGAAACTCAAAATTTTCGCAGTTCTGATGCTCGAAACGAATAACTAGAACGGCCTAGGAGAAAACTACGCATACCGTTGTAATCGGGCGAGTTTCTACTTTCAGATTCAACAGAAATTTTGCGGATTGTTCAATCCGTTCGCGAGATATGGCAGTTTGGAGGTAAGAAACGCTTGAGAAACTCAAAATATTCGCAGTTCTGATGCTCGAAACGAATAACTAGAACGGCCTAGGGGAAAAGTACGCATACCGTTGTAATCGGGCGAGTTTCAACTTTCAGATGCAACAGAAATTTTGCGGATTGGTCAATCCGTTCGCGAGATATGGCAGTTTGGATGTAAGAAACGCTTGAGAAACTCAAAATTTTCGCAGTTCTGATGCTCGAAACGAATAACTAGAACGGCCTAGTAGAAAACTACGCATACCGTTGTAATCGGGCGAGTTTCTACTTTCAGATGCAACAGAAATTTTGCGGATTCGTCAATCCGTTCGCGAGATATGGCAGTTTGGAGGTAAGAAACGCTTGAGAAACTCAAAATTTTCGCAGTTCTGATGCTGGAAACGAATAACTAGAACGGCCTATGGGAAAAGTACGCATACCGTTGTAATCGGGCGAGTTTCTACTTTCAGATGCAGCAGAAATTTTGCGGATTGGTCATTCCGTTCGCGAGATATGGTAGTTTGGAGGTAAGAAACGCTTGAGGAACTCAAAATTCTCGTAGTTCTGATGCTCGAAACGAATAACTAGAACGGCCTATGGGAAAAGTACGCATACCGTTGTAATCGGGCGAGTTTCTACTTTCAGATGCAACAGAAATTTTGCGGATTGGTCGATCCGTTCGCGAGATATGGCAGTTTGGAGGTAAGAAACGCTTGAGAAACTCTAAATTTTCGCAGTTCTGATGCTCGAAACGAATAACTAGAACGGCCTAGGGGAAGAGTACGCATACCGTTGTAATCGGGCGAGTTTCTACTTTCAGATTCAACAGAAATTTTGCGGATTGTTCAATCCGTTCGCGAGATATGGCAGTTTGGAGGTAAGAAACGCTTGAGAAACTCAAAATTTTCGCAGTTCTGATGCAGGAAACGAATAACTAGAACGGCCTAGGCGAAAAGTACGCATACCGTTGTAATCGGGCGAGTTGCTACTCTCAGATGCAACAGAAATTTTGCGGATTGGTCAATCCGTTCGCGAGATATGGCAGTTTGGAGGTAAGAAACGCTTGAGAAACTCAAAATTTTCGCAGTTCTGATGCTGGAAACGAATAACTAGAACGGCCTATGGGAAAAGTACGCATACCGTTGTAATCGGGCGAGTTTCTACTTTCAGATGCAGCAGAAATTTTGCGGATTGGTCATTCCGTTCGCGAGATATGGTAGTTTGGAGGTAAGAAACGCTTGAGGAACTCAAAATTCTCGTAGTTCTGATGCTCGAAACGAATAACTAGAACGGCCTATGGGAAAAGTACGCATACCGTTGTAATCGGGCGAGTTTCTACTTTCAGATGCAACAGAAATTTTGCGGATTGGTCGATCCGTTCGCGAGATATGGCAGTTTGGAGGTAAGAAACGCTTGAGAAACTCTAAATTTTCGCAGTTCTGATGCTCGAAACGAATAACTAGAACGGCCTAGGGGAAGAGTACGCATACCCTTGTAATCGGGCGAGTTTCTACTTTCAGATGCAACAGAAATTTTGCGGATTGGTCAATCCGTTCGCGAGATATGGCAGTTTGGATGTAAGAAACGCTTGAGAAACTCAAAATTTTCGCAGTTCTGATGCTCGAAACGAATAACTAGAACGGCCTAGGAGAAAACTACGCATACCGTTGTAATCGGGCGAGTTTCTACTTTCAGATTCAACAGAAATTTTGCGGATTGTTCAATCCGTTCGCGAGATATGGCAGTTTGGAGGTAAGAAACGCTTGAGAAACTCAAAATTTTCGCAGTTCTGATGCAGGAAACGAATAACTAGAACGGCCTAGGCGAAAAGTACGCATACCGTTGTAATCGGGCGAGTTTCTACTTTCAGATGCAACAGAAATTTTGCGGATTGGTCGATCCGTTCGCGAGATATGGCAGTTTGGAGGTAAGAAACGCTTGAGAAACTCTGAATTTTCGCAGTTCTGATGCTCGAAACGAATAATTAGAACGGCCTAGGAGAAAACTACGCATACCGTTGTAATCGGGCGAGTTTCTACTTTCAGGTGCAACAGAAATTTTGCGGATTGGTCAATCCGTTCGCGAGATATGGCAGTTTGGAGGTAAGAAACGCTTGAGAAACTCAAAATTTTCGCAGTTCTGATGCTCGAAACGAATAACTAGAACGGCCTAGGGGAAAGTACGCATACCGTTGTAATCGGGCGAGTTGCTACTCTCAGATGCAACAGAAATTTTGCGGATTGGTCAATCCGTTCGCGAGATATGGCAGTTTGGAGGTAAGAAACGCTTGAGAAACTCAAAATATTCGCAGTTCTGATGCTCGAAACGAATAACTAGAACGGCCTAGGGGAAAAGTACGCATACCGTTGTAATCGGGCGAGTTTCAACTTTCAGATGCAACAGAAATTTTGCGGATTGGTCAATCCGTTCGCGAGATATGGCAGTTTGGATGTAAGAAACGCTTGAGAAACTCAAAATTTTCGCAGTTCTGATGCTCGAAACGAATAACTAGAACGGCCTAGGAGAAAACTACGCATACCGTTGTAATCGGGCGAGTTTCTACTTTCAGATGCAACAGAAATTTTGCGGATTCGACAATCCGTTCGCGAGATATGGCAGTTTGGAGGTAAGAAACGCTTGAGAAACTCAAAATTTTCGCAGTTCTGATGCTGGAAACGAATAACTAGAACGGCCTAGGGGAAAAGTACGCATACCGTTGTAATCGGGCGAGTTTCTACTTTCAGATGCAGCAGAAATTTTGCGGATTGGTCAATCCGTTCGCGAGATATGGTAGTTTGGAGGTAAGAAACGCTTGAGGAACTCAAAATTCTCGCAGTTCTGATGCTCGAAACGAATAACTAGAACGGCCTATGGGAAAAGTACGCATACCGTTGTAATCGGGCGAGTTTCTACTTTCAGATGCAACAGAAATTTTGCGGATTGGTCGATCCGTTCGCGAGATATGGCAGTTTGGAGGTAAGAAACGCTTGAGAAACTCTAAATTTTCGCAGTTCTGATGCTCGAAACGAATAACTAGAACGGCCTAGGGGAAGAGTACGCATACCCTTGTAATCGGGCGAGTTTCTACTTTCAGATGTAACAGAAATTTTGCGGATTGGTCAATCCGTTCGCGAGATATGGCAGTTTGGAGGTAAGAAACGCTTGAGAAACTCAAAATTTTCGCAGTTCTGATGCTCGAAACGAATAACTAGAACGGCCTATGGGAAAAGTACGCATACCGTTGTAATCGGGCGAGTTTCTACTTTCAGATGCAACAGAAATTTTGCGGATTGGTCAATCCGTTCGCGAGATATGGCAGTTTGGAGGTAAGAAACGCTTGAGAAACTCAAAATTTTCGCAGTTCTGATGCAGGAAACGAATAACTAGAACGGCCTAGGCGAAAAGTACGCATACCGTTGTAATCGGGCGAGTTTCTACTTTCAGATGCAACAGAAATTTTGCGGATTGGTCGATCCGTTCGCGAGATATGGCAGTTTGGAGGTAAGAAACGCTTGAGAAACTCTAAATTTTCGCAGTTCTGATGCTCGAAACGAATAACTAGAAAGGCCTAGGAGAAAACTACGCATACCGTTGTAATCGGGCGAGTTTCTACTTTCAGGTGCAACAGAAATTTTGCGGATTGGTCAATCCGTTCGCGAGATATGGCAGTTTGGAGGTAAGAAACGCTTGAGAAACTCAAAATTTTCGCAGTTCTGATACTCGAAACGAATAACTAGAACGGCCTAGGGGAAAGTACGCATACCGTTGTAATCGGGCGAGTTGCTTCTTTCAGACGCAACAGAAATTTTGCGGATTGGTCAATCCGTTCGCGAGATATGGTAGTTTGGAGGTAAGAAACGCTTTAGGAACTCAAAATTCTCGCAGTTCAGATGCTCGAAACGAATAACTAGAACGGCCTATGGGAAAAGTACGCATACCGTTGTAATCGGGCGAGTTTCAACTTTCAGATGCAACAGAAATTTTGCGGATTGGTCAATCCGTTCGCGAGATATGGCAGTTTGGAGGTAAGAAACGCTTGAGAAACTCAAAATTTTCGCAGTTCTGATGCTCGAAACGCATAACTAGAACGGCCTAGGAGAAAACTACGCATACCGTTGTAATCGGGCGAGTTTCTACTTTCAGATGCAACAGAAATTTTGCGGATTGGTCAATCCGTTCGCGAGATATGGCAGTTTGGAGGTAAGAAACGCTTGAGAAACTCAAAATTTTCGCAGTTCTGATGCAGGAAACGAATAACTAGAGCGGCCTAGGCGAAAAGTACGCATACCGTTGTAATCGGGCGAGTTTCTACTTTCAGATGCAACAGAAATTTTGCGGATTGGTCGATCCGTGCGCGAGATATGGCAGTTTGGAGGTAAGAAACGCTTGAGAAACTCTAAATTTTCGCAGTTCTGATGCTCGAAACGAATAACTAGAACGGCCTAGGAGAAAACTACGCATACCGTTGTAATCGGGCGAGTTTCTACTTTCAGGTGCACCAGAAATTTTGCGGATTGGTCAATCCGTTCGCGAGATATGGCAGTTTGGAGGTAAGAAACGCTTGAGAAACTCAAAATTTTCGCAGTTCTGATGCTCGAAACGAATAACTAGAACGGCCTAGGGGAAAGTACGCATACCGTTGTAATCGGGCGAGTTGCTTCTTTCAGACGCAACAGAAATTTTGCGGATTGGTCAATCCGTTCGCGAGATATGGTAGTTTGGAGGTAAGAAACGCTTGAGAAACTCAAAATTTTCGCAGTTCTGATGCAGGAAACGAATAACTAGAACGGCCTAGGCGAAAAGTACGCATACCGTTGTAATCGGGCGAGTTTCTACTTTCAGATGCAACAGAAATTTTGCGGATTGGTCAATCCGTTCGCGAGATATGGCAGTTTGGAGGTAAGAAACGCTTGAGAAACTCAAAATTTTCGCAGTTCTGATGCTCGAAACGAATAACTAGAACGGCCTAGGGGAAAGTACGCATACCGTTGTAATCGGGCGAGTTGCTTCTTTCAGACGCAACAGAAATTTTGCGGATTGGTCGATCCGTTCGCGAGATATAGCAGTTTGGAGGTAAGAAACGCTTGAGAAACTCAAAATTTTCGCAGTTCTGATGCTCGAAACGAATAACTAGAACGGCCTAGGAGAAAACTACGCATACCGTTGTAATCGGGCGAGTTTCTACTTTCAGATGCAACAGAAATTTTGCGGATTGGTCAATCCGTTCGCGAGATATGGCAGTTTGGAGGTAAGAAACGCTTGAGAAACTCTAAATTTTCGCAGTTCTGATGCTCGAAACGAATAACTAGAACGGCCCAGGGGAAAAGTACGCATACCGTTGTAATCGGGCGAGTTTCTACTTTCAGATGCAACAGAAATTTTGCGGATTGGTCAATCCGTTCGCGAGATATGGCAGTTTGGAGGTAAGAAACGCTTGCGAAACTAAAAATTTTCGCAGTTCTGATGCTCGAAACGAATAACTAGAACGGCCTAGGGGAAAAGTACGCATACCGTTGTAATCGGGCTAGTTTCGACTTTCAGATGCAACAGAAATTTTGCGGATTGGTCGATCCGTTCGCGAGATATAGCAGTTTGGAGGTAAGAAACGCTTGAGAAACTCAAAATTTTCGCAGTTCTGATGCTCGAAACGAATAACTAGAACGGCCTAGGAGAAAACTACGCATACCGTTGTAATCGGGCGAGTTTCTACTTTCAGATGCAACAGAAATTTTGCGGATTGGTCAATCCGTTCGCGAGATATGGCAGTTTGGAGGTAAGAAACGCTTGCGAAACTAAAAATTTTCGCAGTTCTGATGCTCGAAACGAATAACTAGGACGGCCTAGGGGAAAAGTACGCATACCATTGTAATCGGGCTAGTTTCGACTTTCAGATGCAACAGAAATTTTGCGGATTGTTCAATCCTTTCCCGAGATATGGCAGTTTGGAGGGAACAAACGCTTGAAAACTCAAAATTTTCGCAGTTCCGATGCTCGAAACGAATAACTAGAACGGCCTAGGGGAAAAGTACTCATACCGTTGTAATCGGGCGAGTTTCCACTTTCAGATGCAACAGAAATTTTGCGGATTGGTCAAATCGTTCGCGAGATATGGCGGTTTGGAGGTAAGAAACGCTTGAGAAACTCAAAAATTTCGCAGTTCTGATGCTCGAAACGAATAACTAGAACGGCCCAGGGGAAAAGTACGCATACCGTTGTAATCGGGCGAGTTTCTACTTTCAGATGCAGCAGAAATTTTGCGGATTGGTCAATCCGTTCGCGAGATATGGTAGTTTGGAGGTAAGAAACGCTTGAGGAACTCAAAATTCTCGCAGTTCTGATGCTCGAAACGAATAACTAGAACGGCCTATGGGAAAAGTACGCATACCGTTGTAATCGGGCGAGTTTCTACTTTCAGATGCAACAGAAATTTTGCGGATTGTTCGATCCGTTCGCGAGATATGGCAGTTTGGAGGTAAGAAACGCTTGAGAAACTCTAAATTTTCGCAGTTCTGATGCTCGAAACGAATAACTAGAACGGCCTAGGGGAAGAGTACGCATACCCTTGTAATCGGGCGAGTTTCTACTTTCAGATGTAACAGAAATTTTGCGGATTGGTCAATCCGTTCGCGAGATATGGCAGTTTGGAGGTAAGAAACGCTTGAGAAACTCAAAATTTTCGCAGTTCTGATGCTCGAAACGAATAACTACAACGGCCTAGGAGAAAACTACGCATACCGTTGTAATCGGGCGAGTTTCTACTTTCAGATGCAACAGAAATTTTGCGGATTGGTCAATCCGTTCGCGAGATATGGCAGTTTGGAGGTAAGAAACGCTTGAGAAACTCAAAATTTTCGCAGTTCTGTTGCAGGAAACGAATAACTAGAACGGCCTAGGCGAAAAGTACGCATACCGTTGTAATCGGGCGAGTTTCTACTTTCAGATGCAACAGAAATTTTGCGGATTGGTCGATCCGTTCGCGAGATATGGCAGTTTGGAGGTAAGAAACGCTTGAGAAACTCTAAATTTTCGCAGTTCTGATGCTCGAAACGAATAACTAGAACGGCCTAGGGGAAGAGTACGCATACCCTTGTAATCGGGCGAGTTTCTACTTTCAGATGCAACAGAAATTTTGCGGATTGGTCAATCCGTTCGCGAGATATGGCAGTTTGGAGGTAAGAAACGCTTGAGAAACTCAAAATTTTCGCAGTTCTGATGCAGGAAACGAATAACTAGAACGGCCTAGGCGAAAAGTACGCATACCGTTGTAATCGGGCGAGTTTCTACTTTCAGATGCAACAGAAATTTTGCGGATTGGTCAATCCGTTCGCGAGATATGGCAGTTTGGAGGTAAGAAACGCTTGAGAAACTCAAAATTTTCGCAGTTCTGATGCTCGAAACGAATAACTAGAACGGCCTAGGGGAAAGTACGCATACCGTTGTAATCGGGCGAGTTGCTTCTTTCAGACGCAACAGAAATTTTGCGGATTGGTCGATCCGTTCGCGAGATATAGCAGTTTGGAGGTAAGAAACGCTTGAGAAACTCAAAATTTTCGCAGTTCTGATGCTCGAAACGAATAACTAGAACGGCCTAGGAGAAAACTACGCATAACGTTGTAATCGGGCGAGTTTCTACTTTCAGATGCAACAGAAATTTTGCGGATTGGTCAATCCGTTCGCGCGATATGGCAGTTTGGAGGTAAGAAACGCTTGAGAAACTCTAAATTTTCGCAGTTCTGATGCTCGAAACGAATAACTAGAACGGCCCAGGGGAAAAGTACGCATACCGTTGTAATCGGGCGAGTTTCTACTTTCAGATGCAACAGAAATTTTGCGGATTGGTCAATCCGTTCGCGAGATATGGCAGTTTGGAGGTAAGAAACGCTTGCGAAACTAAAAATTTTCGCAGTTCTGATGCTCGAAACGAATAACTAGAACGGCCTAGGGGAAAAGTACGCATACCGTTGTAATCGGGCTAGTTTCGACTTTCAGATGCAACAGAAATTTTGCGGATTGTTCAATCCTTTCCCGAGATATGGCAGTTTGGAGGGAACAAACGCTTGAAAACTCAAAATTTTCGCAGTTCCGATGCTCGAAACGAATAACTAGAACGGCCTAGGGGAAAAGTACTCATACCGTTGTAATCGGGCGAGTTGCTTCTTTCAGACGCAACAGAAATTTTGCGGATTGGTCGATCCGTTCGCGAGATATAGCAGTTTGGAGGTAAGAAACGCTTGAGAAACTCAAAATTTTCGCAGTTCTGATGCTCGAAACGAATAACTAGAACGGCCTAGGAGAAAACTACGCATACCGTTGTAATCGGGCGAGTTTCTACTTTCAGATGCAACAGAAATTTTGCGGATTGGTCAATCCGTTCGCGAGATATGGCAGTTTGGAGGTAAGAAACGCTTGCGAAACTAAAAATTTTCGCAGTTCTGATGCTCGAAACGAATAACTAGGACGGCCTAGGGGAAAAGTACGCATACCGTTGTAATCGGGCTAGTTTCGACTTTCAGATGCAACAGAAATTTTGCGGATTGTTCAATCCTTTCCCGAGATATGGCAGTTTGGAGGGAACAAACGCTTGAAAACTCAAAATTTTCGCAGTTCCGATGCTCGAAACGAATAACTAGAACGGCCTAGGGGAAAAGTACTCATACCGTTGTAATCGGGCGAGTTTCCACTTTCAGATGCAACAGAAATTTTGCGGATTGGTCAAATCGTTCGCGAGATATGGCGGTTTGGAGGTAAGAAACGCTTGAGAAACTCAAAAATTTCGCAGTTCTGATGCTCGAAACGAATAACTAGAACGGCCCAGGGGAAAAGTACGCATACCGTTGTAATCGGGCGAGTTTCTACTTTCAGATGCAGCAGAAATTTTGCGGATTGGTCAATCCGTTCGCGAGATATGGCAGTTTGGAGGGAACAAACGCTTGAGGAACTCAAAATTCTCGCAGTTCTGATGCTCGAAACGAATAACTAGAACGGCCTATGGGAAAAGTACGCATACCGTTGTAATCGGGCGAGTTTCTACTTTCAGATGCAACAGAAATTTTGCGGATTGTTCGATCCGTTCGCGAGATATGGCAGTTTGGAGGTAAGAAACGCTTGAGAAACTCTAAATTTTCGCAGTTCTGATGCTCGAAACGAATAACTAGAACGGCCTAGGGGAAGAGTACGCATACCCTTGTAATCGGGCGAGTTTCTACTTTCAGATGTAACAGAAATTTTGCGGATTGGTCAATCCGTTCGCGAGATATGGCAGTTTGGAGGTAAGAAACGCTTGAGAAACTCAAAATTTTCGCAGTTCTGATGCTCGAAACGAATAACTAGAACGGCCTAGGGGAAAAGTACGCATACCGTTGTAATCGGGCTAGTTTCGACTTTCAGATGCAACAGAAATTTTGCGGATTGTTCAATCCGTTCGCGAGATATGGCAGTTTGGAGGTAAGAAACGCTTGAGAAACTCAAAATTTTCGCAGTTCCGATGCTCGAAACGAATAACTAGAACGGCCTAGGGGAAAAGTACTCATACCGTTGTAATCGGGCGAGTTTCCACTTTCAGATGCAACAGAAATTTTGCGGATTGGTCAAATCGTTCGTGAGATATGGCGGTTTGGAGGTAAGAAACGCTTGAGAAACTCAAAAATTTCGCAGTTCTGATGCTCGAAACGAATAACTAGAACGGCCTAGGGGAAGAGTACGCATACCCTTGTAATCGGGCGAGTTTCTACTTTCAGATGTAACAGAAATTTTGCGGATTGGTCAATCCGTTCGCGAGATATGGCAGTTTGGAGGTAAGAAACGCTTGAGAAACTCAAAATTTTCGCAGTTCTGATGCTCGAAACGAATAACTAGAACGGCCTAGGAGAAAACTACGCATACCGTTGTAATCGGGCGAGTTTCTACTTTCAGATGCAACAGAAATTTTGCGGATTGGTCAATCCGTTCGCGAGATATGGCAGTTTGGAGGTAAGAAACGCTTGAGAAACTCAAAATTTTCGCAGTTCTGTTGCAGGAAACGAATAACTAGAACGGCCTAGGCGAAAAGTACGCATACCGTTGTAATCGGGCGAGTTTCTACTTTCAGATGCAACAGAAATTTTGCGGATTGGTCGATCCGTTCGCGAGATATGGCAGTTTGGAGGTAAGAAACGCTTGAGAAACTCTAAATTTTCGCAGTTCTGATGCTCGAAACGAATAACTAGAACGGCCTAGGAGAAAACTACGCATACCGTTGTAATCGGGCGAGTTTCTACTTTCAGGTGCAACAGAAATTTTGCGGATTGGTCAATCCGTTCGCGAGATATGGCAGTTTGGAGGTAAGAAACGCTTGAGAAACTCAAAATTTTCGCAGTTCTGATGCTCGAAACGAATAACTAGAACGGCCTAGGGGAAAGTACGCATACCGTTGTAATCGGGCGAGTTGCTTCTTTCAGACGCAACAGAAATTTTGCGGATTGGTCAATCCGTTCGCGAGATATGGTAGTTTGGAGGTAAGAAACGCTTGAGGAACTCAAAATTCTCGCAGTTCTGATGCTCGAAACGAATAACTAGAACGGCCTATGGGAAAAGTACGCATACCGTTGTAATCGGGCGAGTTTCTACTTTCAGATGCAGCAGAAATTTTGCGGATTGGTCAATCCGTTCGCGAGATATGGTAGTTTGGAGGTAAGAAACGCTTGCGAAACTAAAAATTTTCGCAGTTCTGATGCTCGAAACGAATAACTAGAACGGCCTAGGGGAAAAGTACGCATACCGTTGTAATCGGGCTAGTTTCGACTTTCAGATGCAACAGAAATTTTGCGGATTGTTCAATCCTTTCCCGAGATATGGCAGTTTGGAGGGAACAAACGCTTGAAAACTCAAAATTTTCGCAGTTCCGATGCTCGAAACGAATAACTAGAACGGCCTAGGGGAAAAGTACTCATACCGTTGTAATCGGGCGAGTTGCTTCTTTCAGACGCAACAGAAATTTTGCGGAATGGTCGATCCGTTCGCGAGATATAGCAGTTTGGAGGTAAGAAACGCTTGAGAAACTCAAAATTTTCGCAGTTCTGATGCTCGAAACGAATAACTAGAACGGCCTAGGAGAAAACTACGCATACCGTTGTAATCGGGCGAGTTTCTACTTTCAGATGCAACAGAAATTTTGCGGATTGGTCAATCCGTTCGCGAGATATGGCAGTTTGGAGGTAAGAAACGCTTGCGAAACTAAAAATTTTCGCAGTTCTGATGCTCGAAACGAATAACTAGAACGGCCTAGGGGAAAAGTACGCATACCGTTGTAATCGGGCTAGTTTCGACTTTCAGATGCAACAGAAATTTTGCGGATTGTTCAATCCTTTCCCGAGATATGGCAGTTTGGAGGGAACAAACGCTTGAAAACTCAAAATTTTCGCAGTTCCGATGCTCGAAACGAATAACTAGAACGGCCTAGGGGAAAAGTACTCATACCGTTGTAATCGGGCGAGTTTCCACTTTCAGATGCAACAGAAATTTTGCGGATTGGTCAAATCGTTCGTGAGATATGGCGGTTTGGAGGTAAGAAACGCTTGAGAAACTCAAAAATTTCGCAGTTCTGATGCTCGAAACGAATAACTAGAACGGCCCAGGGGAAAAGTACGCATACCGTTGTAATCGGGCGAGTTTCTACTTTCAGATGCAGCAGAAATTTTGCGGATTGGTCAATCCGTTCGCGAGATATGGTAGTTTGGAGGTAAGAAACGCTTGAGGAACTCAAAATTCTCGCAGTTCTGATGCTCGAAACGAATAACTAGAACGGCCTATGGGAAAAGTACGCATACCGTTGTAATCGGGCGAGTTTCTACTTTCAGATGCAACAGAAATTTTGCGGATTGGTCGATCCGTTCGCGAGATATGGCAGTTTGGAGGTAAGAAACGCTTGAGAAACTCTAAATTTTCGCAGTTCTGATGCTCGAAACGAATAACTAGAACGGCCTAGGGGAAGAGTACGCATACCCTTGTAATCGGGCGAGTTTCTACTTTCAGATGTAACAGAAATTTTGCGGATTGGTCAATCCGTTCGCGAGATATGGCAGTTTGGAGGTAAGAAACGCTTGAGAAACTCAAAATTTTCGCAGTTCTGATGCTCGAAACGAATAACTAGAACGGCCTAGGAGAAAACTACGCATACCGTTGTAATCGGGCGAGTTTCTACTTTCAGGTGCAACAGAAATTTTGCGGATTGGTCAATCCGTTCGCGAGATATGGCAGTTTGGAGGTAAGAAACGCTTGAGAAACTCAAAATTTTCGCAGTTCTGATACTCGAAACGAATAACTAGAACGGCCTAGGGGAAAGTACGCATACCGTTGTAATCGGGCGAGTTGCTTCTTTCAGACGCAACAGAAATTTTGCGGATTGGTCAATCCGTTCGCGAGATATGGTAGTTTGGAGGTAAGAAACGCTTTAGGAACTCAAAATTCTCGCAGTTCAGATGCTCGAAACGAATAACTAGAACGGCCTATGGGAAAAGTACGCATACCGTTGTAATCGGGCGAGTTTCAACTTTCAGATGCAACAGAAATTTTGCGGATTGGTCAATCCGTTCGCGAGATATGGCAGTTTGGAGGTAAGAAACGCTTGAGAAACTCAAAATTTTCGCAGTTCTGATGCTCGAAACGAATAACTAGAACGGCCCAGGGGAAAAGTACGCATACCGTTGTAATCGGGCGAGTTTCTACTTTCAGATGCAACAGAAATTTTGCGGATTGGTCAATCCGTTCGCGAGATATGGCAGTTTGGAGGTAAGAAACGCTTGCGAAACTAAAAATTTTCGCAGTTCTGATGCTCGAAACGAATAACTAGAACGGCCTAGGGGAAAAGTACGCATACCGTTGTAATCAGGCGAGTTTCTACTTTCAGATGCAACAGAAATTTTGCGGATTGGTCAATCCGTTCGCGAGATATGGCAGTTTGGAGGTAAGAAACGCTTGAGAAACTCAAAATTTTCGCAGTTCTGATGCAGGAAACGAATAACTAGAACGGCCTAGGCGAAAAGTACGCATACCGTTGTAATCGGGCGAGTTTCTACTTTCAGATGCAACAGAAATTTTGCGTATTGGTCGATCCGTTCGCGAGATATGGCAGTTTGGAGGTAAGAAACGCTTGAGAAACTCAAAATTTTCGCAGTTCTGATGCTCGAAACGAATAACTAGAACGGCCTAGGGGAAAAGTACGCATACCGTTGTAATCAGGCGAGTTTCTACTTTCAGATGCAACAGAAATTTTGCGGATTGGTCAATCCGTTCGCGAGATATGGCAATTTGGAGGTAAGAAACGCTTGAGAAACTCAAAATTTTCGCAGTTCTGATGCAGGAAACGAATAACTAGAACGGCCTAGGCGAAAAGTACGCATACCTTTGTAATCGGGCGAGTTTCTACTTTCAGATGCAACAGAAATTTTGCGGATTGGTCGATCCGTTCGCGAGATATGGCAGTTTGGAGGTAAGAAACGCTTGAGAAACTCAAAATTTTCGCAGTTCTGATGCTCGAAACGAATAACTAGAACGGCCTAGGGGAAAAGTACGCATACCGTTGTAATCGGGCGAGTTTCTACTTTCAGGTGCAACAGAAATTTTGCGGATTGGTCAATCCGTTCGCGAGATATGGCAGTTTGGAGGTAAGAAACGCTTGAGAAACTCAAAATTTTCGCAGTTCTGATACTCGAAACGAATAACTAGAACGGCCTAGGGGAAAGTACGCATACCGTTGTAATCGGGCGAGTTGCTTCTTTCAGACGCAACAGAAATTTTGCGGATTGGTCAATCCGTTCGCGAGATATGGTAGTTTGGAGGTAAGAAACGCTTTAGGAACTCAAAATTCTCGCAGTTCAGATGCTCGAAACGAATAACTAGAACGGCCTATGGGAAAAGTACGCATACCGTTGTAATCGGGCGAGTTTCAACTTTCAGATGCAACAGAAATTTTGCGGATTGGTCAATCCGTTCGCGAGATATGGCAGTTTGGAGGTAAGAAACGCTTGAGAAACTCAAAATTTTCGCAGTTCTGATGCTCGAAACGAATAACTAGAACGGCCCAGGGGAAAAGTACGCATACCGTTGTAATCGGGCGAGTTTCTACTTTCAGATGCAACAGAAATTTTGCGGATTGGTCAATCCGTTCGCGAGATATGGCAGTTTGGAGGTAAGAAACGCTTGCGAAACTAAAAATTTTCGCAGTTCTGATGCTCGAAACGAATAACTAGAACGGCCTAGGGGAAAAGTACGCATACCGTTGTAATCAGGCGAGTTTCTACTTTCAGATGCAACAGAAATTTTGCGGATTGGTCAATCCGTTCGCGAGATATGGCAGTTTGGAGGTAAGAAACGCTTGAGAAACTCAAAATTTTCGCAGTTCTGATGCAGGAAACGAATAACTAGAACGGCCTAGGCGAAAAGTACGCATACCGTTGTAATCGGGCGAGTTTCTACTTTCAGATGCAACAGAAATTTTGCGTATTGGTCGATCCGTTCGCGAGATATGGCAGTTTGGAGGTAAGAAACGCTTGAGAAACTCAAAATTTTCGCAGTTCTGATGCTCGAAACGAATAACTAGAACGGCCTAGGGGAAAAGTACGCATACCGTTGTAATCAGGCGAGTTTCTACTTTCAGATGCAACAGAAATTTTGCGGATTGGTCAATCCGTTCGCGAGATATGGCAATTTGGAGGTAAGAAACGCTTGAGAAACTCAAAATTTTCGCAGTTCTGATGCAGGAAACGAATAACTAGAACGGCCTAGGCGAAAAGTACGCATACCTTTGTAATCGGGCGAGTTTCTACTTTCAGATGCAACAGAAATTTTGCGGATTGGTCGATCCGTTCGCGAGATATGGCAGTTTGGAGGTAAGAAACGCTTGAGAAACTCAAAATTTTCGCAGTTCTGATGCTCGAAACGAATAACTAGAACGGCCTAGGGGAAAAGTACGCATACCGTTGTAATCAGGCGAGTTTCTACTTTCAGATGCAACAGAAATTTTGCGGATTGGTCAATCCGTTCGCGAGATATGGCAGTTTGGAGGTAAGAAACGCTTGAGAAACTCAAAATTTTAGCAGTTCTGATGCAGGAAACGAATAACTAGAACGGCCTAGGCGAAAAGTACGCATACCGTTGTAATCGGGCGAGTTTCTACTTTCAGATGCAACAGAAATTTTGCGGATTGGTCGATCCGTTCGCGAGATATGGCAGTTTGGAGGTAAGAAACGCTTGAGAAACTCAAAGTTTTCGCAGTTCTGATGCTCGAAACGAATAACTAGAACGGCCTAGGGGAAAAGTACGCATACCGTTGTAATCAGGCGAGTTTCTACTTTCAGATGCAACAGAAATTTTGCGGATTGGTCAATCCGTTCGCGAGATATGGCAGTTTGGAGGTAAGAAACGCTTGAGAAACTCAAAATTTTCGCAGTTCTGATGCAGGAAACGAATAACTAGAACGGCCTAGGCGAAAAGTACGCATACCTTTGTAATCGGGCGAGTTTCTACTTTCAGATGCAACAGAAATTTTGCGGATTGGTCGATCCGTTCGCGAGATATGGCAGTTTGGAGGTAAGAAACGCTTGAGAAACTCTAAATTTTCGCAGTTCTGGTGCTCGAAACGAATAACTAGAACGGCCTAGGAGAAAACTACGCATACCGTTGTAATCGGGCGAGTTTCTACTTTCAGGTGCAACAGAAATTTTGCGGATTGGTCAATCCGTTCGCGAGATATGGCAGTTTGGAGGTAAGAAACGCTTGAGAAACTCAAAATTTTCGCAGTTCTGATGCTCGAAACGAATAACTAGAACGGCCTAGGGGAAAGTACGCATACCGTTGTAATCGGGCGAGTTGCTTCTTTCAGACGCAACAGAAATTTTGCGGATTGGTCAATCCGTTCGCGAGATATGGTAGTTTGGAGGTAAGAAACGCTTGAGGAACTCAAAATTCTCGCAGTTCTGATGCTCGAAACGAATAACTAGAACGGCCTATGGGAAAAGTACGCATACCGTTGTAATCGGGCGAGTTTCTACTTTCAGATGCAACAGAAATTTTGCGGATTGGTCGATCCGTTCGCGAGATATGGCAGTTTGGAGGTAAGAAACGCTTGAGAAACTCTAAATTTTCGCAGTTCTGATGCTCGAAACGAATAACTAGAACGGCCTAGGGGAAGAGTACGCATACCCTTGTAATCGGGCGAGTTTCTACTTTCAGATGCAACAGAAATTTTGCGGATTGGTCAATCCGTTCGCGAGATATGGCAGTTTGGAGGTAAGAAACGCTTGAGAAACTCAAAATTTTCGCAGTTCTGATGCAGGAAACGAATAACTAGAACGGCCTAGGCGAAAAGTACGCATACCGTTGTAATCGGGCGAGTTTCTACTTTCAGATGCAACAGAAATTTTGCGGATTGGTCAATCCGTTCGCGAGATATGGCAGTTTGGAGGTAAGAAACGCTTGAGAAACTCAAAATTTTCGCAGTTCTGATGCTCGAAACGAATAACTAGAACGGCCTAGGGGAAAGTACGCATACCGTTGTAATCGGGCGAGTTGCTTCTTTCAGACGCAATAGAAATTTTGCGGATTGGTCGATCCGTTCGCGAGATATAGCAGTTTGGAGGTAAGAAACGCTTGAGAAACTCAAAATTTTCGCAGTTCTGATGCTCGAAACGAATAACTAGAACGGCCTAGGAGAAAACTACGCATACCGTTGTAATCGGGCGAGTTTCTACTTTCAGATGCAACAGAAATTTTGCGGATTGGTCAATCCGTTCGCGAGATATGGCAGTTTGGAGGTAAGAAACGCTTGAGAAACTCTAAATTTTCGCAGTTCTGATGCTCGAAACGAATAACTAGAACGGCCCAGGGGAAAAGTACGCATACCGTTGTAATCGGGCGAGTTTCTACTTTCAGATGCAACAGAAATTTTGCGGATTGGTCAATCCGTTCGCGAGATATGGCAGTTTGGAGGTAAGAAACGCTTGCGAAACTAAAAATTTTCGCAGTTCTGATGCTCGAAACGAATAACTAGAACGGCCTAGGGGAAAAGTACGCATACCGTTGTAATCGGGCGAGTTTCTACTTTCAGATGCAACAGAAATTTTGCGGATTGGTCAATCCGTTCGCGAGATATGGTAGTTTGCAGGTAAGAAACGCTTGAGGAACTCAAAATTCTCGCAGTTCTGATGCTCGAAACGAATAACTAGAACGGCCTAGGGGAAAAGTACGCATACCGTTGTAATCGGGCGAGTTGCTTCTTTCAGACGCAACAGAAATTTTGCGGATTGGTCAATCCGTTCGCGAGATATGGCAGTTTGGAGGTAAGAAACGCTTGAGAAACTCAAAATATTCGCAGTTCTGATGCTCGAAACGAATAACTAGAACGGCCTATGGGAAAAGTACGCATACCGTTGTAATCGGGCGAGTTTCTACTTTCAGATGCAACAGAAATTTTGCGGATTGGTCAATCCGTTCGCGAGATATAGCAGTTTGGAGGTAAGAAACGCTTGAGAAACTCAAAATTTTCGAAGTTCTGATGCTCGAAACGAATAACTAGAACGGCCTAGGTGAAAACTACGCATACCGTTGTAATCAGGCGAGTTTCTACTTTCAGATGCAACAGAAATTTTGCGGATTGGTCAATCCGTTCGCGAGATATGGCAGTTTGGAGGTAAGAAACGCTTGCGAAACGAGAAATTTTCGCAGTTCTGATGCTCGAAACGAATAACTAGAACGGCCTAGGGGAAAAGTACGCATACCGTTGTAATCGGGCGAGTTGCTTCTTTCAGACGCAACAGAAATTTTGCGGATTGGTCAATCCGTTCGCGAGATATGGCAGTTTGGAGGTAAGAAACGCTTGAGAAACTCAAAATATTCGCAGTTCTGATGCTCGAAACGAATAACTAGAACGGCCTATGGGAAAAGTACGCATACCGTTGTAATCGGGCGAGTTTCTACTTTCAGATGCAACAGAAATTTTGCGGATCGGTCAATCCGTTCGCGAGATATAGCAGTTTGGAGGTAAGAAACGCTTGAGAAACTCAAAATTTTCGCAGTTCTGATGCTCGAAACGAATAACTAGAACGGCCTAGGGGAAAAGTACGCATACCGTTGTAATCGGGCGAGTTTCTACTTTCAGATGCAACAGAAATTTTGCGGATCGGTCAATCCGTTCGCGAGATATGGCAGTTTGGAGGTAAGAAACGCTTGAGAAACTCAAAATATTCGCAGTTCTGATGCTCGAAACGAATAACTAGAACGGCCTAGGGGAAAAGTACGCATACCGTTGTAATCGGGCGAGTTTCAACTTTCAGATGCAACAGAAATTTTGCGGATTGGTCAATCCGTTCGTGAGATATGGCAGTTTGGATGTAAGAAACGCTTGAGAAACTCAAAATTTTCGCAGTTCTGATGCTCGAAACGAATAACTAGAACGGCCTAGGAGAAAACTACGCATACCGTTGTAATCGGGCGAGTTTCTACTTTCAGATGCAACAGAAATTTTGCGGATTGGTCAATCCGTTCGCGAGATATGGCAGTTTGGAGGTAAGAAACGCTTGAGAAACTCAAAATATTCGCAGTTCTGATGCTCGAAACGAATAACTAGAACGGCCTAGGGGAAAAGTACGCATACCGTTGTAATCGGGCGAGTTTCAACTTTCAGATGCAACAGAAATTTTGCGGACTGGTCAATCCGTTCGTGATATATGGCAGTTTGGACGTAAGAAACGCTTGAGAAACTCAAAATTTTCGCAGTTCTGATGCTCGAAACGAATAACTAGAACGGCCTAGGAGAAAACTACGCATACCGTTGTAATCGGGCGAGTTTCTACTTTCAGATGCAACAGAAATTTTGCGGATTGGTCAATCCGTTCGCGAGATATGGCAGTTTGGAGGTAAGAAACGCTTGAGAAACTCAAAATTTTCGCAGTTCTGATGCTGGAAACGAATAACTAGAACGGCCTAGGGGAAAAGTACGCATACCGTTGTAATCGGGCGAGTTTCTACTTTCAGATGCAACAGAAATTTTGCGGATTGGTCAATCCGTTCGCGAGATATGGCAGTTTGGAGGTAAGAAACGCTTGCGAAACTAAAAATTTTCGCAGTTCTGATGCTCGAAACGAATAACTAGAACGGCCTAGGGGAAAAGTACGCATACCGTTGTAATCGGGCGAGTTTCTACTTTCAGATGCAACAGAAATTTTGCGGATTGGTCAATCCGTTCGCGAGATATGGCAGTTTGGAGGTAAGAAACGCTTGAGAAACTCAAAATATTCGCAGTTCTGATGCTCGAAACGAATAACTAGAACGGCCTAGGGGAAAAGTACGCATACCGTTGTAATCGGGCGAGTTTCAACTTTCAGATGCAACAGAAATTTTGCGGATTGGTCAATCCGTTCGTGAGATATGGCAGTTTGGATGTAAGAAACGCTTGAGAAACTCAAAATTTTCGCAGTTCTGATGCTCGAAACGAATAACTAGAACGGCCTAGGAGAAAACTACGCATACCGTTGTAATCGGGCGAGTTTCTACTTTCAGATGCAACAGAAATTTTGCGGATTGGTCGATCCGTTCGCGAGATATGGCAGTTTGGAGGTAAGAAACGCTTGAGAAACTCTAAATTTTCGCAGTTCTGATGCTCGAAACGAATAACTAGAACGGCCTAGGGGAAAAGTACGCATAGCCTTGTAATCGGGCGAGTTTCTACTTTCAGATGCAACAGAAATTTTGCGGATTGGTCAATCCGTTCGCGAGACATGGCAGTTTGGAGGTAAGAAACGCTTGAGAAACTCAAAAATTTCGCAGTTCTGATGCTCGAAACGAATAACTAGAACGGCCCAGGGGAAAACTACGCATACCGTTGTAATCGGGCGAGTTTCTACTTTCAGATGCAACAGAAATTTTGCGGATTGGTCAATCCGTTCGCGAGATATGGCAGTTTGGAGGTAAGAAACGCTTGCGAAACTGAAAATTTTCGCAGTTCTGATGCTCGAAACGAATAACTAGAACGGCCTAGGGGAAAAGTACGCATACCGTTGTAATCGGGCTAGTTTCGACTTTCAGATGCAACAGAAATTTTGCGGATTGTTCAATCCTTTCCCGAGATATGGCAGTTTGGAGGGAAGAAACGCTTGAGAAACTCAAAATTTTCGCAGTTCTGATGCTCGAAACGAACAACTGGAACGGCCTAGGGGAAAAGTACGCATACCGTTCTAATCGGGCGAGTTTCTTCTTTCAGATGCAACAGAAATTTTGCGGATTGGTCAATCAGTTCGCGAGATATGGCAGTTTGGAGGTAAGAAACGCTTGAGAAACTCAAAGTTTTCGCAGTTCTGATGCTCGAAACGAATAACTAGAACGGCCTAGGGGAAAAGTACGCATACCGTTGTAATCGGGCGAGTCTCTACTTTCAGTTGCAACAGAAATTTTGCGGATTGGTCAATCCGTTCGCGAGATATGGCAGTTTGGAGGTAAGAAACGCTTGAGAAACTCAAATATTTCGCAGTTCTGATGCTCGAAACGAATAACTAGAACGGCCTAGGGGAAAAGTACGCATACCGTTGTAATCGGGCGAGCTGCTTCTTTCAGATGCAACAGAAATTTTTCGGATTGGTCGATCCGTTCGCGAGATATGGCAGTTTGGTGGTAAGAAACGCTTGAGAAACTCAAAATTTTCGCAGTTCTGATGCTCGAAACGAATAACTAGAACGGCCTAGGGGAAAAGTACGCATACCGTTGTAATCGGGCGAGTTGCTTCTTTCAGACGCAACAAAATTTTGCGGATTGGTCAATCCGTTCGCCAGATATGGCAGTTTGGAGGTAAGAAACGCTTGAGAAACTCAAATATTTCGCAGTTCTGATGCTCGAAACGAATAACTAGAACGGCCTAGGGGAAAAGTACGCATACCGTTGTAATCGGGCGAGCTGCTTCTTTCAGATGCAACAGAAATTTTTCGGATTGGTCGATCCGTTCGCGAGATATGGCAGTTTGGAGGTAAGAAACGCTTGAGAAACTCAAAATTTTCGCAGTTCTGATGCTCGAAACGAATAACTAGAACGGCCTAGGGGAAAAGTACGCATACCGTTGTAATCGGGCGAGTTGCTTCTTTCAGACGCAACAAAATTTTGCGGATTGGTCAATCCGTTCGCCAGATATGGCAGTTTGGAGGTAAGAAACGCTTGAGAAACTCAAAAATTTCGCAGTTCTGATGCTCGAAACGAATTACTAGAACGGCCTAGGGGAAAAGTACGCATACCGTTGTAATCGGGCGAGTTTCGACTTTCAGATGCAACTGAAATTTTGCGGATTGTTCAATCCTTTCCCGAGATATGGCACTTTGGAGGTAAGAAACGCTCGAGAAACTCAAAATTTTCGCAGTTCTGGTGCTCGAAACGAATAACTGGAACGGCCTAGGGGAAAAGTACGCATACCGTTGTAATCGGGCGAGTTTCTTCTTTCAGATGCAACAGAAATTTTCGGGATTGGTCAAACCGTTCGCGAGATACTACCTTGATCAAAAAGTTTTAGGACTTTGTTCATAAAATCAAAAATACAAATTTATTCGTCCAAATCGATATGGTCCCCTTCAAAGTAGTCCCCATTGACTGCAATGCACTTGCGCCAGCGCTTGATCCAATCCTCGAAACACCGCTGGTACTCAATTTTCGGTATGTCCATCAGAGCCGTCTTCGATTTTGTCATGACCTCCTCTCGGGTACTGTAACGCGTTCCGCGAAGCGGTTTTTTAATTCGGTTGAACAGAAAAAAGTCGCAGGGAGCCAGATCTGGTGAATTTGAAGGCTGCTGGATAGTGTTCGTGTTGTTTTTCGTCAAAAACTCGCGGATAAGGATCGCATTGTGCGCCGGTGCGTTATCGTGGTGCAAAATCCACGAGTTGTTTGCCCACAAATCTGGCCTTTTTTGACGAATTCACTAGCCAAAACGTCTTGAACGGATCCATAAACAATGTTCAAGTCCTCTGCCAGCTCTCTGATGGTCAATTTGCGGTTTTCGGACAACATTTCTTGAATTTTATCGATGTTTTCATCGGTTTTCGACGTTGTCGGCCTGCCACTGCGTTTGTCATCCTCGACCGACTCACGACCACTTCTGAAGCGTTCGTGCCATCGAAAAACATTTGATCTCGAAACAGTATCGTTGCCGAAACACTTCTCCAACATATCCAAGGTCTGCGGACCGTTAAATCCGTTTTTTACACAAAATTTAATGCAAACTCGTTGATGCTCAAATGATGCCATTTTCAAAATCGAAGACACGAACAAAGGAGATGTGCTCAGTACAACGTAACTTTTACAAATATCAAGCTATGATGCTGAAATTGGAAGGAAGTGTTAATGACAGATATGGTAACCTAACAAAAAAAAAAAGAAACAATCGGGTGATTGACAGCGACACACGGGGGACAGTCCTAGAACTTTTTGATCAAGGCTGTTATGGCAGTTTGCTAGTATGGCAGTTTGGAGGTAAGAAACGCTTGAGAAACTCAAAATATTCGCAGTTCTGATCCTCGAAACGAATAACTAGAACGGCCTAGGGGAAAAGTACGCATACCGTTGTAATCGGGCGAGTTTCAACTTTCAGATGCAACAGAAATTTTGCGGATTGGTCAATCCGTTCGTGAGATATGGCAGTTTGGATGTAAGAAACGCTTGAGAAACTCAAAATTTTCGCAGTTCTGATGCTCGAAACGAATAACTAGAACGGCCTAGGAGAAAACTACGCATACCGTTGTAATCGGGCGAGTTTCTACTTTCAGATGCAACAGAAATTTTGCGGATTGGTCGATCCGTTCGCGAGATATGGCAGTTTGGAGGTAAGAAACGCTTGAGAAACTCTAAATTTTCGCAGTTCTGATGCTCGAAACGAATAACTAGAACGGCCTAGGGGAAAAGTACGCATAGCCTTGTAATCGGGCGAGTTTCTACTTTCAGATGCAACAGAAATTTTGCGGATTGGTCAATCCGTTCGCGAGACATGGCAGTTTGGAGGTAAGAAACGCTTGAGAAACTCAAAAATTTCGCAGTTCTGATGCTCGAAACGAATAACTAGAACGGCCCAGGGGAAAACTACGCATACCGTTGTAATCGGGCGAGTTTCTACTTTCAGATGCAACAGAAATTTTGCGGATTGGTCAATCCGTTCGCGAGATATGGCAGTTTGGAGGTAAGAAACGCTTGCGAAACTGAAAATTTTCGCAGTTCTGATGCTCGAAACGAATAACTAGAACGGCCTAGGGGAAAAGTACGCATACCGTTGTAATCGGGCTAGTTTCGACTTTCAGATGCAACAGAAATTTTGCGGATTGTTCAATCCTTTCCCGAGATATGGCAGTTTGGAGGGAAGAAACGCTTGAGAAACTCAAAATTTTCGCAGTTCTGATGCTCGAAACGAACAACTGGAACGGCCTAGGGGAAAAGTACGCATACCGTTCTAATCGGGCGAGTTTCTTCTTTCAGATGCAACAGAAATTTTGCGGATTGGTCAATCAGTTCGCGAGATATGGCAGTTTGGAGGTAAGAAACGCTTGAGAAACTCAAAGTTTTCGCAGTTCTGATGCTCGAAACGAATAACTAGAACGGCCTAGGGGAAAAGTACGCATACCGTTGTAATCGGGCGAGTCTCTACTTTCAGTTGCAACAGAAATTTTGCGGATTGGTCAATCCGTTCGCGAGATATGGCAGTTTGGAGGTAAGAAACGCTTGAGAAACTCTAAATTTTCGCAGTTCTGATGCTCGAAACGAATAACTAGAACGGCCTAGGGGAAAAGTACGCATAGCCTTGTAATCGGGCGAGTTTCTACTTTCAGATGCAACAGAAATTTTGCGGATTGGTCAATCCGTTCGCGAGACATGGCAGTTTGGAGGTAAGAAACGCTTGAGAAACTCAAAAATTTCGCAGTTCTGATGCTCGAAACGAATAACTAGAACGGCCCAGGGGAAAACTACGCATACCGTTGTAATCGGGCGAGTTGCTTCTTTCAGACGCAACAAAATTTTGCGGATTGGTCAATCCGTTCGCCAGATATGGCAGTTTGGAGGTAAGAAACGCTTGAGAAACTCAAATATTTCGCAGTTCTGATGCTCGAAACGAATAACTAGAACGGCCTAGGGGAAAAGTACGCATACCGTTGTAATCGGGCGAGCTGCTTCTTTCAGATGCAACAGAAATTTTTCGGATTGGTCGATCCGTTCGCGAGATATGGCAGTTTGGAGGTAAGAAACGCTTGAGAAACTCAAAATTTTCGCAGTTCTGATGCTCGAAACGAATAACTAGAACGGCCTAGGGGAAAAGTACGCATACCGTTGTAATCGGGCGAGTTGCTTCTTTCAGACGCAACAAAATTTTGCGGATTGGTCAATCCGTTCGCCAGATATGGCAGTTTGGAGGTAAGAAACGCTTGAGAAACTCAAAAATTTCGCAGTTCTGATGCTCGAAACGAATTACTAGAACGGCCTAGGGGAAAAGTACGCATACCGTTGTAATCGGGCGAGTTTCGACTTTCAGATGCAACTGAAATTTTGCGGATTGTTCAATCCTTTCCCGAGATATGGCACTTTGGAGGTAAGAAACGCTCGAGAAACTCAAAATTTTCGCAGTTCTGGTGCTCGAAACGAATAACTGGAACGGCCTAGGGGAAAAGTACGCATACCGTTGTAATCGGGCGAGTTTCTTCTTTCAGATGCAACAGAAATTTTCGGGATTGGTCAAACCGTTCGCGAGATACTACCTTGATCAAAAAGTTTTAGGACTTTGTTCATAAAATCAAAAATACAAATTTATTCGTCCAAATCGATATGGTCCCCTTCAAAGTAGTCCCCATTGACTGCAATGCACTTGCGCCAGCGCTTGATCCAATCCTCGAAACACCGCTGGTACTCAATTTTCGGTATGTCCATCAGAGCCGTCTTCGATTTTGTCATGACCTCCTCTCGGGTACTGTAACGCGTTCCGCGAAGCGGTTTTTTAATTCGGTTGAACAGAAAAAAGTCGCAGGGAGCCAGATCTGGTGAATTTGAAGGCTGCTGGATAGTGTTCGTGTTGTTTTTCGTCAAAAACTCGCGGATAAGGATCGCATTGTGCGCCGGTGCGTTATCGTGGTGCAAAATCCACGAGTTGTTTGCCCACAAATCTGGCCTTTTTTGACGAATTCACTAGCCAAAACGTCTTGAACGGATCCATAAACAATGTTCAAGTCCTCTGCCAGCTCTCTGATGGTCAATTTGCGGTTTTCGGACAACATTTCTTGAATTTTATCGATGTTTTCATCGGTTTTCGACGTTGTCGGCCTGCCACTGCGTTTGTCATCCTCGACCGACTCACGACCACTTCTGAAGCGTTCGTGCCATCGAAAAACATTTGATCTCGAAACAGTATCGTTGCCGAAACACTTCTCCAACATATCCAAGGTCTGCGGACCGTTAAATCCGTTTTTTACACAAAATTTAATGCAAACTCGTTGATGCTCAAATGATGCCATTTTCAAAATCGAAGACACGAACAAAGGAGATGTGCTCAGTACAACGTAACTTTTACAAATATCAAGCTATGATGCTGAAATTGGAAGGAAGTGTTAATGACAGATATGGTAACCTAACAAAAAAAAAAAGAAACAATCGGGTGATTGACAGCGACACACGGGGGACAGTCCTAGAACTTTTTGATCAAGGCTGTTATGGCAGTTTGCTAGTATGGCAGTTTGGAGGTAAGAAACGCTTGAGAAACTCAAAATATTCGCAGTTCTGATCCTCGAAACGAATAACTAGAACGGCCTAGGGGAAAAGTACGCATACCGTTGTAATCGGGCGAGTTTCAACTTTCAGATGCAACAGAAATTTTGCGGATTGGTCAATCCGTTCGTGAGATATGGCAGTTTGGATGTAAGAAACGCTTGAGAAACTCAAAATTTTCGCAGTTCTGATGCTCGAAACGAATAACTAGAACGGCCTAGGAGAAAACTACGCATACCGTTGTAATCGGGCGAGTTTCTACTTTCAGATGCAACAGAAATTTTGCGGATTGGTCGATCCGTTCGCGAGATATGGCAGTTTGGAGGTAAGAAACGCTTGAGAAACTCTAAATTTTCGCAGTTCTGATGCTCGAAACGAATAACTAGAACGGCCTAGGGGAAAAGTACGCATAGCCTTGTAATCGGGCGAGTTTCTACTTTCAGATGCAACAGAAATTTTGCGGATTGGTCAATCCGTTCGCGAGACATGGCAGTTTGGAGGTAAGAAACGCTTGAGAAACTCAAAAATTTCGCAGTTCTGATGCTCGAAACGAATAACTAGAACGGCCCAGGGGAAAACTACGCATACCGTTGTAATCGGGCGAGTTTCTACTTTCAGATGCAACAGAAATTTTGCGGATTGGTCAATCCGTTCGCGAGATATGGCAGTTTGGAGGTAAGAAACGCTTGCGAAACTGAAAATTTTCGCAGTTCTGATGCTCGAAACGAATAACTAGAACGGCCTAGGGGAAAAGTACGCATACCGTTGTAATCGGGCTAGTTTCGACTTTCAGATGCAACAGAAATTTTGCGGATTGTTCAATCCTTTCCCGAGATATGGCAGTTTGGAGGGAAGAAACGCTTGAGAAACTCAAAATTTTCGCAGTTCTGATGCTCGAAACGAACAACTGGAACGGCCTAGGGGAAAAGTACGCATACCGTTCTAATCGGGCGAGTTTCTTCTTTCAGATGCAACAGAAATTTTGCGGATTGGTCAATCAGTTCGCGAGATATATGTCAGTTTGGAGGTAAGAAACGCTTGAGAAACTCAAAGTTTTCGCAGTTCTGATGCTCGAAACGAATAACTAGAACGGCCTAGGGGAAAAGTACGCATACCGTTGTAATCGGGCGAGTCTCTACTTTCAGTTGCAACAGAAATTTTGCGGATTGGTCAATCCGTTCGCGAGATATGGCAGTTTGGAGGTAAGAAACGCTTGAGAAACTCTAAATTTTCGCAGTTCTGATGCTCGAAACGAATAACTAGAACGGCCTAGGGGAAAAGTACGCATAGCCTTGTAATCGGGCGAGTTTCTACTTTCAGATGCAACAGAAATTTTGCGGATTGGTCAATCCGTTCGCGAGACATGGCAGTTTGGAGGTAAGAAACGCTTGAGAAACTCAAAAATTTCGCAGTTCTGATGCTCGAAACGAATAACTAGAACGGCCCAGGGGAAAACTACGCATACCGTTGTAATCGGGCGAGTTGCTTCTTTCAGACGCAACAAAATTTTGCGGATTGGTCAATCCGTTCGCCAGATATGGCAGTTTGGAGGTAAGAAACGCTTGAGAAACTCAAATATTTCGCAGTTCTGATGCTCGAAACGAATAACTAGAACGGCCTAGGGGAAAAGTACGCATACCGTTGTAATCGGGCGAGCTGCTTCTTTCAGATGCAACAGAAATTTTTCGGATTGGTCGATCCGTTCGCGAGATATGGCAGTTTGGAGGTAAGAAACGCTTGAGAAACTCAAAATTTTCGCAGTTCTGATGCTCGAAACGAATAACTAGAACGGCCTAGGGGAAAAGTACGCATACCGTTGTAATCGGGCGAGTTGCTTCTTTCAGACGCAACAAAATTTTGCGGATTGGTCAATCCGTTCGCCAGATATGGCAGTTTGGAGGTAAGAAACGCTTCAGAAACTCAAAAATTTCGCAGTTCTGATGCTCGAAACGAATTACTAGAACGGCCTAGGGGAAAAGTACGCATACCGTTGTAATCGGGCGAGTTTTGACTTTCAGATGCAACTGAAATTTTGCGGATTGTTCAATCCTTTCCCGAGATATGGCACTTTGGAGGTAAGAAACGCTCGAGAAACTCAAAATTTTCGCAGTTCTGGTGCTCGAAACGAATAACTGGAACGGCCTAGGGGAAAAGTACGCATACCGTTGTAATCGGGCGAGTTTCTTCTTTCAGATGCAACAGAAATTTTCGGGATTGGTCAAACCGTTCGCGAGATACTACCTTGATCAAAAAGTTTTAGGACTTTGTTCATAAAATCAAAAATACAAATTTATTCGTCCAAATCGATATGGTCCCCTTCAAAGTAGTCCCCATTGACTGCAATGCACTTGCGCCAGCGCTTGATCCAATCCTCGAAACACCGCTGGTACTCAATTTTCGGTATGTCCATCAGAGCCGTCTTCGATTTTGTCATGACCTCCTCTCGGGTACTGTAACGCGTTCCGCGAAGCGGTTTTTTAATTCGGTTGAACAGAAAAAAGTCGCAGGGAGCCAGATCTGGTGAATTTGAAGGCTGCTGGATAGTGTTCGTGTTGTTTTTCGTCAAAAACTCGCGGATAAGGATCGCATTGTGCGCCGGTGCGTTATCGTGGTGCAAAATCCACGAGTTGTTTGCCCACAAATCTGGCCTTTTTTGACGAATTCACTAGCCAAAACGTCTTGAACGGATCCATAAACAATGTTCAAGTCCTCTGCCAGCTCTCTGATGGTCAATTTGCGGTTTTCGGACAACATTTCTTGAATTTTATCGATGTTTTCATCGGTTTTCGACGTTGTCGGCCTGCCACTGCGTTTGTCATCCTCGACCGACTCACGACCACTTCTGAAGCGTTCGTGCCATCGAAAAACATTTGATCTCGAAACAGTATCGTTGCCGAAACACTTCTCCAACATATCCAAGGTCTGCGGACCGTTAAATCCGTTTTTTACACAAAATTTAATGCAAACTCGTTGATGCTCAAATGATGCCATTTTCAAAATCGAAGACACGAACAAAGGAGATGTGCTCAGTACAACGTAACTTTTACAAATATCAAGCTATGATGCTGAAATTGGAAGGAAGTGTTAATGACAGATATGGTAACCTAACAAAAAAAAAAAGAAACAATCGGGTGACTGACAGCGACACACGGGGGACAGTCCTAGAACTTTTTGATCAAGGCTGTTATGGCAGTTTGCTAGTATGGCAGTTTGGAGGTAAGAAACGCTTGAGAAACTCAAAATATTCGCAGTTCTGATCCTCGAAACGAATAACTAGAACGGCCTAGGGGAAAAGTACGCATACCGTTGTAATCGGGCGAGTTTCTACTTTCAGATGCAACAGAAATTTTGCGGATTGTTCAATCCTTTCCCGAGATATGGCAGTTTGGAGGTAAGAAACGCTTGAGAAACTCAAAATTTTCGCAGTTCTAATGCTCGAAACGAATAACTAGAAAGACCAAGGGGAAAAGTACGCATACCGTTGTAATCGGGCGAGTTTCTACTTTCAGATGCAACAGAAATTTTGCGGATTGGTCAATCCGTTCGCGAGATATGGCAGTTTGGAGGTAAGAAACGCTTGAGAAACTCAAAATTTTCGCAGTTCTGATGCTCGAAACGAATAACTGGAACGGCCTAGGGGAAAAGTACGCATACCGTTGTAAACGGGCGAGTTTCTTCTTTCAGATGCAACAGAAATTTTGCGGAATGGTCAATCCGTTCGCGAGATGTGGCAGTTTGGAGGTAAGAAACGCTTGAGAAACTCAAAATTTTCGCAGTTCTGATGCTCGAAACGAATAACTGGAACGGCCTAGGGGAAAAGTACGCATACCGTTGTAGTGGGGCGAGTTTCTGCTTTCCGGTGCAACAGAAATTTTGCGGATTGGTCAATCCTTTCCCGAGATATGGCAGTTTGGAGGTAAGAAACGCTTGAGAAACTCAAAATTTTCGCAGTTCTATTGCTCGAAACGAATAACTAGAAAGGCCAAGGGGAAAAGTACGCATACCGTTGTAATCGGGCGAGTTTCTACTTTCAGATGCAACAGAAATTTTGCGGATTGGTCAATCCGTTCGCGAGATATGGCAGTTTGGAGGTAAGAAACGCTTGAGAAACTCAAAATTTTCGCAGTTCTGATGCTTGAAACGAATAACTAGAACGGCCTAGGGGAAAAGTACGCATACCGTTGTAATCGGGCGAGTTGCTTCTTTCAGATGCAACAGAAATTTTGCGGATTGTTCAAACCTTTCCCGAGATATGGCAGCTTGGAGGTAAGAAACGCTCGAGAAACTCAAAATTTTCGCAGTTCTGATGCTCGAAACGAATAACTGGAACGGCCTAGGGGAAAAGTACGCATACCGTTGTAATCGGGCGAGTTTCTTCTTTCAGATGCAACAGAAATTTTGCGGATTGGTCAATCCGTTCGCCAGATGTGGCAGTTTGGAGGTAAGAAACGCTTGAGAAACTCAAAATTTTCGCAGTTCTGATGCTCGAAACGAATAACTGGAACGGCCTAGGGGAAAAGTACGCATACCGTTGTAGTCGGGCGAGTTTCTACTTTCCGGTGCAACAGAAATTTTGCGGATTGGTCAATCCGTTCGCGAGATATGGCAGTTTGGAGGTAAGAAACGCTTGAGAAACTCAAAATTTTCGCAGTTCTGATGCTCGAAACGAATTACTAGAACGGCCTAGGGGAAAAGTACGCATACCGTTGTAATCGGGCGAGTAGCTTCTTCCAGATGCAACAGAAATTTTGCGGATTGGTCAATCCGTTCGCGAGATATGGTAGTTTGAAGGTAAGAAACGCTTGAGAAACTCAAAAATTTCGCAGTTCTGATGCTCGAAACGAATAACTAGAACGGCCTAGGGGAAAAGTACGCATACCGTTGTAATCGGGCGAGCTGCTTCTTTCAGATGCAACAGAAATTTTGCGAATTGTTCAATCCTTTCCCGAGATATGGCAGTTTGGAGGTAAGAAACGCTCGAGAAACTCAAAATTTTCGCAGTTCTGATGCTCGAAACGAATAACTGGAACGGCCTAGGGGAAAAGTACGCATACCGTTGTAATCGGGCGAGTTTCTTCTTTCAGATGCAACAGAAATTTTGCGGATTGGTCAATCCGTTCGCCAGATGTGGCAGTTTGGAGGTAAGAAACGCTTGAGAAACTCAAAATTTTCGCAGTTCTGATGCTCGAAACGAATAACTGGAAGGGCCTAGGGGAAAAGTACGCATACCGTTGTAGTCGGGCGAGTTTCTACTTTCCGGTGCAACAGAAATTTTGCGGATTGGTCAATCCGTTCGCGAGATATGGCAGTTTGGAGGTAAGAAACGCTTGAGAAACTCAAAATTTTCGCAGTTCTGATGCTCGAAACGAATTACTAGAACGGCCTAGGGGAAAAGTACGCATACCGTTGTAATCGGGCGAGTAGCTTCTTCCAGATGCAACAGAAATTTTGCGGATTGGTCAATCCGTTCGAGAGATATGGTAGTTTGAAGGTAAGAAACGCTTGAGAAACTCAAAAATTTCGCAGTTCTGATGCTCGAAACGAATAACTAGAACGGCCTAGGGGAAAAGTACGCATACCGTTGTAATCGGGCGAGCTGCTTCTTTCAGATGCAACAGAAATTTTGCGGATTGGTCAATCCGTTCGCGAGATATGGCAGTTTGGAGGTAAGAAACGCTTGAGAAACTCAAAATATTCGCAGTTCTGATGCTCGAAACGAATAACTAGAACGGCCTAGGGGAAAAGTACGCATACCGTTGTAATCGGGCGAGTTTCTACTTTCAGATGCAACAGAAATTTTGCGGATTGTTCAATCCTTTCCCGAGATATGGCAGTTTGGAGGTAAGAAACGCTCGAGAAACTCAAAATTTTCGCAGTTCTGATGCTCGAAACGAATAACTGGAACGGCCTAGGGGAAAGGTACGCATACCGTTGTAATCGGGCGAGTTTCTTCTTTCAGATGCAACCGAAATTTTGCGGATTGGTCAAATCGTTCGCGAGATATGGCAGTTTGGAGGTAAGAAACGCTTGAGAAACTCAAAATATTCGCAGTTCTGATGCTCGAAACGAATAACTAGAACGGCCTAGGGGAAAAGTACGCATACCGTTGTAATCGGGCGAGTTTCTACTTTCAGATGCAATACAAATTTTGCGGATTGGTCAATCCGTTCGCGAGATATGGCAGTTTGGAGGTAAGAAACGCTTGAGAAACTCAAAATTTTCGCAGTTCTGATGCTCGAAACGAATAACTAGAACGCCCTAGGGGAAAAGTACGCATACCGTTGTAATCGGGCGAGTAGCTTCTTTCGGATGCAACAGAAATTTTGCGGATTGGTCAATCCGTTCGCGAGATATGGCAGTTTGAAGGTAAGAAACGCTTGAGAAACTCAAAAATTTCGCAGTTCTGAAGCTCGAAACGAATAACTAGAACGGCCTAGGGGAAAAGTACGCATACCGTTGTAATCGGGCGAGTTGCTTCTTTCAGACGCAACAGAAATTTTGCGGATTGGTCAGTCCGTTCGACAGATATGGCAGTTTGGAGGTAAGAAACGCTTGAGAAACTCAAAAATTTCGCAGTTCTGATGCTCGAAACGAATTACTAGAACGGCCTAGGGGAAAAGTACGCATACCGTTGTAATCGGGCGAGTTTCGACTTTCAGATGCAACAGAAATTTTGCGGATTGTTCAATCCTTTCCCGAGATATGGCAGTTTGGAGGTAAGAAACGCTTGAGAAACTCAAAAATTTCGTAGTTCTGATGCTCGAAACGAATTACTAGAACGGCCTAGGGGAAAAGTACGCATACCGTTGTAATCGGGCGAGTTGCTTCTTTCAGATGCAACAGAAATTTTGCGGATTGGTCAATACGTTCGCGAGATATGGCAGTTTGGAGGTAAGAAACGCTTGAGAAACTCAAAAATTTCGCAGTTCTGATGCTCGAAACGAATAACTAGAACGGCCTAGGGGAAAAGTACGCATACCGTTGTAATCGGGCGAGTTTCGACTTTCAGATGCAACAGAAATTTTGCGGCTTGTTCAATCCTTTCCCGAGATATGGCAGTTTGGAGGTAAGAAACGCTCGAGAAACTCAAAATTTTCGCAGTTATGATGCTCGAAACGAATAACTGGAACGGCCTAGGGGAAAAGTACGCATACCGTTGTAATCGGGCGAGTTTCTTCTTTCAGATGCAACAGAAATTTTGCGGATTGGTCAAATCGTTCGCGAGATATGGCAGTTTGGAGGTAAGAAACGCTTGAGAAACTCAAAATATTCGCAGTTCTGATGCTCGAAACGAATAACTAGAACGGCCTAGGGGAAAAGTACGCATACCGTTCTAATCGGGCGAGTTTCTTCTTTCAGATGCAACAGAAATTTTGCGGATTGGTCAATCAGTTCGCGAGATATATGTCAGTTTGGAGGTAAGAAACGCTTGAGAAACTCAAAGTTTTCGCAGTTCTGATGCTCGAAACGAATAACTAGAACGGCCTAGGGGAAAAGTACGCATACCGTTGTAATCGGGCGAGTCTCTACTTTCAGTTGCAACAGAAATTTTGCGGATTGGTCAATCCGTTCGCGAGATATGGCAGTTTGGAGGTAAGAAACGCTTGAGAAACTCTAAATTTTCGCAGTTCTGATGCTCGAAACGAATAACTAGAACGGCCTAGGGGAAAAGTACGCATAGCCTTGTAATCGGGCGAGTTTCTACTTTCAGATGCAACAGAAATTTTGCGGATTGGTCAATCCGTTCGCGAGACATGGCAGTTTGGAGGTAAGAAACGCTTGACAAACTCAAAAATTTCGCAGTTCTGATGCTCGAAACGAATAACTAGAACGGCCCAGGGGAAAACTACGCATACCGTTGTAATCGGGCGAGTTTCTACTTTCAGATGCAACAGAAATTTTGCGGATTGGTCAATCCGTTCGCGAGATATGGCAGTTTGGAGGTAAGAAACGCTTGCGAAACTGAAAATTTTCGCAGTTCTGATGCTCGAAACGAATAACTAGAACGGCCTAGGGGAAAAGTACGCATACCGTTGTAATCGGGCTAGTTTCGACTTTCAGATGCAACAGAAATTTTGCGGATTGTTCAATCCTTTCCCGAGATATGGCAGTTTGGAGGGAAGAAACGCTTGAGAAACTCAAAATTTTCGCAGTTCTGATGCTCGAAACGAACAACTGGAACGGCCTAGGGGAAAAGTACGCATACCGTTCTAATCGGGCGAGTTTCTTCTTTCAGATGCAACAGAAATTTTGCGGATTGGTCAATCAGTTCGCGAGATATGGCAGTTTGGAGGTAAGAAACGCTTGAGAAACTCAAAGTTTTCGCAGTTCTGATGCTCGAAACGAATAACTAGAACGGCCTAGGGGAAAAGTACGCATACCGTTGTAATCGGGCGAGTCTCTACTTTCAGTTGCAACAGAAATTTTGCGGATTGGTCAATCCGTTCGCGAGATATGGCAGTTTGGAGGTAAGAAACGCTTGAGAAACTCAAATATTTCGCAGTTCTGATGCTCGAAACGAATAACTAGAACGGCCTAGGGGAAAAGTACGCATACCGTTGTAATCGGGCGAGCTGCTTCTTTCAGATGCAACAGAAATTTTTCGGATTGGTCGATCCGTTCGCGAGATATGGCAGTTTGGAGGTAAGAAACGCTTGAGAAACTCAAAATTTTCGCAGTTCTGATGCTCGAAACGAATAACTAGAACGGCCTAGGGGAAAAGTACGCATACCGTTGTAATCGGGCGAGTTGCTTCTTTCAGACGCAACAAAATTTTGCGGATTGGTCAATCCGTTCGCCAGATATGGCAGTTTGGAGGTAAGAAACGCTTCAGAAACTCAAAAATTTCGCAGTTCTGATGCTCGAAACGAATTACTAGAACGGCCTAGGGGAAAAGTACGCATACCGTTGTAATCGGGCGAGTTTTGACTTTCAGATGCAACTGAAATTTTGCGGATTGTTCAATCCTTTCCCGAGATATGGCACTTTGGAGGTAAGAAACGCTCGAGAAACTCAAAATTTTCGCAGTTCTGGTGCTCGAAACGAATAACTGGAACGGCCTAGGGGAAAAGTACGCATACCGTTGTAATCGGGCGAGTTTCTTCTTTCAGATGCAACAGAAATTTTCGGGATTGGTCAAACCGTTCGCGAGATACTACCTTGATCAAAAAGTTTTAGGACTTTGTTCATAAAATCAAAAATACAAATTTATTCGTCCAAATCGATATGGTCCCCTTCAAAGTAGTCCCCATTGACTGCAATGCACTTGCGCCAGCGCTTGATCCAATCCTCGAAACACCGCTGGTACTCAATTTTCGGTATGTCCATCAGAGCCGTCTTCGATTTTGTCATGACCTCCTCTCGGGTACTGTAACGCGTTCCGCGAAGCGGTTTTTTAATTCGGTTGAACAGAAAAAAGTCGCAGGGAGCCAGATCTGGTGAATTTGAAGGCTGCTGGATAGTGTTCGTGTTGTTTTTCGTCAAAAACTCGCGGATAAGGATCGCATTGTGCGCCGGTGCGTTATCGTGGTGCAAAATCCACGAGTTGTTTGCCCACAAATCTGGCCTTTTTTGACGAATTCACTAGCCAAAACGTCTTGAACGGATCCATAAACAATGTTCAAGTCCTCTGCCAGCTCTCTGATGGTCAATTTGCGGTTTTCGGACAACATTTCTTGAATTTTATCGATGTTTTCATCGGTTTTCGACGTTGTCGGCCTGCCACTGCGTTTGTCATCCTCGACCGACTCACGACCACTTCTGAAGCGTTCGTGCCATCGAAAAACATTTGATCTCGAAACAGTATCGTTGCCGAAACACTTCTCCAACATATCCAAGGTCTGCGGACCGTTAAATCCGTTTTTTACACAAAATTTAATGCAAACTCGTTGATGCTCAAATGATGCCATTTTCAAAATCGAAGACACGAACAAAGGAGATGTGCTCAGTACAACGTAACTTTTACAAATATCAAGCTATGATGCTGAAATTGGAAGGAAGTGTTAATGACAGATATGGTAACCTAACAAAAAAAAAAAGAAACAATCGGGTGACTGACAGCGACACACGGGGGACAGTCCTAGAACTTTTTGATCAAGGCTGTTATGGCAGTTTGCTAGTATGGCAGTTTGGAGGTAAGAAACGCTTGAGAAACTCAAAATATTCGCAGTTCTGATCCTCGAAACGAATAACTAGAACGGCCTAGGGGAAAAGTACGCATACCGTTGTAATCGGGCGAGTTTCTACTTTCAGATGCAACAGAAATTTTGCGGATTGTTCAATCCTTTCCCGAGATATGGCAGTTTGGAGGTAAGAAACGCTTGAGAAACTCAAAATTTTCGCAGTTCTAATGCTCGAAACGAATAACTAGAAAGACCAAGGGGAAAAGTACGCATACCGTTGTAATCGGGCGAGTTTCTACTTTCAGATGCAACAGAAATTTTGCGGATTGGTCAATCCGTTCGCGAGATATGGCAGTTTGGAGGTAAGAAACGCTTGAGAAACTCAAAATTTTCGCAGTTCTGATGCTCGAAACGAATAACTGGAACGGCCTAGGGGAAAAGTACGCATACCGTTGTAAACGGGCGAGTTTCTTCTTTCAGATGCAACAGAAATTTTGCGGAATGGTCAATCCGTTCGCGAGATGTGGCAGTTTGGAGGTAAGAAACGCTTGAGAAACTCAAAATTTTCGCAGTTCTGATGCTCGAAACGAATAACTGGAACGGCCTAGGGGAAAAGTACGCATACCGTTGTAGTGGGGCGAGTTTCTGCTTTCCGGTGCAACAGAAATTTTGCGGATTGGTCAATCCTTTCCCGAGATATGGCAGTTTGGAGGTAAGAAACGCTTGAGAAACTCAAAATTTTCGCAGTTCTATTGCTCGAAACGAATAACTAGAAAGGCCAAGGGGAAAAGTACGCATACCGTTGTAATCGGGCGAGTTTCTACTTTCAGATGCAACAGAAATTTTGCGGATTGGTCAATCCGTTCGCGAGATATGGCAGTTTGGAGGTAAGAAACGCTTGAGAAACTCAAAATTTTCGCAGTTCTGATGCTTGAAACGAATAACTAGAACGGCCTAGGGGAAAAGTACGCATACCGTTGTAATCGGGCGAGTTGCTTCTTTCAGATGCAACAGAAATTTTGCGGATTGTTCAAACCTTTCCCGAGATATGGCAGCTTGGAGGTAAGAAACGCTCGAGAAACTCAAAATTTTCGCAGTTCTGATGCTCGAAACGAATAACTGGAACGGCCTAGGGGAAAAGTACGCATACCGTTGTAATCGGGCGAGTTTCTTCTTTCAGATGCAACAGAAATTTTGCGGATTGGTCAATCCGTTCGCCAGATGTGGCAGTTTGGAGGTAAGAAACGCTTGAGAAACTCAAAATTTTCGCAGTTCTGATGCTCGAAACGAATAACTGGAACGGCCTAGGGGAAAAGTACGCATACCGTTGTAGTCGGGCGAGTTTCTACTTTCCGGTGCAACAGAAATTTTGCGGATTGGTCAATCCGTTCGCGAGATATGGCAGTTTGGAGGTAAGAAACGCTTGAGAAACTCAAAATTTTCGCAGTTCTGATGCTCGAAACGAATTACTAGAACGGCCTAGGGGAAAAGTACGCATACCGTTGTAATCGGGCGAGTAGCTTCTTCCAGATGCAACAGAAATTTTGCGGATTGGTCAATCCGTTCGCGAGATATGGTAGTTTGAAGGTAAGAAACGCTTGAGAAACTCAAAAATTTCGCAGTTCTGATGCTCGAAACGAATAACTAGAACGGCCTAGGGGAAAAGTACGCATACCGTTGTAATCGGGCGAGCTGCTTCTTTCAGATGCAACAGAAATTTTGCGAATTGTTCAATCCTTTCCCGAGATATGGCAGTTTGGAGGTAAGAAACGCTCGAGAAACTCAAAATTTTCGCAGTTCTGATGCTCGAAACGAATAACTGGAACGGCCTAGGGGAAAAGTACGCATACCGTTGTAATCGGGCGAGTTTCTTCTTTCAGATGCAACAGAAATTTTGCGGATTGGTCAATCCGTTCGCCAGATGTGGCAGTTTGGAGGTAAGAAACGCTTGAGAAACTCAAAATTTTCGCAGTTCTGATGCTCGAAACGAATAACTGGAAGGGCCTAGGGGAAAAGTACGCATACCGTTGTAGTCGGGCGAGTTTCTACTTTCCGGTGCAACAGAAATTTTGCGGATTGGTCAATCCGTTCGCGAGATATGGCAGTTTGGAGGTAAGAAACGCTTGAGAAACTCAAAATTTTCGCAGTTCTGATGCTCGAAACGAATTACTAGAACGGCCTAGGGGAAAAGTACGCATACCGTTGTAATCGGGCGAGTAGCTTCTTCCAGATGCAACAGAAATTTTGCGGATTGGTCAATCCGTTCGAGAGATATGGTAGTTTGAAGGTAAGAAACGCTTGAGAAACTCAAAAATTTCGCAGTTCTGATGCTCGAAACGAATAACTAGAACGGCCTAGGGGAAAAGTACGCATACCGTTGTAATCGGGCGAGCTGCTTCTTTCAGATGCAACAGAAATTTTGCGGATTGGTCAATCCGTTCGCGAGATATGGCAGTTTGGAGGTAAGAAACGCTTGAGAAACTCAAAATATTCGCAGTTCTGATGCTCGAAACGAATAACTAGAACGGCCTAGGGGAAAAGTACGCATACCGTTGTAATCGGGCGAGTTTCTACTTTCAGATGCAACAGAAATTTTGCGGATTGTTCAATCCTTTCCCGAGATATGGCAGTTTGGAGGTAAGAAACGCTCGAGAAACTCAAAATTTTCGCAGTTCTGATGCTCGAAACGAATAACTGGAACGGCCTAGGGGAAAGGTACGCATACCGTTGTAATCGGGCGAGTTTCTTCTTTCAGATGCAACCGAAATTTTGCGGATTGGTCAAATCGTTCGCGAGATATGGCAGTTTGGAGGTAAGAAACGCTTGAGAAACTCAAAATATTCGCAGTTCTGATGCTCGAAACGAATAACTAGAACGGCCTAGGGGAAAAGTACGCATACCGTTGTAATCGGGCGAGTTTCTACTTTCAGATGCAATACAAATTTTGCGGATTGGTCAATCCGTTCGCGAGATATGGCAGTTTGGAGGTAAGAAACGCTTGAGAAACTCAAAATTTTCGCAGTTCTGATGCTCGAAACGAATAACTAGAACGCCCTAGGGGAAAAGTACGCATACCGTTGTAATCGGGCGAGTAGCTTCTTTCGGATGCAACAGAAATTTTGCGGATTGGTCAATCCGTTCGCGAGATATGGCAGTTTGAAGGTAAGAAACGCTTGAGAAACTCAAAAATTTCGCAGTTCTGAAGCTCGAAACGAATAACTAGAACGGCCTAGGGGAAAAGTACGCATACCGTTGTAATCGGGCGAGTTGCTTCTTTCAGACGCAACAGAAATTTTGCGGATTGGTCAGTCCGTTCGACAGATATGGCAGTTTGGAGGTAAGAAACGCTTGAGAAACTCAAAAATTTCGCAGTTCTGATGCTCGAAACGAATTACTAGAACGGCCTAGGGGAAAAGTACGCATACCGTTGTAATCGGGCGAGTTTCGACTTTCAGATGCAACAGAAATTTTGCGGATTGTTCAATCCTTTCCCGAGATATGGCAGTTTGGAGGTAAGAAACGCTTGAGAAACTCAAAATTTTCGTAGTTCTGATGCTCGAAACGAATTACTAGAACGGCCTAGGGGAAAAGTACGCATACCGTTGTAATCGGGCGAGTTGCTTCTTTCAGATGCAACAGAAATTTTGCGGATTGGTCAATACGTTCGCGAGATATGGCAGTTTGGAGGTAAGAAACGCTTGAGAAACTCAAAAATTTCGCAGTTCTGATGCTCGAAACGAATAACTAGAACGGCCTAGGGGAAAAGTACGCATACCGTTGTAATCGGGCGAGTTTCGACTTTCAGATGCAACAGAAATTTTGCGGCTTGTTCAATCCTTTCCCGAGATATGGCAGTTTGGAGGTAAGAAACGCTCGAGAAACTCAAAATTTTCGCAGTTATGATGCTCGAAACGAATAACTGGAACGGCCTAGGGGAAAAGTACGCATACCGTTGTAATCGGGCGAGTTTCTTCTTTCAGATGCAACAGAAATTTTGCGGATTGGTCAAATCGTTCGCGAGATATGGCAGTTTGGAGGTAAGAAACGCTTGAGAAACTCAAAATATTCGCAGTTCTGATGCTCGAAACGAATAACTAGAACGGCCTAGGGGAAAAGTACGCATACCGTTGTAATCGGGCGAGTTTCTACTTTCAGATGCAATACAAATTTTGCGGATTGGTCAATCCGTTCGCGAGATATGGCAGTTTGGAGGTAAGAAACGCTTGAGAAACTCAAAATTTTCGCAGTTCTGATGCTCGAAACGAATAACTAGAACGCCCTAGGGGAAAAGTACGCATACCGTTGTAATCGGGCGAGTAGCTTCTTTCGGATGCAACAGAAATTTTGCGGATTGGTCAATCCGTTCGCGAGATATGGCAGTTTGAAGGTAAGAAACGCTTGAGAAACTCAAAAATTTCGCAGTTCTGAAGCTCGAAACGAATAACTAGAACGGCCTAGGGGAAAAGTACGCATACCGTTGTAATCGGGCGAGTTGCTTCTTTCAGACGCAACAGAAATTTTGCGGATTGGTCAATCCGTTCGACAGATATGGCAGTTTGGAGGTAAGAAACGCTTGAGAAACTCAAAAATTTCGCAGTTCTGATGCTCGAAACGAATAACTAGAACGGCCTAGGGGAAAAGTACGCATACCGTTGTAATCGGGCGAGTTTCGACTTTCAGATGCAACAGAAATTTTGCGGCTTGTTCAATCCTTTCCCGAGATATGGCAGTTTGGAGGTAAGAAACGCTCGAGAAACTCAAAATTTTCGCAGTTATGATGCGCGAAACGAATAACTGGAACGGCCTAGGGCAAAAGTACGCATACCGTTGTAATCGGGCGAGTTTCTTCTTTCAGATGCAACAGAAATTTTGCGGATTGGTCAAATCGTTCGCGAGATATGGCAGTTTGGAGGTAAGAAACGCTTGAGAAACTCAAAATATTCGCAGTTCTGATGCTCGAAACGAATAACTAGAACGGCCTAGGGGAACAGTACGCATACCGTTGTAATCGGGCGAGTTTCCACTTTCAGATGCAATACAAATTTTGCGGATTGGTCAATCCGTTCGCGAGATATGGCAGTTTGGATGTAAGAAACGCTTGAGAAACTCAAAATTTTCGCAGTTCTGATGCTCGAAACGAATAACTAGAACGCCCTAGGGGAAAAGTACGCATACCGTTGTAATCGGGCGAGTTTCTTCTTTCAGATGCAACAGAAATTTTGCGGATTGGTCAATCCGTTCGCGAGATGTGGCAGTTTGGAGGTAAGAAACGCTTGAGAAACTCAAAATTTTCGCAGTTCTGATGCTTGAAACGAATAACTAGAACGGCCTAGGGGAAAAGTACGCATACCGTTGTAATCGGGCGAGTTGCTTCTTTCAGATGCAACAGAAATTTTGCGGACTGGTCAATCCGTTCGCGAGATATGGCTGTTTGGAGGTAAGAAACGCTTGAGAAACTCAAAAATTTCGCAGTTCTGATGCTCGAAACGAATAACTAGAACGGCCTAGGGGAAAAGTACGCATACCGTTGTAATCGGGCGAGTTTCGACTTTCAGATGCAACAGAAATTTTGCGGATTGTTCAATCCTTTCCCGAGATATGGCAGTTTGGAGGTAAGAAACGCTCGAGAAACTCAAAATTTTCGCAGTTCTGATGCTCGAAACGAATAACTGGAACGGCCTAGGGGAAAAGTACGCATACCGTTGTAATGGGGCGAGTTTCTTCTTTCAGATGCAACAGAAATTTTGCGGATTGTTCAATCCTTTCCCGAGATATGGCAGTTTGGAGGTAAGAAATGCTTGAGAAACTCAAAATTTTCGCAGTTCTGATGCTCGAAACGAATAACTGGAACGGCCTAGGGGAAAAGTACGCATACCGTTGTAATCGGGCGTGTTTCTTCTTTCAGATGCAACAGAAATTTTGCGGATTGGTCAATCCGTTCGCGAGATGTGGCAGTTTGGAGGTAAGAAACGCTTGAGAAACTCAAAATTTTCGCAGTTCTGATGCTTGAAACGAATAACTAGAACGGCCTAGGGGAAAAGTACGCATACCGTTGTAATCGGGCGAGTTGCTTCTTTCAGATGCAACAGAAATTTTGCGGATTTTTCAATCCTTTCCCGAGATATGGCAGTTTGGAGGTAAGAAACGCTCGAGAAACTCAAAATTTTCGCAGTTCTGATGCTCGAAACGAATAACTGGAACGGCCTAGGGGAAAAGTACGCATACTGTTGTAATCGGGCGAGTTTCTTCTTTCAGATGCAACAGAAATTTTGCGGATTGGTCAATCCTTTCGCGAGATATGGCAGTTTGGAGGTAAGAAACGCTTGAGAAACTCAAAATTTTCGCAGTTCTGATGCTCGAAACGAATAACTAGAACGGCCTAGGGGAAAAGTACGCATACCGTTGTAATCGGGCGAGTTGCTTCTTTCAGATGCAACAGAAATTTTGCGGATTTTTCAATCCTTTCCCGAGATATGGCAGTTTGGAGGTAAGAAACGCTCGAGAAACTCAAAATTTTCGCAGTTCTGATGCTCGAAACGAATAACTGGAACGGCCTAGGGGAAAAGTACGCATACTGTTGTAATCGGGCGAGTTTCTTCTTTCAGATGCAACAGAAATTTTGCGGATTGGTCAATCCTTTCGCGAGATATGGCAGTTTGGAGGTAAGAAACGCTTGAGAAACTCAAAATTTTCGCAGTTCTGATGCTCGAAACGAATAACTAGAACGGCCTAGGGGAAAAGTACGCATACCGTTGTAATCGGGCGAGTCTCTACTTTCAGATGCAACAGAAATTTTACGGATTGGTCAATCCGTTCGCGAGATATGGCAGTTTGGAGGTAAGAAACGCTTGAGAAACTCAAAGTTTTCGCAGTTCTGATGCTCGAAACGAATAACTAGAACGGCCTAGGGGAAAAGTACGCATACCGTTGTAATCGGGCGAGTTGCTTCTTTCAGACGCAACAGAAATTTTGCGGATTGTTCAATCCTTTCCCGAGATATGGCAGTTTGGAGGTAAGAAACGCTCGAGAAACTCAAAATTTTCGCAGTTCTGATGCTCGAAACGAATAACTGGAACGGCCTAGGGGAAAAATACGCATACCGTTGTAATCGGGCGAGTTTCTTCTTTCAGATGCAACAGAAATTTTGCGGATTGGTCAATCCGTTCGCGAGATGTGGCAGTTTGGAGGTAAGAAACGCTTGAGAAACTCAAAATTTTCGCAGTTCTGATGCTTGAAACGAATAACTAGAACGGCCTAGGGGAAAAGTACGCATACCGTTGTAATCGGGCGAGTTGCTTCTTTCAGATGCAACAGAAATTTTGCGGATTGTTCAATCCTTTCCCGAGATATGGCAGTTTGGAGGTAAGAAACGCTCGAGAAACTCAAAATTTTCGCAGTTCTGATGCTCGAAACGAATAACTGGAACGGCCTAGGGGAAAAATACGCATACCGTTGTAATCGGGCGAGTTTCTTCTTTCAGATGCAACAGAAATTTTGCGGATTGGTCAATCCGTTCGCGAGATGTGGCAGTTTGGAGGTAAGAAACGCTTGAGAAACTCAAAATTTTCGCAGTTCTGATGCTTGAAACGAATAACTAGAACGGCCTAGGGGAAAAGTACGCATACCGTTGTAATCGGGCGAGTTGCTTCTTTCAGATGCAACAGAAATTTTGCGGATTTTTCAATCCTTTCCCGAGATATGGCAGTTTGGAGGTAAGAAACGCTCGAGAAACTCAAAATTTTCGCAGTTCTGATGCTCGAAACGAATAACTGGAACGGCCTAGGGGAAAAGTACGCATACTGTTGTAATCGGGCGAGTTTCTTCTTTCAGATGCAACAGAAATTTTGCGGATTGGTCAATCCTTTCGCGAGATATGGCAGTTTGGAGGTAAGAAACGCTTGAGAAACTCAAAATTTTCGCAGTTCTGATGCTCGAAACGAATAACTAGAACGGCCTAGGGGAAAAGTACGCATACCGTTGTAATCGGGCGAGTCTCTACTTTCAGATGCAACAGAAATTTTACGGATTGGTCAATCCGTTCGCGAGATATGGCAGTTTGGAGGTAAGAAACGCTTGAGAAACTCAAAGTTTTCGCAGTTCTGATGCTCGAAACGAATAACTAGAACGGCCTAGGGGAAAAGTACGCATACCGTTGTAATCGGGCGAGTTGCTTCTTTCAGACGCAACAGAAATTTTGCGGATTGGTCAATCCGTTCGCGAGATGTGGCAGTTTGGAGGTAAGAAACGCTTGAGAAACTCAAAATTTTCGCAGTTCTGATGCTTGAAACGAATAACTAGAACGGCCTAGGGGAAAAGTACGCATACCGTTGTAATCGGGCGAGTTGCTTCTTTCAGATGCAACAGAAATTTTGCGGATTTTTCAATCCTTTCCCGAGATATGGCAGTTTGGAGGTAAGAAACGCTCGAGAAACTCAAAATTTTCGCAGTTCTGATGCTCGAAACGAATAACTGGAACGGCCTAGGGGAAAAGTACGCATACTGTTGTAATCGGGCGAGTTTCTTCTTTCAGATGCAACAGAAATTTTGCGGATTGGTCAATCCTTTCGCGAGATATGGCAGTTTGGAGGTAAGAAACGCTTGAGAAACTCAAAATTTTCGCAGTTCTGATGCTCGAAACGAATAACTAGAACGGCCTAGGGGAAAAGTACGCATACCGTTGTAATCGGGCGAGTCTCTACTTTCAGATGCAACAGAAATTTTACGGATTGGTCAATCCGTTCGCGAGATATGGCAGTTTGGAGGTAAGAAACGCTTGAGAAACTCAAAGTTTTCGCAGTTCTGATGCTCGAAACGAATAACTAGAACGGCCTAGGGGAAAAGTACGCATACCGTTGTAATCGGGCGAGTTGCTTCTTTCAGACGCAACAGAAATTTTGCGGATTGTTCAATCCTTTCCCGAGATATGGCAGTTTGGAGGTAAGAAACGCTCGAGAAACTCAAAATTTTCGCAGTTCTGATGCTCGAAACGAATAACTGGAACGGCCTAGGGGAAAAATACGCATACCGTTGTAATCGGGCGAGTTTCTTCTTTCAGATGCAACAGAAATTTTGCGGATTGGTCAATCCGTTCGCGAGATGTGGCAGTTTGGAGGTAAGAAACGCTTGAGAAACTCAAAATTTTCGCAGTTCTGATGCTTGAAACGAATAACTAGAACGGCCTAGGGGAAAAGTACGCATACCGTTGTAATCGGGCGAGTTGCTTCTTTCAGATGCAACAGAAATTTTGCGGATTGTTCAATCCTTTCCCGAGATATGGCAGTTTGGAGGTAAGAAACGCTCGAGAAACTCAAAATTTTCGCAGTTCTGATGCTCGAAACGAATAACTGGAACGGCCTAGGGGAAAAATACGCATACCGTTGTAATCGGGCGAGTTTCTTCTTTCAGATGCAACAGAAATTTTGCGGATTGGTCAATCCGTTCGTGAGATGTGGCAGTTTGGAGGTAAGAAACGCTTGAGAAACTCAAAATTTTCGCAGTTCTGATGCTTGAAACGAATAACTAGAACGGCCTAGGGGAAAAGTACGCATACCGTTGTAATCGGGCGAGTTGCTTCTTTCAGATGCAACAGAAATTTTGCGGACTGGTCAATCCGTTCGCGAGATATGGCTGTTTGGAGGTAAGAAACGCTTGAGAAACTCAAAAATTTCGCAGTTCTGATGCTCGAAACGAATAACTAGAACGGCCTAGGGGAAAAGTACGCATACCGTTGTAATCGGGCGAGTTTCGACTTTCAGATGCAACAGAAATTTTGCGGATTGTTCAATCCTTTCCCGAGATATGGCAGTTTGGAGGTAAGAAACGCTCGAGAAACTCAAAATTTTCGCAGTTCTGATGCTCGAAACGAATAAGTGGAACGGCCTAGGGGAAAAGTACGCATACCGTTGTAATCGGGCGAGTTTCTTCTTTCAGATGCAACAGAAATTTTGCGGATTGTTCAATCCTTTCCCGAGATATGGCAGTTTGGATGTAAGAAATGCTTGAGAAACTCAAAATTTTCGCAGTTCTGATGCTCGAAACGAATAACTGGAACGGCCTAGGGGAAAAGTACGCATACCGTTGTAATCGGGCGTGTTTCTTCTTTCAGATGCAACAGAAATTTTGCGGATTGGTCAATCCGTTCGCGAGATGTGGCAGTTTGGAGGTAAGAAACGCTTGAGAAACTCAAAATTTTCGCAGTTCTGATGCTTGAAACGATTAACTGGAACGGCCTAGGGGAAAAGTACGCATACTGTTGTAATCGGGCGAGTTTCTTCTTTCAGATGCAACAGAAATTTTGCGGATTGGTCAATCCTTTCGCGAGATATGGCAGTTTGGAGGTAAGAAACGCTTGAGAAACTCAAAATTTTCGCAGTTCTGATGCTCGAAACGAATAACTAGAACGGCCTAGGGGAAAAGTACGCATACCGTTGTAATCGGGCGAGTCTCTACTTTCAGATGCAACAGAAATTTTGCGGATTGGTCAATCCGTTCGCGAGATATGGCAGTTTGGAGGTAAGAAACGCTTGAGAAACTCAAAGTTTTCGCAGTTCTGATGCTCGAAACGAATAACTAGAACGGCCTAGGGGAAAAGTACGCATACCGTTGTAATCGGGCGAGTTTCTACTTTCAGATGCAACAGAAATTTTGCGGATTGGTCAATCCGTTCGCGAGATATGGCAGTTTGGAAGTAAGAAACGCTTGAGAAACTCAAAATTTTCGCAGTTCTGATGCTTGAAACGAATAACTAGAACGGCCTAGGGGAAATGTACGCATACCGTTGTAATCGGGCGAGTTGCTTCTTTCAGATGCAACAGAAATTTTGCGGATTGGTCAATCCGTTCGCGAGATATGGCAGTTTGGAGGTAAGAAACGCTTGAGAAACTCAAAGTTTTCGCAGTTCTGATGCTCTAAACGAATAACTAGAACGGCCTAGGGGAAAAGTACGCATACTGTTGTAATCGGGCGAGTTGCTTCTTTCAGATGCAACAGAAATTTTGCTGATTGGTCAATCCGTTCGCGAGATATGGCAGTTTGGAGGTAAGAAACGCTTGAGAAACTCTAAATTTTCGCAGTTCTGATGCTCGAAACGAATAACTAGAACGGCCAAGGGGAAAAGTACGCATACCGTTGTAATCGGGCGAGTTTCTACTTTCAGATGCAACAGAAATTTTGCGGATTGGTCAATCCGTTCACGAGATATGGCAGTTTGGAAGTAAGAAACGCTTGAGAAACTCAAAATTTTCGCAGTTCTGATGCTTGAAACGAATAACTAGAACGGCCTAAGGGAAATGTACGCATACCGTTGTAATCGGGCGAGTAGCTTCTTTCAGATGCAACAGAAATTTTGCGGATTGGTCAATCCTTTCGCGAGATATGGCAGTTTGAAGCTAAGAAACGCTTGAGAAACTCAAAAATTTCGCAGTTCTGATGCTCGAAACGAATAACTAGAACGGCCTAGGGGAAAAGTACGCACACCGTTCTAATCGGGCGAGTTTCTACTTTCAGATGCAACAGATATTTTGCGGATTGGTCAATCCGTTCGCGAGATATGGCAGTTTGAACTTAAGGAACGCTTGAGAAACTCAAAAATTTCGCAGTTCTGATGCTCGAAACGAATTACTAGAACGGCCTAGGGGAAAAGTACGCATACCGTTGTAATCGGGCGAGTTTCTACTTTCAGATGCAACAGAAATTTTGCGGATTGGTCAATCCGTTCGCGAGATATGGCAGTTTGGAGGTAAGAAACACTTGAGAAACTCAAAATTTTCGCAGTTCTGATGCTTGAAACGAATAACTAGAACGGCCTAGGGGAAAAGTACGCACACCGTTGTAATCGGGCGAGTTGCTTCTTTCAGATGCAACAGAAATTTTGCGGATTGTTCAATCCTTTCCCGAGATATGGCAGTTTGGATGTAAGAAACGCTCGAGAAACTCAAAATTTTCGCAGTTCTGAAGCTCGAAACGAATAACTAGAACGGCCTAGGGGAAAAGTACGCATACCGTTGTAATCGGGCGAGTTGCTTCTTTCAGACGCAACAGAAATTTTGCGGATTGGTCAATCCGTTCGACAGATATGGCAGTTTGGAGGTAAGAAACGCTTGAGAAACTCAAAAATTTCGCAGTTCTGATGCTCGAAACGAATTACTAGAACGGCCTAGGGGAAAAGTACGCATACCGTTGTAATCGGGCGAGTTTCGACTTTCAGATGCAACAGAAATTTTGCGGATTGGTCAATCCGTTCGCGAGATATGGCAGTTTTAAGGTAAGAAACGCATGAGAAACTCAAAAATTTCGTAGTTCTGATGCTCGAAACGAATTACTAGAACGGCCTAGGGGAAAAGTACGCATACCGTTGTAATCGGGCGAGTTGCTTCTTTCAGATGCAACAGAAATTTTGCGGATTGGTCAATCCTTTCCCGAGATATGGCAGTTTGGAGGTAAGAAACGCTTGAGAAACTCAAAATATTCGCAGTTCTGATGCTCGAAACGAATAACTAGAACGGCCTAGGGGAAAAGTACGCATACCGTTGTAATCGGGCGAGCTGCTTCTTTCAGATGCAACAGAAATTTTGCGGATTGGTCAATCCGTTCGCGAGATATGGCAGTTTGGAGGTAAGAAACGCTTGAGAAACTCAAAATATTCGCAGTTCTGATGCTCGAAACGAATAACTAGAACGGCCTAGGGGAAAAGTACGCATACCGTTGTAATCGGGCGAGTTTCTACTTTCAGATGCAACAGAAATTTTGCGGATTGGTCAATCCGTTCGCGAGATATGGCTGTTTGGAGGTAAGAAACGCTTGAGAAACTCAAAAATTTCGCAGTTCTGATGCTCGAAACGAATAACTAGAACGGCCTAGGGGAAAAGTACGCATACCGTTGTAATCGGGCGAGTTTCGACTTTCAGATGCAACAGAAATTTTGCGGATTGTTCAATCCTTTCCCGAGATATGGCAGTTTGGAGGTAAGAAACGCTCGAGAAACTCAAAATTTTCGCAGTTCTGATGCTCGAAACGAATAACTGGAACGGCCTAGGGGAAAAGTACGCATACCGTTGTAATCGGGCGAGTTTCGACTTTCAGATGCAACAGAAATTTTGCGGATTGTTCAATCCTTTCCCGAGATATGGCAGTTTGGATGTAAGAAACGCTCGAGAAACTCAAAATTTTCGCAGTTCTGAAGCTCGAACCGAATAACTAGAACGGCCTAGGGGAAAAGTACGCATACCGTTGTAATCGGGCGAGTTGCTTCTTTCAGACGCAACAGAAATTTTGCGGATTGGTCAATCCGTTCGTGAGATATGGCAGTTTTAAGGTAAGAAACGCTTGAGAAACTCAAAAATTTCGTAGTTCTGATGCTCGAAACGAATTACTAGAACGGCCTAGGGGAAAAGTACGCATACCGTTGTAATCGGGCGAGTTGCTTCTTTCAGATGCAACAGAAATTTTGCGGATTGGTCAATCCTTTCACGAGATATGGCAGTTTGGAGGTAAGAAACGCTCAAGAAACTCAAAATTTTCGCAGTTATGATGCTCGAAACGAATAACTGGAACGGCCTAGGGGAAAAGTACGCATACCGTTGTAATCGGGCGAGTTTCTTCTTTCAGATGCAACAGAAATTTTGCGGATTGGTCAAATCGTTCGCGAGATATGGCAGTTTGGAGGTAAGAAACGCTTGAGAAACTCAAAATATTCGCAGTTCTGATGCTCGAAACGAATAACTAGAACGGCCTAGGGGAAAAGTACGCATACCGTTGTAATCGGGCGAGTTTCTACTTTCAGATGCAATACAAATTTTGCGGATTGGTCAATCCGTTCGCGAGATATGGCAGTTTGGAGGTAAGAAACGCTTGAGAAACTCAAAATTTTCGCAGTTCTGATGCTCGAAACGAATAACTAGAACGCCCTAGGGGAAAAGTACGCATACAGTTGTAATCGGGCGAGTAGCTTCTTTCAGATGCAACAGAAATTTTGCGGATTGGTCAATCCGTTCGCGTGATATGGCGGTTTGAAGGTAAGAAACGCTTGAGAAACTCAAAAATTTCGCAGTTCTGATGCTCGAAACGAATAACTAGAACGGCCTAGGGGAAAAGTACGCATACCGTTGTAATCGGGCGAGCTGCTTCTTTCAGATGCAACAGAAATTTTGCGGATTGGTCAATCCGTTCGCGAGATATGGCAGTTTGGAGGTAAGAAACGCTTGAGAAACTCAAAATATTCGCAGTTCTGATGCTCGAAACGAATAACTAGAACGGCCTAGGGGAAAAGTACGCATACCGTTGTAATCGGGCGAGTTTCTACTTTCAGATGCAACAGAAATTTTGCGGATTGGTCAATCCGTTCGCGAGATATGGCAGTTTGGAGGTAAGAAACACTTGAGAAACTCAAAATTTTCGCAGTTCTGATGCTTGAAACGAATAACTAGAACGGCCTAGGGGAAAAGTACGCACACCGTTGTAATCGGGCGAGTTGCTTCTTTCAGATGCAACAGAAATTTTGCGGATTGTTCAATCCTTTCCCGAGATATGGCGGTTTGGATGTAAGAAACGCTCGAGAAACTCAAAATTTTCGCAGTTCTGAAGCTCGAAACGAATAACTAGAACGGCCTAGGGGAAAAGTACGCATACCGTTGTAATCGGGCGAGTTGCTTCTTTCAGACGCAACAGAAATTTTGCGGATTGGTCAATCCGTTCGACAGATATGGCAGTTTGGAGGTAAGAAACGCTTGAGAAACTCAAAAATTTCGCAGTTCTGATGCTCGAAACGAATTACTAGAACGGCCTAGGGGAAAAGTACGCATACCGTTGTAATCGGGCGAGTTTCGACTTTCAGATGCAACAGAAATTTTGCGGATTGGTCAATCCGTTCGCGAGATATGGCAGTTTTAAGGTAAGAAACGCATGAGAAACTCAAAAATTTCGTAGTTCTGATGCTCGAAACGAATTACTAGAACGGCCTAGGGGAAAAGTACGCATACCGTTGTAATCGGGCGAGTTGCTTCTTTCAGATGCAACAGAAATTTTGCGGATTGGTCAATCCTTTCCCGAGATATGGCAGTTTGGAGGTAAGAAACGCTTGAGAAACTCAAAATATTCGCAGTTCTGATGCTCGAAACGAATAACTAGAACGGCCTAGGGGAAAAGTACGCATACCGTTGTAATCGGGCGAGCTGCTTCTTTCAGATGCAACAGAAATTTTGCGGATTGGTCAATCCGTTCGCGAGATATGGCAGTTTGGAGGTAAGAAACGCTTGAGAAACTCAAAATATTCGCAGTTCTGATGCTCGAAACGAATAACTAGAACGGCCTAGGGGAAAAGTACGCATACCGTTGTAATCGGGCGAGTTTCTACTTTCAGATGCAACAGAAATTTTGCGGATTGGTCAATCCGTTCGCGAGATATGGCTGTTTGGAGGTAAGAAACGCTTGAGAAACTCAAAAATTTCGCAGTTCTGATGCTCGAAACGAATAACTAGAACGGCCTAGGGGAAAAGTACGCATACCGTTGTAATCGGGCGAGTTTCGACTTTCAGATGCAACAGAAATTTTGCGGATTGTTCAATCCTTTCCCGAGATATGGCAGTTTGGAGGTAAGAAACGCTCGAGAAACTCAAAATTTTCGCAGTTCTGATGCTCGAAACGAATAACTGGAACGGCCTAGGGGAAAAGTACGCATACCGTTGTAATCGGGCGAGTTTCGACTTTCAGATGCAACAGAAATTTTGCGGATTGTTCAATCCTTTCCCGAGATATGGCAGTTTGGATGTAAGAAACGCTCGAGAAACTCAAAATTTTCGCAGTTCTGAAGCTCGAAACGAATAACTAGAACGGCCTAGGGGAAAAGTACGCATACCGTTGTAATCGGGCGAGTTGCTTCTTTCAGACGCAACAGAAATTTTGCGGATTGGTCAATCCGTTCGCGAGATATGGCAGTTTTAAGGTAAGAAACGCTTGAGAAACTCAAAAATTTCGTAGTTCTGATGCTCGAAACGAATTACTAGAACGGCCTA